>NC_064925.1:245671344-246374677 GCF_023897955.1 Schistocerca gregaria | reverse complement strand
TCTAACTAATGAAGGCACTAACTACTGATAGGCATAGTTAGCAAATGAAAGATTTTGATAAAGAACAAACAAAGTGTTTACCTTAATAATATTCAAAAGTCATAATGTTCATGACATCCAGTCTTACAAAAATTTACTGTCTCTGATGGACATACGTCCAGATCATGCGCTCTCAAAACTCTGCCATCTCTCTCCCCACATCCACCACTGCTGGCGGCTCACCTCCAACTGCGCAGCGCTTTGCTCTGTTCACATCGAACTGCCCAACACTAGAATATTCCGACAATGCAAACCATCCACAGACTGTACACAGCGCAGTCAGTGATTTTCATACAGAGCGCTACGTGGCGTTACCAACAGAAAAACCTAAACAGCCTACTTACAAGAGGTACCAGGTATCGACCATGATAAAATACGCATGTTCGAACTTGGTGGTGTAGCCTCCATGGGCCGTCATGCAGGTGCTGATTCTAGCATCCAGTCGACCGTACAGACGGCGAATAGAGCTTTATGGTAGGTTATTCCACGCCTGCTCGACTGTTCACGCAGTTCTGTCTGTAAGAGTTGTTCGTTGACGAGTCACGTCTCGTCCTATCATATCCCACAGGTGCTCGATAGAGATAAGTCTGGAGATCGTGCTGGCCAGAGAAGTTATGTGCTGCATGCTTTGCAGAGCACGTTGAGTTCGACAGGTAGTGTGCAGGCGAGCATTATCCTGTTGAAACATCGCCTTCCTGTTGCGAGAACGGCAAAAAAACGGAACAACATGCTGCTCCTACCGAGCGCTCTTTAGCGTCCCCTCCAGAAACACGAGTGTTGTAGCTTACTGCACCCTGGACCATACGACACTGGATGAGGCCAGTGTGTCTCGGACGAATGCACTGTACGAGACAGCGCTCACCAGGTCTACGTTGTACTCGGAAACGATCATCACTTGTGTATAGCAGGATCTACTTTCATTGCTGAAGACTACAGCCCGCCAATCCACCTTCCAAGTGATCCTCTGAAGGCATGAGTCGAGCCGTCCACGACATTGCTGTGGCGTGAGTGGAAGACGGGCTAGATGCGTGGGTGCTCGTAGTCCCACTGCTAATAACTGATTCGCTACAGTTCGTGTTGACACTCCTGGGCTCACAAGCATCCTTCTCTGTTCTGTAATAGTTGTACGACCTGCCACTGCTGCCCTTACAATAGGAAGATCCTGGCGGACGTCTGTGCTGCGTTGACTTCCAGAACTTCGTCTATGGATGGGAAAATGGTCACGAGACCGCTGATATCAGCATCGTCGCTCAGCTGACGCAGCATGTCCAAGTTATGCGTCAGTTCTCCGAAAGGACCATCCCTCACTCGGAAGACCACAACTTTCAAACTAGCTCAGTTGGATGTAGGGATCACCGGTGTATCTCTGTGGCATGGTTACCTTCTTGCTTCACACGTTTGTACCAAACTACTCTATTGTTGGCGGACGACATCGAAACCAGTATCAGGGCATTTACTATCCGCCAGGTGTCAGATGCCGTCTTCGGATCAAAATCAACGTCGTCTTTCCAGGTGTACTAATTCATCTTCCTAGGTTTACTAATTAAAATGTACATGTACACTACTGGCCATTAAAATTGCTACACCAAGAAGAAATGCAGGTGATAAACGGGTATTCATTGGACAAATATATTATACTAGAACTGACACGTGATTACATTTTCACGCAATTTGGGTGCATCGGTTCTAGGCGCTCCATTCTGGAGCCGTGTGACCACTTCGGTCGTAGGTTCGAATCCTGCCTCGGACATGGATGTGTGTATCGTCCTTAGGTTAGATAGGTTTAAGTAGTTCTAAGTTCTAGGGGACTGATGACCTCATATTTAAGTCCCATAGTGCTCAGAGCCATTTGAACCCATTTGGGTGCATGGATCCTGCGAAATCAGTACCCAAAACAACCACCTCTGGCCCTAATAACGGCGTTGATACGCCTGGGCATTGAGTCAAACAGAGTTTGGATGGCGTGTACAGGTACAGCTGCCCATGCAGCTTCAACACGATACCACAGTTCATCAAGAGTAGTCACTGGCGTATTGTGACGAGCCAGTTACTCGCCCACCATTGACCAGACATTTTCAGTTGGTGAGAGATCTGGAGAATCTACTGGCCAGGGCAGCAGTCGAACATTTTCTGTAACCAGAAAGACCCATACAGGACCTGCAAAATGCGGTCGTGCATTATCCTGCTGCAATGTAGCGTTTCGCTGGGATCGAATGAAGGGTAGAGTCACGGGTCGTAACATATCTGAAATGTAACGTCCACTGTTCAAAGTGCCGTCAATCCGAATAAGAGCTGACTGAGACGTGTAACCAATGGCACCCCATACCATCACGTCGGGTGATACGCCAGTATGGCGGTGACGAATACACGCTTCCAATGTGCGTTCACCGCGATGTCGCCAAACATGGATGCGACCATAATGATGCTGTAAACAGAACCTCGATTCATCCGAAAAAATGTCGTTTTGCCTTTCGTGCACCCAGGTTCGTCGTTGAATACACCATCGCAGGCGCTCCTGTCTGTGATGCAGCGACAGGGGTAAGCGCAGAGATGGTCTCAGAGCTGATAGTCCATGCTGCTGCAAACGCCGTCGAACTGTTCGTGCAGATGGTTGTTGCCTTGCAAGCGTCCCCATCTGTTGACTCAGGGATCGAGACGTGGCTGCACGATCCATTACAGCCATGCGGATAAGACGTCATCTCGACTGCTAGTGATACGAGGCCGTTGGGATCCAGCACTGCGTTCCGTATTACCCTCCTGAAAGGACCGATTCTATATTCTGCTAACAGTCATTGGATTTCGACCAACGCGAGCAGCATTGTCGCGATACGCTAAACCCCAATTGCGATAGGCTGCGATCCGACCTTTATTAAGTCGGAAACGTGATGGTACGCATTTCTCCTCCTGACACGAGGCATCACAACAACGTTTCAACAGACAACGCCGGTCAACTGCTGTTTGTCTATGAGAAATCGGTTGGAAACTTTCTTCATGTCAGCACGTTGTAGGTGCCGCCACCGGCGCCAACCTTGGGTGAATGCTCTGAAGACCTTATCATTAGCATATCACAGCATCTTCTTCCTGTCGGTTAAATTTAGCGTCTGTAGCACGTCATCTTCGGGGTGTACCTATTTTAATGGCCAGTAGTGTAGCTGGAATGCTCCTGATGATAGCAGCATGCTGCCGAAACGCTTCGTGTTGATTAAACAGTAGTAAGTGACCTTAGGCAGCATAAATTATTTCATAAATGTACAGTGTAGTCACGCTCTTCAAAACATTCCATATAATACGGATAAATTTTGGTGTGTGTGTGTGTGTGTGTGTGTGTGTGTGTGTGTGTTCCGGATAAGGGTCACGCTAAAAGACTCGATATTGGGGCGCTTACATGAGCATCCAGAAGCCGTATTGGAAAATATATTTACGGGAAAACCCATTTGAGGCTCGGTGTAATCTTAGTGAGCGCAATGCAAAACGGTCATGGTACGCAAAGCGACAGACATCGCGGGAAACACACGCCACCAAGGATTTTATTCGTCAGCTGATATCCGCCCGACGCCTCCTGTTGTGATTGGCGCTAGCCATCGCGAGGTGTTTGCCCCGTCCCATGCTCAGCTAGTGACGTCACAGCAGCTGTCGGAGAGGTAGGGGCAGTGGAGTGGTCCGGGACGCAGGCCACGCTCCCACGTCCAGCGCCGGGGTCCGCGGCTGCGCGGGCAATTAGCCTTCCGGATGCCCGCCAGTCGTGCTTAGCTAACGGCAGCTGCGCTGTCTGGGTGCGCAAAAGAAACGGGAGAACCGTAGCGGGCGCCAAACGCTATGTCCGACCCTCATTAAATACGCATTTCCGCGTGGCAGCTCAGCGTGGATTCCAGTCTCTATTGTATCACTCCTGATCGCACAAACTTCTCGTATCACGCACGGATAAAGCGAGCTCTTTCGCTTCTGTACGAGCCGCAATTAAAGTATTCTCGTAGTCACTAAGCTCACATACGTGGTTCGGACACTATTTCCTGACTCTTTTAAATTTTCTCATAATTATCTACAATGAGTGGCCAAAAATCGCGGATAAGCATTGGATGTGATTTCAGTCATTGGCTGCAGAAGCCGAGTTTGTGTCATTGTGCAGAATAAAATTAGTGTGGAGATAGTAAATGCGATGATAGTTATATTATCTGTTCAAACCCAAGGAACTTCACATAGGTTGTTTTTTTTTTCATATTCGCTGGCTTCGCAAATTCGTAAACAAATTGTCGCGTTCCAACCTAACGTAGACCTCGGTCTAAGCTACAGATCAGTCTATCACCACAACCAAGCTGTTTTTCTTTCACATTCGTCAGATTCTCCATCTCCCAATCAAACCGACACGTTCCGGCCTAACCTAAACCCCCGTCTGAAGTTGGACAAACCAGCCTGAAACTGGTAGAATTAAACAAATTATCATACAACAGTGACGGGTCGCAGTTTGTTCAGCTTCACAACATTACGAAAAACCATATATCAGTACGAGCTGCAGGCTACCTGTGTAAGATCTTCCAGGGGTAACAAAAAATATTCCAATATTTCGCGTAATTATTGGGCGCTCTCAAGAGTTTAAAATGCTGTTATAATGTACTCATTAAGAGGAATAATATTATGATAAAAGTTTAACACAATATGACAAGTATCACAGTTATAAACTGTGTGTTCGTCTTGAGGTAGCGTAACGACGGCGCGCAAATACCCAGACTATATGCATCCGGTATTTTAGAATGTGAGCACTTAGCGACTTTCAACAATCTTTAGATATAAATCGAAACTCTTTCTGAACTTTTTGCGCACTGAGGTCCCCACAAAATGATTAAAAGGGAAAAGTTAACGGCTTACTACATTTTCGCTGTTCATGGGTAACACTTTAGCATAAAAAAAATGGCTCAAATGGCTCTGAGCAATATGGGGCTTAACATCTGAGGTCATCAGGTCCCTAGAACCTGGAACTACTTAAACCTAACTAACCTAATAACATCACACACATCCATGCCCGAAGCAGGATTCGAACCTGCGACAGTAGCGGACACGCGGTTCCAGACTGAAGCGCCGAGAACCGCACGGCCACACCGGCCGGCTTTAGCATCAGACATGACGTTTTAATTTATTGTTTCTTTGTTACCGACTCCACTCGCAACATCGTTTGCAGGCAATATCCATATATATCACAGTAACTGCAAAATTATATCATTATAGGACGTGTAATTCAAGAGATAGATCATAGACATTTACATGCGTGAAAAACTAGCTTCTGCTTAGAATGCCGCGCAGTAAAACCTGAACATGAGACATGACGTTTCAATTTATTACTTTTTCATTACTAACTCTATTCGCAACACATTTTGCAAGCGATATATCTCTCACACCAAGTGTACCTTCAAAGTCGTATCATTGCACGACTCATAGTTCAGGAGGCGTGTTTTCAGAAACATTGAGATGCGTGAAAACCTTGCTTTTGCTTAAAGCGTGCGTGTTTGTGAGTAGGGGCGCTGAACGGCGCGGTTATTAGCGTCCATATCAGAGTAGTAGGAACGAGTGTGATTATAACGCAGAAAATGAGAGAAAAGAGAAAAAAAGCAGAGATAAAATGGCATTCACTCTCACCCCAGGTAAAATGGCATTCACTCTGCCCCAATTTCACCCATGATCACCCGTACAATCAGACTAGCTCTAATCTTGCAATATAGAGTTAAAATTGTCCAGACGATCTAAAACTCATAAGTAAATCTAAGAGAGACAAGAGGAAAAGTAAAATAGATTCTCAGGAATATGTGACTGGCTGATCACTTACGAAAAACATGGATATTCCCTTAAAAAAAGCCGTAAAATTTTGGGGAACAAGTCGGACAATTCACAAAATCTTTTAAAGTCGTATCACATTCGTATAACTGTCAGTTAAAATAGAGGACAAATCTGTCGGCAAATAAAACACTGTACAGTAAAATGTGGCAAACGGTGATCTCTGCGCCAGAAGCACTATACATTGGAGCGTCCTCTCGCCGAAGCAAGAATCTATGCATCGTTGGGCTGTGGCCGGTACGAAGAAGAGTAAAGAGGATCTCATGCCGCCTGCGAGGCTGGAAGGAGGTGCCCCACCGCCGGGATGTGGACTTTACGAGACGCAGCGTCTCATCCGTCACTTCCAGCCACTCTTTTCCTCACCGACGAACAGTTGCGTTTGGTAGTTTTGTACAGCACGTAAATGATGAGGTAAATAGTAGGACTACCGATAGAATTGCTAGCAGTGGTAGGGAAAGTGAAAGATAGGAACTGGGAGGCGACGACTTCTCTCTATTTCTTTGGTTGTTTGCTTTGCAAATAATTAGAACCGCACATGATTCAGTGTTAGTACGTGTGAATTTTATATGTTTACAGAATAAAAACTGCATTTTATAAGTAATAAAAATTAATTCATCGCGCAAAATGGCTCTGAGCACTATGGGGCTCAACTACTGTGGTCATCAGTCCCCTAGAACTTAGGTTTAAGTAGTTCTAACTAACCTAAGAACAACACACACATCCATGCCCGAGGCAGGATTCGAACCTGCGACCGTAGCGGTCTTGCAGTTCCAAACTGTAGCGCCTAGAACCGCACGGCCACTCCGGCCGGCTCATCGGGGCAGCTTCTGTCCTTTTATGTAAGTAAAGCAATTACTTTTCATACAAGCGCAGTTTACGTGCACAAACATAAAGAAATTTGTGTAATTATTGTTGTTATTTTGTACTCAATAACGTTCTTCATCATGTTCAAAGGCAAGAGTTTCCTGTCATTACTGACAAATGCGGAAGTTGTTTATGAATAACAGAACCATGTTTTATACAATTTCGACAAATACTGAAGCGAAGTTTTATTATATTTCTATATGTTTTCTTTCTCTTTTTAATTTCACCTTTATCAGTAAATTGCGTTTTTAGCGCTATACGATTAATTCGTACTGGTTTTTTATTTTTATTTTTACTACACGTCCATCTGTTCACCTTAAAAATCAATGACTTTCGAATAAAATCTGAATTAAAAGTTTACCATTTCAATTTTGCTTTAAGTATGATTTGATTTTAAGTAACACACAGGAAAATACCTATTTAGGACAGAAACGTTCGCAGGTAGGGCGACATTTTATATATCGTCACTCAGTTTCTACACGGTTCACTGCTTCCAATTTCTTGGCCAAGCACTGATCGAATACGTAAACAAAATGGTCGCTTTGGGCTAATGCCCGATAGGTATAGAACACACCTAATGTACAGGTTATGTGGGCACGACCTTAACTCACCAAGGCTACTAGGAAAATTACCGTAGTCTACGTGAGCGGACGATTTGGATGGGATTCCGTTAATGAAAAGGGGACATAAATTTCAAGGTTTATTTCCCCAAAACAATTAATTACTTGTAATAAATTACACTGTGGCTTACAAATTACAGTGACACAAACCAAGCAAGTTCCTTACCATATGAGGTAGTAAAAATGTTATATACCACAGATAAACAGAGGAACTTCAAAACTGTTTACTATTTGATACATCAGCAAATAATCATTGTGCATTAAACTACATACTTTCACCTAATACAGTTAAATTTTTAAATAGGAAGCACAAATGTATTACTTACAATTAAATTTTCAGTGGAAGTTACTCCTTCCTATACCTTCTTTAAAAGAGTGATAAAATTTCCAACAGGTATCTCAACTAAAAATGCCCTAAAATTCTTAACACAACAACACGTACAAGACTAAATATATGTACGGCAAAGCCCAACATCAACGGCGCAAAACACACTCAAACTCTCGCCAACTTGGGCCGCTTGCCGGTCAAAACATGTTACGACTACAGCAGCGGGCAAACTTACATGGCAATCTTGCCAAAATCAGTTTACACGAAGGAGGAAGAAAGGGGGGGGGGGCACAAATACCATACGCAAGTGCACTTGCCAAACCTACTACTAAAAATACAGTATAAAATTCTCTCAATTAATGACAAATCCGGGATAGGCCCGGCAATACTGCACCTGAGCGCTAGTAGCCAAAATAAGGTTGACAGATACCAAGGTCTGACATCATCTTAGGGCTAACTGGCACAACAAATAAATAAGAGTAAAAGAACAAGCAAATGCCAATGTCCAAGAATTTAAATAGGATGAAGCACACACAAGGCAAAAATCAATGGCTAGCTTAGGCTTAATTGACACTACAAGTAAATAAAGGTAAAAGAACAGACACATGACAATGCCCAGCAATTTAAACAAAAATAAGTAAGCACAAGGCTAAAAGCAATTGCTAGCAACTTAACAAGCACACATAAAAATATCAGACTGCTGCCACATCACAAACGGAACAGGCGCGCGCGCAGACCCCAGCAAGCCAGAAAACCAATAACACACACTCCAGCAACCGAGTCAGCCTGACCACAGTAATTTCAATTCAGAATCAGGGCGCGTGAGCACACCGGGTCCACGCAAAACACACACTGCTGAATAATTCCCACCAACAGATACGGCTGGCCCCCGGGCGGGAAAGCGGGGGCGACGACCGGGTACACACCAGCAGAAAACTCGACAGCCAGACACCGGCTAAAACGGAATCACGCAGAAAATATAAACAACAGCTGAAGTAAGGTGAAGTATGGTGAAACGAACCCCGCCACGTAGACCGGACAGAGCAAACACACAGAAAGCCTGCCCTGCAGTCCTTACAACTCCTGTGTGCGGAAACCCAAGCGATATCGTGGCACCCTTTTCAGAGGCGGAGAACCTCGAGAGATCGCGTGTGGGGATCCATCAGTTGGCCACTACACCACATCATCAACACGCCACACTGCCCAATGCCCAAATCAACGAGGCCCGCCAACAACGAGACCACACCTCCGTGCCGAGGCGGAAGGCAAAATACCACCAGCTCGGTGCGAATCCAAATGCTGAGCCGAGCGCGCGCGCGGCCCCCCGCGAAAAACGCTCCAGAGGTCAGCAGCCGCCTCAGCGCCGGCGCAGGCCGAACCAGACGGAAACAGAAACACAAGTCGCTATCGATAGTGCCGGATACGCAACGCGCCAGAGAAATGGCACACTACGCTTACTTATGATGACCTACCGTTGCCTAAGGTAATTTTTCAATTCTGTGTCGATGCATGACTGTATCTCAACAGCGAGGCGATAGCAAGTAGGTGGATGGTACATTGAAGTATCTGAGGATCACGAGGCGCTTCCTTGGTTGCTACCTCCGCCCTTTCGGTTCTCCTTGATACTCATGTGTCCTAGCACTCAGCAGAAAGACACCTCATTCCCCAGCCGTTGTAGGTGGAGGGAGGTGTCCTGGCTACTCGGTACTGTGTGTGTGTTGTGTGTGTTTGAGGTTTACGGGCGCTAAACAGCGTGGTCATCAGCGCCCAAGCACATAAAAACAGGAACACATGCAGTGAAGGTACTAAGACGAACAGCGATCAAGGGGAATGGCTAAAAGACGCAGACCTGACGCAGTTCCAAATCCCCACATACAGAGGCAAAACAAGAGTAGAGGGAACACACTAAAAAAGGAAAGGAAACACAAGGAAAAGAGAACAGAAACTGAAGGGAAACAGGGAGGTAATCGTGACTGGCGGACAACGTACCTAAAACCTGGGTGAGCCAGTCACCCAGCAGCACATTAAAACCCTCTCCCTAAAATCCGAGGCAACAAATTGGACAGGATACAAAATACTCGGTACTACTTTATTTGTGGGTACACGCGCTGTAGAGAATGAAGGGCAGTCGGGGGGTCGGAACAGACTAGGAATTTAGCACTTGAAACAGCTCATCTGCTTCAGTGACCGCACTCGTTGCCCAGATTATATTCACCGAGTAACGAGATCACATAGCAACTTCCAGCAAACTTTAAGCATGATTTCAAACCATTTCTAAACTTTTTCTCACTTAGAAGCATAAGGTCAAATTTTCCACGCATTGATCATACATAAAGTACTCTTGGGATTTCGATTCAATAGGAAAACGGGATTCACGGTAGTAAGCACGAAACGCATACGAGCAGAATGCATATAAATCACTATATGCAGCACCGTACTGCTAGAAGGGAATTGTTTCTTAGTCATCCTGCACGGCAGCAGTAACGTTCATGCGGGAGAGGCAACTTCCCCCAATAAAAGCGCTGCTCTCCATTCAGTTTATCAGCAAACAACAACACGCTGCTCAAGTATAGTATCTAGAAGCATCAATCCGCAACATTCTGGTGCAACAGACGGCACATCTTCAAATGGAACAACTCTTTCCATGACATTTGGCTGTTCAGTTTAATATCGGTCTTTTTTCAAGTACCGGCAACTTAGGTTCAAATCAAATGGCTCTGAGCACTATGGGATTTAACATCTATGGTCATCAGTCCCCTAAAACTTAGAACTACTTAAACCTAACTAACCTAAGGACATCACACACACGCAGCCATCACGAGGCAGAGAAAATCCCTGACCCCGCCGGGAATCGAACCCGGGAACCCGGGCGTGGGAAGCGAGAACGCTACCGCATGACCACGAGATGCGGGCACCAACTTAGGGGTTCAGCAATTCTACACGACGCAATTGAAACATCAATGATACGTTCTTCACTGGTGTACAAGAGAGATAAGTCACATGTTCATGAATTAGTGTTATGACATCTTTTCTGACGCTTCCGCAGTAATGGTGAGACTCTCGAAGTCTAGTGTCAGTACAAAGAATTATAAGCTGTTCTTGATATACATTAATGACTTACCATTCCACATTGATGAAGATGCAAAGTTAGTTCTTTTTGCTGATGATACAAGTATAGTAATAACATCCAAAAACCAAGAACTAAGTGATGTAATTGTAAATGATGTTTTTCACAAAATTATTAAGTGGTTCTCAGCAAACGGACTCTCTTTAAATTTTGATAAAACACAGTATATACAGTTCCGTACAGTAAATGGCACAACTCCAGTAATAAATATAGAATTTGAACAGAAGTCTGTAGCTAAGGTAGAATTTTCAAAATTTTTAGGTGTGTCCATTGATGAGAGGTTAAACTGGAAGCAACACATTGATGGTCTGCTGAAACGTCTGAGTTCAGCTACGTATGCTATTAGGGTTATTGCAAATTTTGGTGATAAGAATCTCAGTAAATTAGCTTACTATGCCTACTTTCATTCACTGCTTTCGTATGGCATCATATTCTGGGGTAATTCATCGTTGAGTAGAAAAGTATTCATTGCACAAAAACGTGTAATCAGAATAATTGCTGGAGCCCACCCACGGTCATCCTGCAGACATCTATTTAAGGATCTAGGGATCCTCACAGTAACCTCACAGTATATATATTCCCTTATGAAATTTGTTGATAATAATCCAACCCAATTCTAAAGTAATAGCAGTGTGCATACCTATAACACCAGGAGAAAGGATGATCTTCACTATGCAGGGTTAAATCTGACTTTGGCACAGAAAGGGGTAAATTATGCTGCCACAAAAGTCTTTGGGCACCTACCAAACAGCATCAAAAGCCTGACAGATAGCCAACTAACATTTAAAAATAAATTAAAAGAATTTCTAGATGATAACTCCTTCTACTCATTGGCTGAATTTTTAGATATAAACTAAGTAAAAAAAAAAAAAAACTTAATCATTAGTGTCATGCAATATTTTGTGTAATGTAATTTCTTGTACAGACATCTTTTATTAACCTGACACGTTCCACATCATTACGAAGTGTCGTATTCATGATCTATGGAACAAGTATTAATCTAATCTAATCTATCAGGCTAAGACTCGGGTGGATGTTAGTAGTCTAGGCATTTTCGTGAGATCCAAACTCGCTTCTACTACGAGGGGTGGTCATTTGCACATTACTTTCTCGTTCGATTTTCGCTAAAAAAAAATTGTAGTTTGGTTTCCGATATCCTTCTGTATTCCCGCGTCATTTCATATCTTTCTAGTAACACCCGGTAGATGGCAGCGCTATAACCAGTCTTCAAAATGGCGTCTGTAACAAAGATACGTTCCAAACAAAGAGGAGTTATTAAAGTTCTTTTGACGGAAAACGAGGCCGTCTCAGATATTCACAGGCATTTGCAGAATGTCTTTCACTAGATAAAAGCGCGGTAAGTCCCTAGGCGAAGCGTAAAAGGAACAAAGAGAAGAAAATGTGTCTGATTTCCCGCGCGCAGCCGGACTCACACAGCTGTGAGGCCTGCAATGTTGCAACGTGCCCTCACTCTTGTCCGAGGTGATCCGCGAATAACAAATATGCTACTCAGTACCCAGCTTAACATCTCTGCGGGTACTGCTTATCCACTTGTCTACCATTTAGTGTTTTGTAAGGTTTGTGTATACTGTGTTTCTCAGATCCTAACTAAAGAGCATAAAGGGGACAGAAGGAATAGTTGGACTGAATTGCTTGCTCGTTATGAAGCCGATGGTGACGATTTCTTATCAAACACTGCCGCAGGCAATGAAACATGGATTCACCACTTTGAGCCTTAAACGAAACGACAGTCGATGGAGTGACTCCACAAAGAAGAAGTTCTAAAGTGTACGCCCAGCTGGTAAAGGCGTGGCTACAGTCTCCTGGGACTCTGAAGAGGTATTCTGTTCGATGTACTCTCTCTCTCGTGGTCAAATGATTAAGTCTGAAGTCTATTGTGAGA
The DNA here is from genome assembly GCF_023897955.1 of Schistocerca gregaria. NCBI lineage: Eukaryota > Metazoa > Arthropoda > Insecta > Orthoptera > Acrididae > Schistocerca > Schistocerca gregaria. Next base: position 246,361,973 of record NC_064925.1, on the reverse strand, counting down.
CTCTAAGGACATTGAATATGCAATTTTTTGTGACGGCAGTCACCTTGTGTTGTAATGCACTCTCTCAATCGTCCGTTTCTCCAAAGGTGCATAACTGCCAAAATTAGCTTGACTAAAGCCTAAATTTTATTCAAATCACAGTTTATACAGCTGGACTTGTGAAGAGATGGAGTATAATTACACACAGTCCAAAGGAAAATGATCGCTTCTGTTTCTAGTCCAAACTAAGAGAGTTTAATGGACCATTTAGTCACTGAGTTCATACTTAACAGAGAGTTAAGCAGTCACTTAGCTGCCAAGCCCAAAAACAGACTCTTGTATATGAAGTGCTGAATGGTCAGTGCTGCTTACTGAATTCGGTGATACTCGTGGAAGAGCAGCGAAATCGGACCTGGCTCCGCAGTCGGAACTCGTAACTTGGATCCGTGCTTCCTCTTAAATACAGGAAAAGTGGGCGAATCTGCATCATAATCGCTCGCTGAAGTCTATTGTGAGACTTCACCGTGTGCTGTAATGCACTCTCTCAATCGTCCGCTTCTCCAAAGACCTCGATTTCGTCGGGATTTTAAGCCTTAACCTTCCTTCCTTCTTCCTTCTAAACTGGCAGGAAATGGAAATTTCAAGAGCTAAAAAAAAAAATGGAAAAATGGTGCAGTGATTCTGGTGCCGCCAGTCTGAGTGGAGTCTTCCGCAATCCAGCCCGTAAAGATGTTGTTATTTACGTGGAGCTGGTATCTGTTGGGAAATGTAACCTGACGAACGTGGCTGTACTGCAGTAGTATCTAAGCCCTAGGATACTGCATTATTACATCAAGGCCACAAAAAATGAACGATCTTCTCCTTCTCCGCGATTACACAAAACAACACACAAGTGTGCATCCCCGAGATTACAGAATCCTGTGGTCTGTTCTTCCTCATCTGCCCTACAGGCTGGATCTCGTACCTTCTGACTTCCATCTCTCTGGCCCGCTGAAGGAGAGACTATGTGGGGAGCGCTACGGCAGTGGTTTGCAACCTTTCTGGGACCATTCAGTCTGTGTGCAACCAGGTTCTAACTAGTATCTCTCCCCCCTGCCTCTACCACCATCAACATTGGCGCCTGACTAAACTTTGTAATGAAAAAGAATTTTCCTTGAACACTTGTATTTTTATAATGATGAAAGGTAAATGCTGATTAGTTTTTGCGTGTGTTTTATTAAATCACAAAGTAATCACTCAATGAGACAATTGGTATAACTTATTGCTGACAACCTTTTATACACAATGATGAAGCAGTTGTCAGTACATCGTGAGTGCTAACTACAACTCCTTCCCAGAAAAGAGAGCTAACTGTCCACTGTGAGGGAAGACACTTATTAGAGAACATGCTTCATCTTCACCACCACTCTCCCTAGCAACGCTTGCTTCATACATCCCCAGCACCGCTGCTGAAAATCAGCCAAGTTAAAATGTGTACACCATACGTATTGTTTGTAAACCATTAGATTCCTGAACTCCCCACGTCTGCTCTGGCACCGAGCGATGTGACGCAGTGGGCGGCACACTGGACTCGCGTTGGGGATGACGACGGCTCAAGTCCGTGTCCGGCCATCCCGATTTTGGTTTTGCACGATTCCCCTAAATCCCTCCCGGGAAATGCCAAGGTAGTTCCTTTGAATGGGCACGACCTATTTCTTCCCAATATTGCGACAATACGAGCTTTTGCTTCTTCTATAAAAACCCCGATTGCTTCGGGATTTTAAACCTTAACCTACCTTACTTCTTCCCTCTGAACTGGCAGGAAACGGAAATTTCAAGCTACCGATGCTTGGTGTCTGACCACTACCACCAGTAAGTATAAAATAATGGTAATAATAATAATAACAATAAACTGTGCAGCTCGTAGAGCAATAAAGCAGTCATTACAGGGCTACTGTTGTATTGCACTGTCGATTAGTGCGTTTCTCCATTACGAACTGAGTCATGGAGCAACTTATGCTCCATTGCGGAAAGGCATTTTTGTGAGATATTTACACATATGTGACAAGTTCTCAGTTTTACTGTCATAATGCAAGCCGGCCGGAGTGGCCGAGCGGTTCTAGGCGCTTCAGTCTGGAACCGCGCGACCGCTACGGTCACAGGTTCGAATCCTGCCTCGGGCATGGTTGTGTGTGATGTCCTTAGGTTAGTTAGGTTTAAGTAGTTCTAAGTTCTAGGGGACTGATGACCTCAGATGTTAAGTCCCATAGTGCTCAGAGCCTATTGAACCATTTGAGCCATCATAATGCAAGGCACAAAGTATGTGTCTTGAGGGTGGACTGTGTGAGGAACATGATGTTCACACATTCGTTTCTCTCGCTGTAACCTCCACCCCATTGTGTCATGCGTAAATGCTAGAATTTTTGAAAATGTAATTATTGGTAAATTACATAATCAACAAAAGTTTCTTATAAAATAATGATAATAGTAACTATCTTTTAAAAAGCAATTTACTTTCGTGACCGAAATACAATGAAATGCTCGTGTATCAGCTATCAAAAATGTTGGGAACCACTGCTGTACAGCAACGATATAGAGTTTATGACACGACTTCGGTGAGACAGTATGCGGAACAAGGCAATGGACTGCCACTTTGTGCACTTAGTGATAAACAGATAAATGTATAAGACAATGGACGCATGTGCAAATGACAGTCTGCAACTGAAAATAATTATGTACTCGACGCCTCTCGGACCCATACTTAAAGGTGATGTAATGCTATCCGTAACTAAAAGATAGCAGCTCGACGTAAATTGGTTGTCTATAGATAAATAAACATTACAGCATTTTTAGGGGCTTCGTGATGACATTCTTCAACGACCACTTGCCTTGTATCTGGATCTGATGCAAGGCATTTAGAATAGCATAAGTCATTTTTTCCATCAGATGCATATTTTGTACTGACTGAAAGATACTGAAAGAGTCTGAACAGATAAACTTTCTACTACGGTGGCATCCAACGGTGTACATTACTGGCCATTAAAATTGCTACAGCAAGAAGAAATGCAGATGGTAAACGGGTATTCATTGGACAAATATATTATACTAGAACTGACATGTGATTACATTTTCACGCAGTTTGGGTGCATAGATCCTGAGAAATCACTACGCAGAACAACCACCTCTGGCCGTAATAACGGCCTTGATGTGCCTGGGCATTGAGTCAGACACAGATTGGATGGCGTGTACAGGTACAGCTGCCCATGCAGCTTCAACACGATACCACAGCTCATCAAGAGTAGTGACTGGCGTATTGTGACGAGCCAGTTGCTTGGCCACCATTGACCAGACGTTTTCCATTGGTGAGGGATCTGGAGAATGTGCTGGAAAGGGCAGCAGTCGAACATTTTCTGTGTCCAGAAAGGCCCGTTACAAAACATGCAACATGCGATCGTGCATTATCCTGTTGAAATGTAGAGTTTCGCAGGGATCGAATGAAGGGTAGAGCCACGGGTCGTAACACATCTGAAATGTAACGTCCACTGTTCAAAGTGCCGTCAATGCGAACAAGAGGTGACCGAGACGTGTAACCATAGGCACCCCATACCATCACGCCGGGTGGCGATGACGACATCCAATGTGCGTTCACCGCGATGTCGCCAAACACGGATGCGACCATCATGTTGCTGTAAAGAGAACCTAGATTCATCCGAAAAAATGACGTTCTGCCATTCGTGCACCCAGGTTCGTCGTCGCGTACACTATCGCAGGCGCTCCTGTCTGTGATGCAGCGTCAAGGGTAATCGCAGCCATGGTCTCCGAGCTGGTAGTCCATCTTGCTGCAAACGTCGTCGAACTGTTCGTGCAGATGGTTGGATGGTTGTCGTCTTGCAAACGTCCGCATCTGTTGACTCAGGGATCGAGACGTGGCTACACGATCCGTTACAGCCATGCCGATAAGATGCCTGTCATCTCGACTGCTAGTGATACGAGGCCGTTGGGATCCAGCACTGCGTTCCGTATGACCCTCCTGAACCAACCGTTTCGACCAACGCGAGCAGCAATGTCGCGATACGATAAACCGCAATCGCGATAGGCTACAATCCGATCTTTATCAAAGTGGAAAACATGATGTTACGCATTTCTCTCCTTACACGAGGCATCACAACAACGTTTCACCAGGCAACGCCGGTCAACTGCTGTTTGTGTCTGAGAAATCGGTTGGAAACTTTCCTCGTGTCAGCACGTTCTAGGTGTCGCCACCGGCGCCAACCTTGTGTGAATGCTCTGAAAAACTGATCATTTGCATATCAAAGCATCTTCTTCCTGTCAGCTAAATTTCGCCTTTGTAGCACGTCATCTTCGTGTTGTAGCAATTTTAATGGCCAGTAGTGCAGCTATTCGCATTTGTTTGCAGCCATTGCCAGCCGATGTATCAGAGGTGGCCGGACTCTGCTGGAGAACAATGCGTGAGTGACGCAAGCGCGGTGCGTGCCCGGAGACTGGCTGGAACGGCGCCTCGGCTCACCTTGCCCCCGATACCTCATCTGGCGACGGCGCCGGCGGCGGCGGCGGCTGCAGCAGCGAAAGCTGCCCAGCGGGGCCGCTGACAGATCAGCTCGCTTCGCACCCAATAAGTCTGCCGCCGCCTTTAGCGTCACCTCCTTACCTATTCAGCCGTCTCTCAAATCCTCGCGATACCTTCCCTGCAAGGAAAGATACAGTTCCCTTCCCTCCGACGTCGAGACCATTAGAGGCCATAAAACTGGATCAGTAGTGTAAGGGAGGCAGAATAAGGCAAAGGATTCGAGAAGTAAAGAAAGTCAGATACAAAGGTTAGTCATAAATTGGAATTATTACCTCAAAAAATTAAGTTTATGTGATCGACTCCATCCACCGGGGCCGCGCGGAATTAGCCGAGCGGTCTTAGGCGCTGAAGTCATGGCCTGTGCAGCTGGTCCCGGCGAAGGTTCGAGTCCTCCCTCGGGCATAGGTGTGTGTGTTTGTCCTTAGGATAATTTAGGTTAAGTACTGTGTAAGCTTAGGGACTGATGATCTTCGCAGTTAAGTCCCATAAGATTTCAAACACATTTGAACATTCACCGGGAGAGCCTGTTCAGTTGTATAACTGAGTTTGGAATACCCAAGAAACTCGTCAACCTTGTCCGTGCTTGTCACGGAGACCTTTTTCATGAATACAGGGTTGAGACAGGGAGATGGTGTGTCACCGATATCGTTCATCCTCACGCTTGAAAAGATAGTGGGGGAAGCTTTCCACAAGAACTTCGAGGTAGAGAGTGAGAAAATCACACATCTCGCATTTTCCCACGGTGTGGCCCTGTTATGCAGATATAGGGAAAAACTGTCGCGGGTTAGGCACAGCGTGGAGACGGCAGCGAGCAGAATCGGTCTCCTTGTGAATGAATCGTAGACTGAGGGTCTGGTGTGCCTATTCGAGAGACCCTCTCCAGCCTCAGGTAGTTGGAACCAGATCAAACAAAAGGGTTCGTAGTTATAAATATTTCGGGGATGATCTGCACAGAGGACACATCGTGTGAGGCAAAAATAACAGCGAGGATCCGAGCCGCAAACTAATCGTACTTCGGTCTGATCCAGCTTTTTAAATTGCGCAGTCTTTCAAGGAACTTCATACTCCATCTCCACAAAACACTGATCCTACCCGTAGGGTTTTATGGTTGTGACACTTGGAGGGTGCAGAAAAAAAAGCTTAAGTAATCTTACCCTTTTCGAGCTAAAAGTATTGAGGAAGATCTATGGTCCGGAAAAAGATGAGAGCTCTGGGGAATGGAGGACCCGACATAATTCTGAGCTGGATGAAATCTACAATAGACAAACATCGTAGGCCTGATGAGAAGTCAGTGATACTATGGGCAGGGCATGTTGCTCGGATGAAGAAACAGTGATAGCCCTTGAAATCCATAAATTTTACTCTCTACGGAAGATAACTAGGAAGACAAAAGAAAAGGTGGAGATATGGAATCCATGAGGGCTTGATACAGACCCGGATAGAGGGTGATTGGTGACAGACACACTGACACACACACACACACACACACACAAACACACACACACACACACACACAAAATGATGCAGCCCATTGACAAAGTGCGGTCATTAGCCTGCCTCTATAGCTGAGGTTTTTTTTTTTCGTTCCATGTGCTCGGGGCGGACGTCGTAAGGCATCCGTTTAAGTTCGTTGTTGATCGATTAACTAAGTTTTTTTTTTTTTTTTTACAGAGGGCAGCTAACCCTCTGTAAAAGGATTATAGCGCATACAGTGATATAAAGACATCCCTTTCCCACGTTACGTTTGTTTACGTTGTTGGCCACCTCCCCATTCCCGCACCAAGCATCGTTCACCTACAGGTCTTCCAGTATTTCTCTACAGTTTCCTGGCTTTGCGACTGCTCTATACAGCACAGCATTATGCTCTTTCAGTGTCATGGAACTGCCGACCTTATCCTCCAGCTCACTTATGTATACACTATCCCGGTTAGTACAGCTTAGTGACTTCGAACATGGACTAGTCATTCGATACCACGTAAGTAACAAACCCATAGGGGACGTTTCAACCATTCTAAAACTCCCCAAATCGACTGTAGGTAACGCGACTGTGAAGCGAAAGAGCGAAGGAACGAACACAGCTAAACAACCCCCGGCAGACCTCATGCACTAATGAATAGTGACCGTCGAGCATTGCGGAGGGTGGATGTTAAAAAACAGCATAAAATCAGCACGAGGAATCTCTTCTGGATTGCTACCAGAACTCCAGCTAGCACGCTGACTGTTCAGTGGTTGAACAGCTCATTATATGCCCGCATTTCTATAGTCAGTGGTAGGTGACATTTGAGGGGGCGTGAAGAGCGACGTTACGGGTCAGTGGCTCGGTGGAAACGAGTGTTTCGGAGTCATTAATCACGCTATACCATCTGGCAATCAGATGGAACGGTTTGGATTTGGCGAACGTTCGGACGATGTTACCTGTCATTATGTGTAGTGTTAACAGTGAAGTACAGAGGAGGTGGTGTTACGGTATGAGAATGTTTTTCGCGGTTAGTGTGTGATGTCTTTATTGTGCTTAAGAAAACGCTAAATGCACAAGGATCTGTACAAATTTTACGGTATTTTATACTACCTCCAACTGATGACGCTCGAAGTAGAGAGGATATAAAATGTAGACTGGCAATGGCAAGGAAAGCATTTCTGAAGAAGAGAAATTTGTTAACATCGAGTATAGATTTAAGTGTCAGGAAGTATTTTTTGAAAGTATTTGTATGGAGTATAGCCATGTATGGAAGTGAAACATGGGCGATAAATAGTTTGGACAAGAAGAGAATAGAAGCTTTTAAAATGTGGTGCTACAGAAGAATGCTGAAGATTAGATGGGTAGATCACGTAACTAATGAGGAAGTATTGAATAGGATTGGGGAGAAGAGAAGTTTGTGGCACAACTTGACTAGAAGTTAGGATCGCTTGTTAGGACATGTTCTGAGGCATCAAGGGATCACCAATTTAGTATTGGAGGACAGCGTGGAGGATAAAAATCGTAGAGGGAGACCAAGAGATGAATACACTTAGCAGACTCACAAGGATGTAGGTTGCGGTAGGAACTGGAAAATGAAGAAGCTTGCACAGGATAGAGTAGCATGGAGAGCAGCATCAAATCAGTCTCAGGACTGAAGACCACAACAACAACAACATACTACGTCCAGTTAAGGGACAGTTTTGAGACGACGATTCTATCAGCTTGACGATGCTCCCTACCTTAATGCAGCGTCTGTGAGGCAATGGTTTGTGGACAAACAGAGTGGCCTGAACACAATGGAACACTTTTGGTATCAGAAAGTCGACTGCGCTGCAGACCCCAACGTGCAACATCACTCTCTTCTCTGCTTTTGGCACTCGAGGAAGAATGAGCCCCCATTTCTCCACAGACATTCAGACGCCTTATTCAAAGTGTCCCCAGCAGAGTTGAAGCTGCCATGAAGACGAAGGGTGGATACACCCAGAATTAAAGTCAGCGAATAGTTCTGCTGGTGCTGTTGATTAGGTAGTGTATTGTGCACAGGAATGATCCAATAACAACCCCTTTGGTTGTGCCCAGACCTATCGTTAAATCTGAAGATCTCTCTCTGGTAAGAACGACATGCTACGTTGTCTTGGTCTCCAGTCCAATCACAAAGTAAATCTGATATTCCATACGCTCATCATTTGTTCTTTAGGTGACAGTGCGGAACTTTGAAGACAAGGAACACCGCATCAAGCTGGGCACCGATATCTGTTGCCCTCTGGGCCTCGTGGACGAACGGAGCAAGCTGGGTTCTACACGGGGATCCTAAGATGATCATCCTATGTTCCCCTCGTAATGAGAAGCACACATCTCCTGCTCCCAGCAGACGACAACCAACTCCGCTCCCACCACAAATTAAACACAGAAGGATACGAGAAGACATTCATTCACCCATATTCACGCACACACGTGGTAAAGTGAGGAACGAACATAATACATGAGGATCAGGAAACATTAAATACAATATAATGTTTCAAATACTAATTCATTTTACGTCGCAGAGGCCTGGAATTACACTTAATTCCGTTGTTTACTCCTCTTGTGAAGGTTAACATGCACAACCGCAATTACACAGTGAACCACATAGGCCGTAATTGATTAAAATGAACTGCCTTATGAAACGAATCTACAGAGCTGTACATTTGAAATGTAGTACCATCAAAAAATAATAAAAATTAAGCGGACAGATAAAGCGTGGAAAAAGAAGTGAGGGAAGAAGCCTGTTGCCAGAAGGGACAGATTCGTGGTCATCTGTTCAGGCGTCATGAAGTACTTTACCATGGATAAATTTACTTGGCGCTAGAAGGAGCAGCAGGGGGGAAAATAGCAACAGTAGACAAAGACTAGGGTATGAAAAATAAGTTACAGAGTTTGTTAGGCGTAGTAGTTGCATGAATATGAAAAGTGACAGATCACTGTCCTTCTCACCTGTGTAGCTGTGTACTCCCCCCCCCCCCTCTCTCTCTCTCTCCCTCTCTCTCTCTCTCTCTCTCTCTCTCTCTCTCTCAAACACACACACACACACACACACACACACACACACACACACACACACACACACAAAGGCACCCAATTTGGTTCTACGCTCGAACAAGCCTTTACCATGTACAAATGACGTAATGGATCTGTAGCGCCACTAGCTAGGATGTGGTTCTGCTATACAGCACTATTGTTACGACCCAATGACTGCTTAAAACGTGCCTTTACGTCTTCTAGAGTTTTGCTGTTTCCGTAACGTTTACATAATAAGTGCGGCAAGAGAGAGCAGGGCAAGTCCACTATTGGGTATAGATGACTCTAAGTTTATGTTCATACTTCCATGTAGCACCAACATACGGATTCCACTAACGCTTCACACGGTAGTGCAATAAAAAGTAGCACAGTGAAGCAGCTGCCGCTATTACAGTGGCTGTTAGATAAGTAGCGTGTTACTGCATGGCGTGTTATAATTTTCAAGACATTCAGTATAAGCGGAAAAACGCAAAATTATCAGTACGCGAAGTTCAAGTGTTTTAACAAGCTCACTTATAAGACAGGTACCAGATCAGCGAAGTTAAGCGCCACCGGGCCTGGCTACTATCTGAATGGGTGACCGTCCAGGCTGCAGAGCACTGTCAGCGAGCGCGCGCTGCACTCAGTCCTTGTGAAGCCAATTGAGGAGCTGCGTGACTGAGAAGTAGCGGCTCCCGTCACGAGAAACGACAACGGCCGGGAGAGCGGCGTGTCGCTCCGTATCCGCATCCAATGATCCTTATCGGCTGAGGATGACACGGTGGTCGGTCGGTACCTTTGGGCCTTCCGAGGCCTGTTCGGACGAATTAGTTAGCAATTAGAAGATAGTTATTTATCAGACATGTGTTCGCGATAGAGATGGAAGATGCAACCGGAACGTTTAGTGTCACAGAGAAAAACCTCTCATGAAAGTATAACGCAGTGCGATGGGTGTGGTGGGATCTACGTCGATTCTCCACTACAATACTGCAAATTCCTTATATAAAGGCTTGAGAAATGCGAGGAGAATAATTTGTGCGTGATTTTTTTGTTAATCAATAACATAAATTATGAGTTACCTTAATGTTCAACATAATAACGCTATCATTATATATTAGTCAACAAGATATAGCAATGTTCAGTTAACCAGTGTTCCGTTTTATAACTACAAAGAATAAAAATTTATTCAGTTTTTTACATTTTTATCCTACCCTATGATCGAAGCCATCTTGCCGCAGTACTAGCAAGATGAAACTCCATCAATAACTTTTAAAATTAGCGAAATAGAATGTTATACAAGAAGACACAATTCAAAGGAAGATCATTCTAGCAATATATGGATACGAAAAATTAATTTATAGAAAGTACACTACTGGCTATTATAATTGCTACACCAAGAAGAAATGCAGATGATAAACGGGTATTCATAGGACAAATATATTGTACTAGAACTGGCATGTGATTACATTTGCACGCAATTTGGCTGCACAGATCCTGAGAAATCAGAACCCAGAACAACCACCCCTGGCGGTAATAACGGCCTTGATACGCCTGGGCATTGAGTCAAACAGAGCTTGGATGGCGCGTACAGGTACAGCTGCCCATGCAGCTTCAACACGATACCACAGCTCATCAAGAGTAGTGACTGGCGTATTGTGACGAGCCAGTTGCTTGGCCACCATTGACCAGACGTTTTCCATTGGTGAGGGATCTGGAGAATGTGCTGGAAAGGGCAGCAGTCGAACATTTTCTGTATCCAGAAAGGCCCGTTACAAAACATGCAACATGCGATCGTGCATTATACTGCTGAAATGTAGAGTTTCGCAGGGATCGAATGAAGGGTAGAGCCACGGGTCGTAACACATCTGAAATGTAACGTCCACTGTTCAAAGTGCCGTCAATGCGAACAAGAGGTGACCGAGACGTGTAACCAATGGCACCCCATACCATCACGCCGGGTGATACGCCAGTATGCCGATGACGAATACACGCGTCCAATGTGCGTTCACCGCGATGTCGCCAAACACGGATGCGACCATCATGATGCTGTAAACAGAACCTGGATTCATCCGAAAAAAATGACGTTTTGCCATTCGTGCACCCAGGTCCGACGCTGAGTACACCGTTGCAGGCGCTCCTGTATGTAATGCAGCGTCAAGGGTAACCGTAGCCATGGTCTCCGAGCTGATAGTCCATGCTGCTGCAAACGTCGTCGAACTGTTCGTGCAGATGGTTGTTGTCTTGCAAAAGTCCCCATCTGTTGACTCAGGGATCGAGACGTGGCTGCACAATCCGTTACAGCCATGCGGATAAGATGCCTGTCATCTCGACTGCTAGTGATACGAAACTGTTGGGATCCAGCACGGCATTCCGTATTACCCTCCTGAACCCACCGATTGCATATTCTGCTAACAGTCATTGGATCTCGAGCAAAGCGAGCAGCAATGTCGCGATACGATAAAACGCAATCGCGATAGGCTACAATCCGACCTTTATCTAAGTGGGAAACGTGATGGTACGCATTTCTCCTCCTTACACGAGGCATCACAACAACGTTTCACCAGGCAACGCCGGTCAACTGCTGTTTGTGTATGAGAAATCGGTTGGAAACTTTTCTCATGTCAGCACGTTGTAGGGGTCGCCACCGGCGCCAACCTTGTGTGAGTGCTCTGAAAAGCTAATCATTTGCATATCACAACATCTTCTTCCTGTCGGTTAAATTTCGCGTCTGTAGCACGTCATCTTCATGGTGTAGCAATTTTAATGGCCAGTAGTTTAGTTAACACTTAACATTATCAAGTTGCCCAAGCTGCTGCTGTACGCTGCTATGACTTATGGATGCTGAAGGTGACATGAATCATATAGGCTTCCAGTAGCCGTCAGGAAAGGTAAGAGTGACAGCAGCAGTAAATTAAACTTTGTTCTAAAGGAATGATTGCAACTGAACCACGACAGAATATTCGAAGCGCGTCCGTGTATTCCGAGAAGCTCCTAGCCGGTACACGGTTTGGGCAGCTTTCTCGTCCATACTGGGGAATCTCGCCGTGAGGTGTGTTCGCCTTTTCAGCAACCGGATTGAAAGTGACCGACGCTCGTTGAGGCGGATCAAATTTCACTCGCTGCTCTGACAGCATCCGTGTCACCGCGTAATAACCCCATCACTAAGTGACAGTCAACCCCCACATCCACCACGCCAAGGAAACCTTAGAATTCACATGATCATCACCAGTTTGCTTAAGAGAAAGTTGTGAACGTAAGTTTTGTATGAAATACAAATCATTTTTGAAAAGGAACACGGCCTAACCGTTTTGGCAACATTATCGAAAACAATACTCGAGTCTTGATAACCGTTCAGTGTATCTCTGTCCAACATTCATTTTCAAACGATCACAGTATGGAAAGTGTAAGATAGGCAGAAAGAAATTACATGTAGGAAAGAGCGAGAACAGATACAGCGTGTTTTGCGTGCTATTGTACAATTTACGCGAGTACCACTTCTCGTGCTCATGGTCACTCTAGAAATCGTATGTCTGATGTGTCCTCTCGACGAAAGGGAAACGCCCGGTTTAGCATACACTGTCCTAAAAAATTCTGAGACTGATTTCATTCCTGACGTATAAGTAACATCAGCACAGCAACTGCGGTGGCGGCTTGAACCAACAAGTGTGAAACAGCAAACGTGCATTCACGAGTCAGCTGTGAGCAGGCAGTGGACGTGCGACCCTAGCGTGTCGACGTCATTGTTTCACAAACTGCAATGGAGCAACGTATCTGAATCAAGTGTTCAAGACATTCTCCTGAATATTTTGAAGAAGGGAAAAGTGTGTGCAAAGTTTGTCCGCACACCTTGACTCCTGAACAAAAACAGCGGCGCTAGAACGACTGCAGCGACATGATTGAAACGCAAAACGCGGACTGTTATTTTCTGGAACAAATTATCTACAGAGAGGAGAGAGGTACTAACGTACCAAAAAACAATAAAGTGGAGTAATTCACATGTTGGGTTATCGCAAAGCTTTCACTACATAAACGGCGTTAAAGCCAGTGTGACGCGCGAGTGGAACAACATTCCAAAGGACTTCTCAGAGAGTTTCACATGGTTTTATGATCGTTCTGTTCGATGTTCTCAAGTACGAGGGGGGGGGGGGGGGTGGAATTAATGTAGTAATCGAAACTTCTTGGACTGACCAGGCAGGTTGCAAGAAATTGCAAGTAAGAAAAATACATCATTTTAAAAACGTTCGCCCGAAAGTTTGAGAACTTCACATGTAATATACGAGGGTCACTCCAAAAGAAAAGCACACTATTTTTGTAAAAATACAGTTTTCGTTCTGCATGCGTGAAAGATTTACAGTGTGTAGATACATCCTTCCCGCTTGTTTTCAAACTTAGTTCAACCTGTTCCCGTGAGTGGTGCCGTCACAGCATGTGTTGAAGATGGCTGCTACACTTGACGTTTGTCAGAAGCAACGTGCTGTCATAGAATCCCTGTGCTGTGAAAACGACAGAGTGGGAAACATCCGCAAGAGGTTGAAAAAGGTATATGTAGATGCTGCTGTCGATCGCAATACAGTTAGTCGGTGGGCAAGCAGGTTACGTGATGAAAGCGGCAGGCCTCGTACTGCACACACTCCAGACAATGTGCAGCGAGTTAACGAACTGGTGACTGCTGACAGACGCACCACAGTAAACGAATTGTAACGCTACGCTGGGATAGGGTAAGGAAGTATTTGCAGAATACTGGAAGTGTTGGCGTTAAAAAAGGTGTGTACCAGATGGGTTCCCAGGATGTTGACAGTGGCTCACAAAGAAACAAGAAAAACGGTATGCAGCAAGCTTTTGGAACAGTACGAGAATGGTGGAGATGAATTTCTTGGAAGAATTGTGACAGGTGATGAAACATGGCTCCATCATTTTTCACCAGAGACGAAGAGGCAATCAATGGAGTGGCATCATACAAATTCACCCAAGAAAAAAAATTCAAAACCACACCTTCTACTGGAAAAGTTATGACTACGGTGTTTTTTTATTCCGAAGGACTCTTGCATGTGGACATCAAGCCAAGTGGAAACGCCTTAAATTCTGATGCATATGTGACGACACTGAAGAAACTTCAAGCTCCACTGAGTTGTGTTCTACCACATCGGCAAATGCAGGACGTTTTGCTGTTACACGACAATGCACGGCCACATGACAGTCAAAAAACCATGGAAGTGATCATAAAACTCGGATGGACAACTTTGAAACACCCGCCTTACAGTCCTGACCTGGGACCGTGTGACTATCATCTCTTTGGGAAACTCAGAGACTCTCTTCGTGGAACAAGGTTTGAAGATGATGACTCCCTTGTGCACGCTGCCAAACAGTGGCTACAACAGGTTGGTGCAGAATTTTTCTGTGTTGGTATACAGGCGCTGGTTCCAAGATGGCGTAAGGCAGTTGAGAGGGATGGAAATTATGTGGAGAAATGAAAATATTGTTCCTAAAGGATGTATCTACACACTGTAAAACTTTCAAACATGTAGAATAAAAGATGGATTTTAAAAAAATAGTGGGCATTTCTTTTGGAGTGACCCTCTTAGTTGATACAAGAACTATGGTAGCAACAAATTGTCACAGCTATTACCACTTTTTAATTTACACAATATGAACCTATTATCAATATTGCGCTTAGCACTAACAGTCGTTTCTGCTCCTTTGGGGAAAGTCTGGCTGTCTTCTTGTTACTTATTACAGACGCAGAGTCTGTCCCTTTCAATGTTGCTTTCAACTTACTGTGGTTTGGCGGCTCTGTCTGTGGACCCATGAACCGTATCATGTTTATTGTTGCAAGCGACATTTAAGTGTCCTGTGTTAAGCATAGCTTGTAATTTTATGGAATCCCATCCTATTTTAGACTACTTTTTTGGAAAGTTAGCTAAGGAATTTGGAAATTTATGCAGGTACAAATATAAATGTTTTCAGTAAAGATGGAGGCAGGGGGAGTAGGGGTGATATGAAGGGAATCATGACCCCACAAACGTCTCGCCATTGTATACATGCTGGACTCTACCTATTTTCTGATTTCGCTTCATTCTCCCAGGTATTTTAACATATTACACACAAATTGTGGCTCAGTCCCATCTGCCCTATCGAAGCGCCATTGAATCCAAACAAGTCCTTGCGTATCGTTCCCACCATCGAAGATACTAGTATAATCCATTTCGAAACCACGCTTTCTCCAAAATAACCCTTAGTTTGTGCTACTGCGCTAGCTGCCCGTTCCGTTTTTCATTGTAACGCCACCGCTACAGACTCTCGAACCACTGTCATTTCACTTCCTTCCGTCTAGATACTATTACCTAATCCTAAGCCCACACCAACATACCAAGCATCTCCTACCATTCTGCACACACTCCTCACCACAGAGCGATGACCTCAGCAGTTTGGTCGCTCGGGGATTCACACACACTCCTCATCACAAACATAGTCTGATCTTATTGTATCACCCCAGCTCTCGCATCAATCATCACACTCACAACAGTTCCTCATCCATATCTCACTACCTTTTACGTTCCAAAATATCGTTCTGTTCAAGTTTTCACTCAAAATTGGTCATTGGACCACAGAACACGGCCTTCACTGAATCGCTGCAATCTCAACATAAAAGCCATCGGCAGCGTTACAATGCAATCGCCTCAGCAACCTTTCATCGCCATCTCAAGATCACCAATTTTGATCAGTTACGAAATCCGTATACTTTATCATACTTTAGTTCACCAAGCTCACGGTTAGCTGGGTTAATACTGACCCGAGACACGACGGATAACCGAGAAAAACGGACAATACAAAATTATCATTGATTTCTGTACGAGAGACCAATGTTCGAGAAGGCGTGCCTTTCCAGTGCAGTCTAGCTCCAATAGTGTCGTAAATGTGTTCCAGGAGAAAACTTTTCTCTGCGGTATAACTGGATTACTCATCCCAAATGTATCAGCTGCGTCGTTGACTTCACTAAGTATTTCTCCCTGAACAGCGACATCTAAAATGCCGTAGCGATGTTTCAATCGAGTGAGCCACTGTGATGAAGGGCTAAATTTCCCTTCAATTCTCACTGTTTCCTCTATTAACATTTCTTTATTTTTGTTTTAAGTCACTGTTTGTTTACCAGTCCCATGATCCTAAGAAGGTTTTGCTACAGATTTGCTCTTGTTTAACTCTTGTATATACTCTCATTCCATTTAGATCGTTACAACAACACGTTTGCGTTTATCTATCAGCTTGCCAACACTTCTAAACCGACCGTAAGTTCAGAAACAACAATAATCGCGATATATGATAACATGCGTTGTCAATGATCCATTTTAGAAGCTATGGGTAATATCGAGATCTGTCGGCGGCTAGGAAAGTACGATCAATGTTGCATTCTTCTTGGTATATTTACCTTCATTTCGTATCAATACAGAGCAAGAATTCCGAAGGAAAGCGATCGAGACGAAAACGAAAATCATTTTGAAACTTCCGGGCAGATTAAAACTGTGTGCCCGACCGAGATTCGAACTCGGGACCTTTGCCTTTTGGAGTCACTGCCAGTAAAGTTTGGAAGGTAGGAGACGAGATACTGGCAGAAGTAAAGCTGTGAGGACCGGGCGTGAGTCGTGCTTCGGTAGCTCAGATGGTAGACGGCACGGTAGCTCAGCGTGTTCGGTCAGAGGGTTAGCTTCCCTCTGTAATAAAAAAACTGAGTTAATCGATCAACAACGAACTTAACCGGATGTCTTACGACGTCCGCCCCGAGCAAATGAAACGAACACAAGCGAACAAAATGAGATTTAAAAAAAAAAAAAAAAAAAAAAGAGATGGTAGAGCAATTGCCCGCGAAAGGCAAAGTTCCCAAGTTCGAGTCTCGGTCGGGCACACAGTTTTAATCTGCCAGGAAGTTTCATATCAGCGCACACTCCTTTGCAGAGTTAAAATCTCATTCTGGAAAATCATTTTCTTCTCCTGTCGGCTATAAATGAGTTGGTAATTATCGACTTCCCGCGCGTTAGGAATCGGATAGGCAAATATACATATAGGAAATCGGCCACGGACGTTGTACTAATCGACCACAACAATACTGCACCTGGAGCTGAGGGAGCTTCAGTCGGTTTAGCGAGTTTTTATCGTGATATTTCACTCGATAACCGATGCATAACTGACTTGGAGTCATTCGCAATACGATGCGTTTTCCGTAGTTGCCCCTGTACACGTTTACTATAATGTCATCGCATGTTTCCGATAACGGCCACGGTAGGCCAAGTGCAATGATATCGTGGTCGGGTAATTACAAAAGTAGGGCCCCACACTTATCTGAAAATAACATTGGAAACAACGGGAAAATATTTGAACGATGTCTGAAAGTAGGAACTGTTACCGCGTCGCCTGACTTCGTTGATGATTACCGTACTCGGTGGCGGTGGTGTCCACCTCCGTAGCGCAGAGGACAACGTATCTGGCTGCTGTGCAGAAGACCCAGGTTCGATTCCCAATAGTGCCAGGGATAATTTTCCTCGGCGCGAGGACTGGAACGGGGTGCAATCAATGCCTCGTGGTGCCAATGCAGGACAGGGAGGGCGGTATGCTGACCACATGCCGCTTCGTACCGCTTCCAAATGATGCCGTTGGCAGTGGATGGCGCGGTGGTCAGTGGGTCCCGATTGGCCGATTTGGTCCAGAAAGCGAAGCTTTGCGTATCGATAGTGGATCCTTTCATCACTAGTGTTATTTAATGGTTCAGTGGGTGAAGTTCATTAACACAATGAATTGGGAGGCCACTAGTGGTTTATCATACCCTTTATCGAAAGATAATATTGAATCATAGAATAAAGTCATCCCACGATATTCGAATAGAGTTTCAATAAGTCAGTCCCTACTGACGATATTTCAATATTCTTGCGGGACACAACCGTAAAATTCATTACACTGCTTGGCTTTCTTCGACCGGGACTTCTCGACCGACCACATCTGAAGACTCCTCAGTAACGATTGCCGCGCTCGAAATCAAGGTAACGTACAACCGCACCAGAAATGCTTAACCGCGCGTTGTCATACCTACAGGAGGTTGTATTTGCTCTCGTTTCCATCAAGATCAACAACTGTAACCTCACAAATTTGGAGTCTGTGTTGTCTCCCGGCGGTAAAACGTGAGTCGTGTACACGCACGTAGTGTATTCCGAACGGAAAATGTTCGTTTTGCTTATAATACACTACTTCAGGCTCCTTTTTGTTTTTTTTTGTTTTTCTAAAGTCACTTTATTACGCACGGATATTCCGCACTCCGGATAATTTGCTCCCGAATAATGGGAATTTGCTGTATTGTCATATTCATTCTGTGTAACCGGTACTTAGGTGCTGCTAGCCGGCTCCGTAAACAGTAAAAATAATAGACACTTGATCCTAATAATCATTTACTCCAAGGATGGATATAGTGTCTAGTACTGTGAGAGACATTTGGCTAATAAGAAAAGTAACTGCATAGCCCACAATGGTTACTTTTATAATAGCACTCAATTTCCTCATCTAGCCTATCTTACATTTCTTGCTTATTCGTAAGATTACATTCGTCAGGAATCTTTCCCCCCTTGTCAACAGCCACAGCTGTCAGTCGAAGATGTATCCTTTACTGACATCATGGCTGTATCAGAGGTATTGTTTTGTATTTTAACACTTTATTAGACTTACCGTTACGTGAATTCTTTCTGTTTAAGATTTGCGACCCAAATCGTGTTCATTGTCTACACACATGGCCCGGTTAGCTCGATTTGGGGGTATGCTTATTCCAAAGCAAAATATTTCCACGAATGTTTTTCAATCCACAGTTCGTAAAAATTTCCTTAAATTTTATCTCAGTTGGTAGGACCATATTGTAACTATCATTTTCCCTCCATTCATTTTGCAGATATTCTGATGATGCCCTAACGCGTCATTAACGCAATATTTCCGCACCCAAGACTGTTTTATTCAATCATAAAAAATAAAAACACAATGGGCAAGGCAGACTGGCTTATAAAATGTTGTTTTTAAGTCTGTGTTTTTGCTGTCAACATTGACGTTTTGAAAGGCATGGACGCCACTTTTCATGTTTCACTTCCAGCATAAAAACTCTGTAGAGGACATCCATCACGAAGTTGCTTTGTCCATTAGTATAATTTATCTTTGCTAATCTCTTAATTCTGTTAGTACGATTGTTTGGTTGATTTGGGGGAAGGGGACCTAACAGCAAGATCGTCGGTCCCTTCTGATTAGGGAAGGAAGTCGGCCGTGCCCTTTCAAAGGAACCATCCCGCCATTTGCCAGACGTGATTTAGGGAAATCACGGAAAACCTAAATCAGGATGGCCGGACGTGGGTTTGAACTATCGTGCTCGCGACTGCGATTCCAGTGTTTTAACCACTGCGCTCTTCGTATGAACGGACTTCAAGAAAATAAATTACACATTATTGTGGCACGCCAAGTAAGTTTTGTCGAATGCTGCGCTACACTTGAAAGTGACACTGACACATAACTATAGTTTTCAACGTAGCCGCCAAGTGTCTGTAAACTACGGTGGGAACGTTCTACCAGTCACTCAGTTCCTCGACGGTAGAAACCCATTCCTTGGTCACGGGGCCATTGTAGACCGCTGTGTCAGTTTCCTTATCGGTGGAATAGTTGATTTATTTCCCACCGGATATTCTTCGTCGATTGTCTGGAAAATGTCCTCTGTGGTCGATGTCAACGACCTTCCTTCCCCAATAGCATCATCCAGGTTTGTGAGGTCGTGGTAAAATCCCCACATCCACCTCTGCTGGCGGCTCACCTCCAACTGCACAACGTTGCGTGCTGTTCCCATGCAATTGCCCAACACAACAGTAGCGAATACTCCAACAATGCCAACCAGCCACAGATTGCTGCGCACAGCACAGTCAGTGATTTTCATACAGAGCGCTGCGTGGCGTTACCAACATAAAAACCTAAACAGCCTACTTACAGGATTCTCTTCTGGCAATGTGGAAATCTTGTTGGGCAATTTTCTTAGGGTGGGACGGCATGTCTAACTTTACTTCTGGAGTCCCTACATATTTTCCGACTTCGTGTGCAGTGGAGGGTATCGTATAAGCTCACTTTCACAGTTCAGTTCTGGGCTTAGCGAAGTGACGCGTTTCGACGTTGCGTCAAGTCTGAAACACCTCCGTTTCATCGGTGTCGCCTGTCTTTCCGTTTAGTGTTAAACGGCCATATAGGCGGAAAGTGGGGTGAAGTCGGGGGAGAGGGGAGGGAGGGGAGAGGTGGTGAGGAAATCTATACCTTCCTGTGCGATGTCAACAACGGAATTTGCGACTTTCTCTGCGAACGTAGCACGGGAAGGTGCCGAGAGGGAAATGTAGAGCCGAGCGACCGGAAGCCTGACGGAGGTAAAAACGTCAGCGGAGACGCAGCCCGTGATGGACGGGCGGAAGTGTAGCCGCGCCAGATAGGGCTGGACGTGTAGCGGCGTGAGAAAGTGCTGCTCCGCGCAGGACCCGTTTCGCGCTTCCGGCCAGCGCAGTAATTGCAGGCGACAGGGAGAGGCGTTCGGGAGCGCTGGTGGCGCCGCGGCACGCTCTGTGAATGGTCAGTACAGGCCGCGAAAAGTAACGTCGCCCCTGTACAAGGATTTTGCCCTGAATGCTGGGCGAGTCGCGCCACTTTGTTTCCCCTCAGTCCTTGAACGCCAAATCCATTTACCTTCCCACATACGGAATCTCCACCCCCCCCCCCCCCCCCCTGCCGCACGGGATTAGCCGAGCGGTCTAGGGCGCGGTCATGGACTATACGGCTGGTCCCGGCGGAGGTTATAGTCCTCCCTCGGGCATGGGTGTGTGTGTTTGTCCTTAGGATAATTTAGCTTAAATAGTGTGTAAGCTTAGGGACTGATGACCTTAGCAGTGAAAGTCCGCCGGCCGGAGTGGCCGAGCGGTCCTAGGCGCTACAGTCTGGAACCGCACGACCGCTACGGTCGCAGGTTCGAATCCTGCCTCGGGCATGGATGTGTGTGATGTCCTTAGGTTAGTTAGGTTTAAGTAGTTCTAAGTTCTAGGGGACTGATGACCTCAGAAGTTAAGTCCCATAGTGCTCAGAGCCAGTTGAACCAGTAGTTAAAGACCCCAAGTATTTCACACACATTTGAACATTTCTCCCCCGCCCTTTGCGCCTCGTCCTTATTCACAGTGAACACCTCCGCACTAACCGCACAAGATTCCAATAAACTCACTGTTCCCCCTTCTGATCACCAATCCTTGTTTGCTGCCGTTCCTTTACAAATTCGTCTCACCAACTCTATACCCATACACTATATGTAATTGCAATGCAATTTCAGCCAGCTACCTCTCCCAGACAGTGAAAACGGTCACATGTTTATCCATCCTACTAACAGCTGCGGTAGTGAAACAGACGATTTTGAAACCTCCATAACTCAAATATTCAAATGTGTGTGAATTCTTAAGCAACTAAACTGTTTAGGTCATCGGTCCCTAGACTTACACACTACTCCATACCTAACAGATATTAATAATATTGGCCTCTAATTTTGTGGGTCTGTTTTTTTACCCGTCTTACACACCAATCCCAAAGAAAGCAGGTATTGACAGATGTGAAAATTACCGAACTATCAGTTTAATAAGTCACGGCTGCAAAATACTAACGCCAATTCTTTCCAGACGAATGGAAAAATAGTAGAACCCGACCTCGGGGAAAATCAGTTTGGACTCCGTAGAAATATCGGAACACGTGAGGCAATACTGACCTTACGATTTATCTTAGAACCTAGATTAAGGAAAGGCAAACCTACGTTTCTAGCATTTGTAGACATAGAGAAAGCTTTTGAAAATGTTGACTGGAATACTCTCTTTCAAATTCTAAAGGTGGCAGGGGTAAAATACAGGGAGCGAAAGGCTATTTACAATTTGTAAAGAAACCAGATGGCAGTCATAAGAGTCGAGGGGCATGAAAGGGAAGCAGTGGTTGGGAAGGGAGTGAGACAGGGTTGTAGCTTCTCCCCGATGTTATTCAATCTCTATATTGAGCAAGCAGGGAAGGAAACAAAAGAAAAATTTGGAGTAGGTATTAAAATCCATGGAGAAGAAGTAAAAACTTTGAGGTTCGCCGATGACATTGTAATTCTGTCAGAGACAGCAAAGGACCTGGAAGAGCAGTTGAACGGAATGGACAGTGTCTTGAAAGGAGGATATAAGATGAACATCAACAAAATGAAAACGCGGATAATGGAATGTAGTCGAATTAAATCGGGTGATGCTGAGGGAATTAGATTAGGAAATGAGACACTTAAAGTAGTAAAGGAATTTTGCTATTTGGGGAGCAAAATAACTGATGATGGTCGAAGTAGAGAGGATATAAAATGTAGACTGGCAATGGCAAGGAAAGCGTTTCTGAAGAAGAGAAATTTGTTAATATCGAATATAGATTTATGTATCATGAAGTCGTTTCTGAAAGTATGTGTATGGAGTGTAGCCATGTATGGAAGTGAAACATGGACGATAACTAGTTTGGACAAGAAGAGAATAGAATCTTTCGAATTGTGGTGCTAGAGAAGAATGCTGAAGATAATGTGGATAGATCACGTAACTAATGAGGAGGTATTGAATAGGATTGGGGAGAAGAGAAGTTTGTGGCACAACTTGACTAGAAGAAGGGATCGGTTGGTAGGACATGTTTTGAGGCATGAAGGGATCACAAATTTAGCATTGGAGGGCAGCGGGGAGGGTAAAAATCGTAGAGGCAGACCAAGAGATGAATACACTAAGCAGATTCAGAAGGTTGTAGGTTGCAGTAGGTACTGGGAGATGAAAAAGCTTGCACAGGACAGAGTAGCATGGAGAGCTGCATCAAACCAGTCTCAGGACTGAAGACAACAACAACAACAACTCATGCTTTAGCTTTGGATATGAGTTATATACTTATTTTAGTCCACATATATTGAACACATTTACTCATGTTTATTCCCATAAAAAATTCAGTATACATGTCCAATTTTCTGTTTTGTGTGTACGCTAATTTATGTTGACATCTGGTGGATGACAGAAGTGAACACCACTCATCGTAATACACATGAAAAGCCCGCCCGCGGTCTAACGCACGGCTTTCCGGAGTGGGAAGGAGCGCCTGATCCTCCGGCACGATTCCGCCCGGCGGACTTGTATTGAGGTCCGGCGAGCCGGCCCGTATGTGGATGGTTTTTAGGCGGTTTTCCATCTAACTCGGCGAATGCGAGCTGGTTCCCCTTATTCCGCCTCAGCTACACTATGCTGGCTATTGCTGGGCAAACAAGTTCCCCATGTACGCATTCACCACCATTACTCTACCACGCAAACGTAGGGGCTACACTCGTCTGGTGTGAGATGTTCCCTGGTGGGTCGTGGGGCGGTGGAGGGGTGAAGTGGACTGCGGTAGACGTCGTCGGGTTGTGAACCACTACGGCTGCGGTGAGGGTGGAGCCTCCGTCGTTTCTAGGTCCCCGGTTAACATACAACATACATGGACCAGTCACTTTAATGAGAGCACAGTATATGTACGACGTCAACTAGCAAAAACAGTTCACAGACGCGAAGTGTCAGCACTAGTTGCGGAGGGTATATATTAGCGTGTCGCCAGAGACGTGGAAAACAGTGCAGCCGTTGTCGTAATAAGGAAACGAAGCAATTTATCTGACATCCAAAAGGGGATGAGCATTGGCTTTCGGGGCAGAATGGAACATTTCCAAAACGGCTAAGTTTCCTGTTCCCGTGCCGTCGTTGTTAAAGGATACCGTGCATTGCAAAATTGCGGTATCCAAAGCCGGCAAATGCGGTGCACTACGGGCCATAGAAGACAGTGTGAACAATGGTTGTGCAAATGTGTACGGGCGAATAGGCGTGCAACTGTTCAGCAACTGACCACCCTGATGAACCAAAGGACTACCGATAGAGTTTCTTCAATGGCAGTTCAGCGAACATTGCTGCGTATGGCTCTCCGCAGCAGGCGTCTGGTTCATGCACCCACTGAGTTCCGTCCATTGACGATGAAAGCTGGAATTTGCACGTCATTAACTTAACTGGATGTCCACTGAGTTATGGTCTGGGGGATGATTTCGTAGCATTCCCTGGGTGATCTCGTGACAGTAGTTCACAACTGATCAACACAATTATACATCTATCCTTGGGGGACCAGGTCCACCCTTACACGCATTTTGTTTAACTTTGCCGCGATGGCATCTACCAGCAAGACAACGCAATATGTCACACAGCTCGCAATGTAGGTGCGTCGTTCGAAGAGCACCAGTATTAGTTTACCATACTGTTCTGGCCACCAAACTCCCAAGATTGACTCAATCGAGAATCTGTGGGACCGTCTCCATCGACCATCAACCGGGAAACTTAGTGCAGGTGCCCACGACACTGGTGTCGGCATGGGTCCACATCCATGACGGTACCTTTCAGAACGTCACTGACTCTCATTATCCACGTCTCGCATCTTGTGATTATTCAGCCTTTTAACAGATGGTCACATTAATGTGACTAGATAATGTAACAGATTTTGTATGGGACTACTTCACTAGACAGACACTTCGCATATTATAAGTGATGATTTGAGAAAGTCGTATTGAATCATTTCGATTACATCATGTACAGGGTGGTCCATTGATAGCGACCGGGCCAAATATCGCACGAAATAAGCGTCAAACGGAAAAACTACAAAGAACGAAACTCGTCTAGCTTGCAGGGGAAACCAGATGGCGCTATGGTTCGCCCTCTAGATGGCACTGTCATAATCAAACGGATATCAACTACGTTTTTTTTTTTAATAGGTACCCCCGTTTTTATTACATATTCATATAGTACGTAAAGAATATGAATGTTTTAGTTGGATCACTTTTTTCGCTTCGTGATAGATGGCGCTGTAATAGTCACAAACGTGTAAGTACGTGGTATCACGTAACATTCCGTCAGTGCCGACGGTATTTGCTTCGTGATACATTACCCGTGTTAAAATGGAGCGTTTACCAATTGCGGAAAAGGTCGATATCGTGTTGATATATGGCTATTGTGATCAAAATGCCCAACGGGCGTGTGCTATGTATGCTGCTCGGTATCCTGGACGACATCATCCTAGTGTCCGGACCGTTCGCCGAATAGTTATATTATTTAAGGAAACACGATGTGTTCAGCCACATGTGAAACTTCAACCACGACCTGCAACAAATGATGATGCCCAAGTAGGTGTTTTAGCTTCTGTCGCGGCTAATCCGCACATCAGTAGCAGACAAATTAAGCGAGAATCGGGAATCTCAAAAACGTCGGTATTGGGAATGCTACATCAACATCGATTGCACCCGTACGATATTTCTATGCACCAGGAATTGCATGGCTACGAATTTGAACGTCGTGTACAGTTCTGCCATTGGGCACGAGAGAAATTACGGGACGATGACAGATTTTTTTCAGGCGTTCTATTTAGCGACGAAGCGTCATTCGCCAACAGCGGTAACGTAAACCGGCATAATATGCACTATTGCGCAACGGAAAATCCACGATGGCTCCGACAGGTGGAACATCAGCTACCTTGGGGGGTTGATGTATGGTGCGGCATTATGGGAGGAAGGATAATTGGCCCCCATTTTATCGATGGCAATCTAAATGGTCCAATGTATGCTGATTTCCTACGTAGTGTTCTACCGATGTTACTACAGGATGTTTCGCTGCATGACAGAATGGTGATGTACTTCCAACATGATAGATGTCCGGCACATAGCTCGCGTGCGGTTGAAGTGGTATTGAATAGCATATTTCATGACAGGTGGACTGGTCGTCGAAGAACCATACCATGGCCGGTACGTTCACCGGAGCTGACGTCCCCGGATTTCTTTCTGTGGGGAAATTTGAAGAATATTTGCTATCGTGATCCACCTACAACGCCTGACAACATACGTCAGCGCGTTGTTAATGCATGTGCGAACATTACGGAAGGCGAACTACTCGCTGTTGAGAGGAATGTCGTTACACGTTTTGCCAAATGCATTGAGATTGACAGACATCATTTTGAGCAGTTATTGCATTAATGTGGTATTTACAGGTAATCACGCTGTAACAGCATGATTTCTCAGAAATGATAAGTTCACGAAGGTACATGTATCATAGTGGAACAACTGAAATAAAATGTTCAAACGTACGTACGTTCTGTATTTTAATTTAAAAAAACCTACCTGTTACTAACTGTTCGTCTAAAATTGTGAGCCATAAGTTTATGACTATTACAGCGCCATTTTCTATTACATATTCGTGTAGTACGTAAAGAAATATAAATGTTTTAGTTGGACCACTTTTTCGCTTTGTGAAGCGAAAAAGTGGTCCAACTAAAACATTTATATTTCTTTACGTACTACACGAATATGTAATAGAAAATGGGGGTTCTTATTTTTAAAAACGCAGTTGATGTCCGTTTAACCTATGGCAGCGCCAACTAGCGGGCCAACCATAGCGCCATCTGGTTTCCCCCTTCAAGCTAGACAAGTTTCGTTCTTTGTAGTTTTTTTCGTTTGGCGCTTATTTCGTAAGATATTTGGCCCGGTCACGATCAGTGGACCATC
This sequence comes from Schistocerca gregaria, assembly GCF_023897955.1. Taxonomy (NCBI): domain Eukaryota; kingdom Metazoa; phylum Arthropoda; class Insecta; order Orthoptera; family Acrididae; genus Schistocerca; species Schistocerca gregaria. The sequence goes on along the minus strand of NC_064925.1, from coordinate 246,335,312 downwards.
CTGTATATAAAAGTAATTGTGCAATTACAGAAGACACGGTTATACCCGCAAATATCTCCATCCGTGCAGACTTGGAGCCGAGGCCGAATGCCTTCCCAATCCGAACACAGAACTTTAAATTCTAAACTTCCTTCCTTTTAATGATAAACTTTCTGCAAAATTATACACTGACGGAAAAAATCACAGCACCAAAAAATAATTAACATAGAGTAAATAAATGTCGGAAATATACTTGTCCATGTAACAAATTTAAGTGATTAACATTGCAGGATGACAGCTTAATATAAGCGCGAGCAATTGCAAATGTGAAATGCTGGTACATTAATAACTTGTGTAATCACCAGAACGTTGAATGCAAGCATGCAGACGCTCCTGCAATGTGTCTTGCTGACGCTGGGTGTTCATTGTGTGGAATGGAGTTCCATGCCTGTTGTACTTGGTCTGTCAGTACAGCAAAGGTTAACTCAATTGTAGATAGATCTGATGATGGCGGAGGCCAAGTCAACATGTCGACACTCTGTAGAGCATTTTGGGTTCCAACAACAGTATGTGGGCACCGTTATCCTGTAGGGAAACACCGCCTGGAATGCTGTTCATGAATGGCAGAACAACAGGTCGCGTCACCAGATTGACGTACAAATTTGCAGTCCGGCTACGTGGGATAGCTTCTGCCGTCGTTCGATGTCGCATTCCTGACCTTAACACCTGAGGTAGGTCCAATGTGCTGGTGCAGGTGCAGTACGATGCGCCGGAGCCATACCCGGTGGTGTTCCCTCTCGTTAGTGCCAAGTAGCTATCCGGAGCCCATCTTCTAGCGACAATACGTTCTCGTGACCACCGCTGCAAGCATAATATATTCCTGCCAGTTCTTTTTTTTTTCAGCAGGAGGGACACACAGCTCCTCGTGCCCTATTACTCGACCTCGTTCAAACCCAGTGGTATTTCAGTGATGGCATCTTCGTAGCCTTATAGGTAGTCTTGACTAAAATCAATTCAGTACGGCCAACCTTAAAATTAACTGACGCCCACAACAGTACAGCATGTTAGAATTGAAAGAAAAAACAGCCCTCGGTCACTATTTTTAACAAATTAACCTGGTTTTAACACTGCTATGAGTGTCTTCCTCAGAATTTAAATCAAAGAATGGTCTATATTCTATAATGTGGTCACATAATTAGGACTAAAACGTATAATGGCGTATAAGTACGGAATCATCGTGGAGACTGGCAGTACTTATATGTCATTTATAAAATAAACATGCCAAAAGGGCATTAGTCACAAAGATATTTAAGATAAAGAAAACTGTGATGGCGAGCCACTATGGGCTGCTCTTTACTTGCGTGGTGCAGGTTGCAAAACGGACTGAGGTGCCCGCGTTAACAAATGCGGCCAGGTGAACATGGCACCGCAACGAGCGCCCCATCCAGCAGGCGTAGATACAATTAGGTTACTTCACATTGAAATATAGGCAGAAATCATTATAAATAAACAGTAATTGGTACATAATGGAAAGCAATGTTTGTTTGATAGTAGCATACAACATAACATTTTGTCTACATCATAGCCTATAACAGTAAGATAAAACATGAAAACATCATTATGAAAATGTAGATAGGGATAGGACTGAATGACAACTTGTAGAAAGCAATATTGATCTGAAATGCAGCCAAGAAACACTTGATAATTGAAAAACATAGGACTACCTTAGAAGGAAAAGAATATTTCGGCAACCTGCTGTTTTTCTTTCAATTCTATTCACGGTCGCTGAACGTGCAGCCATATACAAAATTTTGCGTACAGCATCTATTTTAACCCGATTTGCGTCCTCATAGTGACGCCACTCTTATGCGACTGGCGCGAAACCTGAATGGACATCATCTTGTAGACGTAGGACCACGCCTGCCAACTTTCGTTTATCTCGCACATCTTCTTGATGTTGCGATTCTTTTCCGTCCGTGTATTTATCTGATCACGAGCCAGCTTTCAGGTCCTTAGCCAGTCGTCAGGTGACAAGAGAATTTCACAAACACCGATCAAATGACGAGCCACGTACACAGATATTACATTTTTAATTAAATTATAATTGGTTTCTAGTATACATACTTTATAACTAAGGACTGACAAATAGAGCACGATAACATTTTACCTTCATCATCATCCATATGTTTTAGATTCGTAAATTTGTCTTCATACTGGAAATGTTATATGTCTTCACTTAAACTACTTAAAGTGACTACTCGTTTTTATATATATAAAAAATAAGTTAATTCAGTTCGTGAATTAATTTCAGTGATCAACATTCCTTTTAGATTTTGATGCCGTCTTGTGCTGTAAAACTGGCAAGGGCATCATAAGTGCTCTTAACTGTATTTCAAATACTGGGATATTGCAAAGTGGCTGACACAGACAATGTCTCTCGAGCGCTCTTTTAGAATTTTGACCCTGCCTTTCTCGTAGAGCTTTCATTGAAACAGGATGTAATTTATATCAACAATTGTTACTTTGTCGCATTGAGAGTAGAGTGTCTCCAATACGTCGAGTGTATATGAGTGGGCGAGGAAAGATCCATGATTGAGACGCTTTCTGGCAATGGACGCAATTGCGTTATCCAGTCACATTAATGTGGCCAACTGTGAAAAACCTGAATAACCATATTTTGCACCGCGGTCCTCTGCGAGACTTGTAGGAAGAGTCAGTGAGGCTTTGGAGGGTACCGGCAGGGAAGTGAAGCCATTCCGACTCCAGTGGTCAGCTGCGCTAGGTTTCTCGATTGCGTTTAAATCCGGAGAGTTTGGTGGCCAGAGGACGACGATAAAATCCGTCCTCTGCTCTTCAAAGCTTGAACTGTGGTGCTGCAGATATCATGGTTCTGAGGAAAGACAAACTGCATGTATGGTGGCATGGACCCCAAGCATAGATGCATACTTGTGCTAACCCACTATGTCTTCCAGAATGACGAGAGCCTTCAGGGAATAGGGAAAAAAAATATATAAAAAAAATCCCCAGACGATAACACTTCCTCAACCGGCCTTGATCCTTCCGACTGTTGCAGTCTCTTTGCTTTCTGGCGTTTCACGCAATAAATGCCAACGCCGCCTCTCCGAAAAAGCAAAAAAAACCTGATTCATCTGCAAGGACCACCTGCCGCCACGGTATGGCATGCAAATTCCAGTCTTCGTCGACGATGAACAGCGATCAGCTTGGAAATTTGGAAATTTGTGGTACGTTCCTATAGGACCAAACTGCTGAGGTCATCGGTCCCTAGGCTTACACACTACTTAAACTAACTTACGCTAAGGACAGCACACACACCAAGCCCGAGGGAGGACTCGAACCTCCGACGGGGGCAGCCGCGCGAACCGTGGCAAGGCGCCAAGCAGCATGGGTGCATAAACCAGGCGTCTTCTGCGGAGGCCCATAGCAGCAACGTCCGCTGAACTGACGTTGAGTAGACATTCTTGGTAGCCTCTTGGTTCTTCTGAGCTGTCAGTTGCTCAAAAGTTTCCCGTCTATTCTCCCGTATAAATCTCTGCATCCGATGGACATCCCTGTCATCTATGGCCAATAGCGCACCACAGGTGCCTCGGTGCCGATTTCGGATAGTGCAACTTAACCATGCACGATATACTGTAATCGAGGTGGCTCGCGAACAGTTTACAGACTTAGGCGTTTCGGAAATGCTTCCATCATGGCCCGAAAGACTATGTTCTTGCACCTCTGGACGTAAGACAGATCGCTCCGTTTCCACATTACCATAACGACTGCACTGTTTTCCGCGTCCCGCCGACATGCTTTTTATATACCATCCACTGCTAGTGCTGCCGCCTGTCCTCTGTGAGAGGTTTTCGCACGTTGAGTTGGGTTGGGTTGGTTTGGGGGAGGAGACCAAAATGCGAGGTTATCGGTCTCATCGGTTTAGGGAAGGATGGGGAAGGAAGTCGGCTGTGCCCTTTCAAAGGAACCGTCCCGGCATTTGCCTGAAGCGATTTAGGGCAATCACGGGAAACCTGAAGCAGGATGGCCCGACGCGGGATTGAACCGTCGTCCTCCCGAATGCGAGTCCAGTGTACTAACCACTGTGCCTCGCTCGGTCGCACCTTGACATCGAACATACGCGGTGGTCACATCAATGTGAATCAACAGTGCATTTCCCTTGAGTGTCAAGAACTACAAACAAGGCTGTCTTGGTATGAATGGCTGTATAGTTGCATATAGTCTACCTGTTGTTTTTTTACTTTCGTTCAGAAAGAATCGCTTCTTGTTTTACTTTCAGGTATTAATTTATGTATGGGAGTTAAACGTTCCTATGTCTTCCACTACTAACTGCATCTCTCGCTAATCGGTCTGCGTTGTCACTGTATTTAATTCTGGAATGAGATTTAATCTATACAACTTCTGTAATAGGAGCAGTCTTCTTTGCTTCTCCCATAGCGGTCTACTACGTAGATTTACTTGTTCTTTCGTTACAGTTCTTGCGATTAATTGGTTTCAAAACGTTTTGTAGTCATTTTTACAGCCTTGGGTATTTTCAGGGACCTTGCGTATTTTATTGCCTGTATAATAGCAAAAGTTTCAGCTAGATATGTACATGGCATGGTAGTTGAAACTTCCCACACATACTTATCCAGAAGATACAAAAATGATGATCTGCGGAACGTTTACAAAGGAAAGTATTACATTTTTATGTCACACAGCAATTTAATTAAAAATGAAGTTTTTATGTAGGTATCGTTACACTGAACAGCAGGTGAAAAATGAAATTGAATTTACAGTTGTACTCTAATATTTGTATAACTAAAACTTTATTTAACAGAGAGGAAAAACGAAATTGTAGTCTACGGTCGCAGGTTCGAATCCTGCCTCTGGCATGGATGAGTGTGATGTCTTAGGTTAGTTAGGTTTAAGTAGTTCTATGTTCTAGGGGCTGATGACCTCCGACGTTAAGTCCCATAGTGCTCAGAGCCATTTGAACCATTTGAAATTGTAGATTGGTCACTTAATGTTGAGCTAGCATTCTCTGACATATTTTTATTCATTTCAAGTATTTCCAGCAGGGTCATCTTTCTGCATTTCCTAATAGAATGTAAAACTTCACGCACTATATAGTCGGTGGTTTTTGTTAAATATAGTCACAAAAGCTAAATCCATCTTTCTTAATCTCCAGCTTCTCTCATATTCAGTTAATCTAATTGCCACAGCTCTGCCTGATTACCGACATATAATTATCCACAGTGCTCGCATGTGATTTTATACACACCACAGTGTGCTATAGGTTGCGGTTTGTGTTTACAATTGAATAAAAAATTTGATATTCGGTTGTTATTGTAACACACAGGCTCAAAAATGGTTCAAATGGCTCTCAGCTCTATGGGACTTAACATCTGAGGTCATCAGCCCCTAGAACTTAGAACTACTTAAACCCAACTAACCTAAGGACATCACACACATCCATGCCCGAGGCAGGATTAGAACGTGCGACCGTAGCGGTCACACGGTTCCAGATTGATGCGCCTAGAACCGCTCTACCACAGCGGCCGGCAACACACTGGTCTTTAGCTGTGAGACTACCTTTTTGCGCGGTTATCTGGAATTTTGCCAATATACAGCACCGGTTTTTATTTGTTCCTTTTGACCAGCGTACTAAGGTCGTGTAACCTTACGCATTTTCTTTCTTTTTTGTTTCGTAGAATATAGCAATACTGTAAATCGGGGCAGAGCTATATCCATAACTGCTAACGATAAGTTTGACTTGATGGGAAGATTCAGACAATGGAAGCGATATGAGGTGATGCACCATAGAATGAAAAGAAGCGTCTTTGTGACTATGTGGGTGTTGGGAGCTAGCTTAGGTTACCTTATCTGTAGCTGTGATTTTTAGAGTTCAGGCGGTACAAACAGAAGTCTTTAGGATCAATCAGTTTCCGGATGTCTGTCCGTCTGTTAAGACCACCTTTTCTCAGGAACGGGTAGAGGTATCGAAATTTTGTGTCAATCACTAAGATCTGCAGTCCCTTGGCGCTGTAAAACATTTGAGCTTCTAAATCAAAGCAATCAAAAGAACAGACCATATATGACACATATTTTGATGCCCGCAAACTCACTCATCAAAACCTATAGATGAGCTATAAACACTGGGGTGGTGAAAGTCATGTGATCCCTCCTAATATCGTGTCGGACCCCCTTTAGCCCGGTGTAGTGTGGCAGTTCGGCGTGACATTGACTCTACAAGTCGTTGAAGCTCCATTGAGAAATACTAGCTTATGCTGCCTCTTTAGCCGTCCATAATTGCGAAAGTGTTGCCGTTGCAGGGTTTTGAACTGACCTCTCGATTATGGCCCGTAAGTGTTCGGTGCGTGGCCAGATCATTCGCTCAAATTGCCTACAATTTTCTTCAGTCCATTCTCCAACAGTTGTGGCCGGGTGACATGGCGCAAGGTCATCCATAAAAATTACTTGTTTGGGAACGTGAAGTGCAAATGGTCTCCAAAAAGCTGAACATAACCATTCCAGTCAATGATCAGTTCAGTTGGACCAGAGAACCCAGTCCATTACACGTAAACACAGCCTTCAAGCCTGCCTTGAGGCCGAGCGCTTCTAGGCGCTACAGTCTGGAACCGCGCTATCGCTATGCTAGCAGGTTAGAATCCTACCTCGTGCAACCATGTGTGTGATGTCGTTAGGGTAGTTAGGTTTAAGTAGTTCTAAGTTCTAGGGGACTGATGACCTGAGATGTTAAGTCCCATAGTGCTCAGAGCCATTTGAACCATTTGAACAGCCTACACGATTATGGAGCCGTCAGCAGCTTGCACAGTGAATTGTTGACAACTTGGGTCCATGGCTTCGTGCAGCCTGTGCTACACTCGATCTCTACCACCGCTAACCGAAATGGGGCTTATCTAGCCAGGCTACGATTGTCCTGTCGTTAGGGTCCAACCCATATGATCATGAGCTCAGGTGTGGCGCTGCAGGCAAATGCGCATGCGTCGATCCTCTGCTGCCGTAGCCCACTAACGCCAAATTTTGCCGCTCTGTCTTAACGGATACTTTCGTCGTTCGTATCACATTGATTTCTATTGTTATATCACGCAAAGTTGCATGTTTCCTAGCAGTGACAAGTCTACGCAGACGCCGCTGCTCTCGATCGTTAAGTGAAGGCCCACGGCCACTGTATTGTCCGTGATGAGAGGTAATACCGGAAATTTTGTGTTCTCGGCACCCTCTTGTCACTGTGGATCTCGGAACATTGAATTCCTATCCCTAAATGAAATGGTCCATGCGTCTAGCTCCAACTACCATTCCGCGTTCGAAGTGTGCTAATTTCTGTCGTGCGGCCGTATTCACGTCGGAAATGTTTTCAGATGAGTCATCTGAGTACAAATAACAGCTCTGTCAATGCCAATTATATCTTGTATACTGACGCCATTTTTATATGTGCATATCGTTATCTAATGACTTTTGACACCTTAGTGTACGTGCATGGTTCAAATGGCTCTGAGCACTATAGGAATTAATATCTGAGGTCATCAGTCGCCTACATCTACATCTACATACATACTCCGCAATCCACCATACGGTGTGTGGCGGAGGGTACTTCGTACCACAACTAGCATCTTCTCTCTCTGCTCCAATGCCAAACAGAACGAGGGAAAAATGACTGCCTATATGTCTCTGTACGAGCCATAATCTCTCTTATCTTATCTTTGTGGTCTTTCCTCGAAATATAAGTTGGCGGCAGTAAAATTGTTCTGCAGTCAGCGTCAAATGCTGGTTCTCTAAATTTCCTCAGTAGCGATTCACGAAAAGAACGCCTTCTTTCCTCCAGAGACTCCTACCCGAGTTCCTGAAGCATTTCCGTAACAGTCGCGTGATGATCAGACCTGCCAGTAACAAATCTAGCAGCCCGCCTCTGAATTGCTTCTATGTCCTCTCTTAAACCGACCAGATAGGGATCCCAAACGCTCGAGCAGTACTCAAGAATAGGTGGTATTAGTGTTTTATAAGCGGTCTCCTTTACAGATGAACCACATTTTCCCAACATTCTACCAATGAACCGAAGACGACTATCCGCCTTCCCCACAACTGCCAATACATGCTTGTCCCACTTCATATCGCTCCACAATGTTACGCCCAAATATTTAATCGACGTGACTATGTCAAGCGCTACACTACTAATGGAGTATTCAAACATTACGGGATTCATTTTCCTGTTCAAAAATGGTTCAAATGACTCTGAGCACTATGGTCATCAGTCCCTTAGAACTTAGAACTAGTTAAACCTAATTAACTAAAGACATCACTCACATCCATGCCCGAGGCAGGATTCGAACGTGCGACCGTAGCGGTTGCGCAGTTCAAGACCGAAGCGCCTAGAACTACTCGGCCAGTGTGCGTGTATACTTAAGTTTGTACGGACACCTCAGAGCGCGAGTCCTACTCGCATTTTCTCAGTTTTTATTTTCTTTAAATGCTAAAAAAGTGTCTCATTGTGCTAATGTCTCTATTAAGATAAAAAATGTAAGTGCTTCCCAGTTCCATTACGAAGAGAACTTTTTTTTCATTTTTTAATGTTTGGAGTTTAAATGTCGTGTTTCTCCAGTGTACTTCTTTCTACATTACATGCCTTCTGAATCACAATCATGTAAAACATGTTTTACGACACGTGCTGCGGTCAACGCGGAGATGATAACGAACTGCCTATTCACACACACGGCCCTGACGTTCGAGTGTAGGGTGTACTTTGCGGACGTATATCAGTGTTACGGCCTATTCACTGCCCCCGTCAGACCTGCTGGTGGTGACGTCACTGTGGGCGCTGTCGGAAATGAAGCGCGGCGCGCGGTGTGCAGCTGGTAGGTACCTGCGGCCGGCTTTCACTTTCTGCTCGCACGTGCCGTGTGCTCCACAGCTGCCGACAGCTCACGATGACGAGCCGGCTGCTCACTTCCTCAACACACGCTTACGAAATGGCTTTCGCTGCGTCGCAGTGGCGTACTCTGACGATGGGTCAGCGATCCAGCTGATCTATCGCACCAGTGTATTAACTGCTTAAATACAATGAACGCTGCTCTTGTACTATGCGCTTGTAAAACGTTTTCGAGAAACCAGTTCCAAATTCTTACGACCTTGTGCACCATGCTACAGCTCCCGTAGTCGAGCAGCGGCGTTCGCACGATCGCACAACCGGCTGAGAGGCAGACCAGAAGTACTGTATGAGTCTGTAATATTCTTTTTGCTAATCTTCCACCAAACAATTTGTAAATAAAACGAACCATTTTTATTCCGAAAAAACAGCAATAATAATGATAATCACGGCGGTATTTCTTTTCTTAAGCTGAAACTTTTTTCTTACTGCAATACAATATTCCAGACGGATTTCGCAATTTATATTACGGGCATCTTTAGTGAATAATTTTGGAAAATACTGTTTTTATTCACCTGTTCTTGTAGATTCGAAAACAGTTGGCATTCAAATTTTTATAAGAACCCATTGTTAATCACAGTTTGCCTTGCTAAAATTCACGTTTCCCCTCATATGCTAATTAGCTAAACGGCGCAATTCCGCTACGTTTATTAAAAATCGCCGCATATTCAGGTCGAGATCTTTTGGTTCTGTAGGTTTTATACTTTGCGTTTCGCACGCTAAATGATGTGGAACACTTCACTGCTCATGAGGCGAAACTTCCAGATCTCCCTTCCGAGGATCTTTGAATGATATTTTCTTAACATAATTTGCAAATTACGTGTCTCTTGTTGTACTTGTGTACATAAATGTCAGCCTATCATCTGTTCTTGATCTCTCTCTCTCTCTCTCTCTCTCTCTCTCTCTCTCTCTATATATATATATATATATATATATATATATATATATATATATATATATATATATCCACTCCTTAACGGACATTCAAGATACTGGAAAAACACTATGAGCTCATACACATACAACGAGATGAAGAATAAAGAATATTTATATATTTACTGCGGAAGATGGTCGGGTCTAACCTAGGAATCATGATGAAATGATCATTTACTTATCGATGGATTCGTGGGTGTACCGCAGATCCAGTGAATATTTTTCAAAGCAGGTGTAGCCCAGTGTGACTTCTTGCGATATGCGCACATACTCTGTACAATGAGTGAGAAATTGTGATCAAATACACATTTATTTATCTATATTTCCACGCCCGTGTCATAAATACAGTTCATACGTTATTCCAAGCAGTTATTGCAGATACGGGTATCAATGTATCGATAGACAAATGATCATTTTTATCATGATTTCTATTCGAAAACTCAATGAGGGTGTTTGCAGCCCATGCTGATGCATACACAGAGACCTTAACGCAAGAAGACTGTAGCGAAATCCATTTATTTTGCAGTTAGACGCTTGCTGATTGGAAAAAAATCACATCCATTAAATATTTGGGAATGTCCATACGGAACAATTTAAAGTGTAGCGACGACGAAAAACTTAAATTGTAGGAAAGACAGACGCCAGACTGAGATTCATTGAAAGTGTCTCACCCACGAAGGAGGTACCTTGCAAAACCCTCCTATGCTTGAGTATTGGTAGTCAGTAAGCGACTTTTACCAAATAAGACTGATAGAGTAAATAGAAGAGATCCTAAGAAGAACAGAGCATTGCCTCACAGGGTAGTTTGGAAAGTGTGAAAGCGTCACGAAAAAGCCCATCCAACTCCAGTGGCAGATCTTATTCTTAAGAGAGGCGCTCTGCAGCAAGGTCCAGGTTGCTATTCAAATTTTGTGAGCATACCTTGATAGACGAATCAAACAACACATTGCTTGCTCCAATCTACGAGTATACCTCGCGAAAAGACCATGAACGAACAATTGAAGAGATTCGATCTCACACGGAGGCCTACCAGCAAACGTTATTACCGTGCACCACCCTCGGCTAGGGTAAAGAGAAAGGTCCGATTACACCCGTCCGCTTTGATCCTTGACAAATGTGTGACGTCATGAGTTTACGATCGAAGGGATGTAAGCGGCCCGTTAAGAGTTATCTGTTATTGTTGTAGTTAAAATATGATGCTTCTAAACTACGCTGTTTATTCCAGATACGTCTGTTTTACAAGTGTGTTATTTTAGTGGAGCTTGAGAGCACAGCTTAAATTGTTGAGGTCAAGCGAAAAATTCGGTTCCAATTGTGCAATTTTTGTATTTTTATATTCGGTTTATTCTAGAATGTTCGTGTGTATCATTTCTCAGTTACATTGTTTTGTTTTTGTGCGGAGGGGCATGGTAGAGAGGAGTCTGGTATCGCTGACTTCGTTTGAGCTATATAGGTCAGGCAAATTTTTCGACTCTCATAATTATAGATAAATCCGAGTGTCCCATTTTTCGATTTTTTGGTTGATGTGGAATAATATTTATTAACCCTTGTTTAAGTGTGCCCAGCCCAGAACACCTCATTCCCGCTGTTGACCCGTTAATTTAATTTTATTTTCTGACTAAAATACTATGCGTGTTTTTTACGTTTATTTATGAATAAATGGTCTGTCTTATCTTTGCCATCTCGAAGAATCTAATCGGCCTGTTATTAAATGTTATCTGTGGTTGTCTTTCTCACTAAGGTAGGCATTCATCTTTACGTGTAATATAACGCCATTGTTCAAAGCAGGCGGTTGGAATCGGACCTTACCCTAGCTCTCTCGACTGCAAAAGGAAACGGAGAAGTACCGTCCGCCACACGCTACAATGTGGCTTGCAGAGCATAGCTGTAGATGTAGATATGCATTCATACACTCCTGGAAATTGAAATAAGAACACCGTGAATTCATTGTCCCAGGAAGGGGAAACTTTAGTGACGCATTCCTGGGGTCAGATACATCACATGATCACACTGACAGAACCACAGGCACATAGACACAGGCAACAGAGCATGCACAATGTCGGCACTAGTACAGTGTATATCCACCTTTCGCAGCAATGCAGGCTGCTATTCTCCCATGGAGACGATCGTAGAGATGCTGGATGTAGTCCTGTGGAACGGCTTGCCATGCCATTTCCACCTGGCGCCTCAGTTGGACCAGCGTTCGTGCTGGACGTGCAGACCGCGTGAGACGACGCTTCATCCAGTCCCAAACATGCTCAATGGGGTCCCCTACGGCACTGCGTAGGATCCTACGGTCTTGGCGTGCATCCGTGCGTCGCTGCGGTCCGGTCCCAGGTCGACGGGCACGTGCACCTTCCGCCGACCACTGGCGACAACATCGATGTACTGTGGAGACCTCACGCCCCACGTGTTGAGCAATTCGGCGGTACGTCCACCCGGCCTCCCGCATGCCCACTATACGCCCTCGCTCAAAGTCCGTCAACTGCACATACGGTTCACGTCCACGCTGTCGCGGCATGCTACCAGTGTTAAAGACTGCGATGGAGCTCCGTATGCCACGGCAAACTGGCTGACACTGACGGCGGCGGTGCACAAATGCTGCGCAGCTAGCGCCATTCGACGGCCAACACCGCGGTTCCTGGTATGTCCGCTGTGCCGTGCGTGTGATCATTGCTTGTAGAGCCCTCTCGCAGTGTCCGGAGCAAGTATGGTGGGTCTGACACACCGGTGTCAATGTGTTCTTTTTTCCACTTCCAGGAGTGTACATTATCGGTTACTCTTTGTCAGCGTCAAGCTATTGAGGTCCGACCCATATCCTATGTATTTAGAGGATGTTTGTAAGTTGTATGCGATCGCTGCGGTCCTTAGGTTAGATAGGTTTAAGACGTTTAAGTAGTTCTAAGTTCTAGGGGACTAATGACCTCAGCAGTTAAGTCCGATAGTGCTCAGAGCCATTTGAACCATTAAGTTGTATGTACGCTGTACACAAACATTTGCGCGTTGCTGTACATTGATTCTTCAGGTATGTAACATACACACACACACACACACACACACACACACACACACACACACACACACACAGACTGTGCACCCGTGCACACAAGTGCAAAGGACTCGAACACCTGAAACCCGTTTTACTAGGCAGCGATACCAACTAGACATCGTAGAGGCCAGCCAGAATGAAGTACACCATACGTATATCACAATTTCTTTTTTCTAATCCTGCGATATCATCTCCTACAGTTTAGCATGTAAAACTACCATCGCAAATTGTGTATCAATTCTGATCACTAGTGTTAACCGATTTCGTTACCAAAGTGTACTTGGTACAACTGAACTTGTAAATAAAGCTATACACTTCTGATTAGACATCTGGTGCCATAGCCTCTAGCAGTATATCTGTTTACAGTAGGCTATGTAGTATAGGTTTGTAATGAGTGATAACAGATGGAGGCTGGCTGCTTACGTACGCTCACCTACAATTCACTTTCCAGCTTCTTGTTTTAACCCTCAGATTCCCTAAAAATCACGATCTTCACAAAATTTTCATGAAGAGCACGTATTATTAAAAAGTGCAGGTAAGAACAAGCAAACACAGTTCTATCTAACACTGAAACGATGCTTGGCTGCACCACACATCATGTTTCATTGTTGAGAGCGACGCCTGTGACCGACGAATTTGGACGATGATCATTTTACCTATACTAAAGCGTTCTTTTGGCCAAACTGTTACCTAACTATTTTACCACGAACGTTATTGTTTAGAATAATAATAACAATAACACGAAAACACAAGTACCATTAACGTACTACAGCTAGCACATTACAAGTTAGTATAAAATTTAACAGTTTGCCATCATATCTACTGTTTCCCTTGTAGCCGGCCGCGGTGGCCGAACGGTTCTAGGCGCTTCAGTCCGGAACCGCGGGACTGCTACGGTCGCAGGTTCGAATCCTGCCTCAGGCATGGATGTGTGTGATGTCCTTAAGTTAGTTAGGTTTAAGTAGTTCTAAGTTCTAGAGGACTGATGGCCTAAGATGTTAAGTTCCATAGTGCTCAGAGCCATTTGAACCATTTTGTTTCCCGTGTATTTAATATAAAGGACGCGTTTTTGTTTACAAGTGTGTTGAAAGAACATTGATGTGCTTCTAGATGTTGTTATGTTTGACAACAATTACTAGCAGATGACCGATGAGTTGTATAACAAGTATAACGGGCGATCAAAAAGTTTCCGTTTCACTGCGTTGTTGAAGCGTATATGCAACGTAGAGCGACTGCTATGCAGGTATATAACCACCGACATATAGGAAAATTATTAGTGTGGCAGTTGCGGCTTTTTGACGTGCGTGCGGTAAATGCGGAAACTTGAACTAAGGTGACGTTATTACCAAATGCGTCGAAACAGGGCCAACGTGCTGTTATTCTTTTCTTGGCTGCAGAAGGACAAACACCGGTAGACGTCTACTGGAGGATGAAGAACGTGAACGGATCAAAATGTCTGTCGAAAACCACCGTTGTGGAATGGTGCGGTAAAATCTGTGCTGGTCGCAGTACGACACAAGTCTCCGGTCAATATGAGAGACCGGTCTCATCCACACGGACAAGTGGGAGGCACTGAAGGACTCGCCCTGTAGTCCTCAACTCTCCGCACGTGACTATCTCGCTTTCAGTCCCTTAAAAAAGGCCTTGAAGGGTGGACAATCCGTGTCGGACGATGAGGCGCAACAGCTAGTTACGGACTTAGGTGGCCGGATATAGAGTGCTACCAAACGGGTATCTACAACCTAGTGCTTCAGTGGGATGATTATCACAGCTGTTTTGCGTGATTGACAAACCGAATCTGGACCGCACTACCTTCTAACAGAAATTTTTTCTTCGCCCCTTATATAAAATTCGTAACTACTAACTCACTAAAATATTTTCCCTTGTGTAGAAATCATTATGCAGATCACTTGAAAGCTGTGGTCCAACGGTAGAAGAATATTCTTCTATGAATACAAGACGTCCTTTGGCTACAATTAAACCTAAGTTCATTTTGTTATGGTTTGCGTAAGCATATTGATAGGTACTTTAGAAGATAAACGAGAGCGATTATCATAATGAGAGATCATGTAAGTGTAGCTTTGAAGATGGCCAGAAGATGCAGCACCGAAATATCGTGACAGTAAGTTGTTAACATACAGCAGTTCGCCGGCAATTTAATAGGGCAAGAAGAAAAATGTTTGACAGCACACAATCGAGATCCGTAGCGTCTGATGAGGCGACTATGGTTACAACGAATTAACAGCGTTAAAAATAGCGTTACAATAAAAATAACTATTTTCCATAAAATTAAGCGAAAACGCACACACACACACACACACACACGTCAGTTCTTAAAACATCGTATCAGAAGTAAAGACAGAGCTCAAAGACGAAGTTATTAAAATTCTACAGCAGATCTATGTTGATGGGACAGCCTCTTTGCACCAAACTAAAATACTCAACTTACAAGGTGTAGCTATGGTCTGAACCACTCAAAAAATTTTATAACACGCAACACGATACTTTCGTCTTCAGCTAAAATAGGGAAAATTTTTGCATTTAAATCTACTGCTGCCCTTTCCTCAGAATATAAAAGACACCCAGTGAAAAACGTAATATACTTAAATACATAGTCCACAAGCTCTACAAACTAGTGGGTCCTCTCGCCAGAGTAAAAGGGCATGGATCAGCAGACAGTGGCGTATACGGGGACGGATCAGTGCATAAGCAGAACCGAATCTCAACCTCATATGAGGTTTGAAAAATGGCTCTGAGCACTATGGGTCTTAGCTTCTGAGGTCATCAGTCCCCTAGAACTTAGAACTACTTAAACCTAACTAATCTAAGGACATCACACACGTCCATGCCCGAGGCAGGATTCGAACTTGCGACCGTAGCGGTCGCGCGGTTCCAGACTGTAGCGCCTAGAACAGCTCGGCCACCGCAGCCGGCCGATGAGATTTGAGATTTGCGTGTTAAAAGGTTTTCAGATGCATGAAATACGATTGCAACAAATACTCACTGTGAAATCAGTGAACTGATCCAATGTGTGAATCTGTGGTGATTTGTTGATGTGTGACGGCGTCAACTCAAATATTCGTTGTCAGTGCAAATTTTTTTCCGTAATTCTGTTTTCTGAACGGAGATCTGAATCACTGTCTTCCAGCAAAAGAATTCAGTGTGTTAGCCTACTACTGCGCCACCTCGCTCGATCTCATTTTGTAGGTATATTCATTTATTCTGTACCAAGCCCCTCAAAAATTAACTTACCACTTTGGTCCCGTTAGGTACTTGTGGACAAGTCATACAATCAGTAAGACCTTATTTATTTAACCTGATTTGATGAGAGCCATTTGGCCCTATCTTGCATGAGACCAGGGTTTCACACATACAGTACCATCTCCATGTAATAATAACCTAGGAAAGAACAATAATTTTAATGTGACAGATAGTATGAGAATGAGCGTTTCTAGAGACAGCGTAAGTAAATAATGCTAACTAGGAACTAATAAAGTTAATACTGTCAGTACTTCTACTAGTGCTGCTGCTGCCATTAATTCGAGAGTAGTAATAATAATAGCAATAATACTGATAGTGGCAGATATAAAAAAGATTTTTTAGTTGTCAAAACAGAGGCTTTCTGATGTAGCGAGTTCTGATAAGGTAAATTTAAGGAAGATCTGGGGTACAGGGACAGTTGCGGTCTTTATTTTTGCTTCAGTAGATATGTCATTAACTGTCTATTCAAACTGGAGATGATATTCAGTTCCCTAATATAATGGGGGAGCTTATTTCAGAGTCGGGTTACTGCTTCTAAGAAGAACTTCGAGAATTCGGCTGAACGATGGAGTGCGACAGAAAGTATTTTGGTGTGATGGGAACGGATGTTATTGCATGTTGTTCCAACAAAAGCGTTAATTGTAGAATCAATAATTGGAAATATAGGTGTTTACTCTGTGAAGTATACTCTCTCGTGTGCAATGTTTCTTACTTTGATTCATGCTCTTCAGTAGATTTCTTGAAGAATATCTGATTCACTCATATTTTGTGCACCTAAAAGCTAGTCGTTACCGAAATTTACATCTACATGGTTACTCTGCAATTCACACTTAAGTCCCTGGCAGAGGGTTCAACGAAACATTTTCATACTACTTCTTTACCATTCCACTCTCGAATGGCGCGTGGGAAAAAGGAACACCTAAATCTTTCCGTTCGAGCTCTGATTTCTCTTATTTTATTGTGATGATCATTTATCCCTACCTAGGCGGGTGTCAACAAAATATTTTCATATTCGGAACAGAAAATTGGTGATTGAAATAGATCTCCCCTCAAAGAAAACCTCCTTTGTTTCAGTGAGTGCCACCCGAACTCGCGTATCTTATCAGTGACACTCTCACCCCTATTGCGCGATGACATGAAACGAGCTGTCCTTCTTTGCACTTTTTCAATGTCGTCCGTAGATCCTACCTGTTAAGGATCCCACACCGCGCAGCAATATTCCAGCAGAGGACGGACAAGTGTAATGTAGGCTGTCTCTTTAGTGGGTTTGTCGCAGCTTCTAAGTGTTCTGCCAAGAAAGCGCAGTCTTTGTTTCGCCCTCCTCACAATATTATCTATGTAGCTTTTCCAATGTAATTTGCTCGTAATTGTAATTCCTAGGTATTTATCGTATACCCAAAATTTATCGGATTTCTTTTAGTACCCATGTGGATGACATCGCACTTTTCTTTGTTTGGCGCCGATTGCCACTTTCCGCACCATACAGAAATTCTCTCTAGATCATTTTGTAATTGGAATTAATCGTCGGATGATTTTACTAGACGGTAAATTACAGTGTCATCTGCAAACAATCTAAGGGGGCTGTTCAGATTATCACCTAGATCATTTATATAAATCAGCAACAGCAGAGGGCCTATGACACTACCTTGCGGAAGGCCAGATATCACTTCTGTTCTACTCGATGATTTACCGTCTATCACTAATACTGCAATTGTGAACGTTCCTATTCTATTCTATTCATAAACTCTCTAACCTTTCTTGCACCGCACATAACAGTCCTCGTTTGCTATGCGAACATTTTAACGTGGCACTTTAAGACGGAGGAAGGGGCATGTTGCGTAAGATCCCTCTGGAAGTCGAGTCTGAACTACCTCGTTTACGACAATGACGTCATCAGTAAGCAAGTAAGCCTTTAGCGAAAGCTTTGTGCCCACCGGTTTGCTTTGTGCTGTGCGTTGCTTGTTGTTTTCTTTTTCTATTTTGGAATTAGCGAAGAGGCTGGTCCTGGCCCATCACCACGTTGACTCTCGCCAGAAGGAATTCCTAAACTTAGACCGTGCGTCAGATTTGGCTTCGCAGGGGCGCAGATCACGAACGTAGGGTGCCAGTCCTGCGAGCGGGAATGGGGCTTGTTCCCTCACACCGCTCCTGTCCCCTCATGTGGTCTAGGTTCTCTCTTGTTTACGATCTCGCTATAGCGTTCGAGCTACGTTCTGCATCGTTTTGACCGTTATTTATTCATCATTTCTATAGGACGCGACTCGGGCGTCTATGTGTCTCAAATTGCATCTGTCTCGTGTATCTGACTGTACGGCGCGGTTCTCGCTGAGGCGAAAAAATACACGAGATGATACGCAATGCAACCTGCAGTACAATGCAGAAGCAACCGGCAGCGAAAGAGCGTTCAGAAACGTACCTGAAACAACTTTTCTGTTTCACTGTAGAATGACAGCGATGCAACGCTGATTCATTTCTCTGTAGCATCGCCCAGAGCAACACGGAGTGCCGGTTGCTCTGCTGTATCAAATGGTTGAAATGGCTCTGAGCGCTAGGGGACTTAACATCTTAGGTCATCAGTGGCCTAGAACTTAGAACTACTTAAACCTAACTAACCTAAGGACGTCACACACATCCATGCCAGAGGCAGGATTCGAACCTGCGACCGTAACGGTCGTGCGATTCCAGACTGTAGCGCCTAGAACCGCTCGGCCACCCCAGGCGGCACTCTGCTGTATCCTACGGTACAGGAGAGGACGAAATTTCAAGTCATCTATTACGCCTCAAAAAATTGTTTTACGTAGATGAAGCTACATCCGCCTTTGAAGCTAGTTTCACAGTCACACCTTCAGTTTTGTGTAAAAAATTAAAGACCACTGTTTCGTGATTCGTGCGTATTCTCCACTAAGCAGAGATTTTCATTAGATTTTTTGAAAACTATTCAATAAAAAAAATTATTTTTTTTTTGCATCTTATAGTCTGATACAGCTTGACAATAAACTGGTTTTCTCTACGCTGTTGCCCACAGTTTTTGCAATACTGAGAAATTAAGAGAAAGACGGAGTACATTTTGAAAAGGTTGCAGTGAAAAATGTAGTCGCTGGCCAGGTTACGTTTGATACATTTTAGGTCATACAATGCTGCATACCAGATGTAGCGAACATACCGAAACCGCTTTTAACGCTGGAAGGACAGCCTTAGCTCTTTCCAGCGTCAGGTAAACACGTGACATTTTGGAAGTTCAAAATATCCACGGGTGTACTGCCGGTCTATAGTGTCCAACGGGCACAATATTTCGGCGATCAAACATGTCGCCATCATCAGGTGAACTGACGGACTGAGCTCCTGTGAACGCGCCGGCACGGAGATCCGTACGCTATGGCTGCTCAGGGGGAACTGGGTTCGGTCATTTCAGAGATGGGGCCCCTCCACGCCCGCACCAACCTGGTGACCAAACCAAAAGTTCTACTGTCACCTCCGTCAACTTGTTAGTTATCTAATTAGTGGATCACAGGATGCTGGGCTGTGATGTTATCCGTGCGTCTGGGTAAGATTACGCATTAACACGGTCCATCAGGTGATAGATTGTGGGCGAAACGCGAATGAGGGTAGCGATTTGAAGAGCAGAGGAAAAAAAGTGCCAAGGCTCGTGCCGTGGGAAAAAAACCTCTGCGACAGTGGGATGGGTAGTAAGAGCAGTAGTGGCTTACTAGCTGCGACAGTTCATGCAAGGTTGGGTTTGTTAGTGTGGGTATCATGCATCATACCGTGACGCGATGGCGATGTGTCCTGGTCTGCTGCTGCTGCTGCATTCCTGAAACAGTCCTGAAACAATCAAGGTTCGTTATATATTAGTGGGTGATTGGCCAAAAATCATCTCACTGTGTGAGGGGTGGGTGTAGCTTGTCTGCATGTTGTGTACGGTACGGCTTCCCTGCGTGTTGCCGGTTCTTCGGCAGGTGTGTTGCAGCTGGTTATCCAGTAGTCGTGGCTGATAGGCAGGGGCTCACCTGTACCGTTGTGTTTGCGTGCACTTGGCCATAGATGTTAGGTCCTAGCAAGTATCTTTTTTGGTCTGTTATGTTTCCATCTATGGTTGTGGTCGTAGTTCCCCAGATTCAGAATAAACGGGTTCTGCGAGTGTCTAGAGTTTCTGTATAGTCTCGTGGCGAGTTTATGGATTACCTCCGTGAGAGTCTCAAGGCGGTATTCCCGGTGAAGATCCGCGATGCGTGTGTATCGTGGAGCATTGCTTATGATTTTGAGTACTTTGTTTTGTATGATCTGCAGACGGCGCAGACGTGTGGGCGCAGCGTATCCCCAGACAGGGGATGCATACGTCATCAGGGGTCTAATAAGTGTCATGTATAGGGACCTCGACACCCGTCTGTTCAGTGTACTACGCCTGTTGAGCATAGGGTAGAGTTGTCTGAGCCTCGCGCTTGCTCTGTTGGTCATGTGTTGTATGTGGTCCCCCCAGAGTAGTTTCCGGTCCAGCCAGACACCAAGGTATTTGACTTTCTCGCAGAAACGTATTGGGCGTGCATGTAGTGTTATTGGTCTACAGTGCCGATGTTTGCGCAGATGTTTCGGTCTTCTTGTGAACAGAACGGCTTCGAACTTGTCGACGTTTACTTTAACACGCCATTTCTCCAGCCAAGGCTCAGCCGCTCTGAGTGCAGTCTGTAATCGTGACGTAATGTTTGATGGTTTCCAATCTTGCGCGAGGATGGCGGTGTCATCCGCGTAGATTGCCATCGTTGTGTTGTGTGTGGTTGGGAGATCGTTTATGTACAGGTTAAACAGTAGGGGCCCTAGGATGCTTCCTTGGGGTATTCCCGCGTTTATACCGTGTCGTGTTGATTGTTTTCCCTGCACGTCAGTGTTGAAACTCCTGTCTGTGAGGTATGAGTGTATGAGACGCACCAGCCCGTCTGGGAATCCTGCGTCGCTAAGTTTGCATATTAGGCCGTTGTGCCACAGACGATCGAAAGCCTTCTCGATGTCCAGGAACACCGCGCCAGTTGCTTTGTTCATGTTGTATCCATGTGTGATGTATTCAACGACACGGAGGAGTTGTTGTGTTGTTGAGTGGTGATTCCTGAAGCCGAATTGCTCCGGTCTCAGGGTGTCGTTTGTTATGCAGTGCCTAGTGAGTCGTTTTAGTATTACCTTCTCAACGATCTTACTGAGTGCGCTCAGCAGACTGATGGGTCGGTAATTTTGTGGGAGGGATTGGTCTTTCCCCGGCTTCCTGAGCATCAGGACCTTGGCCGTCTTCCAAAAGGCGGGGAAGTGTTGGTGTTTTAGTATGGCATTCGTGATATGTGTGAGGTATTCTACAGCTTTATCCGTGAACTCCTGGAGAACACGGTTTTGAATGCCATCATGGCCAGGGGCTTTCCTAGCAGCGGTATGCATTATAGCCCAGGAGACTTCGGCTGTGCTAGCATGTCGAATGTCATCGCGCGATGGTTGGGCTAAAATGCGTGTAACCTCCTGGTCAGTAGCAAGTGTGAACACTGGATCTGATGGTACCAGGTTCGGAGTGAATGACGCTGCGAGTGTGCGGGCCATCAGTTCTGCTTTCTCCTCCGCTGAGTATGCAGATCCGTCTGGCCCTTGTAGCGTTGGGGTGTACATTTTCTCTCTGGTGAAGTGTCGGGCTAGTTGCCACACGCCAGGACGTGAGGTGTCCAGCCCTTCGAGTTTGTTGTCCCACTGTTGTGTTCTGTGTGTTTGGATTTTGTTGTGTATGATACCCTGTAGCCTGTTAATGTGCCGTTTGAAGTACTGTCGCCTGTTACGCTGCCATTGTCTCCTCAGGCGATTCCTCATCGAGATGAGGCCCAGGATTTCCTGGGGCAGCGCAGCACTGTGTTGTTGTGGCGTGCGTTCCGGTATGGTGCCCGCCACTGCGTCCTGGACGGCGTTAGTGAGGGTTTCTACTGCCTCGTCGATTTGCGCTGTTTCGTTAATTTCGTGTATGGGTGGGATGTGGCTATCGAGCGTTTCCTTGAACAAGGTCCAATTCGCACGCCTATAGTCCAGCATCTTGCGTTGTTCCATGTGCTGCAGTGTTTCCTCTATGTATAGTATTACAGGTTGGTGATTTGAGGGCAGATCGTTTACAACGGTAACGTTGAGTGTCGATGTAATGCCCTTGATGAGGGCCATGTCTAACACATCTGGCCTGTGTCCCCTCTGATAGGGAATGTGCGTCGGTTCAGTCGGCGCTAGTGTGATGTAGTTTCTGCCTAGTGAATGTTCGTACAGTTTTTTGCCGTTGGGATTTCGTATGCGTGAGTTCCATTCTGGGTGTTTAGCGTTCAGATCTCCAGCGACTATTACTCGCGGTGATATGTTGAGTAGCGTGCTGATATCGCGTGTTGAAATGTTTTCAGGAGTGTTGTATACGGATATCAGTGTAGTGTAGGCTCCATTGAACTTGACCCTGACGGCCGTGGCCTCGATTTTTTCCAGTTCAGGGAGCTCTATGTTTGTGTGCTCAATGTCTTTGTGTATGACGATTGCAGTTCCACCTGCCACTGCGTCGCCCGGTCGGTCGGTACGATAGACGCAGTAGCCAGGAAAGTTTAATTGTTTATGCGGTTTGAGCTTAGTCACGCTCAATAGTGCCACAAGGATTCCCTTGCGCTCTAAGAACGCGGCAAATTCTGCCCTTTTGTTGTAGATCGAGTCTGCATTCCAGAACAGGATCTGTGATAGTGTGCGTGGGTTTGCGTTACGGGGCGGGTGTGGAATGTTATCCATGTAGGGGAGTGAAAAGTGTCGAGATGGCAGTGCGTATGATAGCCCAGTACTGGCCGGGTTCGGCGTTCATGAGCTGTGTAATGAGTGTAGTGACGACCGTCAGCACCTTGGCAAGGATATGAGTGGTCGTGTGTTGAGGAAATAATGTTTCCATTATTCCCCCAGGTGATGTGTTGGTGTTGGATGTGGCAGCCTGTGATGCTGTTGCAGAGTTAGCGGCCGCTTGTGCGGGTAGTGGTATGTTGTGGGTTCGGTCGCGGCAGCGGCGATTTAAATACCCTCCACCCGCGGCGCGCTCCCTCTGCCGTCCGCGCCTCGCGCCACGGTAGCGCGGTGGAACAGATTTCGACGGCGTCTGAGATGGCGTCGGTGTGATGGCTCTGTCCGCCGTGGTCGTCACAACTATGCGTTTGCTCGATTTACTCTTGATTAACCCAATCGCTGGTTCCCAAGCCTTGCTAAGATCATAGCCACAGTCACGGTTTATGAGGTCGTCATTGGTGCGAATTTCGATGGCCTCTCTAATCGCTGTCCCAGTATCTCGACGTCTGTACCAGAATCCTCGTGCGGTCATAGTCCATAGCGTTTTCCGACAAACAATGTTCAGCGACCGCCGACTTGCTCGGATACATCAGTCGAGTATGCCTCTGGTGTTCACGGCATCGATCCTCGACGGTACGCATCGTCTGACCAATATACGACTTGCCACATTGACACGGAATCTGGTACACGCCGACCTTCCTCAAACCGAGGTCATCTTTGGGGCTCCCAACCAGTGCACGAGTTTTATTCGGAGGACAAAACACAGTTCCGACCCAGTGTTTCTTCAGAATGCGGGCGATTTTCCCCGAGAGTGCGCCTGTGTATGGAATAAATTCAGTGCCTACCTCCTCCCTCGTGACTTCATCCATCTCAACAGGTTGTGATGCAGTGGTTGGACGGAGGGCACGTTGGATCTGCCACTCTGAGTACCCATTTTTTCGAAATACAGTTCTCAGATGTTCCAATTCCTTGGGAACCAGCGATAGGGTTAATCAAGAGTAAATCGAGCAAACGCATAGTTGTGACGACCACGTCGGACAGAGCCATCACACCGACGTCATCTCAGACGCCGTCGCAATCTGTTCCACCGCGCTACCGTGGCGCGGGGCGCGGACGGCGGAGGGAGCGCGTCACGGGTGGAGGGTATTTAAATCGGCCGCCGCCGCGACCGAACCTAGTTCCCCCTGAGCAGCCATAGCGTACGGATCTCCGTGCCGGCGCGTTCACAGGAGCTCAGTCCGTCAGTTCACCTGACGATGGCGACATGTTTGATCGCCGAAATATTGTGCCCGTTGGACACTATAGACCGGCAGTACACCCGTGGATATTTTGACTATCAAATACGCCGGGAGAAACTCAAGAATCACATTTTGGAAGTTGTGTGTGACAAGATAGGTATCGCTCTTGCGGGAACACGAGTGTCGCATGGACAACAGTGCGGCGCTCGATTCTTAGTGGAACGTCTCGCGTCTCATATCGTTGCAGTGAGCCCTGTGCCTACTGAGTGTCCGTACTGCCCATGTGAAATATCTTTACTAGTGGCAAAGAGTGCAGCCATTACCACACTAACTGTAAAGGGTTAGGAGTGTCGGAATGTCATGTTCTTCAGTGAGCGACGAACATTGCCAATACTTGATTATTTTACAAACAAGTTAAAAAGTCTAAATCACTTTTTCATTTGACTGTAATTACCGAATTTTCGCCGTATTAGATCAGCTTCAGATCTAAAGCTAAAGTACATGCGGATGGTTGCTGCCACCTGCGTCCGCTGGTGGGCGTCGATACAACTGAGAAGCCATCAAAAACGAGTTATTTTGCCTCGTAAAGTCAAATTACTGAGACATCGTCGTTAATGATTGCGAAGTTTTTGATGTTCTCTCATTCCTAAGTATGCGTGCTGGCAACAGATTTATACAGTGCTGCAGTACTTTATAGTACACCTTATGCAAGTAAGGCATGGTACCACTGGATGTGGCATGCCATTGACTTCCTCCGATCTTTGATGTGATTTACGCAGCCAGCTTTATGGTGACCATGATACGATGCAGCATTTTTCACATTAATAAGTCATCGTCAAAGTGAAGTTAAATTATAAATTTAAAAAAAAGAGACCTTGTCTCCCGATTGTCCATGTGTGACGGAGACGAGACTGAGACTGAAATTTCATCATTTTCTCTGTACATGAGTAATTTTAGCCCACGTTAATTTTAATCAAGGTCTCTAAAAAATGGTTCAAATGGCTCTGAGCACTATGGGACTTAACATCTGAGGTCATCAGTCCCCTAGACTTAGAACTACTTAAACCTAAGGACATCACACACATCCAAGCCCGAGGCAGGATTCCAAACTGTGACCGTTGCTGCAGCGCGGTTCAGGGCTGAAGCGCCTAGAACAGCTCGGGCATAGCAGCCGGCTCGTAACTTTATTGCGGACCTCGAGAATTCGTTCAACTTGATGCCTATCCTCGCGGTGATGGCATACTTCCGATCGATAACAGTCCGCGCCACGAGTACAGAATGGTGCTACAACCTGGTTTGAGAAGCGTCGCATTAAGCTCGCGTCCGTGTCTTGGCCACCGAGTTAGCTTGAACTGTGCCTCACAGAACGCACTGGGGAGGCTATTTAGCAACTTGTTAAGGCCTTGTCAAATCTACGCCACGCTGAATAGCTTCTGTATTGCGCTGCAAAGATGGACCAACATGCTCTTAAGCACGTGCTGATAATGTTAAAAACAGCATGCTACTGTATCTCACGAAATGTATCCAGTGTTGATTACTAGACGTCACGACAGGCATACCCGCCAATAAAAAAAGAGGCGTTGAGTATTCTGTTGACATTAGAGAAGCAGTTATAGCAGAATCAGTCAGCGACGATAGCCAAGTCTTTTCGAATGTGGACTAGTCGACGACGTTAACTGAGTAACCATCTAAAGCTGTCCGAGTTGACTGTTGTGGCTTATCATCATTTCATCGGTCTCAGGTCGCCCAATGTGGCGCCGACTGAGATGAGACTTGCACTTAGCGGCCGAACCCGAATGGGACCTCCCGGCCAACAATGCCATACGATCATTTCGTTTCATTTTTATGTGTAGTGTCGACAGTAAAGTACACAGAAAATGGTGTTACGGTATGGAGGACTTTTTCATGGTTAGATTGTAGTACTACTGCGAACAGTAGAGGAAGGGTTCGGGGACGATAATCGTTTGTGTCAGAGTGACAATTCACCCTGTCATAAAGCAGCATGTCTGGGGCAGTGCTTTGTTAGCAATAACGTCCACGGAATGGACTAGCCTCATAGCGTGCGTACGGGAGCCTTGACCAAAATTCCGTACGCAGTGTAAGTGAGACGGGTACCGTTAGGGGGCCCTGTCCGCAGAAAATCTGGCGATATGCGTCCCGCGTGCGCGGTGACTAAGTATCGCGGCACCGCGCCATACCTCTGCGAGCACGCGCGCGCCGCCGCCCAGCTGAGTCACGGCGCGCCGTGTCCGGCGTCCACAGGCCGCCCGGTAGCAACGACCTTGAGCACCGGCCGCGCTCTCTTGACAGCCGGTCACCAGCCAAACGAGTCCACGACACGCAGGGACAGCCGGGCTGCCGGAGGGCGCTGGCGCTCAAAAACGCTCCTGTGTGGGTTTGTGTGTGTTTGCCGACGCACGCCGGGCTAAATAGCTGCCGAGTTGGATGAGCTCTCCAGAGGAGAGGTCGACAGCCAAAGGGTTTTTACTTCTTCCTCGTCCCCTAGCCGACCCACACCAAGCCGCTGGAATGTTAATGTGTGTTTACATTTCTTGGAACTCGTTCTGTTCGCAGCTTAAGCGTCGATATCAACATTCCTGATCGTTCCTGCCTGCCAGCTTACTTCTTCCAGAAATAATTGTCGTTGATCTTTCCTCTGATTTAACGAAGGTCAAATATCTGCTTTGGTCTTTATACTGTCACTGCCAGGAGCGCATCCAAGAAGGTGGACGATCACTTCTCACAGATTATTTTGGACCGGAGATTACTTTGTACACCCCTACACGACACGGTTCAGATCTCCGTAGTTTTCTAGACTTTCATTGCATGAGACAGATTTTGTCACTCCTATCACAGAGAGAGAGGTCCGCAGCTCGTGGGCTTGTGGTAGCGTTCTCGCTTCCAGCGCACGTGTTCCCAGATTCGATTCCCGGCGGGGTCAGGGAATTTTCCTGCCTCGAGATGACTGGATGTTATTGTATAGTATTCATCATCATCATTCATCCTCATTATGGTCGGAGGAAGGCAATGGCAAACCACCTCCGCTAGGACCTTGCCTAGTACGGCGGTGCGGGTCTTTCGCATCGTCCCCTACGTTTCTCGGAGTGTGGGACCTCATCATCGTAATCATATAGTGGTGTGCAAGGAAACAGGCGCCTCCCATTTTCTAATTTTTTTGTCTCTTCACTCTTCTGACTACTTCGATGCGGGCCGCCACGAATTCCTCTCCTGTGACCAGCACTTCATCTCACAGTTTAACTTTCACACAACCTCCCCAGTTATTTATTGGCGATATTATTGTGCAGGTATAACTTGAATTTCCATACATGGAGCTATGTATACCGATCTAGGCATAATGCAGAGCGTCTTGTTGATCATTGTCCTCGCTCCTCTCCATCTGAGAATTACTGCCCCACATTTCGTCAGCTAGAACAGTGGATGGAACGACAACACCTATCTTTTGCTCCACGCCACCCTGACCCATTTAATGCTCCCTTCAGCAAGTAGGAATTTCACAGTGCCCTTGCCAATTGCCCTGACACTTCCCCTGGACGATACCGCATCCATTCCCAAATGATTATGGATCTGTCAGAGGATCACTAGCGCCACCTCTTTGCCGTCTTTAAGCGCATCTGGAGCGATGGTGTATTCCCGTCGCAATGGTGAGAAAGTGTCATTGTTCCAGTGCTGAAACCTGTTAACGACCCGCTAGATGTGGACAGCTATCGTCCTATCAGCCTCACCAACGTTCTGTGCAAGTTGCTCGAACGTGTGGTGAGCCGGCGGTTGTACTGGCTCCTTGAGTCTCGAGGTCTCCGTCCCAGGGCGGTTTTCGCCAAGGGCACTCCACAATCGACGACTTGATCCATATGGAGTCTGACATCCGATCGGTCTTTTCTCGGCGATAGGTTCTTATTGCTGTCTGTTTCAACCTGACGAAAACCTATAGTAACACTTGGCACAACACATACTCGCCACTCTCCGGTGCCCGCTCCCGATTTTTTTACGGAGCTTTTTGGCGCTCCACATTTTCAGAGTTCGGGTGGGTGCTTCCCACAGTTCGTCGCATAACCAAGACAATGAGGCCCCGTAGGACTCTTTCCTGATTGTCCCACTCTTTTTAATTGCCGTAAAAGGAGGAGGCCTTAAGGTCAAATAAGGCAGAAGGGACAGATAACATTCCATCAGAATTTCTAAAATCATTGGGGGAAGTGGCAACGAAACGATAGTTCACGGTGGTGTGTAGAATGTATGAGTCTGGCGACATACCGTCTGACTTTCGGAAAAGCATCATCCATACAATTCAGAAGATGCGAAAGCGCTGAAAAGTGCGAGAATCATCCCACCATCAGCTTAACAGCTCATGCATCCAAGTTGCTTACAAGAATAATATACAGAAGAATGGAAAAGAAAATTGAGGATGTGCCAGATGACGATCAGTTTGGCTTTAGGTAAGGTAAAGTCACGAGAGAGGCAATTCTGACATTGCGGTTAATAATGGAAGCACGAACTAAAGAAAAATCAAGACACGTTCATACGATTTGTCGACCTGGAAAAAGCGTTCGACAATATAAAATGGTGCAAAATATTCGAAATTCAGAAAAAAGTTGGGGTAAGCTATAGGGAGAGACTGGTCGTATGCAATATGTACAACATCCAAGAGGAAATAATAAGAGTGGATGACCAAGAACGAAGTGCTCGTATTAAAAAGGGTGCAAAACAAGGACGTAGCCTTTCGCCCCTACTTTTCAATATGTACATCGAGGGAGCAGTGATGGAAATAAAATAAAGGTTAAGTAGTGGAATTAAAATTCAAGGTAAAAGGGTATCAATGATACGATTCGCTGATGATATTGCTATTCTGAGTGAAAGTGAAGAAGAATTACATGATCTGCTGAACGGAATGAACAGTCTAATGAGTACAGAATATGGATTGAGAGTAAATCGGAGAAAGACGAAGGTAATGAGAAGTAGTAGAAATGAGAAAAGGGAGAAACTTAACATCAGGACTGATGGTCACGAAGTAGTAGGTGAAGTTACGGAATTCTGCTACCTAGGCAGTGAAATAATCAATGACTGAGGGAGCAAGGAGGACATCAAAAGCAGACTAGCAATGGCAAAAAGAGTACTCCTGGCCAAGAGAAGTCTACTAATATCAAATATCGGCCTTAATTTGAAGAATAAATATCTGAGAATGTACGTCTGAAGTACAGCATTGTATGGTAGTGAAACATGGACTGTGGGAAAACCGGAACAGAAGAGAATCGAAGCATTTGAGATGTGATGCTACAGACGAATGTTGAAAATTACGTGGACTGATAAGGTAAGGAATGGGAAGGTTCTACGCAGAATCGGATAGGAAAGGAATATGCGGAAAACACTGATAAAGCGAAGGGACAGGATGATAGGACATCTGTTAAGACATGAGGGAATGACTTCCATGGTACTAGAGGGAGCTGTAGAGGGCAAAAACTGTAGAGGAAGACAGAGATTGGAATACATCCAGCTTATAATGGAGGACATGGGTTGCAAGTGCTACTCATGAAGAGGTTAGCACAGAAGAGGAATTGGTGGTGGGCCGCATCAAACCAATCAAACCAGTCAGACGACTCCCCTCCTATATGCTGACGTTCTGCTCCTCTTCTGTTGGTGCGGCTGTACGTCGACTGCACGGAGCCATAAAAAAGGCGCAGTCATGAGCCCTCGCTCACAGCTTTTAGTTTTCAGCCGCCAAGACTTGCGTCATGCACTTCAGTCATCGTCGTCGTACTGTCCACCCTCATCCAGAACTTTACCTGGATGACCAACTACTTGATGCAGTGGAGATTTAACGTTTTTGGGGACTGCTCTCCGACACCCACTTAACTTGGCTTCGCCATCTTTGTCAGCTTAAGGACAAGTGCTGGCGGCATCTTAATATTATTCGAAGGCCGGAATCACACAGACTGATCGTCCTACATTGTACAAATCCCCCGTACAGTCCCGTATTGACTATGGGAGCCTGTTGTATGGTTCAACATCGCCCTCCACACTGCGTCTGCTGGACCCTATTCATCACTGTGGAGTTCGCCTCGCAATGGGAGCTTTCCGAACGAGCCCAGTGAAAGCCACCTTGTAGAAGCTGTCGTTTCTCCATTGCGAATCAGGCGACAGCAACTGCTTGAGAATTACACCGCACACATTCATTGTTTGCTTCGCCATCCAAATTACCGTCTCCTTTCACCTAACACGGCGACCCATCTCCTGCTACGGCGACCCATATCGTGGATTCCAGTTACAGTCTCGATCCCTTTCCTGCAGGTCCACTCACATACATCTCCATGGTCCATGCCTAGGCCACAGCTTCGTCTGGACCTATCGCAAGGCCCCAAAGGGTCAGCTCTACCTGAGGCCCTGCACGGGAAATTAATTTTCTATTCACGGCGATTTCCAGGGCTCAGAACAAGCCCGCACCGATGGCTCAATGATCGACCGTCATATTGGCTTCGCTTACGCTCACATTGAACATACTGAACACGCTTCTTCATGGCGGGCTGCAGTGTTTTCACTGTGGAACTGGTAACCATCTCTCACGCTGTTGAGCATTTCCGCCCCTGCGCAGGCGACTCCTTCATCATCTGTGATTTCTTAAGCAGCCTACAAGCTCCCGTCCAGTGCTTCCCTCACCATCCTTCAGTAAGGACTATCCAGGAGTCTTTCTATGCCCTCATCAACAGTGAAATTCATTTGGACCCCAGGACATGTCGGGATCCTGGGCAATGACCTTGCTGACAGGCTGGCCAAACAGGCTACCAGTAAACGAAATCTATAGATCAGCCCACTGGAAACTGATCTCCAATCATTCTTACGCCATATAGGTTTCGGGATCTGGGATGCTGAATGGCGCAAATTCAATACACCGAATGAATTATGTGTTGTCAAGGAGACAACGAATGTGTGGCAGTCATCCATGCAAGCCACTTACAGGGACTCCGTTGTCCTTTGCCGGCTCCGCGTCGGCCATACTTGGCTGACTCATGGTCACCTCCTCCGTGTCGCTGTGGGTCCCACTTGGCTGTCGTCCATATCATACTGGACTGCCTAATTTTAGCCGCTCTCCGCTCTCCGGCGCACTTTTAACCTTCCCACGGCACAGTCAACAGTGTTGGAAGACAATGCTTCAACGGCTGATATCGTTTTACGTTTTATTCGTGAAGGAGGTTTTTATCACACAATTTAACAGTGACTAGACCTCCATCCTCCCTTCATTTTAGTGCTTCCTCACTGTTTCTTTGCTGTTTGTTCGCCTTGCTGTTCGTCTTTCCCCAATCTGTGTTCTTCTAGCCTCGTTTTTGAGGTTGAAGATTTTAGTGTGTTGCAGAGTGACTGGCTCATCCTTTTTAATTTTGTCATCACCAGCCCAAGCCATCTGTTATATTACATTAATACATTCCACTACTTTTTCCTTTTAGTGTACGTTTTCCTCTTTTCACTAGTTCCTTAGTTTTCTTCTTCAGTGTAGTGCCCAGTTAGTTTTACGCTTTTTACTTTCTCTGACTCCTTTTGGGAATGTATTTAACCCGAAACCTGTTTGAATGTGGAAAAAGGGACTTATGACCCCGCAATTTGGTCCCTTTACTCCCCACACCAACCTACAAATCCTTCATCAGACGTGGACGCATTGCACATCTGAACTGAAGCCGTCGTAGAACGGAAGCGGTATGCTCCCAGACGCGGGTTCCTATTCAAAATGTTATGTGTGTATTGTATTGTGTATAGTGTATTGAACCTCGGACGTAGAAACGACAGAGAGGCTTCATCCCGCAGTAGCCCTCAGCGGTTCACAACCCCACAACCGCCTGCCAACACCGGAAAAAAATTGGCTCTGAGCACTATGGGACTTAACAGCTATGGTCATCAGTCCCCTAGAATTTAGGACTACTTAAACCTAGCTAACCTAAGGACATCACACAACACCCAGCCATCACGAGGCAGAGAAAATCCCTGACCCCGCCGGGAATCGAACCCGGGAACCCGGGCGTGGGAAGGGAGAACGCCCAACACCGAACCTAGGGTTATTGTGCGGTTTGGTCCCCAGTGGAGCCCCCACCCGCGCACCGTCTCATACCAGACGAGTGTAACCCCAAATGTTTGCGTGGTAGAGTAATTATGGTGTACACATATGAGGAGACAGTGTGCATCAATCGCCCACATAGTGTAACTGAGGCGGAATAAGAAGAACCAGCCCGCGTTCGCCGAGGCAAATGGAAAACTGCGTTAGAAACCATCCACAGGCCGGACCTCGACACTAATCGCCTGGCGGATTCGTGCTGCGGACCGGCACGCCCTCCCGCTCGGGGAGCAGCGCGTTAGACCGCACGGCTACCTGGGCGGGCAAATGTTATGTAGTCGATCCACTTTATAAGTCTTATAAATTTGTAACGGGAATTTCCGAATACCCCCGTTAGCAATACTTGAAGACTACTCAGAAAAAAATAGTTTTAACAAGCCATGGCGAAAGCTAATTGTCGTAGAGCCACTCCCCCTCATTCACGTCAAGATGTAAACAAACAGCGCGCTAATAGCAGTAGTCCATAGTTAAAATGAAGGGGATAGCAGAACCTATAAAAATAAAAACTGATAACGCCAAACGGGATAAACAAAACCATAGTAACGCACCTAGACAATGTCGATGTACGAAACCGATAAACGAGAAGATCCGTACCATGTTACGAGCTGGAAGGTGGTTGAGCGGTAGCTGGCGAAGCAGTGCTGGCCGCTCTGCAATGTGGAAATGTTTGAAGATGGCGACAGAGGCAACGGATACAAAACTGCCGCTGTAGAATGCATGAAGTATGGGGGCAGATGTACGTGTGCTAAACTAGTTACTTGAGATACACACGTTTGTGGCGCCCTCCAGCGGTGTTGGCCCACCCTTAGCCTTGATGACAGCTCCCACTCTCGCAGGCATACGTTCACTCATGTGCTGGAAAGTTTCTTGGAGAATGGCAGCCCATTCCTCACGAAGCGATGTACTGAGGAGAGGTATCGATGTCGGTCGGTGGGGCCTGGCACGAAGTCCGCGTTCCTAAACATTTCAAAGGCTTTCTTTAGGATTCAGGTAAGGACTCTGTGCAAGCCAGTCCATTACAGGGATGTTATTTTCGTGTAACCATTGTGCCATAGCCCGTGCATTGTGAACTGGTGCTCGATCGTGTTGAAAGATGCAATCGCCATCCCCGAATTGGGAAGCAAGAAGGTGCGTAAATCGCCAATGTTGGCCTATGCTGTGAAAATCCCACGCAAAACAACATGGGGTGCAAGCCCCCTCCATGAAAAACACGACCACACCATAACACCATCGCCTCTGAATTTAATGGTAGGCAGTATATATGCTGGCAGATGACGTTCACCGGGAATTCGCCATACCCACACCTTGCCATCGGATCGCCATATTGTGTACCGTGATTCGTCACTCCACACAACGTTTCTCCACTGTTCAATCTTCCAGTGTATACGCTCCTTACACCAAGCGAGGCATCGTTTGGCACTTACCGGCGTGGTGGGTGGCTTATAAGCAGCCGCTCGACCATGAAATCCAAGTTTTCTCACCTCCCGTCTGCAAAGTACTTGCAGTGGATCCTAATGCAGTTCGGAATCCTGTGTGATGGTCTTAATAGATGTCTACCTATTACACATTGAGAGCCTCTTGAGCTGTCGGTGGTTCCTGTCAGTCAACAGACGAGGTCGGCCTGGACGCTTTTGTGCTTCACTTTCCCACTTCACTATCACGTCGGAAACAGTGGACCTACGGATGTTTAGGAGTGTGGAAAAATCACACAGACGTATGACACAAGTGACACCCAATCACCTGATCACGTTCGAAGTCCGTGAGTTCCGCGGAGCGCCCCATTCTGCTCTCTCACGACGTCTAATGACTACTCAGATCGCTGATGTGGAGTACCTGGACGTAGGTGGCAGCACAACGCACCTGACATGAAAGACGTACATTTCTGGTGGTGTCCATATACTTTTGTTTACATGGTGTATGTAACAGCAAGATTGAACCCCGTTTATATAAATACTAAAAGTGGACGGTTAAAACGTAAAATATTAATAACGCCTGAGTGGTAATACAAATTCCCTGTTTCACAAATACAGTTTTGTAAAAATACTGAAAATGGATAGTTAAAATGAAAAAATGATTCCTGACTGATAATAGAAATTACAACTTTCACAAAAACAATACAGTTTTAGAGGAAAAACACAAAAGGCTAATCTGAGAAGCGAAAGTCGGCAGGACTCAGCAGGACCAGCCATACCTCTGAAAATGTCCAACGTAGTATTGGACGAAACGTTAGGAATAGAAGTATTGCATGGACCACGGCCATATAACCAGGAAGAATTATCAACAACAGTACCATCCGGTCGTGAAAGCCTTCATTGTATGAGCGAAAGAAAGAGTTGTGATGGTAATAGAGTGGGCTATAGAAGTAATGCTTGTCTGTTTAGATAATCAATTGAGAGTATTGTCTTTGCTTTCGAAATGTAGTACTTCCATATTCTGTCGGATGTCGGTGATAAGGTGACCAGTTACATGCAAATACGAGCTTATGGCCGACTTTGAGCTGGAATCGTTTGGCGTGTTCTCTATCCGAATTGTCTCCCCGTCTAACGTTTGTATGTAGCATTACAGTCATCGTAAATGATACTATACAGGGTGTCCCATTTCTCTTGACCACCCTAAATAACTGTTTGTCCAGCTGCAAATTACAAAATGTTTTAAGCAAATGTTCTTTAGTCGTCAGGGAGTCATCAGTCAGCATGACTGCCTTCATTGTAGCTTTGTTTTTTTTTTTTTTACAAATATGTGAACAGCGGTATGACTTTTTTAAATAGCACTCTGTATTTTTTATTCGTTAGTTTATTTCCTCTCCTACAGACCTATTCAAAAACGAAACACATTGTACCATTCACTGAAACACAACGTTACTAATTACGTAACACAACAGTGACGTAGGCGCTCCCAGCTCTTAGTGTAGTTAGTCTGGATATTGGAAAACATCCACGTGCTGACGTTGACAGAGGACAAATGTAAACATAAGTATAATGCACACCCGTCATTCCGCCAACCATTGTCAGTTGAAGAGTTGTGTTAGTAGAATGTACACCAACGAAGAGAAGGTAGAAATGCTACTCACCTTTGGGGAATGTAAGTTAGCAGAACAGTAATTGCAATACTGCTTTCTTACGTACGTGTACGCTTAGTACAGTAGTTTAGTCCAAATAAAAAATGACTCTGACCACTATGGGACTTAACATCTGAGGTCATCAGTCCCCTAGAACTTAGAACTACGTAAACCTAAATAACCTAAGGACATCACACACATCCATCTCCGAGTCAGGATTCGAACCTGCGACCGTAGCGGTCGCGCGGTTCCAGACTGAAGCGTCTAGAACCGCTCGGCCAGTCTGGCCGGCTAGTTTAATCCTTTTAAATACTGTTGTGTAGAGTAGGCATACAGTAAAGGCTGACCTTCCTACAAACTGCATCGACATAACGTTTCTTTTATTGTTGTTATTATTTTTGATGTTGTTGAAGATAGGCGAAATGCTACGCAGGCAGCGGAACTGTACACAGGCCGATATCCTGACAAGAACTCACCTTCCCGACGGACGTTTTCTCGTCTTGTTGCAATGCTTCAGGAAACGGGAAGTTTCAACCCACGAGAACGCAATCGTCGTAGCACTCGCACAGACGAAGCTGCCGAGGTTACTGTTCTCGCTTTCGTTGCTATGAATCCACATGTGAGCACACGACAGCATGAACACGAGACTGGCATTCCTAAAACCAGTGTACATCGTATTCTTACACGTCACCGGTTCCATCCTTACCATGTATACCTACATCAAGATTTGCAAGGGAATGATTTCCAGAATCGTGTACAGTTCCGTCAGTGGGCACAGCAGCAAATCCTCGCCAACCCGAACTTCTTCTCCAATGTTTTATTTACACGTTCCTTCTCAAAGGACAGGTAAATACAAGGAACATGCGTTATTCGTCCAGCAACATCCACGATGGCTTAGACAGGTGGAGCATCAGCGTCAATGGAGAGTTAAAGTCTGGTGTGGGATGCTTGGTACTACAATTATTGGCCCTTATTTCATCAATGGTAGTCTAAACTGCACAGCATATGCCAACTTCCTCAGACGAATTCTTCCTCTTCTTCTGGATGAAGTGTCGCTAAGAACCAGAATGCTTATGTGGTATCAACACTATCGATGTCCATTACATAATGCCTTGCGTGCACGTCGTGTTCTGAACCGAAGGTATCCTGCCAGATGGATTGGTCGAGGACGAACAGTTACTTGGCCTGCTAGGTCTCCTGGTTTAAATCCTCAGGACTTTTTTCTTTGAGGATGCATTAAAGACGTTGTCTATCGCGATATTCCAACAATTCCAGAGGACATGCAGGAACGTATCGTGCTTGCTCGTAATTATCTTCAGCAGGCAACACTGGAAGCACTAAATAATTCTTTCATTCAGCGAGTGCACCAGTGTATCGGTGTCCAGGGTCACCACTCTGAGCGCCTTTGGATGTTCTACTCCTGGGCAATGGCACAGGAGAGTCAAAGTCAGTGTTGTGTTATGTTTTTACTTGGTTTTCATTTGTTTTCTGACAACTCCAGCAAGTGGACGAGTTTGTGATCCCGGGCTCAAAGTCAGTGTTGTGTTATGTAATCAATAACGCTGTGTTTCGGTGAAGGGCACACTGTGATACATTTTTGAATGGGTCTTTAGGAGAGGAAATGAATTTCCAAATAAAAAATACAGAGTGCCATTTAAAAAAGTCATACCGCTGTTCATATCCTTAAAAAAAACAAAGCTACAACGAAGGAAATCATGCTCATTGATGTCCCCCTGACGGCTAAAGAACATTTGCTTGAAACATTTTGTAATTTACATCTGGACAAACAGTTATTGAGGGTGGTCAAGATAATGGGACACCCTTTATCCCATTTTGCAGCCTTCCTATGCCTGAATTTTGGCCATTATTCTTTGGGATGTAAGAAGCCAGAGTTATATCCTTAGAAGTCAAACACTTGCTGATTCTGCTGGAACTATGACCATAGAATGGTACCCTGTGGAATTTATTATCATACAATGACCTGCTACTTGCTGAAGTTAGGAGGGTGAAAGCTCCCGATGTTAGTGGGGCTTGAGCAGCATTACCCTTCGCGTTCAAATTCTTTCCTATATTTTTGTTAATTTTATCAACACAATTAGCGTGATATCCATTTGAATACGCGATGAACTGTATTATTTTAAATTCCTGATCATGAGCGTCACGGGATAAAGGGACAGTACGGTCTGTGGAACAGTGCCCTGAATGCTGTCTTTTTGAACCGCAATGAGTCGTCAGGTAGTTTGTGTGTAAAGACGTCAGAAGTGGCTTTCTTCCCAAAAATATCAAAATTCATCGAATAACGACCAATTCTGACAGACAGATCCATAAAGGGAAGGATCCTATTATTGCTTTGTTACATAGTGAACTGGGTCCTGTCATGCATTATGTTCAGCTCACGTAAAAAAGTATCACAGTCATGAAATGAACCCTTGTATAGCAAAATGATGTCATCTACGTATCTGGCCCAAAGAACTATCGTAGTAGAAGAATTGCTTAAGTTCTCGATCATACTGTGCTCGAAGCAGTCATAAAAATGTTGGCAAGGCTGTAATTGTCTAGGTGCGTTACTAGTCTTTAGCTTTGTTTCGCTTTAGCTTGCTTTTATTTTTGTAAGTTCTGCTATCCCCAACATTTTAACTATGGACTATCGCTTTTAGCGCTCTACTTGTTCACAAATCGACGTGAGTGATGGGATGTGACTAAGACAATTACGTTCCAGTTGTGGCTTGTTAAAAAGAAACTCTGCAAGTGCTCTTCAAGTATTGTTATATACTGGTTTTCAGTCTCCCTTCATTCTTCAGACTACTGTTGAAAATTCATTTTAAAAATAATTTCCTTGTTAATTTTGTACAGATAACCTGGGAATGCGTCTTTAGTTGACACCAAATTGGTCGTCAGTTTTACTGAAAATTATTTTGCAGCCAGTGCGATTCATTTGATTCAAAATGTTTCTACTGGTATTTGAGAGCCTCTGTTTCGTAAACTAGCTCAGCCGTACCGATATTCCTGCTATATTTGGCAAAACAATGTGCTGCATATTTTTAAAACTAAGCTACAGAGCTGCCAGTTTAGCATTCCTAGCAGAAGGTTAAAGGAAGATAAAAAGGTGTGTTACATGTGAGATCTATTTTCTCATTTCACTTATTATCCTGCTAAACACTTTCAAGCACTCAAGCTTAAATAATTTGACTGCAGTCCTCAGCGGGCAGAAATCGGCAGAAACCGAAAGTCTACTTCAAACACCATATTACCAGTATGGTGTCACTTGTGGGACGAAATGATACTGTAACGAAAAAGCCGTCAGTATTTGCGCCCC
Source organism: Schistocerca gregaria (assembly GCF_023897955.1). Taxonomy (NCBI): domain Eukaryota; kingdom Metazoa; phylum Arthropoda; class Insecta; order Orthoptera; family Acrididae; genus Schistocerca; species Schistocerca gregaria. Next base: position 246,296,614 of record NC_064925.1, on the reverse strand, counting down.
CTCTGTGCCTGGGCCCTTGGGAGGTGGTTCGCCATGGCTTCTGTAAAACCCTTATCAAACAAGTCTGAATGACAAAGAATGACGTGGCAGACAGTAGTGGAAAAAGTGTAAGATCACTCGGTGGTCATCCGCAATGCTTTGCTGGTATACACACCCATTTAAACTATAAATGAAACAAGAATCTCAATTAATTCAGTTTATTACGGTGTCTATTCTTTCAGACATTTCCGAAAGAACAGACATTACAAGCAATAATAATATACAAGTACAAGCTTGACACATCTGATAAAAAGGTCTGGAGCAAGACTCTAGTAATCACATATAAACTGAACCAACTGCACCATGACTGTGTTGATGTTAGCGTAAACGACAGTTGGTACTAGAGCAAGGACTGCATTGTTCCTGTGGCTGGAGATGGAAGCAAACTGGTCTGTTGAATCAGAAAACATGGCTTCATAGTGATGCTTGCGATTATGAAAATTCCAAAAAACGGACTATACTATCACTGACGATCATCTCATGGTCGTAGCTCAATCTCACCATATGAAACTGTCGGTCGAAGCTGAAGTAGCTGCAGAATCATTCGTGGGCAGCACACCACTGACGCTTGCCAGTTGCTAAGATCGAATCAGCTCAAAATCTTTCTAAATCCCTCAGCTCATATGCCTTCTGGCGCCGCAGGACGGCGTAGGTAAGAGCTGACAGTGAAGGCTCCCAGTGAAGAAGTAATTGTACTGAATGCTTACTAAAAGGACAACTCATATTTGTGCGTTTTGCATTCTTTAATCCGTTTAAATTGACTGGCCTATATACACTCCTGGAAATTGAAATAAGAACACCGTGAATTCATTGTCCCAGGAAGGGGAAACTTTATTGACACATTCCTGGGGTCAGATACAACTCAGGAGTGGAAAGAGCAAAGTCCAGGAAGACAATATTGTGCACATGATCACACTGACAGAACCACAGGCACATAGACACAGGCAACAGAGCATGCACAATGTCGGCACTAGTACAGTGTATATCCACCTTTCGCAGCAATGCAGGCTGCTATTCTCCCTTGGAGACGATCGTAGAGATGCTGGATGTTGTCCTGTGGAACGGCTTGCCATGCCATTTGCACCTGTCGCCTCAGTTGGACCAGCGTTCGTGCTGGACGTGCAGACCGCGTGAGACGACGCTTCATCCAGTTCCAAACATGCTCAATGGGGGACAGATCCGGAGATCTTGCTGGCCAGGGTAGTTGAGTTACACCTTCTAGAGCACGTTGGGTGGCACGGGATACATGCGGACGTGCATTGTCCTGTTGGAACAGCAAGTTCCCTTGCCGGTCTAGGAATGGTAGAACGATGGGTTCGATGACGGTTTGGATGTACGGTGCACTATTCAGTGTCCCCTCGACGATCACCAGAGGTGTACGGCCAGTGTAGGAGATCGCTCCCCACACCATGATGCCGGGTGTTGGCCCTGTGTGCCTCGGTCGTATGCAGTCCTGATTGTGGCGCTCACCTGCACGGCGCGAAACACGCATACGACCATCATTGGCACCAAGGCAGAAGCGACTCTCATCGCTGAAGACGACACGTCTCCATTCGTCCCTCCATTCACGCCTGTCGCGACACCACTGGAGGCGGGCTGCTCGATGTTGGGGCGTGAGCGGAAGACGGCCTAACGGTGTGCGGGACCGTAGCCCAGCTTCATGGAGACGGTTGCGAATGGTCCTCGCCGATACCTCAGGAGCAACAGTGTCCCTAATTTGCTGGGAAGTGGCGGTGCGGTCCCCTACGGCACTGCGTAGGATCCTACGGTCTTGGCGTGCATCCGTGCGTCGCTGCGGTCCAATCCCAGGTCGACGGGCACGTGCACCTTCCGCCGACCCCTGGCGACAACATCGATTTACTGTGGAGACCTCACGCCCCACATGTTGAGCAATTCGGCGGTACGTCCACCCGGCCTCCCGCATGCCCACTATACACCCTCGCTCAAAGTCCGTCAACTGCACATACGGTTCACGTCCACGCTGTCGCGGCATGCTACCAGTGTTAAAGACTGCGATGGAGCTCCGTATGCCACGGCTAACTGGCTGGCACTGACGGCGGCGGTGCACAAATGCTGCTCAGCTAGCGCCATTCGACGGCCAACACCGCGGTTCCTGGTGTGTCCGCTGTGCCGTGCGTGTGATCATTGCTTGTACAGCCCTCTCGCAGTGTCCGGAGCAAGTATGGTGGGTCTGACACACCGGTGTCAATGTGTTCTTTTTTCCATTTCCAGCAGTGTACATTGATCAGCCAGAGTATTATGGCCACCTACCCAATAGCCGGTACGTCCACCTTCGGCACTTTGTCATACTTCTGGTCTTGTGTGCGGCGCATTATCTTGTTGAAAAATGCCACTACTACGATCATCATGAAAGGGTGTTCGTGGTCTGAAACCAGGGTACGGTACTGCTAGGCCATCATGGTACCCAGCACGAGTTCCACTGGACTCATGGATGCCCACGTGAATGTGCCCCAGAGTATAATGGAGCCGCCGCCAGCTTCGTCTCCACCCCACAGCTGTTCCGTGGAAGACGACAGATTCGCGACCTCTGACCGGTATGATGAAGAATATGTCGGGATTCGTCAGACCACGCAACACACTGCCGCTGCGCCAGCGTCCAGTGCCGATGGTCACGTGCCCATTTCAGTCTTAGTTACCGATGTCGTTGGTGTTAACATTGGCACATGCATGGGTCATCGGCTGGGGAGGCCCATCGTTAGGAGTGGTCGGTGCACACATACATGCTTCAACGTTGATCAGCATTAAAGTCTGATGTAGTTCTGCCACAGTTCGCCACCTACCATGTTTTGCCAGTCTGCCCAGCCGACATCTATAGTAGTTCTGCCACAGTTCGCCACCTACCATGTTTTGCCAGTCTGCCCAGCCGACATCTATAATGACGAATGGCCACTATGACGTCTGGACCTGGTTTCACATTGGTTTTGCCACGTGTCGAAGACATTCACCACAGCGCTCCTCGGACACCCGATAAGTCGTGCAGTCTCCGAAATGCTCGTGCCGAGTCTCTGAGCCATCACAATGTGCCCTCGGTCAACAGATCGTGCGCCTTCCCCATCCTACACACGGACTGCACGATCACTGATACTGCATGCACCGTGAGTATTTCTGACCAACAGTCATTCCTCGCCAGGTGACGCTGCTGTCGCCTGCACGGGTTCATATCGATAGTAGGTCGGTGGACATAATGTTCTGGCTGATCAGTTTATATTCTGAGTGCCAATCGGTAAATGTATTCCTTAGATCATCCTGGCCCCCTTCCGTTTATTTTTCTTTAGACAGTTAACCAGTAACGCGTGTCCTACCGTTCAGTGTTGAAATAGGTATCATAGCCTCTTTCTCTCTCCCTCTCTCTCTCTCTGTTGCCACTCAAGTGGGTTTATGGCAACACAGTCGACTTGGTCTCTCTAACCGTAATTTTATTTAAATTAGCAGTCATGACGATTTTTTGTTGCATAAACATTTATTTTTTGTGAAGTCAATTTCGGCGACGTCCCATGCTTTCAAAGGCGCCCAAAAATGCGGCTTCTGATTCTGTTTTCTAGATGTTATTTATAGCTTCCCATGCATTGCAAAGAAACACAGCTTACTACGTTTTGTGCACAATATTGTCTTCCTGGACTTTGCTCTTTCCACTCCTGAGTTGTAAAACGGTCACTGCTGGAGGTCTTATGCCACAGGAGATCGTATCTGTGTGGTTGTGGTGCATCCAGCATCCAGCCGCGGGACTGTTAAAGGAAATCCAGCGAATTCCATGACAATGATTTTCACCCCTCCCAGCACGTCCTTCTGAGAACTTCCGCGAGGTTGGACCCTCTGTCTGCCTATGTGAATCTGTTGTTCGACTGAGCACTGTCACCTCAACCCAATGTGCTGCCAAAGTCCTCCTATTTATTAAAAGCATGCAGTTTCGAATGAAAGTGGAAATTACGTTAATTAACTACTCACAATCACTGGTACTGGTATGCATTACATTTCTCATTGTTCACTAATTATTCTGACGTAATGAGTCTTTATGTTCTGATTATATATTCGTTATAGGACAGTTTCCGAAAAGACAGTCGGCCAACATCAACCACATCGAACAAAGCGATATAGAGTGCTTTTCATGGGTTACATGATTTTGTGCTAAGAGCGTGTGCTCTTAAGACAGAAGCCATCACAGGAGCATCCCTCCTATATCCCATGACAATGTTACAGGAGGGTGTGAATACTAAGCAACACAAGAAGCTGTGCAAGTGGGTGGTTTTGATCCAATACTATATCTCTGTTCTTTCTGCACCAAGTGCAGCCAGATATGTTGCTCCCTTTGATTACCAAATTCTCTGTGGCCCTCTGTATTCTCCTGGTATGGCAACAAGTCACTTATCGTTCTTCCCTTAGATAAAGAACCCATCGTGTTTCCAGAACGACGACGAGATGATTTTCAGGGAGGAATGTTTCCTGGTCAGTCGGTATACAGCCTTCTATAACGAAGGTCTCCACCAAGCGATCCCACATTGGAAAAATGTGTCACATTCAAGGTTGAATACGTAGAGAAGAACCACACCATTACCAGCTTTTGTGATCATAGCTTGATTTTTTGGAGGTGACAGTGCTGGCATAATCTGTCGCCAGCACACTGGTCGGCAAAGAGGTTGCGAGAAGATCTATAGTAGGCGCCAGAGCAAGTGCGTGTATCAGGATAGAGGCCAAAGACAGACTTGCAAGCAATGCGCCGCCAACGCCCTCTCGACCACCGGTATTTAGATAGCCGCTGGAGACAGGAGGGCCCAGATTCAGTCATACACAGTCAGGCCAGTCGCAGACTGAGTCAGCTCAGTTACTAGCTAAGTTACTATTCTATTTGGTGTGTGTCAGTTCACATCACCATTTACGAGAGTCTAGTGTTTATAGTGGGACTTGTACCTTCACCAACAGTGAGAGTACCATGGTGCAGGGAATGGCAATTGAATCTCAATGTAGACAAGTGTAATGTGCTGCAAATACGTAGAAAGAAAGATCCTTTATCATTTAGCTACAATATAGCAGGTCAGCAACTTGAAGCAGTTAATTCCATAAATTATCTGGGAGGAGGCATTAGGAGTGATTTAAAATGGAATGATCGCATCAAGTTTATCGTGGGTAAAGCAGCTGCCAGACTGAGATTCATTGGAAGGATCTAAGGAAATGCAATCCGAAACAAAGGAAGTAGGTTACAATACACTTGTTCCCCCACTGCTGGAATACTGCCCACCAGTGTGGGATCCGTACCAGATAGGGTTGATAGAAGAGATAGAGAAGAGCCAACGGAGAGCAGGGCGCTTCTTTACAGGATCATTTAGTAATCGCGAAAGCGTTACGGAGATGACAGATAAACTCCAGTGGAAGACTCTGCAGGAGAGACGCTCAGTAGCTCGGTACGGGCTTTTGTTGAAGTGCCCGCATCTCGTGGTCGTGCGGTAGCGTTCTCGCTTCCCACGCCCGGGTTCCCGGGTTCTATCCCGGCGGGGTCAGGGATTTTCTCTGCCTCGTGATGGCTGGGTGTTGTGTACTGTCCTTAGGTTAGTTAGGTTTAAGTAGTTCTAAGTTCTAGGGGACTGATGGCCATAGATGTTAAGTCCCATAGTGCTCAGAGCCATTTGAACCATTTTGTTGAAGTTTCGAGAACATACCTTCACCGAGGAGTCAAGCAGTATGTTGCTCCCTCCAACGTATATCTCGCGAAAAGACCATGAGGATAAAATCAGGGAGATTAGAGCCCACACAGAGGAATACCGACAATCTTTCTTTCCACGAACAATACGAGACTGGTATGGAAGGGAGAACCGATAGAGGTACTCAAAGTACCCTCCGCCACACACCGTCAGGTGGCTTGCGGAGTATGGATGTAGATGTAGACTATTACAGAAGAGCTTTTACCACCACAACTCGCTTAAAGATAAGTAGCTCTCAGTTTATGTTAATAAAAAAACTCTGTTAATACATGTGTGCAGTTGTGTTGTAGAAAGAGGATACTGGCCACCAAACAACGTCCTCTCCTTGCTTCCCCTGGTACAAGACTCGACAATAGCAACGAGATGACACAAAAGGGATAGTTAAAACATTACGTCCTCGTAAATGAGGGTAAGAAGTAAAACGAAATACAGTTACTCTATAACGAGCCACCAGAGACCACAGGGCCGTTGTACCAAAACACTCTGAACGATCTCCGAAATTTTGTCTCCGTGGTTCAGGTTCACTACATCTAATGAACTTTCTACAACTCATACTAATTTGCTCAACACAGTGTTCGTAGATCCATTTTCAGAGACCTTCAGGGAAATCATTTCCCAGCTCAGACTGTTTCGGTGTTTGAAGAAACACTTTTCATGATTTTTCACTGTAGTTAATTTTGTCCACTTTGGGCATTTTCAAGCTTCACAGATGTGAATTCTGCCTGTAAAATGATAAAATGCAATCGTCATGTTGGTCTTTCTCGCTATGCCAGCGTCAGCTGCACTGAAAACGTTGGTTCACATCCATATACAGAGTGGACATTAATAAAACCGAGAAACAGCAGGAGCGAATTCCTGATTGGAAACGAAGGAGAAAGGTCCTATGAACACATGCCCAGAAGTAGACGTTGAGCGTGCAACGACAACAAATGGTTACAGAGCAAAGTATAGAGCTGCATCGCATCCACGTCACAGCACATGTGCAAAGTGCGTCCATGGGATGCAATGCACGCTTTCACAGCTCGTATCATGGACTACCGGATTCTTCCGTATGATCCGGCCTCCCACCGAATTGCATCATAGGCGCCGTGAACACGCTGTTGAAGGGTCTGCAGATCACGAACTGGTTCAGCATACACAGTGCTTTTCTGATACCCCCTGAGGTAAAAATCTAGGGGGTTTAAGCCCGGTGATCTAGCAGGCCATGCTACAGGGCCTCCGTGTCCTATCCTACGTCAGAATTGTAATGCGGAAGTGGGGTGGTGCTCCGTCACGCGGAAACCACGTAAATTGTCGTATTGCCGAAGGCACATTTTAAAGCAGCCTAGGCATAGTATTCCTCAGCATTTCAGGAACGCTCCTACGTAGAGGCGTTGTGGAATAATAACCGGTAAAAATATGTGGTCGCCAAGAATCGCTGCCCACACGTGAATGCTGACCAATGTTGATGAGGCGGCCCAACCATTCTCCAATGGCTGTCTGTAACCCACAGATGACGATTGTGCAGATTGATGATGCCAGTTCTCGTGAAGGTTGCTTCGTTTGTAAAGAGGACTGATGACAGAAATCACATAATTGTCATGGTCTGATGCAGAAACCATCGACAAAATCTTTCCCGTAGGGGGAAATCCGTTGCTTTTTATCCTTGCACTCGTGGCAGGTGATAGGGAGGATAGCAGTTGTCGTGCAGGACACGCATAATCGTACTTCGGTTTACATCATGTTGGTGGGTCACTTGCCTGTAGTTTATACTAGAGTTCGTCTCAGTGCCCTACAGAAACCAGTCCTCCAAATCTGATGAACGCATGGTCCACTGCCTCGCTGCACGTGCGTCTGTCTGAAAGGGTTCGTGATCACACAAACCCAAAGAGGGCTTGAAAGGTTGTATGATGGGGCTGGTGTCTGTGAGGATACTTGTTTTGGTGTAACCGTGCTGCGTCTCGAGCGTTCTCGTCTTCTCTACTGTACACAAACACCATCTCCCTTTGTCCCCAGCATGAAAACCGGACCATTCTGCTGATTACAGGACGCTGCCTGCAACACACAACGAACACGCGGGTCTGAGGAACTTTCATTCGTCAGCACCACCTAATGTGGCAAAGATGCATTTCCTAGGACCTCTTCTTCCTCCATTTCCGTCCCTGAAGTTTGTCGGTTTTATTAATGTTCGCCCTGTATGTTATAAAAATGGATACACTATGTGTGTATGGTCCACACCTGCTCTTAAACCACCTGAACGATTTCAACAAAACTTGGTACACATATCACTTACTATCTGAGAAAACTCACTGCAGGGGTAGGAACCACCTAGCTATCAAAGGGATGGAGGTGGGGGCGAAAAAGCAGTGTAGCCCATGATGCGTGACTACCCTTACTTTATTCACCCAGTATTTGAGAATTAAAGCACTTGAAGACTTGCAACAAACATTACACATAATTTGAAGCGTTTACGAAATTTTTCTCTCTGGCAACACCCACAAAATGACAAAAGAAAAAGTTTATCGCTTATTACATTTTCGTTGTTCATGCAGTAAAATCGCCGCATGAAGCATGACGTTTTAATTCATTACTTCTGTACTACTAATTCTATTCGCAAGATAGTTCGCAGACAGTAGACACATATACCGAAACATCCCCTTAGAAAAATTAAGAATGACTGTGCTGGTAATCCTCTACGTTATTTGGTTTTCAAAGAGCTGAGCAAAACTGAACGTACTCCGACATTTCTCTCTTTACTTATTCTGATCAACACTAAACTGAAACACAATATTTTTAGCGCAACGCAGTCTGACTTTCAATAACCCCTACAAAAGAATGGCCCTGACTAACAATAACCTATACCATTCATGAATCACTTACCTCGCAAAAATCTTCGTTACTCGAACTACTGCAATACAGCAAGCACCAATACTGCCAGCTAAATAAAAGATTCTAACTACTGAAGGCACTATCTACTGATAGGCATAGTTAGCAATTGAAACATTTTGATGGAGAACAAACAATGTATTTACCTTAATAGTGTTCAAAAGTCATATATCAGTTATCAGTACATGACATCCAGTCTTACAAATTTCCTTTTTCTGACGGACGCACGTCCAGACCGTCCGCTCTCAAAACTCTGCTATCTCTCTCCCCACATCCAACATTGCTGGCGGCTCACCTCCAACTGCGCAACGCTATGCGCTGTTCACATCCAGCTGCCCAACACTACAATAGTGAATATTCCAACAATACAAACCAGCCACAGACTTTACACAGCACAGCCAGTGGCGTTAGCAACGTAAAAACCTAAAGAGCCTACTTACAGTACCACTCGATGTATTTTCAAAATTATGTAATTGTACGACACATAGCTTAGGAGATACGGCTCCATAAACATTGACTTAAGTGGAAATAAAAATGCAGGGCGTAATTCGATACAGATGAAATATGTGTGAAATATTTTAAATACATATGGAATATATTTTAAATGTGCATATGTGGGAAAAGTCAAGGACAGTAAGCTCATCCTGCACGTCTGGAAGGATTTCAATCAAATCTGATACCCATGTTGGTTACAATCTGGAGAGAAATATTGTGAGGTAAGAAACATCAGCCTCCTATTGGGGGGGGGGGGGGTAATAACGTGGAGTGAGGAGGAGAAGGAGATAGGCAGACAGAGAGGGAGAGGAAGGAGATGGATACAGAGAGTGGAGAGCAGAAGATGAACAGCAGGAGAGGGGTGGGGAAACGAACGGAGAGAGTGAAGAGGAGGAGATGGACAGAGACAGGAAAAAGGAAAAGATGTACAGACATGGGAGGAAGGAGTAGATGAACAGCGAAAGGTGGGAGCAGGAGATGGATAAGGAGTGGGGGAGGAGGAAGTGGAGAAAGGGAGGGAGAGAAGAAGGTGGACGAGGAGAGGATGAGATGGAATTAAAGGGGGAAAGAGCAGCTGGGCAGAGGAAGGGAGGAGATGGCTGGAGAGAGGGGAAGGAGGAGATGGACAGAGAGAGGGGCAGATGGACAGAGAGAGGAGAAGCGGGAATGGGGAGAGGGGCAGGAGGAAATGAGCTAGTGGGGATCACTTTCATAATAGTGGAACACATTATACGTTCTAAAAACCCAGTGCAAATCTCTGGGTCTATAATTCAGCGGATTACTTGTTTTTTTTCTCTCTTGTGCATTCGTATGACCTTTTCAACTTTCTAGTCTTTAGGCACAAATCTTTCGTCGAGCAAGTGACTTCACATTATTTCTAAAAATGGAGTTTTTCATCAGTATTCTCCGAAAGAAATCCAATTGGTACCGAACTTGGTCCAGAAGGCTTACGTTAATTGAGCGATTTAAATTGTTGCTTCGCTATATCGAGAGTAACGATAAGGTGCCATCAAAATGTTTCTGTTCGATGGGCGTACAGCGCTGGATCGGTATGCCAGTTAGGCAAAGTTGGTGTGAACACTGAGGCCATCATCCGCCGACGCACAGGGTAGAAGATACCCGTTTTGTAAAACACGTGTCCTGCTGCGTGAAGATGTCCGTAACTGCCTGGTGTCCAGTTGGAATCATAGACTCTTCGAGGCCTTTTTTTAGCGGACCAATGGCATGGGGCGAGATCAGGACTGTAGGGCGGGTACACTTGAATTGTAACTTCTGCATCGAGCAGCGGTACCATCTACAGCGACGGTTTTTGAAAGACGTTTTGCCCCATATACATTCCTGATTCCCCAATGGATGTCTACCGATGTTTTTCGTTCGACAGCGAAGAAAAGAATAACAGCATGTTGGCGCTGTGTGGACGCAATCGTTAGTAACGTCGCCATAGATCACATTTTCACGTTTACCGCACGCACGTGGGAAGGACGCGAATGCCACGCTAACCCCTTGCGTGCATGTCAGTGCTTATACACCCTCATCGGAGTAGCGCTGCGTTACATATATCCTGCAGCAACTCCCTCAAACGGAAACTTCCTAATTGCCCCTTATACATCAAAATTACTCATGTAGGAAGCCGTTGTTGTTTCAAATTCTGGTATATTTACTTCGCCTCCTTTGGCGAAGATGCAGTAGATGTAGGTGTTGCGGATAATCCATCAAACGTCGCTGCCCGTTTATGGTGAGCGGCGCTCTGTCCCGTTTTGCAAGTCGCGGATTATGTGGGTGGCCAGTCTGTGCCGCAGCGGCGGGCTGGCGCGGAGATGATCCGCCTGTTACGTGGATCAAGGGCAGCCACCAGCCGGCCACTTGGGCTGCCCCCACCACTGCCGGCCGCCGCGGAATCCGCTCGCCGGGTGAAATCATCCGCGCATGCTTCCAGCCAGTCCGTCAGCTGCTTAAGTGTTCCTGCTCACCGATGTTTGTGTGCGGTCGCCGATTAAATCGGGAGGTTTCGTAGAGAGGAGGGGTCATTACGTCCATTAGCCCACCAGCGATTTTTTTTTTTTTTAATTCTGCGTACGACATTCGAGCGCCAAGGACATACATGCGTCATATGTTGATTTCTGTATGCAGCTGTTTCCTTGTTCTGAATACAACGCTATACGAGAGAACATTGCAGTGTAGTGGAGATATGATTGGAAAGGTATGTTGTAGTCAGTAGTCCGAAAACAGGTTTGATGAAGCTCCAAACCAGGGTTTACCAAACCGTGTTCCGTGAATCACTGGTGTTTAGCGGAAACTGAATAAATGCTCCGCGAAAAACTATTAATAAAATGACAGTTGTTTAAAAAAAATTTCGATTGAAATAATCACTGAATAAAATTTTTTTCTCATTTAAATTTTTTTTAACCTTCAGAATAAACAAGGTGTCCCATCAATGTACCAGAATCCTGAAAGTGTTCCGTAAGATAAAGAGTTTGTGAATCCTTTATCTAAACGCTTGGCTATCCTGTATAAATCTTTTCATTCCTGTATAACTACTATATCCACGTTATTCAAGCCTTGGTCTCCCTCCACAACCCTCCCCCCCTCTCATTTCCCTTCATTACTAAATTACCGATTCACTGACTAATCAGGTTGTGTCCCATCAGCCGATTCCTTCTCTCCTCTCTTATTCACGTTATTTTATAAATTTTTCTTCGCTATTCGTTTCCGTACTTCCTCATTAATTCAAATGATTCAAATGGCTCTGAGCACTATGGGGCTTAACATCCTAGGTCATCAGTCCCCTAGAACTTAGAACTACTTAAACCTAACTAACCTAAGGACATCACACACATCCATGCCCGAAGCAGGATTCGAACCTGCGAGAACAGCAGTTGCGCGGTTCCGGACTTAAGCGCCTAGAACCGCTCGGGCACCCCGGCCGGCCCTCATTAATTATCCAATATATGTAGAGCTTGTGGTGCTATACATCGTGATTCAGCTGCCCCTACCGCTGTCGTTTTGTGCAACCCGCAATATTAGAGCTGGCCTTCATAAGCGAAGAGCGAGATTTTCGTATGCTCCCGCTCGCTATGCGCGAATCCTACAGAAAAAATTAACATAGCTTTGTGGAGGAAATTTAACTGTAGTTAAATTTTGTACAGTGGCACGTTTTCGCTGGAGACCACAGTTTTCGACTTATTCAAGAAAATCTTACAAAAGCTGCCTTCAAACGCACATCTACTCCACACATCCCTCACCAGTCAGAATTTGTAGTATGCTGTTCATGGCACTCCCTCCTACCACTGTACAAAAATTTCCGTCTACACGAACTGTTTCCGAAATTCGAAATTCTTTGGTCTCTATTAATTGCGCTGTTACACCACCAGCATATTCCGCTATTTAATTAACATTATTAATTTAAACATGACGGTGAGGATAATGAAAGAAAACGACTTTTGTAAACGTTACGCTAAAACAAATTACGTTGATGATTCGGTCCAAAGCACAGTGGTTTCGTAGTCAGATAGTCTGAGGAATACAACGAGGTTATTGTCTATTTCATACTGTTAAAAATTCACAAAATTGTTAAGTAAAATTTACGCAAAGTTTAATTTTACAATTTATAAGCGCTCGGCTAAGTCGGTGGCGTAATAAGGCCGGTCAATGAAAACCTCAAAAGGTCGAGTGTGGTAAATAATTTGTGCAGCGGTAAACATTTGCACAACGGTAGCAGGGAGTGCTGTGGACAACGTACTAGAAGTCGTGATCGCTAGGCTTAGAGTGTGGGAGCGGGGGTGAGTTTGAAGGTCACATTTGTAAGTTATTGTTGAATAACTCGAAAACTGCGGCCTCCAGAGAGAATGTATTCCAGGAAAAAAAATCTACGAAGAGGTCCTGCTCAATTTCTCTGTGGGACTAATAGTTCGCTCATAGCGAGCGAGAAAATATGAAAATCTCGCGTGTGGTTTATGAAGGCCATCTAAACATTGTATAAAATGACGGCGCTTGGGGCAGATGATTCACCTTGTATGAAACAATCTACGTATTTATCTTCAATCATTCACTGTAAATGACTTGAAAGTGCGTGATAGAGGTTTCTTTCCATTCTATACGCGTATGGGGCGTGATGTTAAGGACCATTCGTGCCGCCTTTCTCTCTACACTATCTGATGGAAAGCATCCGACCGCAGCTATGCAATCCGGAATTGACAACTAAGTATCACGAGACGTGAACCCGCTAGTGTGAGGTTGGGGGGGGGGGGGGGGGGGGGGGAGAGAGTACTGTGTTGCAAGTAAAGTAGCAGCGACAGCAGAACAGATAGGGCTGGAAAATTCAGGTACTTTGAACGTGGACTAGTCGCTGGATGTCTGCTGAGTAACAAAATTGGTTCAAATGGCTCTGAGCACTATGTGACTTAACATCTGAGGTCATCAGTCCCCTAGACTTGGGACTACTTAAACCTAACTAACCTAAGAACATCACACACATCCATGCCCGAGGTAGGATTCGAACCTGCGACCGTAGCGGTCGCGTGGTTCCAGACTGAAGCGCCTAGAACCTCTCTGTCACACCGGCCGGCTCCTGAGTAACAAATCAGGGACATTTCAATCCTATTAAAGCTGCCCAACTCAACCGTGGTGATATGATCGTGAAGTGGAAAAGCAAACAACAACAACGACATCAACAACCGCAGATAAACCAAGACCATTACTGTTTCGTTTGCATTAACAGAGGTCGCTTACGTGATTCCTGAAAGCTGCGATAGCACCCATCGGACTCTTCGCTTCATGGTCTTACTTTTTCTGTTCGTGTATCAAATAAGACATAAATGCCTTTACGTCTGAAATCAGTGTCTCTATCAAAGTTCCCCTCCAATATTTTTGCAAGTACATACCACAACCCTTATTATGTTTACATGTGTAGCATGTTATCACGACTTCACGTTGTGGCCATTAATGTACATTTGATAAACGTACTATATGACTAACATTACGCGATATGCAAGACGTGTGCGAAAACTTGTAACACGACTTCATTTCGCTTCCCAACATTGAGAAAATATGCTGCAGAAATTTTCTCAAAATTCGCGTCAACATTTACAACAGAAATTTGTAACGTCAGGAACATATTAATAATATGACGGATTCTTATTGTTGTTGTTGTCATTGTTATAGTCTTAAGTCCGAAGGCTGGCTCGATGCAGGTCTCTGTGCTGTTCTGTCCACCTCTTCATTCCAGAATAGCTAGTACAAGCCACGTTCATTTGAACCTGCGTACTGTATTCGTCTCTTTGGTCTCCCTCTAAAATTCTGCCCCCCACCCCTTTTCCATCCAATACGAAACAGACGTTTCCTTGATGTCTCAGATTGTCCATCTTTTTAGTCAAGTTACCCCAAAATTTCTTTTCTCCCCAGTTTCGTTCAGATCAGACATAAGCCTAACGTCAGGGCTTCAGCGAACTCAACGTGTTGAAGTGGTTAATAGATTTTAATATTCATAGATAAAAGACTTGCTGATGTAGATAAATGACTTGCAGATGCTGACAATATGTTTCCTATCCGCGCAGACCTCAACTTATTTGAGTAATATTCTAAGATGTATCGCATGAATGTTTTGCAAACAATCCCCTCTGTAGAGTGACTGCAGTTTCCCCATAGGCAGTAAAATTAATATACCAACCAACCCAAGTCTGCCACATGATTTACCTATGACTGAACGGACCCAAGCATACCATTATATATTGTCAGTTTCGCTTCGTCTCACCTGGTCATGAATCCCTTTCTCCCCTTCTTTTCTCGTGCACAGTTTTTTTTTCGGCCTTTTTTAACTTATCGAGCGACCGCTACGATCGCAGTTTTGAATCCTGCCTCGGGCATAGGTGTGTGTGATGTCCTCAGGTTAGTTAGATTTAAGTAGTTCCAAGTTCTAGGGGCCTGATGACCTCACAAGTTAACTCCCATAGCGCTCAGAGCCATTTGACTTACAGATGTTAATTCTCCCTGTCATTTAACTCTGCCATTGGACATTATTCCGCGTTGTTCTATAGACTTCTTCCTGCATCGCCAATGACCGGGCTTCGTGATGTGGGGCGCCCTCGCGGTAGACGTCCGTGTGGAATGTGGAGCTAACCCCCTCCGCCGCTCCTCCCCCCTCAGTCGCTGTCTAACTTCCCCCTCCACCTGCCGATCCCCCACCAACGGCGCCCTACACGCTCTGACAGCTGCTGCGCGCCCATGGCTCAGTCAAGATCAGACTGTCCAGTGGCACGCATACTCTTCTTTGTGCGCAGTGTCTCCACAGCCGGCAAGCGAGAAGTGTAAAGACTGTGCTCCTTTCTTCGATACCTGTTGATGCACGGGATTGTAGGATCTCTGTCAGGTGAGTGACGTGATATCTCTTACCATTCACGTTTCGTCGTCTGTCCAGGTTCTTTTCAAACTTGTTTTATTTTACTTTTTTACAAAACCACTGTGCTTGTGTCATAACCTGTAACTTAGCTGGTTATGCTTTATACTTCTTGATGCATACATGGTACAGCGTCAAACAGACAACCCCCGTGGAAGTAAATGTGTAAATGTCTTTCGCCCGATGTCGTTCATTTGCCACCATTCGGCGTGTAGAAACAATGACCGCAAATGGCTTTATGTCATGCTGAGTTTTGCGCGCGCGTTCTGTACAAGTTTGTCGTGCTTTATTTCGTACGTTCGTTACTTCGTTTTCGTCAGAATACGTTTTATTGCAAAGCAGCGCTTTGTTGTTGTTTTATACGTTATTTCTCCATTGTCTCCGGGCTACTAGGTAATAACAAGGTTCTGCCGCTCAAATGCCGGTGTGTTACGCTTCTAGAGGCACATTTTCCTTTGATGTTTCGCATGTATCGTCCAAGGAATCACGTCCGGAGCCATGCGGCTGCTACGGTCGCACGTGCGAATCCTGCCTCGGGCATGGACGTGTGTGATGTCTCTTAGGTTAGTTAGGTTTAAGTAGTTCTAAGTTCTAGGGGACTGATGACCTCAGATGTTAAGTTCCATAGTGCTTAGAGCCATTTGAGCCAAGGAATCACACTGCATGTGGCACCGTGTACAACGTTTTGGATCGTAGACACGCTAGGGAGACAGAGAGAGAGGGAGGGGGGGAGGGAGTGAAATTTAGTATCGTACTGTACTGATGAAGTTTACTATAGTACTTCACTGACGACGAACAGTTTCACCAAGCACATCGTGTTTCCTTCATATCCCACTTACATACCGTCATTCAATGTAATTACACGACAGAAGTCTGACGCAATTTTCATCAGTAACGCCATTAAAAGAAGTTCAGAGAATTTTGAATGCGAAGCTTTCATCAAAGGCCTTTGGTTTACTTCATATTACCCTTCCGAAATTCTGTCATTCCGATTCAACTGCACGTTATCTACCAAGGCCTGTATAGTAACAGACATTAAATTTTTTTGCATGGCCAAGTTTAAAAGACTTGTAGTGTCAGTTCATTGGTCGCTTCTAATTGTAATTGCTAGCTGGTCACTTGAAACAAAACCAGAGATTAAATATTATAGCAAAGTGCAAAGATTCGCGTTTGCAGTACTTCTTCATCGCAACTCGAAAAACTGGTAGTTGTCTTATGACAGTTAGGTAATGTTTCATCAGACTGAAGTGCTCTTTCGATGTTCTACCAGCGGCATTAAGAGTGGTTTCGTAGCTCTCCCCTCGTTGTATACACAACTGTTCGCAATGCGGTAAGCATGTTGATGAGCATTATGCAGCGTTACCACGTTACGTTCCACAGTACTTATCTTTGTTACGGGAAAGAAGTATTTCAAGGAGAATACCATCTTAAGTACATGGATTTGGCTGATCAAAAAATGGTTCAAATGGCTCTGAGCACTATGGGACTTAACTGCTGTGGTCATCAGTCTCCTAGAACTTAGAACTACTTAAACCTAACTAACCTAAGGACATCACAAACATCGATGCACGAGGCAGGATTCGAACCTGCGACCGTAGCGGTCGCGTGGTTCCAAACTGTAGCTCCTAGAACCGCTCGGTCACTTCGGCCGGCATTTGGCAGATCTTTTGGTACAGTTAAAAAACAGTGCATCGACTCGTAGTTAACATTCACTAAAAAAATTGACTATTTTCAGGGGGAGTTACGACTTTAAATATTGTAGGCGGCATTTTATTTACTGAAATGGCTGTTTGTGTGTTGTAACATCGATAAAAGCAGTAAATGGATCGTTTTTTTTTTTTAATTATGAAACTAATTCAATGGCGTAACTGACCTCTTCTGGCTATTTCGATTCTTGATGAAATTCGGAATGGATGATGAAGTCCCATACTCCGTGACAGAGCGTAGGGGAAAGATGCGGGAGACCCGCACCGCCATACTAGGCAAGGTCCTAGTGGAGGTGGTTTGCCATTGCCTTCCTCCGACCGTAATGGGGATGCATTATGATAAAGACGACACAACACCCAGTCATCTCGTGGCAGGGAAAATCCCTGACTCTGACGGGAACCGAACCCGGAACCCCGTGCTCGGGAAGCGAGAACGCTACCGCGAGACCACGTGAGCGGACTTCGGAATGGAAATAGACGTTGTTTGATTCGACATGTATTATTTCTATTTCTTCTCAGCGATGATTTTTCCTAACGCATTATGTCGCTATGTGTTCTCTTTTTTTCCTGTCGTGAAATGTGTTAATTTGATTTGACAGAGATGTAGTGCGGCACCTCCGAACAAAGATCGGACTTGAACACTGAAAATTACTTCGTGGACTCACTGCAGCCAGTTAAACAGCAATCCATTTCTTATATGGCGCCATTAAACCTCAAACGACTGAAAGTAATCGCCTTAAGCTTTTTTCCGGCACCAGTAATTCATCATTTATTTTTCAGATTAATCTAAACTTAGATGTGACACATACTCTTCATTCACAGTTAGTTACGAAATCTGTTTCGAGCTATACGTTTTCAACTGTCATTTGGATTTTAATTATGTCGCTTCCATTTGAAAAGAGAGCACATTAATACGGTAATGGCGTATTCATTGTTGTATCTCTGTAACAGAAGAAAAGCATGCATTAAGAGAAAGAAAAACTATTGTACATACACATGTTGAGAAGACAAAGTTTGTTTTTCATGTGTAGTATGGTAGGACACTGAGTTTGCGAGAATATTTCGAATTTTTAATGTATATATTGCTAGACGGTAATAACAAATATTCATTAATACAAACTTAGTTTCGAGAACCTGCATTGTCACCAGCGCATTGGAATGTAGACTAGACATTAAAAAACCTAGTTATCGAGTCAAATGAACGTAGATCACTTAAAAACTACTACACGTTGTAATCTGTAATGATGATAACCAAGCTAAAACACAACATTGGAGCTGTTGAATCTAGAATGTTTACAAAATTCTTTACATACAGTCAGTTGTAAATGAGCTTTTCAATATCAGATCTAGGTTAAAATTGTTCGAGGAAGACAACAACCAGCCAAAAATACATTTTAAAAAGTTTTTGCGTTTTTAAAGGTACTTGTGGCTGGCAGCTGTGTCCATTGAACAACGCCCAAGATCCATCATAGGTGAAATAACATTAAGGACGTAAACTCCGTAGTTGGCGAAGCTTCTACACCGTTCAGTCATAAACAGGAACAGTCGTATATACCTTGTTTTATTGCGTAAGATGCAATTATTCGCACCGTATACGGTACACAGCAATAATGGGGTTAGCTGAATCTCAACAGGCGTTTGATCAAATCGCAAGCGTTCAAAGTTCATTTCATCTGAGTGTATTGCATTACACTGCGTGCCACATGATTGATGTGTACTGTATACGGCAAGAATAATGGTATATTTTAATCTCTAAAAGGAGATAATCATGTCGTTCCATGTGTACGATTAAGCTGCAGTACTGATGTAGAAATATAGGCAGCCACTAAGAGATATAACTTCAGTCATTCACGTTTCGTTCACCAGGCTGTTATATTGAAGAAAATATTTTTAAAATAATTTTTCGTTTATCTTCTTGAGTGATGTGTACGATTTATGTCGTGAATGTATAAAAGAAAGAAGACAAAATACACATTCCAATCACATTAATGTGACCACCGCCCATGTTCGATGGCAACGCGCAGTAACCACTCATAGACCACAGGTGTCTCAGATCAAACAACGGAGGCCATATATAGCCTATCGAGAGGGGGGAGGGGGGGGGGGGTCCAGAAGGGCATGATCACTGGCTTTAGGACCAATGGTGGAAGCATTTCGGAAACGGCTAAGTACGTAAACTGTTCGAGTGCCGCCTTGGTTGAAATATGCCATGTATTGCGTAATGACGCTATCCAATACCGGCGCCGAGGCAGTTATGATGCACACGGGCAATAAATCACAGAGGTGAACGCTGGCCGAGTGTATGTATACAGCCGAACAGACGATGAAGCAAAGAACTACCAACAATATTTCCAGAATGAGATTTTCACTCTGCAGCGTAGTGTGCGCTGATATGAAACTTCCTGGAAGATTAAAACTGTGTGCTGGACCGAGACTTGAACTCGGGATCTTTGCCTTTCACGGGCAAGTGCTTTACGATCGGAGCTACCCAAGCACGAGTCGCGCACCCGTCCTCACAGCTTCAATTGTGCCAGTCCCGAGTTCGAGTCTCGGTCCGGCACACTGTTTTAATCTACCAGGAAGTTTCAGACCAACAATGCCTCTTCAAGTTGGCGAAGCTTCTACACCGTTCAGTCATAAACAGGAACAGTCGTATATACCTTGTTTTATTGCGTAAGATGCAATTATTCGCACCGTATACGGTACACAGCAATAATGGGGTTAGCTGAATCTCAACAGGCGTTTGATCAAATCGCAAGCGTTCAAAGTTCATTTCATCTGAGTGTATTGCATTACACTGCGTGCCACATGATTGATGTGTACTGTATACGGCAAGAATAATGGTATATTTTAATCTCTAAAAGGAGATAATCATGTCGTTCCATGTGTACGATTAAGCTGCAGTACTGATGTAGAAATATAGGCAGCCACTAAGAGATATGTCTTCAGTCTTTCACGTTTCGTTCACCAGGCTGTTATATTGAAGAAAATATTTTTTAAATAATTTTTCGTTTATCTTCTTGAGTGATGTGTACGATTTATGTCGTGAATGTATAAAAGAAAGAAGACAAAATACACATTCCAATCACATTAATGTGACCACCGCCCATGTTCGATGGCAACGCGCAGTAACCACTCATAGACCACAGGTGTCTCAGATCAAACAACGGAGGCCATATATAGCCTATCGAGAGGGGGGAGGGGGGGGGGGGTCCAGAAGGGCATGATCACTGGCTTTAGGACCAATGGTGGAAGCATTTCGGAAACGGCTAAGTACGTAAACTGTTCGAGTGCCGCCTTGGTTGAAATATGCCATGTATTGCGTAATGACGCTATCCAATACCGGCGCCGAGGCAGTTATGATGCACACGGGCAATAAATCACAGAGGTGAACGCTGGCCGAGTGTATGTATACAGCCGAACAGACGATGAAGCAAAGAACTACCAACAATATTTCCAGAATGAGATTTTCACTCTGCAGCGTAGTGTGCGCTGATATGAAACTTCCTGGAAGATTAAAACTGTGTGCTGGACCGAGACTTGAACTCGGGATCTTTGCCTTTCACGGGCAAGTGCTTTACGATCGGAGCTACCCAAGCACGAGTCGCGCACCCGTCCTCACAGCTTCAATTGTGCCAGTCCCGAGTTCGAGTCTCGGTCCGGCACACTGTTTTAATCTACCAGGAAGTTTCAGACCAACAATGCCTCTTCAAGACCATTCAGCGAATGCTGGTGTGTATGGGCCTCCGCGCCAGGCGCCTATTCATACACCCATGCTGGCTGCTACTCATCGGCGGCGAAGACTGGAATTTGCACGCCATTACCTTAACTGGGCGTCCACTGAGTGGCGACAGGTCAGCTTTTCAGATGAATCGCGTTTTATGCTCCATCGCAAAGATGGCCGTTAGCGTGAAAGGCGTGAAACGTCTGAAAGTAAACACCATGCAACAACCGTCGTAACGGTTCAGGACGCACGAGGGAACGTTGCGGTCTGGGGAATGTTTCCGTGGCATTCTTTGAAGGATCTCGTCATTTTGGAAGGCACAATGGATCAAACCAAGTATGCATCTATTCTTGGGATTGTGTCCATCCCTACGTGCAATTTGTCTTCCCTCGCCGGGATGGCAACCTTCAGCAGGATAGTGCAAAGTGTCACATCTCGCAGTGTACGTACGTGGTCGAAGAGAGCCAGGATGAATGTTGGCTACCGTACTCCCCTGGCAGCCAGACAGCCCGGATTTAAGCCCAATCGAGAATCTGTGGGAATACCTCGATAGGGCTGTTCCAGTCACGGACTCTCAAGCGAGAACCTTAGCACAGCTGGCCACGACACTATTGTCGGCATGGCTCCATATCCCCGCCGGTACCTTATTAACACACTCTCTCTCTCTCTCTCTCTCTCTCTCTCTCTTTCTCTCTCTCTCGCTCTGGACGTCTCACAGTTGTTCACGCTGCTAAGTGTGGATACTCAGGCTTTTGAAAGGCAGACACAGTAATCTGTCTGTACAATGTATATGATACATGTGCGTATTTTAGCTGTAGTGCCGAAGTAGAAACTTAAGCGTCTACCAAAATATTTCTTTAGTCTTTCACGTTTAATTTAACAGGATGCTGAAGTCACCTCCAGAGAAGAGATCGCTAAAGCGCACGCTCGATCCGGAAGTTCACAGAACAGAGTGAATGAAGAAATATTCATGGCCTCGGAGCAGAGATCGTGGAGTCAATTCTTAGTGAAGCATTATGACTACTGCCCACTACGATTTTGAATGATACTTGGTGGTTGTGCACCACCTGTTACGAAAAGAAAGCGTGTAAGCCGAGGAGAGACGAATGGGGAAACCCACTGACACAAGCGATTTTGACAAAGAGGAGATTGTGTTGGCCCATTGCCTGGCAACGAGCGTCTCGGTAACGGCAATGCTGTTCGCATTCTACTGTCGTGAGCATCTGTGGTTGAAGGACGTTAAAACCGCGAGTAGGCGCCAAGGTGTTGGACCTTCACGCCTTACCGCAGAACTTGAAGGTGCGATGCTTGTCCACTGTAAAGCGGGATATTCGTCGATCCGTGGCAGATTTGATGACAAAGCACAGAGCTGGATCAGGCATAAGTATTTGAGAGCACTCCTATCAAGACAGGTTGTTGAATGCGGGGCTTCGCAGCAAACACGTATGTGTTTCCATATTGATCGAACAGCATTGTCAATAACGATTACAGTGGGCGCGAGCTCATAGAGATTTGAGGCTGGATCAGTGGAAACACGTGACTTGGCTGGAGGAATAACGTTTCCCTTTACACCAGGTCTGTGGCCGTGTACAACTGTATCATCATCCAGGCAAACGGCTACTCGAAACATGCACGCGCCACTGATGCAGGCCTGTAGAGGCAGTATTATGCCGTTGGGGGGATGGACTTGGACTCGCATGTCACCTGTACCAGTAATCATTGATGTCTTCCCCGACAGCGACAGCAACTTCCATAAGCTTATTGTCTATGTCTCAATGCCCTAATCGTACTGCAGGCTTTGATGAACATTACTCCTTTGTACAGGGCATCTAGGTATTAGTGCCCATATAACGAAAGTGCACTAAACAACACTAAATCGGTGTTTACATCATTTGCAGACTAATAATTATAGATATTGGGAGGAGCATGATTTAGGTTGATTACTATCTCCAAATACATGTAGTATGGCAAGCCACTAATACACTCCTGGAAATTGAAATAAGAACACCGTGAATTCATTGTCCCAGGAAGGGGAAACTTTATTGACACATTCCTGGGGTCAGATACATCACATGATCACACTGACAGAACCACAGGCACATACACACAGGCAACAGAGCATGCATAATGTCGGCACTAGTACAGTGTATATCCACCTTTCGCAGCAATGCAGGCTGCTATTCTCCCATGGAGACGATCGTAGAGATGCTGGATGTAGTCCTGTGGAACGGCTTGCCATGCCATTTCCACCTGGCGCGTCAGTTGGACCAGCGTTCGTGCTGGACGTGCAGACCGCGTGAGACGACGCTTCATCCAGTCCCAAACATGCTCAATGGGGGACAGATCCGGAGATCTTGCTGGCCAGGGTAGTTGACTTACACCTTCTAGAGCACGTTGGGTGGCACGGGATACATGCGGACGTGCATTGTCCTGTTGGAACAGCAAGTTCCCTTGCCAGTCTATGAATGGTAGAACGATGGGTTCGATGACGGTTTGGATGTACCGTGCACTATTCAGTGTCCCCTCGACGATCACCAGAGGTGTACGGCCAGTGTAGGAGATCGCTCCCCACACCATGATGCCGGCTGTTGGCCCTGTGTGCCTCGGTCGTATGCAGTCCTGATTGTGGCGCTCACCTGCACGGCGCCAAACACGCATACGACCATCATTGGCACCAAGGCAGAAGCGACTCTCATCGCTGAAGACGACACGTCTCCATTCGTCCCTCCATTCAGGCCTGTCGCGACACCACTGGAGGCGGGCTGCATGATGTTGGGGCGTGAGCGGAAGACGGCCTAACGGTGTGCGGGACCGTAGCCCAGCTTCATGGAGACGGTTGCGAATGGTCCTCGCCGATACCCCAGGAGCAACAGTGTCCCTAATTTGCTGGGAAGTGGCGGTGCGGTCCCCTACGGCACTGCGTAGGATCCTACGGTCTTGGCGTGCATCCGTGCGTCGCTGCGGTCCGGTCCCAGGTCGACGGGCACGTGCACCTTCCGCCGACCACTGGCGACAACATCGATGTACTGTGGAGACCTCACGCCCCACGTGTTGAGCAATTCGGCGGTACGTCCACCCGGCCTCCCGCATGCCCACTATACACCCTCGCTCAAAGTCCGTCAGCTGCACATACGGTTCACGTCCACGCTGTCGCGGCATGCTACCAGTGTTAAAAACTGCGATGGAGCTCCGTATGCCACGGCAAACTGGCTGACACTGACGGCGCCGGTGCACAAATGCTGCGCAGCTAGTGCCATTCGACGGCCAACACCGCGGTTCCTGGTGTGTCCGCTGTGCCGTGCGTGTGATCATTGCTTGTACAGCCCTCTCGCAGTGTCCGGAGCAAGTATGGTGGGTCTGACACACCGGTGTCAATGTGTTCTTTTTTCCATTTCCAGGAGTGTATTTATTTTTCTCTGGGCAGCAGCTCAGGACACACATGGACGCAAAAAGGTTAGCCTACACCGACAGGCGTAGTGCTGCTACGACCGTGCAGAAAACAACAGGTAGTAAATAATGTGACGTGCTTATGGAAAGACTGTTAGACCCAGAGAAAAAAACAACATATTGAAGTGGGTACATATTAAGGCACCAATAATAACAATATATGTTCTTATACCACTTACATCCTGTATAGTCTCCTTACTATCCAATGAGAGCGTCCCAATGTCTGATAGGTTTGCTATCTATATAGTGCCAATAATTGCGAATTTGTGGCAGAGGGTACTTTTTATTTTGCATATATTTGCATTTCTCAATGTTCCATTCACATATGGAGCGTGGACAAAATGACTTCTTTGTCTTACCTGTGAAATTTTATTTGCGTGGTTCTACCTACACGATCTCTATGGGATACAAGCACGATGGGGTGAAGAATATTCGTAGTTATTGCCTGAAAATTTCGTAGTCGGT
Organism: Schistocerca gregaria; assembly: GCF_023897955.1. Classification (NCBI taxonomy): domain Eukaryota; kingdom Metazoa; phylum Arthropoda; class Insecta; order Orthoptera; family Acrididae; genus Schistocerca; species Schistocerca gregaria. Next base: position 246,271,768 of record NC_064925.1, on the reverse strand, counting down.
TCTCGCGAGTTGCACGCCCTCTTTCTTTTCATGTCTTTCACTCAAGATTTTTCAACATATCTGCTACACTATATCTGGTCTAATGGCGGTGTGAACTAATAAAATTTTCTCAAGGTTCCAGCCGCGGTCAAGTGGTTAAACATCCTCATAACGCGGCTGGAAGCGCGAGAGAATTTTATTATTTCCTGTTAAAGTCTCTCAGCAGCCAAACACGCGTGTGAACATTCGCACTGCTCTTCTCCGTAGATAATGTCTCACAGAGTACTAGCTGACAAACCCGGCATTGCTCATACATTCATTTTGCCAATTTCCTATTAGAAACGAAAACAAAAAATGAACGGTTTTCATAGTGAAGCGTCGAAAAAATTTCATTTTCATGGCTTCGTTGAAAAATAGCTGTAAAATTATAAAAGAGTCGTACAAAAATATGCTCAATGTCCAGATGTATAAGTACAGTATGCAAATTAAGATACATGATCCCGGAGAGTTTCTGTACTCAAGGCGCTGCTGCTTCCCGCGTCTACAAAGCGATTTTGTAAACGTCTCTATGGCAACACCTCTTCATAGCTCGGTATATGGCCACAGTTTCCAAATGTTCAAATGTGTGTTCATTCCAAAGGTACCAAACTGCTAAGGTCATCGATCCCTAGACTTATGCTAAGAACAACACACACGCACACACAAACATACACACACACACACACACACACACACACACACACACACACACACCATGCCCGAGGGAGGACTCGAACCTCCGGCGGGAAGGGCCGCGCAACCCGTGACATGGCGTCTCAAACCGCGTTGCCATTCCGCGCGGCACCAAGTTTTCGCTTATAGCCATTTGCGCTTCTCAGTTCTAGCTGTCAACATCGCTGCCAGGTGCAAGGGATTTCCCTCAGTTGACTCGACTGTTGGAGAGTCTTATTAGAAAAGATGTGGTAGTTGCCGGCATCTCAATATTTATGACGTCATTTCTCTTGGAACTATGTAACTACGTATTGTACAGAAATGTATTTGTGTAGGTACATTCAGCGGCACGTATGGATACTCCCAGCAAAATATTTTGCGATTACAGTTAGTAACAAAGAAGCAATAAATGTCAACGTCAAGAAAACTGCGGTAGTTTTTCACGCATCTCGTTGTTTATGATGTCATATCTGCTGAACTGCGGTAGGTGGGTGGTTCTTACCGCCACAACGATTGTTGCCCGACTGTAAGGGATATGTATACCAAGCTTGGTTGAAATTGCTCCTGTGGTTTAGGAGGAGATGACACATAAATACATCCTCTGTATAGTACGTATGGATATGGCTCTGTGATCAGACTCAAGGTATTAAAAGGACATTTTTCCGCAGCAAATGATCACGAGAGGAAGGAATAAGTGCAGTGGTCGAGATGAAGCTGCCTGGCGACATCGGGCGAACGGCCAGCGCCCACGCGCAGAGACTTGGTCGTTTCCTTTTGAGAGTTTGTAGTGGCTGTATGATCGGTTGAAACCGAGGTCATTAGAGGAACGGGATTATCACGTTTGAATATGGGCGGAAGCAGCAACTAACTACGAAGGAGGAAAATGGGCAGAACGCCTATAAAGATCTAGCAAAAAATCGATCAGAATAAGAGAGCAGCAATTTTAATCAGTGCCATGTAGAAGTGTAAAGTTTTACTGCCGCACCGCTTCATTCAGTCTGCATCAGTAATCGAGAGGGAACAGTTGCAGTTTCCAGTTCGGGACACCTACGCGTCCCAGAGACTGGTGAATTTTATACCAGTTTTTTCATCATTGTTTCGACTTTTTTGACGCCATTTAGCCCTTCTTTCTACCTCGAACCAACCGTTTTGTATCTACATACATTCTACAAACAACATCTTCTTTACGTTATAGTGTTTAATTGGGGAAGAAGTTTCTGAGAATGTACGTTTGGATCACAGCATTGCATGGTAGTGAATCACGGTCTGTGCGAAAACCGGAACAGAAGAGAATCGAAGCGTTTGAAACGTGGTGCTACAAAAGGATGTTGAAAATTAGATGGACTGATAAGGAGTGCGGAGCTTCTCCACAGAATCAACGAAGAAAGGAACATACGATAAGCACTGACGACAACAAGAGAGCGGATCATGCGACCTGTGTTAAGACGTCAGGGAATAACTTCTGTGGTACCAGCGGAAGCTGTTGAGGATAAAAACTGCAAGTGGAAGACAGAGATTGGAATACATGCAACAAACAAGTAACTGAGAATGTAAGGTGCAGGTGCCGCTCTGAGATGAAGGGGCTGGCACAAGTGAGTAACTTGCGGTGGGGCTGATTCACATCAGTTAGAAAACTGATTACCAAAAACAGTGTATCTCAGTCATTATAATTTTTTGCCTTCGTTACCTTTTATAGCGTTATGTTATCTGATCCTGTATGTTGCTGCAGGTGCTACAAACATGTTTCTCCTCCTGGTATGGATTGTCTATTTAAGCTTTCCGTCACTTACTCTTTTTAGTACCTCTTCTTTCCGCAGTTTACCTGTCTAATTAATTTTTAACATTTCTCTGTAGTAACTTTTTCTTCTTCCATTTCCAATGGTTCAAGTTGTACTTAGGCGAAATTCTGATATCTGGACGTACACAAATCTCTCCCTTAGCTGCTTGACAGTGTTTGATACCATTTAATGATCTTACGTTGAACAAAGTTTTTCTTCGCCTGCACAAACCCACATCTGATAGCGACCTTGCTTCTGTCATTCTGTGTAATCTCGCTTTATATTTAAGAGAAAAAAGTACTCTTTCGAGTAATTTAATGCAGTATGATTCTCAATTGTTATGCTAAGCAAATCGGCATTTCACTTTCTGTTACTGTTAATCACTTTCGTTGCGGACAAATAGGTCTTAGTACAAGTTACGGTTTTGGTCTCTCCTCCGCTTGTCCATTTTTCCTACTGAATTTTTCCTTCCATATTTCTTAGACATACCATTTAAACAACGTTGACGGTTATTTTGCATAGTTTTTAGTGCGTAGAACCAGTTTGTACACAAATGCGGTTCTTGCGAGCACATGTATGCAACACACAGCGAAGTACGAGGGCTCTGAATATTCCTTATATACAAGGAGACTACTCACTCACTGCGTTAACGTACCACTTGACTTGGAGAAGACGAAATGCGACTTTCGGAAATCTGTTCCTCTGTCGAGTTACTTGAACCGATTCTGCTAGCTCGATAAACGTCGACTTTCCTAGCGTCATTTCTCTGACATTAATCGTGTTTTAAAAGGTGAAAATCAACTGTTCCGTTATCGTCGGCGCGCTGAAGTGCTGTTATCAGTAACACTGTGATTTTGCCGTATGAAAGAAATACGATGTCACTGAACTCATGAGGAGGAGGAAATAGTTCAAGAATAGATGGTTACGCACAAAAAAAAGGGTGAAGTGACCACTGGTAGAATATTATTGTGCTGCAACTTGAAATGGCTACAACATAACCGAATGGCTAAATACACTTTGCTGCTACTGTGCAGACTTAATGAAAGTTTTGTCACCTTCCACTGACTATGTACAAGAGCCTTTGCCACTAGTAGATTGAGTACGAATGAAAGTTTTGTCACCTTCCACTGACTATGTACAAGAGCCTTTGCCGCTAGTAGATTGAGTACGCTTTATGAAGAATATAAAGTTAGTTCCATTTTTGTAATTCATTTCAGCTACAAGCTTACTGAGAGTGAAACCAGCTAGATAGCGCATATTTTTCTGTCAGTGCTTGATAAAGTGTTATACAAACCCACATTGTTTTGCCGACTAGATTTGAAACTATGGAAGAAGTCCTGAATTCTGATTTTCTGTACTGCGAGAATATTTCCGAAAATGGATGCTTTGATGTAAAGATACTAAAACATAAAAACTTGCTTTCATCTTACTAAAAGACAATCCAACAGGTCTCTGGAAGTGTAGTGGTGACACACGTCTTAACCACCATAAAGAGACAATATGTTTGGGTGTCGCACTAGACAGAATGCCGTCTGTTAAATGTCACATCACAAAAACTGCCGCTAGGCTGAGGACAATAAATAATCTCGTGCAAAACCTTTCTGGAACCACTTGGCTATCACCAGCGACAGCTCTGTGGCTTTTATGCTGGTCTCGGTATAGGCTGCGGTGAAGTACTGTCCACTGACACGGTTAACCAGCGCTCCTGTAACCAAAATTTATGGCCAGTTTTAGTAGGAAAGAATGTCTCCAATATCCTCCAGCAACATGCTAATTGTATTACTGAGATAGTCGCTGGGTTTGACCAACCCCGCAAGATACAGTCAACTCTCAGCTGACTTAGAATGAGACATGGAACATGCGCAGATTCACTTTTTAAATGGAAAATGCTGTCCTCACCAGGATGCGACTGCGGCACGCCTAAGCATCCTATCAAACACATCAGAGAAGAATGCAGCGCAGGTTGTGAGGAATCTCTGATAGCAACCCTACATACCATTAGATACGTACAGGGAGTGGGTATGAATATGGAAACATCATAAACATATTACCATGCCTAATACGGTGTAGGAAGCCCCTTGGCATTCAAATTGCTTCCAGTCGCCTTGGAATGGATAAATACAGGTCCTATATGGTTTTTAAGGGATCTTGCACCACTCTTCCCGCAAAATAGTGACAAGTACAGATAACGATGATGGGGGTAGGTAACGATCATGCATCCATCTCTCGAAAGTCGAACACAAAGATCATATGACATTAGTGGCCAGGTGAGATGCGACAATTGATCCTCGTGCTCACAAAACGAGTTCTGGATGATACAAGCCGTGTGGACAACGGCCCTGTCGTCTTGAAACACAGCATCACGTTGGGCAACAAGCGTTGTACTGAGGGCTGGACCCGCTAAGCCAGAATGGTCACATAGTCCTTGACAGAAATGCGACCTTGCAGAGCAACCATTGGAAACATGGAATACCACGATCCTGCCGCCCAGATCGTCACAGAATCCCCACAATGTGTCACTCTTGGGATGTAAACTCGGCCAGAAGTTGGAAACAGTGTAATATAAGACTCATCCGACCACAGTCCAGGTTTTATGTCTTCGGCACTACGTTCCCTGTTGCGGGCATTTGCATCAGTGACGAGTGGTTTCAGGTCTCCAGTTCGCACTGCATTTCGCTGCTTATGGAGCTTCCATCGTGTTGTTTTGATGCTGGCAGGATTCGAGAGTACGGCATTTAGTTGTTCAGTGACTTTTGCAACTCTAGTCCCCTTATTCTCTGTCACATTCCTTTTTAGTGGTCGTTTGTTAATATCACTCGGTACACACTTTCGTTTTCAGAAGCATCCGCCATACGTTACCAACAATTTTCCCACGTTCGAATTCATTTAGCTCCGACATTACGCAACCGCAGCTACACAGAACGCTGTTCTGACCACGAGTGACACTTGCAACGTATTGAGGGCAGTGGACAGCTGCTGTTAGAGATCAAGTACAACAGTGCAATCTGAAGGCTTGGCTAACATTTGAATTTATGTTCAGGTATGCGTTCCTCGTGGTGTTCCAGCAATTTTGTGCAACCTCTGGACAAGGGCTAGATGTCCGTTTGTGACTAAGTATTAAGTATATTTATATTTAATGACGACCTACAGTTTCAAATAATGAAATTTATTCGTGAAATGCATAAATGAGAAGAAGTAGATAGGTGTGTGACATATAGAAGTTTGGGCCGGTCCGGATAGCGTGTTTGGGTAGCGTAAGTGGTCTGTTACAGATTTTCGTATGTGGCTATAGGTAGTACGTCTGCACATGTTACAGTTAAGCTCAATTTCATGAAAACATTTTAAGTATTTAAAAAATGTAACGTAATTGAATATTAAAATGTGTGAGTAATGAAACACAGTTTTTTTCTCGGCCAATTTTGATTAAGAAAATGTGGAATCTGTTGTGGGATATCATGGAATATACCCGCTTCATTCCCTATAGTTTCATGAAGCTCCGATCGGTAACCTTCAGAATGGCGTCTGTAATGGAGGGCAAACATCTGTTAGGCGCACTACGAATGTAGTGGTGTGGACATGTTGTGAATGTGGGTCTCACGGGGAGCGTGCAAGGGACAAGTCCCTGCAGGCGCACTATCCTATGTGCTCTCACTTGCTCAGATTGATAGAGCGTCTGCCATGTAAGCAGGAAATCCGGGGTTCGAGCCCCGGTCAAGGCACACATTTTCAACATGTCCCCAATGAAGTATATCAACGCCTCTTTCCAGTTAGATTGTCCATTTAATTACCATTTCATTTAATGGAGATGCGTTCCAAGCAGGGGCCTATCATAGAGCTTCTTTTGGCTGAAAACCAGACTATCACAGACATTCATAGGCACTTTCATAATGACTACGGAGACTTGGCAGTGATCAAAAGCGGGGCGAGTCGTTGGGCGGGGCGTCTCTCATCATCGCGACAAGTTCGCACAAACCTGTCCGATCCCCCGCGCCGGCCGGCCGCACACAGCTGTGACTCCTGCAGTGTTGGAACGTGCGGACACTCTCACTCGCGGTGATCGACGGATCACAGTGAAACACCTCGCTGATCCACTGGACGTCCCTGTTAGTAGTGCTGACACACTCGTGTACCGGCTACAGTACTCCAAGATGTGTGCCCATTGGGTTTCTCGCCACCTGAAAGAAGACCATAAAGAGCAAACAAGGACCGACGGTGCGGAATTGCTTGCGCTTTAAGAGGCTGGTCGTCATAGTTCTGTGTCGAACATCGTCACAGGCGATGAACCGGAAACAAAATGGCAGTCCACAGAATGGCGACATACTGCCTCTCCTGCGAAGAAAAACTTCAAAGCCGCGCCCTCAGTCATGGCGACGCTGGTCTGTGAATCGGAAGGGGTTTTTCTGTTTGATGTCCTCCCTCGTGGTGCCAACGATCACCTCTGAAGTGTATTTTGTACTGCCCTCGAGAAATTGAAGTAACTTCAGCGTGTTCGTTGACACAAAAATTCAAACGAACTTCCCCTCCTAAATGACCATGTAAGGACTCACACAAGTCTGCACACCCGAAAGAAGCTGATGAAACTTGAAACTTCCTGGCAGATTAAAACCGTGTGCCCGACCGAGACTCGAACTCGGGACCTTTGCCTTTCGCGGTTAAGTGCTCTACCAACTGAGCTACCGTAGCACGACTCACGTCCGGTACTCACTGCTTTACTTCTGCCAGTACCTCGTCTCCTACCTTCCAAACTTTACAGAAGCTCTCCTGCGAACCTTGCAGAACTAGCACTCCTGAAAGAAAGGATATTGCGGGAACATGGCTTAGCCACAGCCTGGGGGATGTTTCCAGAATGAGATTTTCACTCTGCAGCGGCGTGTGCACTGATATGAAACTTCCTGGCAGATTAAAACTGTGTGCTGAGTTCGAGTCTCGGTCCGGCACACAGTTTTAATCTGCCAGGAAGTTTCATATCAGTGCACACGCCGCTGCAGAGTGAAAATCTCATTCTGGAAACATCCCCCAGGCTGTGGCTAAGCCATGTTCCCGCAATATCCTTTCTTTCAGGAGTGCTAGTTCTGCAAGGTTCGCAGGAGAGCTTCTGTAAAGTTTGGAAGGTAGGAGACGAGGTACTGGCGGATGTAAAGCTGTGAGTACCGGGTTTGAGTCGTGCTTCGGTAGCTCAGTTGGTAGAGCACTTGCCCGCGAAAGGCAAAGGTCCCGAGTTCGAGTCTCGGTCGGGCACACAGTTTTAATCTGCCAGGAAGTTTCATATCAGCGCACACTCCGCTGCAGAGTGAAAATCTCATTCCTGACGAAACTTCATTGGACTATTTTTCCTCGACCCACTCACAGCCCGGACGTCGCACCTTCCGTCTTTCATCTGTTTGGCCCAATGAGGGACGCACTCCACGAGAAGCAGTACGTGGATGATGGGGAGGTGTCCGCCCCTGGTAGCTGAGTGGTCAGCGCGACGAAATGTCATACCTTACGACCCGGGTTCGATTCCGGACTGAGTCGAAGATTTTTTCCGCTCAAGGATTGGGTTTAAATGGCTCTGTGCACTGTGGGACTTAACTACTGAGGTCATCAGTCCCCTAGAACTTAGAACTGCTTAAACCTAACTAAGCTGACGACATCACACACATCCATACCCGAGGCAGGATTCGAACTGTAGCGGTCGCGCGGTTCCAGACTGTAGCGCCTAGGACCGCTCGGCCACAACTGCCGGCAAGGAGGAGGATGACAGATAAACTCCAGTGGGAGATTTCTTTACGGGATCATTTAGTAATCGCGAAAGCGTTTCAGAGATGATAGATAAACTCCAGTGGAAGTCTGTGCAAGAGAGACGCTCAGTAGCTCGGTACAGGCTTTTGTTGAAGTGTCGAGAACATACCTTCACCGAGGAGTCAAGCAGTATATTGCTCCCTCCTACGTATATCTCGCGAAGAGACCATGAGGATAAAATCAGAGAGATTAGAGCCCACACAGAGGCATACCGACAATCTTTCTTTCCACGAACAATACGAGACTGGAATAGAGGGGAGAAGCAATAGAGGTACTCTAGGTACCGTCCACTTCAAACCGTCAGGTGGCTTGTGGAGTATGGATGTAGATGTAGATGTAGAAGGACTGGGTGTTGTGTTGTCCTTATCATCATCATTTCATCCTCATTGACACGCAAGTCGCCGAAGTGGCGTGAACTCGAAAGTCTTGCACCAGGCGACTGGTCTACTCGGCGGGAGGCCCTAGACACATAGCACTTCAGTTTCTATGGAAAGGTTACTGATGCAGCAAGCCGTTCGCTCCGATGTAGATCAGTAGAGCGGTACCATGTGGGCATACAGCCCCTCCCAATGAGATGGCGTATGGCCGCCGCATTACGTTAAAAAACAGGTTTTGTAGCCAAAAGAGTGGGGAATAATATTGGGTATTGGAACCCAGAATGAAACCAATCTGCTCTCGGAGAAAGATGTGTTGCATTCCAGAATGGGTTTTCTACACTCCCGAGTTCGAGTCTCGGTCCAGCACAAAGTTTTAATCTGCCAGGAAGTTTCATGTGTCGCATTACTTACTGAACGCCCCTCGTACTTAGATGCAATAAACTAAAAAAAATTGAAGTGTATGGTACATCCTTCTGAACGATTCAATACGGTAGCAGCAGATCCCATGATGCGCAGGGGTGGCAGAGGTAAAATTCCGATACACCTGAACAACGAAGTCTGTGAATTGACGCTGCGGCTCAGTCCGGAGTTACACTGAGCTCTGGCTTGCGAATTACGTATGTAAGGTTTACGGGTACGAAACCCGGATTTGGGAACCCAAGTGAACGTCCTAGCTGTTAAGACACAGCAGGTGCTAGAGGGGCAGTAGCAGTGGCTGGGTTACGAGCCGCTCGACGTGGCGGCGAGCAGTCGTGCAGTTACGAGTGTCTTCGGGAATGACCATAAAGGAGTCATCAGCCGCGGCAGCGTAACGGTGCCGCAGCCGAGCGACGTGCTGCACATAGAGGGCAAGGCGCCAGCTGCTCACTGCTGCCCAGTCCATGCTCCCCACGTGCCATCGACAAGGCAAGGACGTCCCCTCCACTGGCCGGCCACATACTGAGGTGCCTGCCGGCACAAAGAAAAACGCGAAACACGTCTGATACACTGCGTGACAAAGAGAGTGAAGCACCAGGAAGGGAAGAGCAAACGAAACTTGACGCGTTGAAAGCGTATGTGATGTCAGGTCAGTCATTACAATATTGAGTCAAATTTACAAAGAACCGGTAAACACTCTCCACCACCAGTTCTTTAAAGAACCGAACTCTCGTGAATAAATGGTTTGAAATTGCACTGAAGCGCCAAAGAAACAGTTATAGGAATGCGTATTCGAATACAGAGATATGTAACCAGGCGGAGCGGTCGGCAACGCCTATATACGACAACAAGTGCCTTGCACAATTGTTTAATCGGTTACTGCTGCTACAATCGCAAGTTATCAAGATTGAAGTCACTTTGAACGTGGTGTTATAGTCGGTGCACGGGCGATGGGACGCAGTACCTCCGAGATAGCGATCAAGTTGGGATTTTCTCGTACGACCATTTCACGAGTGTACCACGAATATCAGGAATCCGGTAAAACATCTAATCTGCGACATCGCTGCGGCCGGGAAAAGATCCTGCCAGAACGCCACAAATGACAACTGAACAGAATCGTTTAACGTGTCAGAAAGGCAACCCTTCCGCGAATTGCTGCAGATATCAGTACTGGGCCATCAGCAAGTGTCAGCGTGCGAACCATTTAAAGAAACATCATCGGTATCGGCTTGATGACTGCACGACATACAGCTTTACGCTTCGCCTGGGACCGTGAACAAAGACATTGGACTGTTGATGACTAGAAACATGTTGCCTAGTCGTAGGAGTCTCGTTTCATCGAGCGGATGGACGTGTACCGCTATGGATACAACCGCATGAATCCAGCGACCCTGCTGGTTAGCAGGGAACTGTCCAAGTTTGTGGAAGCTCTGTAATAGTGCGGGCCGTGTGCAGTTTCAGTGATATAGGGTACCAATACGTATAGATACAACTCTTGATAACTGTCATGTACGTGAAAATCTTGTCTAGATGCGAGATCAGCGCAAGAAATTGATAACCGAAGGGGAGCGGGCTCGATTGCCTCCCAGGTCGAAGACTTTGCCCTCTCGAGCTCTCGGTGTTGCGTTGTCCTTACATTCGCAGCGTCGCAACTGACTCGAAAGTCGCCTCAAACACGCTGTTGTATCGTCTTCCCACTCAGAAAGCTGTATGGGTACGAAGCGAAAGCCAATAAACTGAAATAATGTAGTCAGTAAGATTACAAAATATGTTAAATGGAATGAACAGGTTAATGAATACAGAACATGGACCGAAAGCGAACCGGAAAAAGATCAAACTAATGACAAGTAGAAGGAATGAGAAAAGCGAGAAACTTAACATCAAAACTGGTGATCACGAAATAGACGAAATTAAGGAATGCTGCTACCTCGGATGCAAAATAATCCATGACGTACGAAGGAAGGAGGACGTAAAAAGCGGATTATCACATCCAAAGAGGGCATTCCCAGAGAAAACTGCTATTATCAGAATTGGTTCAGATGGCTCTGAGCACTATGGGGCATCAGTCCCCTAGAACTTAGAACTACTGACACCTACCTAACCTAAAGACATCACACACTTTCATGTCCGAGGCAGGACTCGAACCTGCGACCGTAGTGGTCGCGCCGTTCCAGACTGAAGCGCCTAGAACCGCACAGTCACACCGGCCGGCGCTATTATCAAATATTGTAGTTAATCTGAGAAAGAAATTTCTGAGACTGTATGTTTAGAGCACAACATTGCATGTGTGTGAATTGTGGACTACGGGGAAATCGGAACATAAGAACAGTTTCAGGCGTGATGCTATAGAAGAATGTTGAAAATTGGGTCGACTGATAAGGAATGGGAAGGTTGTCCACGAAATCGGTGATGAAGCAAACATATGGAAAACACTGACAAGAAGGACTTCATCCATTCATGTCCATTGTACAATCCGACGGACTTAGGCAATTTAAGCAGGGCATTGCGACACACCACACGTCCAGAATTGCTACAGAGTGTCTCCAGGAACACTCTTCTAAATTTAAACACTTCCGCTGGCCGCCAGACTCCCCAGACATGAACATTATTGAGAATATCTGGGATGCGTTACAACGTGCTGTTGAGAAGAAATTTCCACCCCCTCCTACTCTTACGGATTTATGAACAGCCTTGCAGGATTCATGGAGTCAATTCCCTCCATTACTACTTCCGACATTAGCCGTGTCCATGTCACGTTGTGTTGCGGCACTTCTGCGTGCTCACAGGGGCCCTACACGGTATTAGGCAGGTGTGCCAGTTTCTGTGGCTCTTCAGTGCATGTGTACATTTTCGTCTTCGCGAAGTGCTGTCGTTATCAAATAATAGACGAATTTAGTCCGGGTAATATGCGCGTTGTGAGTTGCGCTACCTCAAGACGTGTACAGTGTTTCTAGCAGTAATAACTGATTTGCTGTGTTAAACTTTCAACGTAAGATTAAATTAATGAGTACATCATGAGAGCATTTAAAATTTTTAAATTTGGTCAATAACTATATGAAGTACTGAAAATCGAATCTTTGTTGCCCATTGAAGCCTTTAGATAGACAACCTGCAACTGGCTAGTGATTAATCGTTTTAGGCGTTTACTGATATAGATTCACTGAACTGTGTTCTTTCTCTTCGCTATAGGCCTCTAATGAGACACTGAACCTTATTCCTTGCTTTTTAAGAAAACTCTTTTTATTTTGTTTATACTCTCATACAAGGTGCTTCAAAGCCTTTACATCGAACGTCGAGGGGCGGTAGGCGACGTTAGAGGCAAAATGTCCGATGATGCTTACCAGCGACTCTGCGCTTCCTGTAGTACTCGACGGCCCTGAGACGACTGAATTTCACCGAACCAGCAGCGTTTACTAACCAGGTGTGCTACATACTACCTACCCCACTAAACTGATAGTGATTTTCAACAAGAAGACCTTAAGAATGAGTGTGTCTCAGGGGAGGAAGGTTTTTAGAAGCGAATCAGGAATTTTAATTTTGATGGGCCTTACCACTTTTGCATGGAGCAGATGACTGGGTCGTAGGTAACACACAAGAGAGTGATGACAATCTTTCACCTCAAACGGGTATTTTGTTTTGGGTCGTCAGTGTTCTGACTAATATGGGGCCCGCCACGAATTCCTCTCCTGCGTTAAGCTCGTCACTTGCAACCCACCTCCTCAGTTACTTGTTGGATGTATTCAAATCTGTCTTCCCTTACAGATTTTCCCCTCTATAACTTCTTTAGTACTACGGAGATTATTCCCTGATGCCTTAACGTATGTTCTATCATCCTGTCCCTCTTGTCAGTGTTTCCCATATGTTTGTTTCCTCGTCGATTTCGTGGAGAACCTTCCCATTCCTTATGAGTCCACTCAATTTTCAACATCCTTCTATAGCACCATGTCTGAAATTCTTCTATTCTCTTATGTTCAGTTTTTCCCGTGGTCCACAATTCAGTTACATGCAATGCTTCGTTCTAAACATACAGTCTCAGAAATGTCTTTCTTACATTAAGTCCGATATTTGATAATAGCAGTTTTCTCTAGGAATACCCTCTTTGACTGTGATAGTCTACTTTTTACGCCCTCCTTGCTTCGTCCGTCATGGATTATTTTGCTTCCAAGGTAGCAGCACTCCTTAATTTCGTATATTTCGTGATCACCAGTTTTGATGTTAAACTACTCACTTTTCTCACTTCTTCTACTTGTCATTACTTTGATCTTTTTCCTGTTTTCTCTCAGTCCATGTTCTATATTCATTAGACTGTTCATTCCATTTAACAGATTCGGTAACCTTATTGATTATATTATTATTTCAGTTTACTGGCTTTCGGTTCGTGCCCATTCAGCTGTCTGAGTGGGGAGGCGATACGAGAGCGTGTTTGACATGACTTTCGAGTGAGTTGCGACGATGCGAATGTAAGAACAACACAACACCGAGTGTCCGAGCGGGGAAAGTCTCCCACTCGGGCGGAAATCGAACCCCGTCCCCTTAGGTTAGCAATTTCTTGCGCTGATCCCGCATTTACGAGGCGGAGACTCTTGTTCCTCACCTTGACTGACGATACCAATGTTATCAACGAATCTTGTTGAAACTGTGGTGTCACCGCCAGACACCACACTTGCTAGGTGGTGGCCTTTAAATCGGCCGCGGTCCGGTAGTATACGTCGGACCCGCGTATCGCCACGATCAATGATTGCAGACCGAGCGCCGCCACACGGCAGGTCTAGAGAGACTTCCTAGCACTCGCCCCAGTTGTACAGCCGACTTTGCTAGCGATGGTTCACTGACAAATTACGCTTTCATTTGCCGAGACGATAGTTAGCATAGCCTTCAGCTACGTTATTTGCTACGACCTAGTAAGGCGCAATGATCAGTTTCTATTAATCATGTACCATCAAGAGCGACGTTCACCATTAATGGATTAAAGTTAAGTATTCCACCAGCTACGTTTCTTTTTTTTCAATTCTAATTCCCTTGTCATGTTCCAGACCTCACGCCAGCCTGCGTGAGCTGAGACGCGTGCATTTAGGCATCCTTTAGCAACCCTGTGTTGGCTCTCCTGCCAACCACAACAGAAACCCTTTGACCTTGAGTTTTTATCCAACTCTTGAATCTTCCTTGTATTACCCTCATTGCTTCTTTGATGTATAGATTGAATTGTAGGGGTGAAAGTCTGGATCCGTGTTTTGCACCCCTTTTAATGTGAGCACTTCGTTCTTTGTCTTCCAATCTCTTGTTTCCTCTTGGTTCTTGTACTTATTGTATGTACATTACTTTTCTTTCCCTGTAGCTCACTTCTCCATTTACATTGTCGAACGTTTTTTCCAGTTCGATATGCCATATAAGCGTGTCATGATTTTTCTCGAGCCTTGTTTCTACTACGAAGCGCAACGCCAGAAATGTCTCTCTGGTACCTTCCCTTCTCGTAAAGCCAAATTGATCGTCGTCCAATAGATCCTCAATTTTCTTTTCCATTCATCCGTATATTATTCTTGTCACGAGCTCGGATTCATGAGCTGTTAAGCTGGTTATAGGATAGTTCTCGCACATATCTGCTGTTGCCATCTTCGGAATCGCGTGAGTGATGTTTTTCCGAAAATTTGATAGTGTGTCGCCAGTCTCATCGACCTCAGGTACATAACCAACACAAACGGACGCCTCAGGCCGAACGAACATTTTGTCTTTGACAGAAGTTCTTCCCAATAGGCCGGCCGCTGTGGCCAAGCGGTTCTAGGCGCTTCAGCAGCTGCTGCTCCTACGTCGTAGGGTCGAATCCTGCCTCGGGCATGTATGTGTGTGATGTCCTTAGGTTAGTTAGGTTTAGGTAGTTCTAAGTCTAGGGGACTAATGACCTCACAAGGGAACCTCCCCATCGCACCCACCTCAGATTTAGCTATAAGTTGGCACGGTGGATAGGCCTTGAAAAACTGAACACAGATCAATCGAGAAAATAGGAGGAAGTTGTCTGGAACTATGAAAAAAATAAGCAAGATATACAAATTGAGTCCATGCCGAAGATAGGCAACATCAAGGATACTGTGAGCTCAGGAGCGCCTTGGTCCCGTGGTTACCGTGAGCAGCTGCGGAACGAAAGGTCCTTAGTTCACGTCTTCCCTCGAGTGAAAAGTTTTACTTTTTTATTTTCAGACAGTTATCAAAGTTCAGGCACTCGAAAATAATCAACTTCGCTCTCTGAAATTCCAGGACATGTTCAGATTTGCTTGGGCATATGGAGGATTTGAGGGCCTACACACGGAAAAATTTGAAAACGTTAAAAACATATGTTTTGACACAGCACAGGGAAAACTGTGCGACTGTGAAACTGTTGCATTCACTTGTTGCAGTTTATGTGACAAACTCTTATGTTTTCATCACTTTCTTCGGAGTGATTATCACATCCACAAGAAAACCTAAATTGGGCAAGGTAGAAGAATCTTTTTACCCATTCGCCAAGTGTACAAGTTAGGTTGGTCGACAACATATTCCTGTCATGTGACGCACATGCCGTCACCAGTGTCGTATAGAATATATCAGATGTGTTGTTTACATGTGGAGAAATAGGTTGACCTATGACTTTGCGATCAAATGTTTTCGGTGCCCATTGGAGAGGCACGTCCTTTCGTCTACTAATCGCACGGTTTTGCGGTGCGGCCGCAAAACACAGACACTAAACTTATTACAGAGGCGTCAATGAATGAACGGACGGATCATAACTTTGCGAAAATAAAGAAAGTAAAGTTTTCACTCGAGCGAAGATTAGAATCAAGGACCTTTCGTTCCGGAGCTGCTCACGCCAACCACGGGACCACGGTGCCCCTGAGCTGACAATATCCTTAATGTTGCCTATCTTGCGCATGGACTACTCAGTTCGTATATTTTGCTTTTTTTTCATAGTTCCACACAACTTCTTCCTGTTTTCTCGATTGATCTGTGTTCAGTTTTTCAAGGCCTATCCACTGTGCCAACTTATAACTGAAAGTAAAGTTCTATGTACTGACTTGGCAGAAAATCCTAAGACATTTTTTTGTCTTATGTCAAAGCGGTAGGTGGATCAAAACAAAATGTCCAGACACTCTGTGACCAAAATGGTACTGAAACAGAGGATGACAGACTAAAGGTCGAAATACTAAATATATTTTTCCAAAGCTGTTTCACAGAGGAAAACTGCACTGTTGTTCCTTCTCTAGATTGTCGCACAGATGACAGAATGGTAGATATCGAAATAGACGACAGAGGGATAGAGAAACAATTAAAATCGCTTAAAATAGGAAACGGCGCTGGACCTGATGGGATACCAGTTCGATTTTATACAGAGTACGTGAAGGAACTTGCCCCCCTTCTTGCAGCGGTGTACCGTAGGTCTCTAGAAGAGCGTAGCGTTACAAAGGATTGGAAAAGAGCTCAGATCATCACCGTTTTCAAGAAGGGACGCCGAACAGATGTGCAGAACTATAGACCTCTATCTCTAACGTCGATCAGTTGTAGAATTTTGGAACACGTATTATGTTAGAGTATAATAACTTTTCTGGATACCAGAAATCTACTCTGTAGGAATCAACGTCGGTTTTGAAAAAGACGGTCGTGTGAAACCGAGCTCGCGCTATTCGTCTACGAGACTCACAGGGCCATAGACACGGGTTCACAGGTAGATGCCGTGTTTCTTGACTTCCGCAAGGCGGTGGATACAGTTCCCCACAGTCGTTTAATGAATAAAGTAAGAGCATATGCACTATCAGACCAACTGTGTGATTGGATTGACGAGTTCCTAGATAACAGAACGCAGCATGTGATTCTCAATGGAGTGAAGTCTTCGAAGTAAGAGTGATTTCAGGTGTGAAGCAGGGGTGTGTCATAGGACCGTTGCTATTCACAATATACATAAATGACCTTGTGGATGAGATCGGAAGTTGACTGAGGCCTTTTCCGGATGATGCTGTGGTATATCGAGAGGTTGTAACAACGGAAAATTGTACTGAAATGCAGGAGGATGTGCAGCGAATGGACGCATGGAGCAGGGAATGACGATTGAATTTCAATGTAGACAAGTGTAATGTGCTGGGAATACATAGAAATATAGATCCCTTATCATTTAGCTGCAATATAGCACGTCAGCAACTGGAAACAGTTAATTCCATAAATTATCTGGGAGTACGCATTACGAGTGATTTAAAATGGAATGATCATATAAAGTTGACAGTTGATAAAGCAGATGCCAGGCTGATATTCATTGGAAGAATTCTAAGGAAATGCAATCCGAAAACAAAGGAAGTAGGTTACAGTACGCTTGTTCGCCCACTGCTTGTATACTGCTCGGCAGTGTGGGGTCCGTACCAGATAGAGTTGATAGAAGAGATAGAGAAGATCCAACGGATTGCAGCGCGCTTCGTTACAGGATCATTTAGTAATCGCGAAAGCATTACGGAGATGATAGATAAACTCGAGTAGAAGACTGTGCAGGAGAGACGCTCAGTAGCTCGGTATGGGCTTTTGTTGAAGTTTCGAGAAGACACCTTCGCCGAAGAGTCAAGCAGTATATTGCTCCCTCGTACGTATATCTCGCGAAGAGACCATGAGGATAAAATCAGAGAGATTAGAGCCCACACAGAAGCATACCGACAATCCTCCTTTCTACGAACAATACGAGACTGGAATGGAAAGGAGAACCGATAGAGGTACTCAAGGTACCCTCCGCCACACACCGTCAGGTGGCTTGCGGAGTATGGATGTAGATGTAGAATCTGAGGGGGGGGGGGGGGGTGCGATGGGGAGGTTCTCTTGTCAGATGTTAAGTCCTATAGTGCTCAGAGCCATTTGAACCATTTTGAGCCATCTTCCCTGTATCGAGATCTCTTAAGTGTAGACGTTTGACGTTTGTATATGAAATTGTTCTACCAACAAGCGACGGAAGAATCTATTGAAATGACAACATTTTTGGGCTAAGCTGTGCCCGCCGCCGTCGAGCGACCGAGCTGTGCGCCTGATATCGCGTGCAGCGGCCAGCGCCTCCGTGCCGCGGTGGCGACATATCGTCACGCGCTGCGCTGCCTTGTCGGGAGCAGCGCGGCTCGCCAGCAGGAAGCCGCCGGCCATTGTGCGCCCGCTTTGGCGTCGCTACGCCTCCTACATGACACTAAGCGCCTGCTTTCTTCCCGCAGGACACGACGCCGCCCTGCCTCATCCCGACACCGACCGGAGGGACCGGAAGAGCGGAGACATCGCAGCGCGCGTGCGTACTGTGGGAAATAAGTCTCGACTCTCTCCCCGCGAGAGCAATTGTCGAGATGTGAGGGTGCAGTGCGTGGCGAATGAGATGGTGAGTCTGGCCGGGACTGGTGAACTGTCGGAGACGGGTTTCGGACTAGAGCGCGCGGTGTGCAGTCGCGAGAACGCTGCCGCTCGTCGGCCAGCCGGAGACGTACCGTGAAGCCGGCGAGGGTGACAGAAGGTCCGGCGCGGACGGCAATGTGTGTGTGAGCAGCGGACGTGGAACCGGGCAGGATGTCGTCGATCTCGGGGCGCAGCGGGCGCAGCTCGGGGTCGTCGGGCGGGCGGCGGTCGACGACGATGCCGACGTACACGCACCAGCACCCGGCGCCCGCGGCCGCGGCGGCGCGCCTGCCGCTGTCGGCCAGCCTCGAGCTGCGCGCCAGCGAGCGCCTCACGCCGCGCCACTTCCTCGACAAGTACTCGCTGCCGCGCGTCGTGCGCGTCTCCTGGCTGCCCGGCCCGCAGCCGCAGCCGCTGCTGCTCTTCCGCCAGTACCGCAGCGCCAAGGTGCAGGCGCGCAGCCTCGCCGCCGCCGCCCGCGCGCCCAAGGTGCAGGGGCCCGCGCTCGTGCTGCCCGCCTCCTACACAGGTACGCCGCACGCTTCCTCTCTAAAGGCGCCACTGTCTCCTCGTGTTGCCTCTTCCTCTCTGAAGATGATCACTGGTCGAAACCGGTTATGAACAAAACCACTACTGGCCATTAAAGTCGCTACACCAAGAAGGTCCGGAACCGCACGACTGCTACGGTCGCAGGTTCGAATCCTGCCTCGAGCATGGGTGTGTGTGATGTCCTTAGGTTAGTTAGGTTTAAGTAGTTCAAGTTCTAGGGGACTGATAACCACAGCTGGACAAATATGATATACTAGAACTGACATGTCATTACATTTTCACGCAATTTGGCTGCATAGACCCTGAGAGATCAGTACCCATAACAACAACCTATGGCCGTAATAACGGCCTTGATACGCCTGGGCATTGAGTCAGACACAGCTTGGATGGCGTGTAGAGGTACAGCTGCACATGGAGCTTCAACACGATACCACAGTTCATCAAGAGTAGTGGTTGGCGTATTGTGACGAGCCAGTTGCTCGGCCACCATTGACCACACGTTTTCAATTGGTGAGAGATATGGAGATATGCTGGCCACGGCAGCAGTCGAACATTCTCTGTATCCACAAAGGCCCGTACAGCAGCCGCAACATGCGGTCGTGCATTATCCTGCTGAAATGTAGGGTTTCGTAGGGATCGATTCAAGAGTACAGCCACGAGTCGTACCACATCTGAAATGTAACGTCCACTGTTCAAAGTGCCGTAAATGCGAACAAGAGGTGACCGAGACGTGTAACCAGTGGCACCCCATACCATCACGCTTGGTGATAAACCAGTATGGCGATGACGAATACACGCTTGCAAAGCGTGCATTCACCGCTTTGTTGCCAAACACGGATGCGTCCATCATGATGCTGTAAACAGAACCTGGATTCATCCGAAAAAAATGACGTTTTGCCATTCGTACACCCAGGTTCGTCGTCGAGTACACCATCACAGGCGCTCCGGTCTCTGTGCAGCAGCAGCCATGGTCTCCAAGCTGATAGTCCATGCTGCTAGAAACGTCGTCGAGCTGTTCGTGCAGATGGTTGTTGTCTTGCATCTGTTGACTCAGGGATCGAGACGTGGCTGCACGATCCGTTACAGCCATGCGGATAAGATGCCTGTCATCTCGACTGTTAGTGATGCGAGGCCGTTGGGATCCAGCACGGCGTTCCGTATTACCCTCCTGAACCCGCCGATTCTTTATTCTGCTAAAAGTCATTGGATCTCGACCAACGCGAGCATCAATGTCGCGATGCGATAAACCGCAATCGCGATGGGCTACAACCGGACCTTTATCAAAGTCGGGAACGTGATGGCAAGCATTTCTCCTCCTTACGAGAGTCATCACAACAACATTTCACCAGGCAAGGCTGGTCAACTGCTATTTGTGTACGAGAAATCGGTTGCAAAACTTTCCTCATGTCAGCGAATTGTAGGTGTCGCCACCGGCGCCAAGCTTTTGTGAATGCTTTGAAAAGCTAATCATTTGCATATCACAGCATATTCTTTCTGTCGGTTAAATTTCGCGTCTGTAGCACGTCATCTTCGTGGTGTAGCAATTTTAATGGCCAGTAGTGAAATCTCCAAGACAGTACCGTGCTCATCACGCATTTTAACAAACACGCTCTAAGATGGAAAAAAATATCCAAATGAGACGGAAATCGATGTATGTTCTGTACATGTACACACAAACAAATGATCAGAATTTCACAAAAATTGCACGATTCACTCGAGAGAAAGAGATTCACAAAACGAGCAACTCAATAACGCGTTGGTTCATCTCTGTCCTCTATGCAAGCAATTATTCGGCTAGCATTGGTTGATAAAGTTGTTGCACGTCCTCTTGAAGAAAACTCCATACTTCGACGTGGAAACCAACAGACTGGAGTACATCTACATCTACATGGCTACTCTGCAAATCACATTTAAGTGCCTCGCAGAGGGTTCATCGAACCACCTTTACAATTATCTATTATTTCAATCTCGTATCTTTCCGTACGAACTACTTGCCGTGTGGCGGCGCTCGGTCTGCAATCACTGATAGTGGCGACATGCGGGTGCGACGTATACTAACGGACCGCGGCCGATTTAAAGGCTACCACCTAGCAAGTGTGGTGTCTGGCGGTGACATCACAATTTCTGTGACACTCTCTCCCATATTTCGCGATAATACAAAACGTGCTGCCTTTCTTTAAACTTTTTCGATGTACTGCGTCAGCCCTATCTGGTAAGGACCCCACACCGCGCAGCAGTATTCTAAAAGAGGACGGACAAGCCTAGGTAGGCAGTCTCCTTACTAAATCTGTTACACTTTCTAAGTGTCCTGCCAATAAAACGCAGTCTCTGGTTAGACTTCCACACAACATTTTCTATGTGTTCCTTCCAATTTAAGTTGTTCGTAATTGTAATATCTAGGTATTTAGTTGAACTTACGCGTTTTGGATTACAGTGATTTATCGTGTAACCGAAGTTTAATGAGTTCCTTTCAGCACTCATGTGGATGACCTCACACTTTTCTTTATTCAGGGTCAACTGCCACTTTTCGCGCCATCCAGATATGTTTTCTAAATCGTTTTGCAATTTTGTTTTGATCTTCTGATGACTTTATTAGTCGCTAAACGACAGCGTCATCTGCAAAAAACCGAAGGCGGCTGCTCAGATTGTCTCCCAAATCGTTTATATAGATAAGGAACAGCAAAGGGTCTATAACACTTCATTGGAGAACGCCAGAAATCACTTCTGTTTTACTCGATGACTTTCCGTCAGTTACTACGAACTGTGACCTCTCTGACAGGAAATCACCAATCCAGTCACATAACTGAGACGATATTCTATAAGCACGCAGTTTCACTACGAGCCGCTTGTGTGGTACAGTGTCTAAAGCCTTCCGGAAATCCAGAAATACGGAAACGGTCTGAAATCTCTTGTCAATCGCACTCAACACTTCGTGTGAATAAAGAGCTAATTGTGTTTCACAGGAACGATGTTTTCTAGACCCATGTTGACTGTGTGTCAATAGACCGTTCTCTCCGAGGTAATTCATTATGTTCGTACACAATATATGTTCTAAAATCCTGCTGCATATCGACGTTAACGATATAGGCCTGTAATTTAGTGGATTACTCATGCTACCTTTCTTGAATATTGGTGTGACCTGTGCAACTTTCCAGTCTTTGGTTACGGTTCTTTCGTCGAGCGAACGGTTGTATATGATTGTTAAGTATGGAGCTATTGCATACAGTCTGGACTAGAAGACTTGCTTTTGTTAAGTGATTTAAGTTGCTTCACTACTCCGAGGATATTTACTTCTGAGTAGCTCATGTTGGCCCCTGTCCTTGATTCGAATTCTGGAATATTTACTTCGTCTCCTTTTGTGAAGGCATTTCGGAAGACTGTGTTTAGTAACTCTGCTTTGGCAGCACTGTCTTCGATAGTATCTCCATTGCTATCCCGCAGAGAAGGCATTGATTGTTTTTTGCCGCTAACATACTTCACATGTGACCAGAATCTCTTTGGATTTCTACCAGGTTTCGAGACAAAGTTTCGTTGTGGAACCTGTAATAGGCATCTTGCATTGAAGTCCGCACTAAATTTCGAGCTTCTGTAAAAGATCGCCAGTCTTGGGATCTTGCGTCTGTTTAAATATGGCATGTTTGTTTCGTTGTTTCTGCAAGAGTGCTCGAACCCGCTTTGTGTACCAAGAAGGATTTAACTCCGTCGTTTGTTAATTTATTTGGTATAAATCTCTCAATTGCTGCCGATACTATGTCTTTGAATTTTCTTCAGTGATGAGTCCTGCTTCGAAATGAAATCCGATGGCCCGCCGCGGTGGTCTAGCGGTTCTAGGCGCTCAGTCCAGAACTGCGCGACTGCTACGGTCGCAGGTTCGAATCCTGCCTCGGGCATGGATGTGTGTGATGTCCTTAGGTTAGTTAGGTTTAAGTAGTTCTAAATTATAGACGACTGATGACCACAGATGTTAAGTCCCATAGTGCTCAGAGCCATTTGAACCATTTTTGAAATCCGATGACCCGTCAAGGTGTGCCTAGAGACTCCCTGCACAGCAGTGCATACAACCTGACTGTCGCCCGCCATTCTGCCCAAAAACCAGGAGCGATGATCTTTTCATAAAAGGACCCCTTTAGTTGTCTTCCGCGCCACCCTCACAGCACAGCGGTACTTCGTTGGTATTCTATGCTCTATTTTGTTGCCCTTAATGGCAAACCATCCTGGCCTTACATTTCAGGGAGATAACACCCGCCCACACGCGGCGGAGTTCCTACTGCTTGTCTTCGAGCTTGCCAAACCTTATCTTGCCCAGCAACGTTGTCGTATCTCTCCTGAATTGAGAACGCATGGAACGTTATGGGCAGGGCCCTCCATTCGTCTCAGGATTTTAAAGGTCTAACGCGCCAGTTGACAGAATTTGGCGCCATATCCCGCAGAGGGCATCCAAGAACCCTATCAATCCTGCTAAGCCGAATAACTGTTTGCGTAACGGACAGAAACGGACCAGCGCGCTATTGAATTTCTCGACTTGTGAAGCTGGTTCCCTTGAATAAATCATTTAATTTTTCTGAAATTGCGATCGTTGGTTAATCTGTACATATACATCACATCCACCGATTTCCGTTCCCTTCTCATGATTCCTTCGTGGTGCATCTTTTGGTGTATATTGATGCTGTTAATAGTTGCCTGAAGAAAACGTTTGAGTCTTCGAGAGCATGGTGTCTTGAAGAATCCATGCCCAGAAACATCATTCACCGTCGTCACAGGGCGTCGAACCCATACAGGATTATTTATTCATAAGTGGACATCCAGAAGACAACTGCATGAAAGCTGCAAGACATTCAGAAGTTTTCTTTGTTTTACGGACTCGTTTTTTCCGCTGTCGCTTTTATACAAGTACACCGCATTTTATGACTGTAATAAGACTTATTAAGACCAAACGCGATTCGCTTTTTTATGTTCTATAGATTCACTGCCAGCTTCCATTTTGTTTCGGTATTGCGGGATGCTTTCGTCTTTTGTTTTGATCTGGTGGTAACAAGAGCGTCTGCTATTGCTCTCTCTTTTTCTTTCTGTGTGTGTGTGTGTGTGTGTGTGTGTGTGTGTGTGTGTGTGTGTGTGTACATTTGCGTGTGAGAAAAGACAAAGCGAATGCCTAAAATTTTGAATTTTTTATCTCCTTCCATAATTGAAAATAGCCGTGGACATAAGTAGTTCCAAAGATAGAAATCAGTTCATATGCAAAATTTTGAGTATTTTCAAACCTGGCAAGGAAATATTTATAAAATTCAGGTTCGCCAACTTCACTCAATTTGGTCTTCAAATCTGAATCATATTGGATGTCATCTACGTCTGTTTCCATTTGAGTAGATACCGATTGTATGTATAAATGCAAGAGAACAAAGGAAATTTGTTTTTCAGTAACTTACAATCTGCAAAAGATTGATTCAAACTGTTTTCTAAGGCTGAAGATTTTTTTCTGCACACTGCATGTGTGATTTTGTCCCATCTGAAGTAGGCTTGTTCATGTTGCATGCTGGGAAGTTTTATTTTTCAATCGCTTTCCCATAAAACTAGCTTAAATTTCAATGCCTTAGCTTTTGGTCTGCTACCAAAATATTCGTTGCTAGTCGGTTTTGTACATCTCCATGTAAGGTAACAAAATGTCTGCATGTCGTTATACTGGCTGGGCTGGACGCACAAATAAGCTATGGTATAAGCGCTCTAGAAACAGACGGTTCATCCGTTCGGTAATGTCGCTTCAAATTAGATCACACTTGGAGGTAGGCAACCCAGTAAACAGAGTTCCAAAGCAAAGCTGGCAGCTGTCGTTGTGCCTTCCCAGGCAGCACCAGCAGCAATTTCAAAGAATAACACAATTGCGCACTTCTGCACGTATTAACATTTCCTGCACCATAAACGGTACCCATGTTGGGCCCCTATAAAGTGAGTGAAAACTTGTACAGTTGCTCTGTCTTCTGATGTGTGTCCTACTTCTGTACATCTTTTAGTAGTCATACAGCATGCAATCATCATCTAAAATACGAGAGGTACTTAAGAATAAACTTGTAATGGTAAAAGCGCACAGCTAGACCACCGTTGTGACGGGAAAGTTGAGTTCGTACACTGACGGATAGCAAGTGGAACTCCTCACAATGGACATGAAAACTTCTCCACGTGCTACAACACTACAGAGACCGCCAAGCACACTAGAGTCAGAGGCGTCAGCGTTACAACCCATGCTTGCTGCCGAATGGGTGGGCTGATAGCAGGAGATCTGTAGCGTCGATGGACTGCGTTCCCGGTCATGGATTCCTGTCATCGGTTTGTTCGTGATACGCTTCACAAACCCTCCAAGTCTGTTAGTGGTCTTCGGTTTCTCCCTGCGTACATCGGGTGTACAATAATTAATAGTAGAAATTCACTCTGGTGCAAAGTATACGATAGCAGAAACAAAAACGGAACGTTTACAGGATGATTTCGTACCCCACCCAAGGGATGTCGAAAGGGTTGCCTAACCGTCAGGCGCTAGAACAGCCGCCAGGGCGGTTTGGTGACGAAATTTCGGAAGATATATTTCTAACGTGCTCAACAAAGTTGTGTAGGTGGCACCGAGAGTGTTGCCGAATTGAGGGCATATTACTTGTTACCTCTGCATTCCCGCGTGGTTACACCACTGGATGGCGGGAAACAGGAGGATTGAAAAGGCATAAATGTCCTTTGCTGCTTCAGCCACGTTCATATTTATTAGAATTACATTAATACCTTCAGCTGCTAACGGGCGTTGATATATATCAACGGGGACAGGTGAAAATGTGTGCCCCGACCGGGACTCGAACCCGGGATCTCCTGCTTACATGGCAGACGCTCTATCCATCTGAGCCACCGAGGGCACAGAGGATAGAGAGACTGCAGGGACTATCTCGCGCACTCCTCCAGCGAGACCTACAATCTCACCTACATTCGTAGCGTCCCACCCCAACACACTCATTACTCGTGGGCATTCTTACCAAGTCCCGCAAGAGTTCGGGGAATATGTGTGCATCCGCACAGAAGAAGAAGGTCGTGGCCGGTGTTACCAGAACTATACAGTTATATATCCATATAAGTATATACGTTCAGATTTCGTCGAATGGTTTTCAACGGTCGCTAGTGGTTCCAATCTGCAAACGAGGACAAAAGCTGCTGTCGCACTGCAGTCCAAAGGAATGCAATCACGTTCGTCGGGGATTTAGCCGCAAAATTTCCTTAGAGAAGAGTTGAAACGTTCGAGGGCATCAGCAGTGTCAAAAGTTGGCTAAAAGATCTCGCTATTGCTCATCACACTGCTAACGGTTGTTTTCGATCACGAAATGTATGGTTCAAATGGCTCTGAGCACTATGGGACTTAACATCTTATGTCATAAATCCCCTAGAACTTAGAACTACTTAAACCTAACTAACCTAAGGACATCACACAACACCCAGCCATCACGAGGCAGAGAAAATCCCTGACCCCGCCGGGAATCGAACCCCGGGAAATGTGTGATAATCAACGCCCCAAGGAAAGCGGTGCTCTCAATGGCGACCTCCGTGCCACCTCCTGAGGACTTCACGTGTCGATTCTTAGCGGCAGTGTGTCTCAAATGTTTTCCTGTGTCACCCATAAGAAAATCCCGTGATTTTAACTCTAGGTGTCGCGGTACTGACCTCTTCTCAGAGACGTAGAAAGAAGGGCTTAAATGTGGGTAAGAGCGCTGTGACGAACTATCCATCGTGTGACACGTCTGGAGAACTGTGCTGAACTTCGGTGCAAATGTTACATCGTTAACCAACATGACATGCCACATGAACTTGTTAGCTCTAGCCTTTCCTTGTCGCACGTGCCGACGCTTTGCTGTTTGAAGTGTCGCCGAGCCCGAGCGTGACATCGCAGGGCGGCACGCTTTTAAAATCATTGCAGTGGAAAGTCGTATCTTTGAACCAGATTTCAAATTTATGCGTCGCAATAGGAGGCAATCACGGTGCTACGAAAAAGCGACCACTTACTTCTGTTGTACAGTGGTGGCGCCAGGTGAACAGATAAATTTACAAGGTACCGTGGCAATGTGGTATGGCGTACATAGGTCAAACCACACGCACCGTGAAAGAACGCTGCACTGAACATCAACGTTACACTCGCCTTTTGCAGCCAAGCAAGTCCGCTATTGCTGAACATTGTATTTCTACTGGACATTCAATGGAGTATGAGAAAACAATGATTTTGTCCACTGCAACGTCTTTCTGGGACTCCATTATTAAAGAATCCGTAGAAATACGTGTTGTGGATGGCAGGAGAGCCAACACCGTGTTACTAGAGGAGGCCGAAAGACACGCGTTTTAGCTCACGCAGGCTGGCGTTGGTCTGGAACAGGACAAGGAAATTAGAATTTAGAAAAAAACGGACGTAGCTGGTGGAATACTTAACTTTAATCCATTAATGACCAACGTCGGTCTGGACGGTACATAGTTCACCATATCAATAGTAACTGATAATGGCGCCTTGCTAGGTCGTAGCAAATAACGTAGCTGAAGGCTATGATAACTATCGTCTCGGCAAAGGAGAGCGTAGAAGTCAGTGAACCATCGCTAGCAAAGTCGGCTGTACAACTGGGGCGAGTTTTTTTTAATTGTGTGTCTACTATGTTACTTGTCTGATTCCTGTGTATTTTATTGGCGTTGCCAACCCCTTTGTTTTATGTTATAAGTTTCCACAATTTTCCGCCGTCTTAAAAGTTAAGTCACCGTTTTATCGGCTGCTTTTATTGTTTCTTTTCTTCTTACGTTTTTAAAAAGTCTGTAGGCTGTAGAGCAGCATACTAAGCTGCTGCCAGCCCGCCCTCTTCAGGGCGAATCGAAATTCAATAAAGGAAAAAAAAAAAACGTTTTCGCCAATCTGCGACGGCTCACCAGAATACGACTGGCAGGTGCCCAGTTGAAATATCGCGCGAAGTATTGAACGACGACCGGCTGCAAGCCCGAAATTTGTTTGAATAGTCAATTCGCCGGGAAAATTATAAAATTCAAGTCAGATAAATTAGCATCGAACGTCTTCAGTCCGAGCTTGTTCTCCGTGACGTCGTCGTCGGCTGGTCGTTAAACCCTTATTCTCCTTTCCGGATTTGAGTGCCTTATGTCGGTCAGCACTGCAGTGGATCCCCGGCAGCAGGTGGCGGCCAGTACGGGTGGTTATGGTTACGGCTCGCTGCGGCCAGCCAGTGGGCAGGGCTGGCTGTCGCGCCCCCGCGCCGCCTCTCCCCCTCGCACACACCTCCTCATTTCCATTCCACCGGCGGCTCGTATTTCAGACACTCAACTGTTGGCCGGCCCACGCCCCGCGGTCACGACGGGCGATAACTCTCGCCGCCGCGCCGTAGACAATGTAGCTGCGCCTAAAACGCCTAATAACTCCGCAGCCGGCCTCGCGGCCGTTCATTTTGGGTGGTTTTGGGACGATCGTGCCATCTGTTAGCCGACGGGGGAACCCACGCCGCCAGCTGCGTTCCGACGTTCCTGCAAGGTCGCACAGACGGCACTTCATCTCCGCCGTACAAAAGGTATCCCAAAAATTCGCCAAATAATAGCCACCAGATCGCATAGCTAATAGTGACGCTAGAAAAAAAAGTTTGCAACTTTGACAAGTCCCATTTTTTTCGGTTACATTATACAGTGTGTTTCGAATAAGCTGAGCATCTCCAGTACTTAAATGTTTTCGAAAATCATGCTCTGACACAATGGCCATATGACAAACAACTCACACTGTGGACCAAGGCCCGACCATACGATTAGGTTCCCAGCTATGTTAGTGGCACGAAGCCTTTTTAAGTAAGATAACTTAGTACGTTGTCTTCGACGGCGAGTGTTCATCGGAGACAACGCAATCGTCAGGAGTGTCCCGGGGAAGTGTGATAGGATCTCATTTATTCTTTACACTTCACTTACATCAGTGACCTACCGGACAGTATAAGCAGCAATCTACGGCGCTGCTGCTGCTGCTGTGGTTCACGGGAAGGTATCGTCGTTGGTGACTGTAGAACTACACAAGACGACTTAGGCAAGATTATTAGTCGTTTTCATTAAAGACAGTTTGTTCTAAATGTAGAAAAATGTAAGTTAATGTGGATGTTTAGAAAGAACAATCCTGTAACTTTCGATTACAGCATTACTAGCGTGCAGCGTGGTACAGTCACATCGGTTAAATATTTAGGTGTAAGAACTTTCAGCATTGCAGCGAGTCAGCAATCGTAAGTATTGAAATAATTATGAAAAATCCGCCTCGACTGCACAAACTACCTCGTGTTTACCTAGGTTTCAGCGTGGGTAACCACGCCTTCTTCAGGACAATTATAAAATAGCTTGCCTAAATAGGCATAGGCAACGGGTAAAATCAACACCTACAGCGGAAAGACGCCATAATTTTTTTTACAAATACACGGTACACATGTACCAAGTCAATAAATATAACTTATCTCAACCCTGTGTGTGCTGCCCTGCTCCAGAAAACGTACGATGGTCACCGGCTCTCCACCGCTGAGACCTAGGTAAACACCAGGTAGTTTGTGCAATCGAGGCAGATTTTTCATTCTTTATTAGGTGTAACATTGCAAAGCGATATGAAATGGAGTGAACACGTCAGATTGATAGCAGGAAAGGCGAATGCTCGACTCGTTTTATTGGGAGAACTTTGGGAAAGTGGAGCTCATCCATAAAGGAGACTGCATGGAGAACGCTACCGCGACCCATTCTTGAGTATTGTTCGAGTGTTTGGGATCCGCACCAGCTAGGATTAAAGGAAGACATCGTAGCAATTCTGAGGCGTACTGCTAGACGTGTTACCAGTAGGTTCAATCAGCATGCAAGTATTTCGGAGTTGCTTCGTGAACTCAAATGGGAATTCCTGAAAGGAAGAAGGCTCGCTTTTCGCAAAGCGCTGTTGTGGAAATGTAGAGAACCAATGTCCACTGCAGAACGATTCTACTGCTGCCAACTTATATTTCGCGTAATGACCGCGAAGATAAGACGAGACTGATTCAGGCTCGTACAGAGACTTTTAGACAGTCTTTTCTTTCCTAGCTGTATTTTCAAGTGGAACCGGGAAGGGAATGACCAGCAGTGGCGCGTGGTATCCTCCGCCATTCACTGCACGGTGATGGGGAAGTTTGGCCACCGAGTTGCAAGCGTTTCCAGTTGACGCCGTATTAGGCGACTTGCGTGGCGATGGCGATGGAATGATGATGAGGTCAACACAACACCCAGTTCCCGAATGGAGAAACTCTCCGACCGGCTGGCCATGGAAACCGGGCTCACTGCATGGCAGAGTCGCTGACCAGTCATCTAAGAGGTGGGGGGGGGGGGGGGGGGGGGACGACGACGACGACGACACGTATAACAGTTACCTAGGTACATATACATATGATCATGACTGGAATTTGTCCTGCAACTAATATCGTATTTTTATCCCTAAAGATATGCGTTGTCTGAACGAAACCAATAGTACGGCCATTTTTACATTCAGGTCTATGTACGAGTCGATTGATTCCACTTATAACTCATTGACGTTGAAGTAATGGTGTATTATTAAATTACTGTGTTTGTGAGGTACACAATTTTACATTCTGTACATTTAAAACAAGTTGTCAATCCTTATACCATTTGAAATCTTATCAATATCTGACTGGATATCTGTGCAGCTTATTTCACATAGTGCTTCATTACAGATAACTACATCATTCGTTAGAAGTCTGAGGTTGATATTAGTGTCATCTACCACGTCATTAATATAGAATACGAACAACGTGCCTTCAACATACTTCCCTTGAACACGCCTGAAGTTACTTCATCTTCTGACGGAGTTGATATTCCTCTTATAACCTTATAACAGGGATACATTGCGAAAAACAGTGCAGATAAAAATGTTTTAACACCTGCTGTTTCCCATGCTACGCGTTATATGCGCACTATACAGTGCGGCATACTTGGAAGACCGATAAACCTCCTTCTTTATGTTACGATATTGGGTATTATGACGTGCTTCTACCACCGGATTTCGCCCCCTCTGCCTGTCGTCTCCAGTTGTCCGGCGTCTTCTGCCACACATGACGTTCTGTACAATACAAAAATAGCGGCTCAAGTCGAAGGCCGCCTTCTGCCAAGGCTGCCTTGTCTGCTGTATTTTTAATCGAGGCAGACCAAGTAATTTCATCTTTTATTGATTGATTAATTATTTCGTAAAATTGCAAGGCGCGGGACAGATTTGTTGCCTTGTTCCTGCGGTAACCTACTTCCTTTTTCTTGCGCTCTCATTACCAGGGACATACCTCTGGCGCCGCGGCCATCATTCTCTAGTACTGCAGCCGTTCGCAGTTCTCCACAGGCTCAGTGTTTTATTCTGTTACTTCTTCACGCTAAGCACGTGTGCTGCATCTTCATTGGGATCCTTGTCTTGCGATTCCTCCCATTTCCGAGGGACGTCCTGCAAGGTACGAGGATGATTCGACTGAAAAATTTGAAACTAATTAAGAGGTTGAAACCAGTTAACTGGAAACTGTGTGAGTCCGTGTCTGTGTGTGTGTTTAGGTGACAAAACCTCTCGCTAGCAATGTAAAAGCAAGTACTTTTAATGTCTGGGAAAGATCATTGTTCGTACACCGCGATCGCAGTGTAGATACTTTTATTGACGCAAGATGACCCGCGTCAACAGCCTCATGCTGCCATTGTCTGCTTATGGAACTAGTCAAAGCATAAAAGACACTCCCCACGTATACATGTCTTGATAAAAATCGAGTTGATAAAACGCACAGAGTTGATAAAATGCGCACAGTTGAGAAAATACGCTGGATCTTTATCAAGACATGCGGAATGCCTTTTACGCTTTGACTAGTTCTATAAGTTCAGATGATGGCAGCACAAGACTGGTGAAACTGGTCATCTTGGAAGAATAAAAGCGTGTACACTGCGATCGCGCCGTACGAAGGGTGTTCATTACCAACCATACCGGCCGCCCAACAGCGCAGCACGTGTAATTTTAAATTCCGATTTCAGTGTCTGATCTAAACTCGCCTTTGCTACCCTACTTTTAATTCATCTGAAACGCATTTGACGGTCTGTAAATGAAATTGAAAATATAGAATGGTTATCAATAACACTCACAAAGGCTTTGTAATGAAACAATCACACACAGTGGCTAACTGTTGCGTACTGAAAATGTGCCCTTTTATAAAACGCATCCACTGAATTTATATGAAATTTTGTACATGAAAACTGTTTTTAATTTGGTCTCAAAAGGTTCATTTAGGTCCTACAACACACTGTTGCTTCATAGCAGATAACTTGACACTGCTCAGACCCACTTCAAGAATGATGAGCTGAAATAAATCCCCGCGTGCCTTTTTATCTTATTTTTCAGGCTGGATTTTATTTTTTTAACTTCTGTTCCTTTCCTGAAAATATGGTTCACCCGCATGAACCATGTACCTTGCCGCCGGTGGGGAGGCTTGCGTGCCTCAGCGATACAAATTGCCGTACCGTAGGTGCAACCACAACGGAGGGGTATCTGTTGAGAGGCCAGACAAACGTGTGGTTCCTGAAGAGGGGCAGCAGCCTTTTCAGTAGTTGCAGGGGCAACAGTCTGGATGATTGACAGATCTGGGCTTGTAACACTAACCAAAACAGCCTTGCTGTGCTGGTACTGCGAACGGCTGAAAGCAAGGAGAAACTACGGCCGTAATTTTTCCCGAGGGCATCCAGCTTTACTGTATGGTTAAATGATGGCGTCCTCTTGGGTAAAATATTCCGTAGGTAAAATAGTCCCCCATTCGGATATCCGGGCGGGGACTACTCAGGAGGCCGTTGTTATCAGGAGAAAGAAAACTGGCGTTCTACGGATCGGAGGGTGGAATGTCAGATCCCTCAAACGGGCAGGTGGGTTAGAAAATTTAAAAAGGGAAATGGATAGGTTAAAGTTAGATATAGTGGGAATTAGTGAAGTTCGGTGGCAGGAGGAACAAGACTTTTGGTCAGGTGAATACAGGGTTATAAATACAAAGCAAATAGGGGTACTGCAGGAGTAGGTTTAATAATGAATAAAAATATAGGAGTGCGGGTAAGCTACTACAAACAGCATAATGAACGCATTATTGTGGCCAAGATAGACACGAAGCCCACGCCTACCACAGTAGTACAAGTTTATATGCCAACTAGCTCTGCAGATGACGAAGAAATTGAAGAAAAGTATGATGAAATAAAACAAATTATTCAGATAGTGAAGGGAGACGAAAATATAACAGTCATGGGTGACTGGGATTCGGTATTGGAAAAGGGAGAGAAGGAAACGTAGTAGGTGAATATGGATTTGTGGGAAGAAATGAAAGAGGAACCCGCCTGGTAGAATTTTGCACAGGTAAAATAAATGCATAAATAAATAAATAAATAAATAAATAAAATAATCAAGGCTAATACTTGGTTCAATAATCATAAAAGGAGGTTGTATACATGAAAGAATCCTGGAGATACTAGAAGATATCAGATAGATTATATAATGGTAAGACAGAGATTTAGGAACCAGGTTTTAAATTGTAAGACATTTCCAGGGGCATATGTGGACTATTGGCTATGAACTGTAGATTAAAACTGAAGAAACTGCAAAAAGGTGGGAATTCAAGGAGATGGGACCTGAATAAACTGAAAGAACCAGAGGTTGTACAGAGTTTCAAGGAGAGCATAAGGGAACAATTGACAGCAATGGGGCGAAAAAATACAGTACAAGAAGAATGGGTAGCTTTGAGGGATGAAGTAGTGAAGACAGCAGAGGATCAAGTAGGTAAAAAGACGAGGGCTAATAGAAATCCTTGGGTAGCAGAAGAGATAATGAATTTAATTGATGAAAGGAGAAAATACAAAAATGCAGTAAATGAAGCAGGCAAATAAGAATACAAACGTCTCAAAAATGAGATCGACAGGAAGAGCAAAATGGCTAAGCAGGGATGGCTAGAGGATAAATGTAAGGATGTAGAGGCTAATCTCACAAGGGGTAAGATAGATGCTGCCTACAGGAAAATTAAAGACACCTTTGGAGAAAAGAGAACCACATGTATGAATATCAAGAGCTCAGATGGAAACCCAGTTCAAAGTAAAAAAGGGAAAGCAGAAAGGTGGAAGGAGTATATAGAGGGTCTATACAAGGGCGATGTTCTTGAGGACAATATTATGGAACCGGAAGAGGATGTAGATGAAGATGAAATGGGAGATATGATACTGACTGAAGAGTTTGACAGAGCACTGAAAGACCTAAGTCGAAACAAGGCCCCGGGAGTAGACAGCATTCCATTATAACTACTGACAGCCTTGGGAGAGCCAGTCCTGACAAAACTCTATCATCTGGTGAGCAAGATGTATGAGACAGGCGAAATACCCTCAGACTTCAACAAGAGTATAATAATCCCAGTCCCAAAAAATCAGGTGTTAACAGATGTGAAAATTACCGAACTATCAGTTTAATAAGCCACGATTGCAAAATACTAACACGAATTCTTTACAGACGAATGGAAAAACTGGTAGAAGCCCACCTCGGGGAAAATCAGTTTGGATTCCGTAGAAATGTTGCAACACGTGAGGCAATACTGACCCTACGACTTATCTTAGAAATTAGATTAAGGAAAGGCAAACTTATGTTTCTAGCATTTGTAAACTTAGAGAAAGCTTTTGACAATGTTGACTCGAATACTCTCTTACAAATTGTAAAGGGAGCGAAAGGCCATTTACAAATTGTACAGAAAGCAGATGGCAGTTATAAGAGTCGAGGGGCATGAAAGGGAAGCAGTGGTTGGGAAGGGAGTGAGACAAGGTTGTAGCCTCTCCCCGATGTTATTCAATCTGTATATCAAGCAGGCAGTAAAGGCAACAAAAGAAAATTCGGAGTAGGTTTTAAAATCCATGGAGAAGAAATAAAAACTTTGAGGTTCGCCGATGACAATGTAATTCTGTCAGAGACAGCAAAGGACTTGGAAGAGCAATAAAACGGAATGGACAGTGTCTTGAAAGGAGAATAGAAGATGAAGATCAACAAAAGGATAATGGAATGTAGTCGAATTAAGTCGGGTGATGCTGAGGGAATTAGATTAGGAAATGAGACACTTAAAGTAGTAAAGGGGGTTTGCTATTTGGGAAGCAAAATAACTGATGATGGTCGGAGTAGAGAGGATATAAAATGTAGACTGGCAATGGCAAGGAAAGCGTTTCTGAAGAAGAGAAAGTTGTTAACATCGAGTATAGATTTAAATGTCAGGATGTCGTTTCTGAAAGTATTTGTATAGAGTGTAGCCATGTATGGAAGTGAAATATGGACGATAAATAGTTTGGACAAGAAGAGAATAGAAGCTTTGGAAATGTGGTGCTACAGAAGAATGCTGAAGATTAGATGGGTAGATCACATAACCAATGAGGAGGTATTGAATAGGACTGGGGAGAAGAGAAATTTGTGGCACAACTTGACTAGAAGAAGGGATCGGTTGGTAGGACATGTTCTGAGGCATCAAGGGATCACCAATTTAGTATTGGAGGGTAAAAATCGTAGAGGGAGACCAATAGATGAATACACTAAGCAGATTCAGAAGGATGTAGCTTGCAGTAGTTATTCGGAGATGAAGAGGTTTGCACTGGATAGATTAGCATGGAGAGCTGTATCAGACCAGTCTCAGGACTGAAGACCACAACGACAACAACAACAACATGGTTCACTGACCACGCAATAGTAAAAAATGTGACAGTACAGGATTTGCCAATTCTATTTCTTCATCTAATAATGGGGATAAGCTTCGAGAAATATCTGTAAATGAATAGGGAAGTACTCTGCAGTTATATTTAATCCTTTTAATGACACCAAAATAACTGGATCGAACATGAACGATAACCTTTTATATCATTATCATTAATCGCGAAATTTTCTTTTACGCACAAATATTTAGAGTATGTAAAATTACCGTTTACTTTCTTTATGAAATACTTTTAACTGGCAATGGTGGGCGTAAACTCATTAGAATACTGAACACTTGACTGATGATTCATCCTGGGTACTAAAACGTAGATACTGTTAGACACAGTGAAATTTTCGCACTACAATACTTCGCAATTAGCGCTGCAGCAAATGAATATTGACGCTTGTTACCTTCTGCCAAACCAATTGTCTCTCTATAAAATCATGTCAAAATCATTTTCTATATTCAATCATATCAGAGAGCATCGCAAATTTCCTTTCTCTGCGGCACTTACGCCATGACGCAATCTCTCTCTCGCTCTCTGACCGACAACTGTTGCTGACTCTTCCGATCGCCCCTCCGCTAAATAATACAACCTCTGGTAGCCAAAGAGTGTGTCATTCATGTGTTCAGGCACGCAAAGATGCTCGTAGTGGCTAACGTTCCAAACGCCTGTGATTTCTCTTGATTTTTATATTCAAAGATACGCCAAGTGTTAAACATACCAGACAAACTACGTTTCATCATGTTATTGGTATTTTTTTTCAATTATTTCTCCTAATTTAAATACCTTTCAACCTTATTTATTATTTATTTATTATTACTCAAAGCTGTAATAAGAAAAATTAGAGGGCATCAGTTTTCCAAGTAGTCCTAATGACCGAGCGAGGTGGCGCAGTGGTTAGCACACTGGACTCGCATTCGGGAGGACGACGGTTCAATTCCGTCTCCAGCCATCCTGATTTAAGTTTTCCGTGATTTCCCTAAATCGTTTTAGGCAAATGCAGGGATGGTTCCTTTGAAAGGGCACGGCCGATTTCCTTCCAAATCCTTCCCTAACCCGAGCTTGCGCTCCGTCTCTAATGACCTCGTTGTTGACGGGACGTTAAACAAAACAAAAAATTGTTCAAATGGCTCTGAGCACTATGGGACTTAACATCTGTGGTCATCAGTCGCCTAGAACTTAGAACTACTTAAACCTAACTAACCTAAGGACATCACACACATCCATGCCCGAGGCAGGATTCGAACCTGTGACCGTAGCAGTCGCGCAGTTCCGGACTGAGCGCCTAGAACCGCGAGACCACCGCGGCCGGCGGACGTTAAACACAAACCACCACCACCACCAGTCCTAATGACGCTTCGGAATTGCATGGATACTTCGCACCGTGAGAAGAATTCTTTTGGTTGTGAATACAGCCACGCGTGCACGGTTGTTTTGACCTCTTCGTCGCTTCTGAAACGCTTGCCAGCCAACGCTTCTTTGAGCCCCCTGACACATGAAAGTTGTTCTGGACAAGGTTTTGCGAGTAGTGCGTTAGAGACATTCAAATTCGATATCCTTTAATGTTCCTACGGTTGATCAGGCAGTATGAAGACGAGCATTGTCGTATTGCAACAAAACACCTGCAATCAGAGGGTAATAGGCAGTCGGCTCACTTCTCCAAGTGCTTGAATTCTTCTAATTTTACGTTCGTGGTCCTCATGCTAGCTGCAGTGTGTAGGAGTAATCAAATATAACCGTCTGCTGTAAACAAGACGTTTCTCCTAACATCTGCCATTGCAGATGTTCGTCTGTGCACTGAATCGTATGTTAAGCGCAAGAGTGTTACGGAGACGGTTACAAAGTACCGTTGGAGACTCTTCAAGAGAAGCGTTTTCACGTAGCAACTTACTGTTAAAATTCCGATCGTTTAAGTTCCAACAAGAGCTGAGCAACACTTGATATACTCCTACATGTATTTCTTCTTCTCGTGGTATTACAGTGTTTCGTATATTTTCGCCACTTCGACAGGATTACCCCATTCTGATCCCTGCACTGCGGTTCTTCGGCATCTTCTAACTGTAGGAGTTTTTATATCCTTCTCCGCATTGTCTACCCACCTCTTTTGTTTTCTTCCAGATAAAGTCTGTTCATTTTTTTGTCTTTGTTCCAGCGCCCCTCCCTAAGAACATGTACGAACTAGGCTATTCTCATACTTTTTACTGTTCTCCCAACGTCAGCTCTTTGTTTAAGGCCGTCCAATTCAGCATTCACTCTAAATCTTCATGCATCATTCTTACCCCGAACCTCTCCACAGATCTCGCGCAGCGCACTGCTGCCAAATATTCTGAACAGCTGCTCTTGTATACTCGGTAGTGTCTACTTTCCATATTCGTAAATTGCGACTCAACTAGTCACGACGTTGTACACGTATAGTTTAATCAGTCTGTTTAATATCCTGGAAGCATCGATCACTGCTTAAGATGTAGGATTCTGCTTCAGTTCGCTTGGCGTGTATCCTCAATATAAGGGGCTGGATATTATAGGTTGTGTAGATGTTCAACGTCCGTCTCCGAAGCTGAGTGGTAACCATCATGCTAACTCAGCATGTTCGATCATAAAAATGAAAAAAATGAAAAAAAATAATAATAAAGTGGATCATCGATGAACAAGCATCATGGGACGTCCGCCTCGAACAAATACACGACCAATAATGGACAAAATGAGCTTTTTTTTAAAAAAAGTGTTCAGAGCGGCTGACTGTGATGCGAGGGTTCCCGGTTTCAATTCCCGGTATGGCCAGATTAATTTTGCGTGGCGAGAGGACTGGAACGGGCGCATTTTGCTTCATGAGGCCAACTGAGGAGCTGCTCGACCGAGTAGTAGCTGTTCTATAGTCAAGAAACCGGACAGCAACCGAGAGAGCGGTGTATTGACCACATGCCCCTCCATAATGCATCCATTGATGCAGTTGGTAGAAGATGACACGGGAATAAGTAGAGCGCGATTGGCTTTGTGAAAGAGAACTTTTGCTTACGTTTACCTACATGTTCAAAACTGTAGCCTACTGCTGGTAATAGATTCAGTTTGTCATTTCATCGTCTTTCCTGGTAAACTTCATGTATTTTGTCTTTTTTTACGTCCACATGCCTGCAGGACAATAGTTTCCGCCTGCACAGTTATTAAATGTATTTAAATACGGTAGTGGTTTCGGCCTGTTGGGCCATTTTCAAGTGACAGCTTACTACGAAGTGTATCAATGCACCGTTTCTTTTAAGAGGACCCTCCTCGTGTCAGATATGTTTACATATTCCGTGAATATACATAGAAGCGCCAAAGAATCTGATGTAGGGATACGTATTCAAATATAGGGATATGTAAACAGGCATAATACGGCGCTGCGGTCGGCAACACCTCTAAAAGATAGAAAGTGTCTGGCGCTATTGTTAGATCGGCTACTGCTGCTACAATGGCAGGTTACCAAGATTTAAGTGAGTTTGAAAGTGGTGTAATAGTCGGCGCACGAGCGATGGGACACAGCATGTCCGAAGTGGCAATGAAGTGGGGATTTTCCCGTACGACCATTTCACGAGTGCACCATGAATATCCGGAATCCCGTATCCGCTAAAATATCAAATCTCCGACATCGCTGCGGCCAGAAAAAGACCTGTAAGTACGGGACCAACGACGACTGAAGAGAATCGTTGAACGTGACAGAAGTACAACCCTTCCGCAAATTGCCGCAGAAATCAATATTGGGCCATCAACAAGTGTCACCGTGCGAACCATTCAACGAAATATCATCGATATGGGCTGTCGGAGCCGAAAGCCCACTCGCGTGCCCTCGATGACTAAACGACACAAAACTTCACGCCTCGCCTGGGCCCGTCAACACTAGCATTGGATTGTTGATGACTGGAAACATGTTGCCTGGTCGGACGAGTCTCCTTTCAGATTGTATCGAGCGGATTGACGTGTACGGGTATCGAGACAACTTCAAGACTCCAGGGGATCTGCATTTCAGCAGGGGACTGTTCAACCTGGTGGAGGCTCTGTAATGGTGTGGGGCGCGTGCAGTTGGAGTGACAGGGGGCCCCTGACACGTCTAGATACGAACCTGATAGGTGACAGGTACTTAAGCATCCTGTCTGATCACCTCCATCCATTAGTGTCCATTGAGCATTCCGACGGACTTGGGCAATTACAGGAGGACAATGCAACACTCCACACTTCCAGAACTGCTACAGAGTGGCTCCAAGAACACTTTTTTTTAGTTTAAATACTTCCGCTAGCCACCCCAGACGTGAACATTATTGAGCTTGTCTGGGATCCCTTACAACGCGCTGTTCAGAAGAGATCTCCGCCCCCCCCCCCCCTCCCCCGCCCTCCTCGTAGTCTTACGGATTTATGGACAGACCTGCAGGATTGATGGGGTCAGTTCCCTGCAGCACTACTTCAGACATTAGTCGTGTCCATACCACGTCGTGTTTAGGCACTTCTGCGTGCTCTCTGGGGCCCTACACGATATTAGGCAGGTGCACTAGTTTCTTTGGCTCTTCAGTAATACGACAGGAGTTTTGGAATTTATACAAAAGAACGTAGCAGTACATTCGAAAATAACTATTACAAAAAGAGCTGATGGAAGCAAAGTATTGTTACTGCATTAAAATATTTTATTTATTTCTACAACTCTGTTTTCGCTATTTTCCAATAGATACAGTAGCATTAAGTGGTGTTGCGGGTAGTTAGTCCTAAGCGTCATGAAATAAGCTTACGCACTTTTAAACATAATGCCACGAAAGTATTAGCTTATTGCTGATTGCACCACGAAGTTATTCTCAATTGAATATGTCAACTTACTAGCCCAGTTGTCGTCACTTGCGGGAAGTTATAATTTTTTGCATTAATATGAAGAAATCTGCGGCCGAGGCTTATAAAATGCTGGTGAGGCACCTATTGATGAAAGAACGTGTAGAGAATGGTTTCAACGCTTCAAGATCCGTGATTTTGACATGAAAGGCCGGCAAGGCAATGGAAGAGGGAGGGTTGTCAAAGTTACTGAAACTGACTAAAACGATCACAGGGATCGTTGTTGAAAGCAGTTGATGCAACTGTGCCGAGTACTGAATGACAAGCGAACCCATTATAGCGGTAGGCTTGAAACGGTGGAGCATGACAATGCTCGACTTCATTTCTCAAAACCCGTGGAAAAATACTTAGAAACGTTAAAATGGGAAGTCCTAGCCCACCCGCCGTACTCTCCAACATTGCTTCCTCTGACTAGCACCTTTCTCTATCAGTAGCACACGTCCTAGCCGACCATCACTTACGGCCATATGAACAGGTGGAAAATTGGATCGATTTATGGATCCCCACAAAAGACGCCCAGTTCCTCCGCCGCGAGATTCGTAAGATGTCCGATAGATGGGACAAAAGTAGTGGCCAGCGATGGACAATACTTTGAATCGTAAATCTTATTGTAGCTTTGTCTCAATAAAGCCTCGAACCTTAAGGAAAAATCGACGGAAGCAAAGTT
This sequence comes from Schistocerca gregaria, assembly GCF_023897955.1. Classification (NCBI taxonomy): domain Eukaryota; kingdom Metazoa; phylum Arthropoda; class Insecta; order Orthoptera; family Acrididae; genus Schistocerca; species Schistocerca gregaria. The sequence continues at coordinate 246,230,522 of NC_064925.1, read as the reverse complement.
TTAGACCTAATACACTCTTTGTTAATTAAACAACTGATTATTATTACACTGAACATGTAAAATATTTTATTGATTTTATTATTATTATTATTAAAATCGTACGTATCAGTGGCACATAAAAAATTACAGTGACGGTAGGTTATGCAGGGTGTCACAGAATGGTCACCATTCAGGGATCTGCGTCTACATCTACGTAAATACTCCCCAATCCAACGCACGACTACTGGTCATTTCCTCTATGTTACACTCGCAAACGGAGCGAGGGAAAAACACTGTTTGTATGTTGCCGTATGAGCCCTAATTTCTTGTACCTTGTCTTGGTGGTCCTTAGGCGAAATCTATATTGGAGACAGTACAATCGTTCTGCGGTCAGCTTCAACCGCCGGTTCCCTAAATTTTCTCAGTAATGTTCCTCGAAAAGAATGTCACCTTCCCTCCAGTGATTCGCATTTGAGTTCCCGAACCATGCCCATAATACTTGCGTGTTGTTCGAACCCACCAGTAACAAATCTAGGAGCCCGCCTCTGAATTGCTGAGATGTTTTCCTTTAATCCTACCTGATACGGATCCCAAACACTCGAGCAATACTCAAGAATAGGTCGCACTAGCGTCCTATATGCGGTTTCCTTTGCAGATGAACCACACTTTAGTAAAATTCTCCCTAGAAACCGTAGTCAACCACTCACCTTCTCTAACACAATCCTCACATGCTCGTTCCATTTCATATCGCTTTGCAACGTTGTACCCAGATATTTAAACGACGGGACTGTACCATGTGGGACACTACTAATGCTGTATCGGAACATCACAGGTTTGTTTTTTCTCCTCATCCGCATTAACTTACATTTTAATACTTTTCGAGCTAGCTACCATTCATTACAGCGATTAGAAATTTTGTCTAAGTCATCTTGTGTCCTTCTAGAGTCACTCAACTACGACACCTTCCCATGCACTACAGCATCAGCAACAAAAAACGGCAGATTCCTGCCTGCCATATAATTTATATAGAGAGAGAATGATGGCGGTCCTATCACATGTCCCTGGGGCACTCCAGACGATACCCTTATCGCTGATGACCACTTGCTGTCGTGTTCTATAACTTAAGAAGTCTTCCAGTCACTATCCAAATGACAGTCCTATCCAAATGACAGGAACGATCATTCGAAGCAAATAAGATTAGAAGACATGGACTCTAAAATGCACAGCTTAACAGCTGTGAGCACTTCGTCTTCCCTATTGTGAAACATTCCTCTGTGGACCGATTCCATAGGCTCGTACCTTCTTTAAGAGCCTGCAGTGGGGCACCGCGTCTAACGATTTCCGGAAATTTAGAAATATGGAATCTGCATGTTGCCCGTCATCCACAGTTTGCAGTATATCATGTGAGAAAAGGGCAAGCTGAGTTTCGCACGGGCGATGCTTTCTAAAACCAAGCTGATTTGTCGACGTAAGCTACTCTTTCTCAAGAAAATGTTCGAACTGAGAATATGTTCGAGGATTCCGCAGCAAACCGATGTTAGGGATGCTGGACTTAAATTTTGTGGGTCCGTTCTTTTGCGCTTCTTATACGCGGGAGTCACATGCGCTTTTCTCCAGTCACTTGGGGCTTTGCGATAGGCGAGAGATTCGCGATAAATGCAAGCTAGGGAGCCAGGGTGTCGTGATTACTCCCTGAAAACCCGAATTGGGATTCCATCTGGACCTGGTGACTTGTTTTCAACTCTTTTGAGTTGTTTGTCTACTCCAGGGATGCTTATTACAATGTCGTCCACAAGGGAGCCTGTTCGACGGTCAAATTATGGTATGTTTGTAGGTTCTCCTTCGTGAACGGTGTTTTGAAAGTGAAATTTTAAATCTCAGTTTTAGTTTTGGTCTCTTTAACTGCTACACCAGACTGGCAAACAACTGACTCGATGGAAGCCATAGACCCACTTAGCAATTTTACATAGTACCAGAATTTTCGTGGGTTGTCTATCAGATATTTTACTAAGGTATGGCGGTGGTAGGTGTTGTATGTTTCGAACAGAGAGCTTTTAACAGGATCTCTACTAACTTGTGCATATCGTCCTATCCAAATGACAGGAACGATCATTCGAAGCAAATAAGATTAGAAGACATGGACTCTAAAATGCACAGCTTAACAGCTATGAGCACTTCATCTTCCCCATTGTGAAACATACCTCTTCTGCTGAAGAAGTGCTCATAGCTCTTAAGGTATGTAGTTTAGAGTCCGTGTTTACAAGACTTTTTTTTTGCTTCGAGTCCCGTTCTTCCTTTAACATCCTATGTCTGGGGTGGAAGGGGGCGGGGGAGTGAGACAAAGACGTTAATCGACTGTGACCCCCCCCCCCACGCAATGGGGCCCTGTATCGGCCCCTGGTTTGGATTAGCATAATAGTGGTAGTAGAAGCTGTGTGAAATGCATCTCGCATTTCAAATCCGCACCAGTTTCGAGCCACAGTAAAACTTCGCCAATCTTGAAGATTTTGCGCTCGTCTAAATTATACGTGTCTTTTTCGGTGCTCCTGCAGCAGCTTTCTGTCGTGGGGAATCAGTTCCGTCTGTTATTAATTTATTTGGTATGAATCTCTCGAGTGCTGTTGACACTATTTCTTTGAACTTAAGCCACATATGGTCTTCACTTACATAGTTGGGAAGGATTGGAGACTGTCCCTTAGAAAGACTTCAACCGAATTTTTAGTTGCTGTTAAAAAAATATATATTTCGCTTTTAGTTTTGGTGAATTTCTTTGTTACGGAATTGAGCCTCGCTACGACTGTGTGTTCACTAATCCCTGTATCCGTCGTGATGCTCAGGATTATTTGTGGCTAAGAGGTCAAGTGTGTTTTCGTAACCATTTACAATTTGAATGGACTCGTGAACTAACTGTTCAAAATAATTTATAAAAAGCATTTAGAACAATTATGGAAGTTGTTTTCTATGTACAGTATGGTCTGAAAATGTATTTTTGTCAACATACGGAAGGTAGATTGAAGTCACTGCCAACTGTAATTATATGAGTAGGGTAGGTACTTGCGATGAGATTCGAGTTTTGTTTGAAATGTTCGGCAACTGTTTCATCTGAGAGCAGGGTTGGTAAAAGGAACCAGTTATTGATTTATTCTGGTTGTCGAATATAAACTCTGTCCATACTAAGTCACAGGAACTACCTGCATCAGTGTCGCTTGTGAGCTGGAACACACATTACATTATTTTTCCTTAAGTTGTGCTTCTTGTTTCTGTTGTAGTGGAGATCATTACAATTACGGCTTTTCCCTCCAAAACTTAGGATGCTTTCTCTGTGACCCTGTAAATACCAGAGGTAAATAATGTAGAACAACAACTTACGATACAAGCATAGCATTCTGTATTACTTCATTTCCTTATTTCTAACATTTTAAAATTGTACGTCGACTTTATATGACATGTCAATCATAGATGTTCTTATCACTGTTCATGAATGTACTTTCAGTCATGTTTTGAACATTGTCCTGCTACACTTTATTAACTAATGTTTTGCCGCAAGCGATATCGGATTTTGAGTAAATTAATATGGAGTATGTCGTCCTTCTTTTCAGACATTCACATACCCATTTCTTCTTTCCATATTGTCTTTTGGGAATGCAGTTGTAGTAATTAAAGTAGGCACAAATGCAGCGATCAAAAAGAAATGTTTAGCGTAAATTCGCATTCTGTTTACAGCGTTCCTTTCTTGTTGCTCCCATGGCGATGGACTGTTTCTACCGCAATCAGTAAGCGTGAAAGGAAGCTACCGTACAGACAGAGGGATCTATATTTATACTTGGCAGAACTAATTCCATACTGACATAATCGTCGGAATTGCTTTCGTTTCCCAAAAGATATAAATATTTGGATTTCGGAAAAGAAGCTCTGTATTTGGCCAAGATGTCGAAGAAGAAGATCACTTACGTACTGGTTGTATCGAGTAAGATGTGGAGACGGCGGTTTGAAAGCGGACAGAAGGAGTACCAGGGAGGGCGTCCCTTACCTGAGGGCGGACCGAAGTGGCCGTGCATATCTAGGCGTTGCAGTGTGGAACCGCGAGACCGCTACGGTCGCAGGTTCGAATCCTGCCTCGGGCATGGATGTGTGTGATGTCCTTAGGTTAGTTAGGTTTAAGTAGTTCTTAGTTCTAGGGGACTGATGACCACAGAAGTTAAGTCCCATAGTGCTCAGAGCCATTTGAACCTTACCTGAGGGATCGCTACCTGGCGAAGGGGCAAGTGTGGCAAATGTCCGGCCTGGCAAATGTCCGGCGTGGCAAATGTCCGGCAGTCGTAGAAGCACCCTATGCCACGGGCAGTACGGTGCGGACTATGTAGATGGTAGCGAGCGTGAGGGAGTGGGCGCAGACAGGTCTGGGACGTCGCCACGTGCAGCCGCTTCCGCCGCCCACGCAGAGCTGCCGGCACTCCTCCGCCGCGGTCCCCTGACCACTGGACACGTGGACGTCTCTGGTCGCCGCTGCCGTCGCCTGACACCTGATAGGAGGCGAGCGTTTACGATCGACGCCGGCCGCCGGCCATGAATCTCCCGGCGCGAGGGCGTCGACACGGCAGGCGACGCCGCCCACAGCTGGCCGCGGCTCTGGCTTGCTCAAGAATGGGCTGACGTGGGATCACTGGCGCCCACCCAGCCACCACACCCGAGCGCTCACAGCACAGTGATTGCTGCGATCGTCGACCTGGCGCACCATCGCTGTAGCTAAAATACTACAACCGTGCAATATGACCAAAAGAATCTATACATATAATAGTGGACACTAATATGTGATATATCCACCCTTCGCCCGTATAGCAGCTTCCATTCTGCTGCGAATACTTTCAATGAGGTGTCTGAATGCGTTCAGGAATGGCAACCCATTCTTGCTCAACAGCCCAAACGCTAGAAATCAGTGACGTTGGACAATGTTCGATATTCAAACTCATCCCAAAGGTGTTCCATTCGGATGAGGTCGTGATTCTCCGCAGAACAGTTCATTTCAGGATTGTTGTTGTCGTCAAACCATTGCCTCACAGTTGTTGCTTTTTTTTTTTTAGTCTTCTGACTGGTTTGATGCGACCCGCCACGAATTCTCCTGTGCTAACCGCTTCATCTCAGAGTAGCACTTGCAAACTACGTCCTCAATTATTTGCTGTATGTATTCCAGTCTATGTCTACCTCTACAGTTTTTGCCGTCTACAGCCGGCGGCGGTGGCCGAGCGGTTCTAGGCGCTTCAGTCCGGTACCGCTCGTCTGCTACGGTCGCAGGTTCGAATCCTGCCACGGGCACGGATGTGTGTGATGTCCTTAGCTTAGTTAGGTTTAAGTAGTTCTTAGTTCTAGGGGACTGATGACCTCATATTTCTCAGAGCCATTTGAACCCATTTTTGCCCTCTGCAGCTCCCTCTAGTACCATGGAAGTCATGCCCTGATGTCTTAACAGATGTCCTATCATTCAGTCCCGTCTCCTTGTCAGTGTTTTCCCCATATTCCTTTCCTCTCAGATTCTGCGCAGAACCTCTTCATTCCTTACCTTATCAGTCTACCTAATTTTCAACATTCGTCTGTGGCGCGACATCTCAAATCCCTCGAGTTTCTTCTGTTCTGGTTTTCCCACAGTCCATGCTTCACTACCATAGGATGCTGCATTCCAGAAGTACATTATCAGAAATTTCTTCCTCTAATTAAGGCCGATATTTGATATTAGTAGACTTATCTTGGCCAGTAGTGCCCGTTTTGCCATAGCGAGTCGGCTTTTGATGTCCTCCTTGCTCCGTCCGTCATTGGTTATTTTACTGCCTAGGTAGCAGAATTCCTTAAATTGATCTACTTCGTGACCATCAATCCTGGTGTTAAGTTTCTCGCTTTATGTAAATCTGCGTGCTTTCGTGGCCGTTGTCACTGAAGTTAAAATCTTCTAGGTTATGTTTCTTCTAAAATGATCGACGTTTCGACCCCCTGCTGTGATCTTCCTTAGAAACTTCTGGTGTCCACTACTGCTAGAACACTACTAGCAATAGTGAACACCAGAAGATTCCGAAGATCACCCTACGACTTCTCATAGGAGATAGGTTAAGGAAAGGCAAACCTACTTTTTCGGTATTTCTAGAGTTACAGCTTTTGACAATGTTGACTAGTACACTCTCTTTCAAATTCTAAAGATGGCAGGGGTAAAATACAGGGGTCGAAAGGCTATTTACATCTTGTACCGAAACCGGACGGCAGTTACGAGTCTAGGGACATGAAAGGGAAGCAGTGGTTAGAAGGGAGTGAGACGTGGTTGTAACCTATCCCCGATACTGTTCAATCTGTATATTGAGCAAGTAGTAAAGGAATCAAAAGAAAAATTTAGAGCAGGAATTAAAGCCCAGGGAGAAGAAGTAAAAACTTTGAGGTTTGCCGATGACATTGTAATTCTTCAGAGACAGCAAAGGATCTGGAAGAGCAGTTGAACGGAATGGACAGTGCATTGAAAGGACAGTTCATAAGATGAACATTGACAAAAGCAAAACGAGGATAATGGAATGTAGTCAAATTAAATCATGCGATACTGAGGGAATTAGATCAGGAACTGAGTCACTCAAAGTAGTAGATGAGTTTTGCTCTTTTGGGCAGCAAAGTAACTGACGATGGTCGAAGTAGAGAGGATATAAAATGTAGACTGGCAATAGCAAGAAACGCGCTTCTGAAGAAGAGAAATTTGTTAACATCGAGTATAGATTTAAGTGTCAGGAAGTCGTTTTTGAAAGTATTTGTATGGAGTGTAGCCATGTATGGAAGTGAAACATGAACGATAAATAGTTTAGATAAGAAGAGAATAGAAGCTTTTGAAACGTGGTATTACAGAAGAATGCTGAAGATTAGATAGGTAGATCGTGCAAGTAATTGGGGAGAAAAGATATTTGAGGCACACGGATCGGTTGATAGGACACATTCTGAGACATCAAGGGATCATCAAATTAGTACTGGAGGGAAGTGTGGAGGGTAAAAATGATTGAGGGAGACCACTAGATGAATACAGTAAGCAGATTAAGAAGGATGTAGGGTGCATTAGTTATTCGGAGAAGTATGGAGAACTGTTTCAAACCAATCTTCGGACTGTAGACCACAACAACACTATGACATGACCTCTTTCATTATTTTGTAATTTTCAATTTAACGCCGGTTTTCAGTTATATTCCGGGGAATACTTTTATTGTCTCACTAGATTCCTAGTGATATGCTATAAGTTCTCCACAAAGACACGTGAATCGATGACTAGCTAAACTCGTTGCCACGCTACAAGTTACAACTCCACACGAAGATAATTTGTGAGAATCACGCCTCTGCGCCTAAGTTGACGTCACAAAACAAATACTGCGCGACCAACACGTACAGGCATAATCTATCCGTCGTGGCCTCAAGCAGTATTTGCCCGTTATTAGTCTCGTAGTTGTTCGCGATGTAAACCTGACGATATTTTGCCACAAAATAAAGTTCGACTGCCTCCTAACTGTAACGAGCGAATTTCAACGTCAATAAATTACCACTGGTTGCAGCAAACTTGAAGTCTCAGTTGATCTTCGTAACAGTCATCCTAAAGCATTAACTAAAATGTTCGCATGTAAGACACATTATCAGAATCGCTCTCCGAGTTTTGATCGTTCCTGGAAAGGAACATCCGCATTCTCTGGAGAGCCGTTCTCCACGCTCGAGGGTTGCAGAACCGGCACGATCTGAGTTAGATGGCGGCGGTAACGGCGCTGGCGAATCAGTCGGTGGCCACCGGCCGGAGATGGCGGAAGCGGCCGCTCCGACACGGTCCATCGGCGGAGAGGTTCAAGAACCGCGACCGCACTCTGCCGGCTGCCCTACGGCCTCCGGGGCGGACACCAACTCCGCAGTTCACAGAAGGGCAACTTGTCTTTCAGGTGGGAGGGCGTGCACCTACACTCACGAGACGAAACGTTACGACCACTGTCCATCGGTAGACTGGTTGCGCCTGGTGACGTTGCGGGCACGAGACGTGGCAAGGAAAGTATCTACATCTACATTTATACTCCGCAAACCACCCAACGGTGTGTGGCGGAGGGCACTTTACGTGCCACTGTCATTACCTCCCTTTCCTGTTCTAGTCGCTTATGGTTCGCGGGAAGAACGACTGCCGGAAAGCCTCCGTGCGCGCTCAAATCTCTCTAATTTTACATTCGTGATCTCCTCGGGAGGTATAAGTAGGGGGAAGCAATATATTCGATACCTCATCCAGAAACGCACGCTCTCGAAACCTGGACAGCAAGCTACACCGCGATGCAGAGCGCCTCTCTTGCAGAGTCTGCCACTTGAGTTTGCTAAACATCTCCATAACGCTATCACGGTTACCAAATAACCCTGTGACGAAACGCGGCGCTCTTCTTTGGATCTTCTCTATCTACTCCGTCAACCCGACCTCGTACGGATCCCACACTGATGAGCAATACTCAAGTATAGGTCGAACGAGTGTTTTGTAAGCCACCTCCTTTGTTGATGGACTAAATTTTCTAAGGACTCTCCCAATGAATCTCAACCTGGCACCCGCCTTACCAACAATTAATTTTATATTATCATTCCACTTCAAATCGTTCCGTACGCATACTCTCAGATATTTTACAGAAGTAACTGCTACCAGTGTTTGTTCCGCTATCATATAATCATACAATAAAGGATCCTTCTTTCTATGTATTCGCAATACATTACATTTGTCTATGTTAAGGGTCAGTTGCCACTCCCTGCACCAAGTGCCTATCCGCTGCAGATCTTCCTGCATTTCGCTACAATTTTCTAATGCTGCAACTTCTCTGTATACTACAGCATCATCCGCGAAAAGCCGCATGGAACTTCCGACACTATCTACTAGGTCATTTATATATATTGTGAAAAGCAATGGTCCCATAACACTTCCCTGCGGCACTCCAGAGGTTACTTGCACGTCTGTAGACGTCTCTCCATTGAGAACAACATGCTGTGTTCTGTTTGCTAGAAACTCTTCAGTCCAGCCACACAGCTGCTCTTATATTCCGTAGGCTCTTACTTTGTTTATCAGGCGACTGTCCGGAACTGTATCGAACGCCTACCGGAATGCAAGGAAAGTGGCATCTACCTGGGAGCCTAGTCATTTCAAAAGTTCAGCACATTGTAAGATAGAACTGAATAAAATAATTTATTTTACAGAACACCTTTACAGGTTTTCAATATAATCTCCAGTCTCGCTTGTGACAGCCTTGCAACCTTTTGGTAACTTCTGTATTCCGGACAGGACACCTTCATTCTTGAGCTGTCTGATTGGTCGGGTCACCTCACTGGAAGCTTCAACAACTGTATCAAAACTTTCTCCACGGACTTGTTTCTTCAGTTTCATAGTTCGGTGCGCTCACATCAGGACTCTACGGTGGGTCGGGAAGTATTTCCCATCCTTGTTTGTCGAGCGTTTCTCCTACTGGTAGGGCAATATGCGGTCCTGCACTGTCGTGCGAAATAAGGACACGAACTGCAAGCATGTCAGGCTTTCTTTGACGAATTTTCGGTCGCAAAATATGTTGCATTAACGCTTTGTAGTACGCGCCTGTTCCAGACGCCGCCTGGAGCACTCTGTTTACTCCATTCGTGTCATATGCAAAAACCATTATCAGTTTCACCATCCACCGTTGGCGGCGGAATTTTTTTGGATGTGGATACTCGGAACTTTTCGACTGTGACGACTGAGGCTTCAGTTCTGGCTCAAAATCTCGTATCGAGGTTTCAACAAGTGCAACAGTCATTTCAGAAACTGTTCTCCAACTGTTCGATAACGCTGAAGCAATTCTTCTGCGAGTCTTTTGCGACATGCTGTGTGTTCTTCACTCAGGTCATGCGAAATCCATTAGGCAGCAAAGTCTCTCATCTTTTCAGTTATGATTCTGTAAACTGAAGTGACAGACCTAGCATCATATACAATTTCCTCAGTGCTTACCCGACCCTCGCCGAAACGAGCAGACCACCATGATGTGCTACGATCTACTACACTATTTCTACACACCTTTCTCAAAGTGTTTTAAATTTCCGTTGGGTTCTTTCCACTTAGGGACTCCATTCTGATGTAGGAACGCTTCTTACTACGTGAACTGATTCGATTTCATCTTCAATTTTAAAACTGAATTACTCACGACACATCCACACGAAGCAACAAATTACATTCACGACCGTCACGCCTAAAGTCTCGTTCACAACTGTCATGAGTTTCAACTTGATCATGCCACCGTAACAGTTGCGCCTGCGACATGTGTGAGACTTTTGAAACGATCCTCGTATATACAGGGTGGCCTGTTGATCGTGACCGGGCAAAATATCTCACGAAATAAGCCTCAAACAAAAAAAGTGCAAAGAACGAAACTTGTCTAGCTTGAAGGGTGAAACCAGATGGCGCTATGGTTGGCCCGCTAGATGGCGCTGCCATAGTTCAAAGGGATATCAACGGGGTTTTTCAATTGTAGTACGTAAAGAAATATGAATGTTTTAGTTGGACCACTTTTTTTCGCTTTGTTATAGATGGCGCTGTAATAGTCACAAACATATGGCTTACAATTTTAGACGAACAGTTGGTAACAGGTAGGTTTTTTTAAATTAAAATATAGAACGTAGGTACGTTTGAACATTTTATTTTGGTTGTTCCAATGTGATACATGTACCTTTGTGAACTTCTCATTTCTGAGAACGCATGCTGTTACAGAGTGATTACCTACAAATACCACATTAATGCAGTAAATGCTCAAAATGATGTCCGTCAAGCTCAATGCATTTGGCAATACGTATAACGACATTCCTCTCAACAGCGAGTAGTTCGCCTTCCGTAACGTTCGCACATGCACTGACAATGCGCTGACGCATGTTGTCAGGCGTTGTCAGTGGATGACGATAGCAAATATCCTTCAGCTTTCCCCACAGAAAGAAATCCGGGGACATCAGATCCGGTGAACGTGCGGTCCATGGTATCGTGCTACGACGACCAATCCACCTGTCATGAAATAAGCTATTCAAAACCGCTTCAACCTCACGTGAACTATGTGCCGGACATCCATCATGTTCGAAGTATATCGCCAATCTGTCATGCAATGAAACATCTTGTACTAACATCGGTAGAACATTACGTACGAAATCAGCATACATTGCACCATTTAGATTGCCATCGATAAAATGGGGCCTCCCATAATGCCGCACCATAAATTAACCCGCCAAGGTAGCTGATGTTCCACTTGTCGCAGCCATCGTGGGTTTTCCGTTGCCCAATAGTGCATATGTCGGTTTACGTTACCGCTGGTGAATGACGCTTCGTCGCTAAAAAGAACGCGTGCAAAAAAAATTAATCGTCCCGTAATTTCTCTTGTGCCCATGCAATTCCTGTTGCATAGAAATATAGCACGCGTGCAATCGATGTTTTTGTAGCATTCTCAACACCAACGTTTTTGAGATTCCCGATTCTCGCGCAATTTGTCTGCTACTGATGTGCGGATTAGCCTCGACAGCAGCTAAAACACCTACTTGGGCATCATCATCTGTTGCAGGTCGTGGTTGACGTTTCACCTGTGGCTGAACACTTCCTGTTGCCTTAAATAACGTAACTATCCTGCGAACGGTCCGGACATTTGGATGATATCGTCCAGGATACCGAGCAGCATACATAGCACACGCCCGTTGGGCATTTTCGACCACAATAGCCATATATCAACACGATATTGACCTTTTCCGCAATTGGTAAACGGTCCCTTTTAACACTGGTGATGTATCGCGAAGCAAATACCGTCCGCACTGGCGGAATGTTACGTGATACCACGTACTTATATGTTTGTGACTATTACAGCCCCATCTATCAAGAAGTGGTCCAACTAAACCATTCTTATTTCTTTACGTACTACACGAATATGTAATAAAAATTGGGTTCCTATTTAAAAAAAAAACGCAGTTGATATCCATTTGACCTATGGCAGCCCCATCTAGCGGGCTAACCATAGCGCCATCTGCTTTCCCCATTCCAGCTAGACGAGTTTCGTTCTTTGTAGTTTTTTCATTTGATGCTTATTTCGTGAGATATTTGGCCCGGTCACTATCAATGGACCATCCTGTACATGCGGTACGGGGTCGCGGGGGATGCAAATCGAGAAATCCACTTTGGAAAGCGACCTTGACAATTATTGTTACGACCCGGTGTCTGGGAACGATAATCTCGGAAAAGGTGGTGCTGATGGGCTGCTCGCGTGCTACTATCGTATCTGTGGGAAATGATCGGAGGACAGGGAAACCGCGAGTAGGCGACAAGGCGTTGGGCGTCCACGCCTCATAAGAGAACGTCGAGGTGGGAGGCTCGCCCGCTCTGTAAAGCGGGACAGACGGAGATGTGTGTCACATCTGACGAAGGAGTACTTTACAGGCGCAGACACAAATGTATCGGAGCAGAGCGCTCAGCGCACACTGTTGAACACGGTGCTTCTGACAAGACTACCCCTATATGTCTGCATTGGTTACGATTACAATGGTCACGGGACCATCGAGACTGGGCGGTGGATCAATGGAAACGTGTCACCTCATCGGATGGATCACGTTTCTTGTTACGATGGATCGGTAGACGGACGGTTGCTCGAAACATGCACCATTCCGCCACGACATTACTGCTGTCCAGCTGAATCCCTTCATGCATGATGTCTTCCACGATGGTGATGGCATCTTCGAGTAGGATAATTGTCCTTGTTACGGTTATAATCGTGCTGCAGTGGTTCGAGGACCATAATAGTGAACTCGCATTGATCTTTTGGCCTGATCTCTTGGCCTGATCTGAACCCAATTGCACACAACTGTGACGATATCGGGCATGAGCTCAGTACCTACAAACCACCAGCCGGTAATTTACGAGAACTGCATCACCTGTGCGTAGACGTCTCGTACCATGTACCTCCCGAAACCTAGCAAGAACTTGTCACAACTATTCCACGCAGGATTTCTGCTGTACTACGACATTCACAATCATTATTTGTTAAGTAATGCTGTCTGGTGTTCAGATCACGCCCAAATTGCTAATGTGCAATATAGTCACACTGCATGTGAGCTCTCACGTTTAATCTGTGTTATCGAGTAATGACGTGTTTGCGGGTGTTCTGCTGAGTTTTACGCACAATGTTTTGAGGACCGACCCAGCCATCTACTTCAGGTACGGTTGGTATTATGTGCACGCTCCTCCTGGAGTCCTACAAGACTGTTAACTATTGTTGGTTTCACGTTTCGCGCCACTATGTATAGATGAGTTTGATTTCCGACCCCGACTACGCCCTTTGATGCTCTTTTGTATTTCAGAGCCAGCGCTAGTGTGAAACGCAAATTCTCTCAGCGTTTCCCAGCTCTGGCGAGTGTGACTGCCAGTGATATCTTGATAAACTGTGCCCGAACCCAAGCCTTATTTCAACTGGAACCTTCGTCTCTTTCATTAGGTTTTCTGGACATCCTTATTGCAACAGTAAGCAGTCGGAGATCGAACTCAGCTATACAAAGCGGCGCGAGGCCAACAATAGTTGTCTGGTTTGAGTCCAGGCAGGGACTACACATAACGGCAAAACTCACAGGACTGAAGAAGAGAGCAAGGTCGGCCATCTAAATATTGTGCATAAAACGAAAACAACAACTCGGCAGAATACCCAGAAGCACAATTAGTTATCCTGCAACTGCTAACGCTACATTGCGCGTCTTCCATGCGGCACTTTCTCTAATGCGTTCCAGGGGTCAAAGAGATTTTACTCTGACAAGTTGGCTCAAATGGCTCTGAGCACTATGTGACTTAACATCTATGGTCATCAATCCCCTAGAACTTAGAACTACTTAAACTTAACTAACCTAAGGACATCACACACACGCATGCCCGAGACAGGATTCGAACCTGCGACCGTAGCGGTCACGCGGTTCCAGACTGAAGCGCCTAGAACCGAACGGCCACACCGGCCGGCTCTGGCAAGTTGCTAGGCAACTCACGTTAATTGTGATAATTCGCTTGGAAGTAAATTAGCGAAAACGCTAGCTAATGCTGCGAATAATGACTCTACTAGTGGCATCTGTGATACCAGAATAAGTTTCATTTTCCCTTTGAAAGCAAAAGAAAAGAACTCTCATGGCATACTCAGATGGTTAAGCATATCTCGCCAGTCTACGTAAACTGAAATTCCATAAATTCGCTGCTAAAACACTTTCTCTGATGTCTTAACATCACCTATTGCTGCCTGACTTTCTTCAAAACTACTCAACTGTACGAAGAGAGGTCTTTTGACCCTTCGCTTTAGTATCTGGGCTCATCCTAGTATGTGTTGGCGTATATTTCCGACTAGAACGGCTCTCAGTGAAGAAGATTCAGACGGAAATGAAAGCAACTCAGGACGCCGAGATGAGGCCAATAAAGACATTCAGCAGTTTCCTTCGCTTCATACATTAATGGGGCAGGTATGAAGTACTCTTGGGCATGCACAGTGTGGACATTATCTGATCAAACGCATACGAACACCCCTACGTAAGGCGGAACTGGGCGCTAGTTATCACGAGAGACGGCCTCGCCAGTGTGAAAGGAGACTGGGAATATTGTGTCGTCAAAGGAGGCTGGGAATATTGTGTCGTCAGCAGAGAAGCAGTAACAGCAGGATAGGTCGCTCAGAACAGCTCAGTGACTTCGACCGTTGACTGGTCACTGGACTTCAGCTCAGTAACACATAAGGGACGTATCAGCCATCATTCCTTAGCTGCCCAATTCGACTAATGGTGATGAGGCTGTGAAGTGGAAACTCGACTGAACAACCGCAGCTAAACCATTTACTTTTTTGTGCTCTGAGCATTGTCATGCTCCCCCTGCATCACTGAGAGACAGCCAGGATATGAACTACTGCGTAAAATATGGTCATCCCTTAACAGAATGCGTACAAATCATGGAAGATGTGCAGATACTCTTTACAGATGAGGAAAATCACCAACTCCCAACTGTGGCTGTGGAGCCAACAGACAGATCATCCGCCACATCGCCCAGGAGTGCGACAGAAGAGCATACAGTGACAAGTTCAGTGATATTCTGATGGCAACAGACACGCAAAAGACTTTATACATAATCTTGATGTTTGTATTTAATGGTACTGACCATTATCTGTATGTTGTATAATTCTTATATTGAATATTTAATTGTTTTTTAAGTATATCTTTGTTTAAACATTTGTAAGAAACATAAAATGATGTGAATTGCCGTACGCTAAATAAATAAATAAACCAGAGACACTATCTAGTTGTGCAGATTCGTACTGATAATATCGAATTTCATCACCCGTAGTTTTATTTTATTTTATTTTATTTTATTTTTTTCAGAAGATAACTGTCCGCGTTTTTCATTTCAATTAAGTTGCGACAGGCGTCCACGCGTCTTTGTTTTTTGTTCGGGAGTCAAGGTGCGCGGGTCAAACTTTGCACGCAGTTTCCTATTTCTCGAAACCTGCTAGAGAATGTCTTACACACTTGATTTAGAGATGTGGCTACATTGAAATTTGTCACTCAGTAACAACGTTGACGCATTACGGTCGCACTTCCACTTCTGAACCCTGCCTGCTCACAAGCGACTGGTCGAATGTGGATCTGTGTTTACAGATGTTGATTCTAGCTATCACCACAGTTGCTACGTTGACGTCTTTTAGACGCCAGGCATAAAATCAGTCCGAATTTTTTGGACGGACTGTATACGTCTTCTATCTAAAGTAATGGACTCATGAATCCGAATAATGTTTTAAACTGCTTAGTGCTTTACTAGGAATGTTCCTGTTAGAGGGTCAAATGGCTCTGAACACTATGGGACTTAACATCTGAGGTCATCAGTCCCCTAGAACTTAGAACTACTTAAACCTAACTAACCTAAGGACATCACACACTTCCATCTCCGTGGTAGGTTTCGAACGTGCGACCGTAGCGGTCGCGCGGTTCCAGACTGAAGCGCCTAGAACCGTTCCAGACTGAAGCGCCTAGAACCGCTCGGCCACAACGGCCGGCCAGTTGGAGGAGCCATGCCGTTGTCTTCCTCCGATCTTTGCTCTGACTTACTCACCCATGTATAAGTGGGCTATAGTTTAACGTGGACTCCGAACAAAGATAGAACACGGCGTTTTTCACAACAACAAAGGTGAAAGAATTTATAAGTGACTAGTGACTAATAAAAGATTTGTAAACCCTCGTCGCTTCTGCCCTGAAGGTCAAATTGCCGTTGTTGTTACGGTAGGCCGAGTCTGTGAGTTCGTGAAACGGCTTGTGGTGCAGTACACCGCTAAGACAATTTCTCCCTGCCACTGTTACGCAGCTATGCCCCAGGGTCAGGTAACAGGATAGGAGAACGAAGGTTCTACAATACTCCAACAAATTAGTAACAAAGCGACACAAATGAGTTGAAAAGTTTTACTTATCTTTGTTACTTGTTGAATAATGATGTTTGCAACACTGCATGTATTATGACACAAAAAAGGCCCTCAATGGCTGAGAGCAAGCGAACTGCACAATGCGTAGCAAATGCAGTTTAGCAACTGTCTGTTCTCTTCTAAGAGTTCATTAAACGACGTTCCCTGTCTGTCAGCTCTGGACGATGACCTGTAACCAGGTGGGTGAGAGCTGCTCTTCTGTCTTCCGCATAGGCTTCTGTCCGTTGTCGACTGCGCATTGGAGGATTGTGCTCGGCATGCAACTGGCCGAGACGAAGTCGATATCTTCATCCTCAGCGCCATGGTGGAACTCGCGCAAGTGGCGAGTCTCTATGGCACTGACACCATCTCGCACATCTGCGCCTGTAGTGCTTTTTAACCTGGCTGTGTCTTGTACTAGAATTCATAGGGTATCGGACCGAAACATTTGCGCTTATAATCTGTCACTTTACCACTAAGCTACCGAGGCACTATATAATACAAATATCTTTAACTTCGGTTAACTGCAATATTATTGAATATATTCTCAGTTCGAATATAACAAATTTCCTTGATACAGAAAAGCTTCTTCCGACAAATCAGTACGGTTTTACAAAGTATCGGTCATGCTAAACTCAGCTCCCCCTTTTTTCACATACCGAATCGTGGATGAGGACCAACAGGCAGATTCCATATTCCTAAAGTTCTGAAAAGCTTTTGACACCGTGCCGCTCTGTTAACGAGGCTGTGAACATGCGGAATATGTTCCCAGATATGTGAGCAGACTTACGTAATAGAGCCCAGTACGTTGTCCTCGTCGGCGAGTGTTCGTCAGAGACAAGGGTATCGTTAGGAGTGTCCCAGGGGAGTGTCGTGGAACCGCTGTTTTCTATATACGAAATGATGTGACAGACAGGGTGAGCAGCAATCTGCAGCTGTTTGCTCATGACGCTGCAGAGTATGGAAAGGTGTCGATGCCGAGTGGCTATAGGAGGATACAAGATGCCTTCCACAAAATTTCTAGTTGGTGTGATAAGTGGTAGGTTAAACAATCCCCTAATGTTCGAATACAGCATCGGAATTGTGGCCGGCCGTGGTGGGCGTGTGGTTCTAGGCGCTTCAGTCCGGAACCGCGCGAACGCTACGGTCGCAGGTTCGAATCCTGCCTCGGGCATGGGTGTGTGTGATGCCCGTAGGTTAGTTAGGTTTAAGTTGTTCTAAGTTCTAGGGGACTGATGACCTCAGATGTTAAGTCCCATAGTGCTCAGAGCCATTTGAATCGGAATTGTGCTACTTGACACACTCACGTCGATTAAATACCTGGACGTTATATTCATCTTTTGAATCTGGAGCTTTTGTCCTTTCTTTCCTCGTTTGCAGTTAAATTATAGGATATGGGTTCCGCCTTTTTGTAAAGACACTGTTTTTTTTCTTTTTAATCAAACATATTTCAGCACGTCTAAGCCATCATCAGTAGGTTTTTGTTTATTTAAAAAGTCTAAAAAGTGAAAGTATTTTAGGTTATAACTGATTTAACAAAGTGAGGCCTAAAGAAAATTACTGTTCGTTTGCTTCTTACTGTGATTTTACATTATATAATGTAAAATCATAAAATCATGGTAAGGAGCAAAACGAATGAAACGTTGTTAAAACTTCGATAAATCAGTTATAACCTAAAATACTTCCACTTTTTACAGTTTTAAATAAACGAAAATCAACTGATGATGGCACAGAGGTGCTGAAACATGTTTGAGTTAAAAGGAAAACCAGTGAGTTTGCAAAAAGGTGAAATCCATATCCTATAATCTGGACGTAACGTCGCAAAGAGACATGAAATGATACGAGCATCAAATAATTGTGGTACGGGAGGTAAATGCCCGATTTCGATTTACTGGTAGCTTTTACTTGAAAGGGGAGCAGAGGGGGGAGTATGGTTCATCTGTAGGGAGACTGCGTACAGAAGGCTAGTGCGATTCATTCTTGAGTACTGCACTAGGTTAAATAAAAGAAAGACATCAAAGCAATTCAAAGCGGGTAGCTAGATTTGTTAGCATTTGGTTCGATTAATACACGAATATCACGTGTAAGTAGGCTGTTTACCTTTTTATGTTGGTTCAAAATGGTTCAAATGTCTCTGAGCACTACGGGACTTAACATCTGAGGTCATCAGTCCCCTAAAACTTAGAACTACTTAAACCTAACTAACCTAAGGACATCACACACATCCATGCCCGAGGCAGGATTCGAACCTGCGACCGTAGCGGTCGCGCGGTTCCGGACTGAAGCGCCTAGAACCGCACGACCACCACGGCCGGCTTTATGTTGGTAACGCCACGTAGTGCTCTGTATGAAAATCACTGACTGTGCTGTGTGGAGTCTGTGGCTGGTTGGACTCTTTGTTAGAATATTCGCTTCTGTAGTGTTGGCAGTTGGATGTGAACAGCACGTAGCGTTGGGCTGTTGGAGGCGAGCCTCCAGCAATGGTGGATGTGGAGAGAGAGAG
Source organism: Schistocerca gregaria (assembly GCF_023897955.1). NCBI lineage: Eukaryota > Metazoa > Arthropoda > Insecta > Orthoptera > Acrididae > Schistocerca > Schistocerca gregaria. The sequence continues at coordinate 246,211,580 of NC_064925.1, read as the reverse complement.
AGAGAGATGCCAGAGTTTAGAGAGGTTACTATAACCGGACGATCTGGACCTGTGTCGCCGACTGGGGTGGCCGAGCGGTTCTAGGCGCTGGAGTGTGGAACCGCGTCACCGCTACGGTCGCAGGTTCGAATCTTGCCTCGGGCATGGAAGTGTGTGATGTCCTTAAGTTAGTTAGGTTTAAGTAGTTCTAAGTTCTAGGGGACTGATGACCTTAGAAGTTAAATCCCATAGTACTCAGAGCGGTTTTTTTGGACGTGTGTCCGCCAGAAAAAGGAAATTTGTAAAGATGGTTGTCATGAATTGATAGATATATATGATGACTTTTGAACATCATTAAGGTAAATGCATTGTTTGTTCTCTATCAAAATCTTTTATTTGCTAATTATGTCTATCAGTAGTTAGTGCCTTCAGTAGTTAGAATCTTTTATTTAGCTGGCAGTATTGGCGCTCGCTGTATTGCAGTAGTTCGAGTAACGAAGATTTTTGTGAGGTAACTGATTCATGAAAGGTATAGATTATTGTTACTCAGGGCCATTCTTTTGTAGGGATTATTGAAAGTAAGATTGGGTTGCGGTAAAAAATTTTGTGTCAGTTTAGTGATGATCAGAATAAGTAAAGAGAAAACTGCTTGCGTACGTTGAGTTTTGCTCAGCTGTTTGAAAATCAAATAACGTAGAAGTTTACCAGAACAGTAATTCATAATTTTTCTAAGGGGACGTCTCATACGGAGATACTTCGGCATCTCAAGTGGAAATCCATGCAGGGAAAACATTTGCCCGGAAGGCTACTGAAAAAATTTAGAGAACCCGTATTTGAAGCTGACTGCAGAATGGTCGCACTCCCGGCAATGTGCGTTTTGCTTAAGGACCAGGAAGGTGCGATAAGAGAAATAAGGGGCCGCGTGAAGGCATATACCGAGTCATTTCTCCCTCGTTCGATTTCCGGGTGGAACAACGAAGGTAATGACAAATAGTGATACTTAGTATCCTTTGCCACGTACCATCGTGTCTTGCGGTGTTTATATGTAGATGTCGATATGAATTTAAATACCCCCGTCGTGTTTTTCTGTCTGTGTTCGGGCTAATCTCAGGAACTACTCCAGAGATTTTGATAAAATTTTCACTAACGGATAGACAGATTGACCAGGCAGGTTTGTGGGCACAGGATATGGGCGTAAGGGCGGTTGACTGCAGCGACAGTCCTGTGCACGTCCTCTGTCCTTAGGCACTTAGGGCTGCAGATTCACTACTGTCCATTAAAATTGCTACACCACGTAGATGACGTGCTACAGACACGAAATTTAACCGACAGGAAGAAGATGCTGTGATATGCAAATTATTAGCTTTTCAGAGCAATCACACAAGTTTGGCGCTGGTGGTGACACCAACAACGTGCTGACATGAGGAAAGTTACTAACCGATTTCTCATACACAAACAGTAGTTGACCGGCGTTACCAGGTGAAACGTTGTTGTGATGTCTCGTGTAAGGAGGAGAAATGGGTACCATCACGTTTCCCACTTAGATAAATGTCGGATTGTAGCCTATCGCGATTGCGGTTTATCCTATCGCGACATTGCTGCTCGCGTTGGTCGAGATCCAATGACTGTTAGCAGAATATGGAATCGGTGGGTTCAGGAGGGTAATACGGAACGCCGTACTGGACGCCAACGGCCTCGTATCACTAGCAGTCGAGATGACAGGCATCTTATCCGCATGGCTGTAACGGATCGTACAGCCACGTCTCGATCCCTGAGTCAACAGATGGGGATGTTTGCAAGACAACAACCATGTGCACGAACATTTCGACGACGTTTGCAGCAGCATGGACTATCAGCTCGGAGACCATGGCTGCGGTTACCCTTGACGCTGCATCACAGAAAGGAGCGGCTGCAATGGTGTACTCAACGACGAACCTGGATACACGAATGTCAAAACGTCATTTTTTCGGATGAATCCAGGTTCTGTTTACAGCATCACGATGGTCGAATCCGTGTTTGGCGACATCGCGGTGGACGGACAATGGTAGCGTGTACTCGTCATCGCCATACTGGCGTATCTTCCGGCGTGATGGTATGGGGTGCCATTGGTTACACGTCTCGGTCACCTCTTGTTCGCATTGACTGCACTTTGAACAGTGGACGTTACATTTCAGATGTTTTACGACGCGTGGCACTACCCTTCATTCGATCCCTGCGAAACCCTACATTTCAGCAGGATAATGCACTACCTCATATTGCAGGTTCTGTACGGTCCTTTCTGGATACAGAAAATGTTCGACTGCTGCCCTGGCCAGCACATTCTCCAGATCTCTCACCAATTGAAAACGTCTGGTCAATGGTGGCCGAGCAACTGGCTCGTCAAATACGCCAGTCGCTACTCTTGATGAACTGTGGTATCGTGTTGAAGCTGCTTGGGCAGCTGTACCTCTACACGCCATCCAAGCACTGTTTGACTCAATACCCAGGCAAGGCCGTTATTACGGCCAGAGTTGTTTGTCTGGGTACTGATGTCTCAGGATCTATGCACCCAAGTTGCGTGGAAATGTAATCACATGTCAGTTCTAGTATAATATATTTATCCAAAGAATACCTGTTTATCATCTGCATTTCTTCTTGGTGTAGCAATTTTAATGGCCAGTAGTGTATTTTGTGAGATCTGGGCGGCACAGTTTAAAGGAGACAGTAACTGTCGGTGAAGCCTGCCGCAGATCGGCCGCTCACTACTGGCTGGCGGCGAGCTGTGTGGCGGAAGTGGCCGGCCAGCCTGCCGGCTTTCTAGAGGTGTGCGCGCTTCATTAGGTGTGGGCCGCGCAGCCTCCGTTACGAAACGAGCCAGCGCCCCGGGCACGTGGCGGGCGGCGCGCTTTCCAGCTCTTCCAGTTTTGCTGGTATTTCTCTCTCCCCGCTGCTCGCCGCTCCAGCCAGCCGCCACTTATTCTCTCCCACGGCCGCGCCGACCGTAGCCGCGGCCTTCCTCGTCGGTCTTGATCTTGACACCGCCTGCTCGCCGCATCAGCATACCACCATACTTCCGGTCTCCCTAATACCTATTCGTTCGTGAGATCGTAACTTGGATAATGAGGGTTTCCACTACGTGAACAGTCATGTTTAGGATCACTAACTGCAATTAATATTGAAGGTATTATTACGATAGTCACTCCAAAAGAAATGCACATTATTTTTTAAAAAAATACAGTTTTCATTCTGCATGTGCGAAAGTTTTAGTGTGTAAATACATCCTTCCCGCTTGTTTTCAAAATTAGTTCAACCTGTTCCCGTGAGTGGCGCCGTCACAGCATGTCTTCAAGATGGCTGCTACACTTGACCATAGACTTACTAAATAAAAATTAGACCGCGCATTGGCGCTAGTGTCGCGTCCCCATATTGAACGTGACAGAAGCCGCCATTCGCAGGGAAACAGTGCGTAAACAGGGTTCGTTCGTGTGCTACTTTTAATTGTAACAGTATAATGGAAGCAAAGACGAAGACGGAAACAATGTTACATTTCACAGGTGAGTCATTTCTGGTTGTTTGTTGCTTTCTATTACTTGTATATAGTATTTTCAAGGAGAAATAATACATCATGAGCGTTTGTTTTTGTTTAGGTTTCCCCTTACTAACGATTTTCTAAATCGGAAATGGATAGTTGCTACTCGGGGAGAGAAATTCCAATCAACAGCAAATCGTTTGCTGTGCTCTCTTCATTTTGAAGAGAATTGTTACATGGAAAATTATGTAAATAGACGTCAACTCAAGTACGATGCTACACCGACAGTATTTGGATTTCCAACTCACTTGAAAAAGGTATAGTGTCCTGGAAATCGTGCAGTACAGGCCTAGGTTAAATAGTGTGGAAATACTGTCAGTGTGTATAATTTTGAACGTTCCTCTTACAGGTTACCAAGGCAACCAAATATATATTAAGTATCAATCAGAGGTAGGTCGAATAATTGCGTTTAGATACCTAACGTGTGTTGTCAGGTGGTGATTATAATTCCTAAATGGTCAGATATTTGATCAAATGTTACAAAACTCAACCAATTTTAGAGGTGCTATCAGTGGCTCTGGCTCTGAGCACTATGGGACTTAACTTCTGAGGTCATCAGTCCCCTGAACTTAGAACTACTAAAACCTAACTAACCTAAGGATATCACACATATCCATGCCCAAGGCAGGATTCGAACCTGTGACAGTAGCAGCAGCAGCAGCGCGGTTCCGGAGTGAAGCGCCTAGAACCGCTCGGCCACAGCAGCCGGCTGCTATCAGCGTTAAAACCTAATGTGCGAATGAAATTCCTACCGTATTTAAAGTGATATGGGTTATTACAATTAATCATAGCAAAATTCGAGTGTAGGCAATACTGTGCTAAACAAAAGCAAGTGTACAAAATGTACCCAGTAGTCGACAAAAAGAAAACAGGGCCTGACAAGAAAATTACGTGAATTAAATAATAATCGTACTGTCTGCTACTTTAAAGGTTTCATGTAATTATCTAATGCAATATAACTCGATGTAAACTCGCTCCACCTTGTCAGGAAAGAGCCTTACATTCTTAAATTTCGCGCCTCTATGCAGACGTATTTCGGAAATTAGGAAACTTCATTTATTTAAGTATACTTTTAAAATAGACTCGAATACCCAGTACTTTTTTAAACAAGCATGCGTTTAATTTGTGCTTCAATTTGCTCTTGTTGCGTCTCATATACGTCAAACCACAACCCCAGTACCAAGATTCATCCCTGCAAATGGCGGCTATCACCTGCTTCAATTGGGGGACAGTTGCCTCGCTTCTCCGTTACGGCGTGGTAGGGGCTTGCACTTGACGCTCGTCAGAAGCAACGTGCAGTCATGGAACTCCTGTGCTGCTGGCTAAATGTGTGTTTGTGTGTATTCCGTGTGTAGAGTTGTCAACTAAATCTTTCGTTTTGTTTTTCACTTCACCTAGTGCTTCACGCACGAATACCTGGAAAATGTGCTCGTGGACGACACTTGCACATGCAAGCGGATATCGGACAGAAACTGCCTTTACTAAAAAAAATCACACCCCAATAACTTTTGTAACGAACTATTTTTAGGCGCTTCACTCCGGAACCGCGGTGCTGCTACGGTCGCAGGTTCGAATCCTGCCTCGGGCATGGATATGTGTAATGTCCTTAGGTTAGTTAGATTTAAGTAGTTCTAAGTCTAGGGGACTGGTGACCTCAGATGTTAAGTCGCATAGTGCTTAGAGCCGTTTGAGCCAACTTTTTTTAGCACTGAAAAAAAACGAAAATTGTATATGTGTTTTATTTCACGCCACTTACGATGTAGGTGCGATGTGAAACGTGGACGATAAATAGTTTAGACAAGAAGAGAATAGAAGCTTTCGAAATGTGGTGCTACAGAAGAATCCTTAGGATTAGATGGGTAGATCACATAACTAATGAGGAAGTACTGAATAGGATTGGGGACAAGAGGAGCTTGTGGCACAACTTGACTAGAAGAAGGGATCGGTTGGTAGGACATGTTCTGAGACATCGAGCGATCACCAATTTAGTATTGGAGGGGAGCGTGGAGGGTAAAAATCGTAGAGGGAGACCAAGAGATGGATACACTAAGCAGATTCAGAAGGATGTAGGCTGCAGTAGGTACTGAGAGATGAAGAAGCTTGCACAGGATAGAGTAGCATGGAGAGCTGCATCAAACCAGTCTCAGGACTGAAGACAACAACAACAACCTACGATCTGTGAACCAGACAAAACGAAACGCGAAAGGTAATGTAAAAACGCATTTTTAGCAGCAGCAAAGGCCGATTTTAAATAAATTTAATAATTGTAAAAAAAACTACTAATACTATGACCACGCAAATGAAGAATACTTTTCGTTATTTCACCAGTAAGCCCCCCCCTCCCCCCCCCCCTCTCCTGCCCATACGTCGGATTCCTTAAACAATTGACCTCACATGTATACAATAGCGTCAGACGTCTAATACTTTACAAACGTTTACGAAGTCATAACTCTTGCACCATGTGGCGTACAGTCATATAAGTTTTCGGGTTGTAATGATGCAAATCAGGAATTCATAGTATCTACACTGACAGAATTCTTAAAATCTCCAGTAGTGTGTCTAGCTAAGGATAATTTTTAATTCACTCACCAAGTCACACAACTCTGCTCAGCAGTGTTTACGACAGCTTGCCAGGTGTAAGGCCTGTACACCACTCTTCCTGACACTGCTACGGACTGCTTTTGTTTTTGTTTAGCTCGGCCCATATAATGAACTGTCCCGTGCGCGGCTCTACTGACTTCGTTAAGAATATCTCAAAAGCATCCAAAATTCGGTACTCAGAACTTTCATAAAAACGGTAAGTACCAATTGTTCAGAGCAGTATACAATTACGAATACAGTGTGAACGTCTATATAAGGACTATAATTGTATTTAGAAAGTGCAAACACAGCCAGATAATTACGGACTAGAAACGCTTGTCAGTACTTTAATAGTTACGTCTAAGTCTTAAAGACATAAATTGTTTAGGACGAATAGACAGGAACTCACTTGACATTTGTCTAAATCAGGATAGTAATCTGTGTCTAATCTATTATAGTTCAAATGGCTTTGAGCACTATGGGACTCAACTGCTGTGGTCATTAGTCCCCTAGAACTTAGAACTACTTAAACCTAACTAACCTAAGGACATCACACACATCCATGCCCGAGGCAGGATTCGAATCTGCGACCGTAGCAGTCGCACGGTTCCGGACCGCACGCCTAGAACCGCGAGGCCACCGCGGCCGGCTATTAGAGTTCTGTTTTCATTAAGCCAGTGTGCTCTATGAATTCAAGACAAAATTTGGAATTAATTAGTTAGTTATAACCTTTCAATAATTCATGTTCTAAAACAGTCATGACAAACTATAATTTGTTGTTTTCGCTAGACGTTATTTCTCGCACTTACGCTCTGTAAATCAAATCACACGCAATGGCGTAACACTCAATCGAAATATTACTGTTGAAGTAACTACAGCTTATTGACGTAAATACGTTAAGATCGTAAGTAAATATTTTCTTTAATGTGAGTTCCAAGTTTACCCTTTTGCGTTTATGATACTTAAATCGCGTTGGTATATCGATTGACTGGTTTTATTATTTCACAAAGTCCTGACAACACCAGAGGTAACTATCTCGCAACAGTTTATTCCGAGATATTACGAACATACTGAAGCAGCTCGCCCGGCAAGCCGTTCGGTCTAACGCGCTGCTTCCCGAGCGAGAAGGCATGCCGGTCCCCCGCACGAATCCGCCCGGCGGATTAGTGTCGAGGTCCGGTGTGCCGGCCAGCCTGTGGATGGTTCTTAAGGCGATTTTCCATCTGCCTCGGAGAATTCGGGCTGGTTCCCCTTCTTCCTCCTTAGTTACTCTATGTCGGCGAGTGCTGCGCAAACACTGTCTCCACGTTCGCGTATACCATAATTACTCTACCACACATACATTGGGGGTACACTCGTCTGGAATGAGAAGTTCCCAGTGAGTGTTGGGGTGTGTGTGTGGGGGGGGGAGAAGGGGAATCCACTGGGGGCCGAAGTGCAATATAATCCTGATTCGTTGTGGGGCGGTGGTGGGGGTGAGTGGTTTGCTGCAACGTGTTGTGGGGTTGTGTACCACTGAGGGCTACAGCGGGGACGACGCCTCTCCGTCGTTTATAGGTCTCCAGTTCAATACATACATACATGCTGAAGTGACATAACCTCATGAATACTTTTCCCTTAAAGATCAAGTTATTTAACAAAATGTAAGCCATCAATCTATTATAACACTTTCAGGTGTTAATCATTAGGCTTTAATATCATTGAGTTGCTCTTATTTCTTTTTAATAGTTATAAATTCTGTTCTCGTTTCTTCTCAAAGCCTTACCAATATATTTTAGACGAATTAGCTTTGTATCAGTTCGATAACAGAAACCAACTCTCACATAATTCAATATAAGGACGCTAACTTCTTGAATTACTGGTTCAAGTACTATAATTAGGATTATGAACATGTCATGTCATGACTTACTAAGTGAGTAGTGACAGTGAAGTCGATAGTTCCCTTTTAATACAGAAATAAATAAAAATCAAAACTCAAAATTGCTTTTGGCTTCCACTTTTCTCTCCTTTTTTTTTGCTTTTTTAAACATTTATTGTTTTTTATTTAGAAGCAACTTTCAGAAACAGTACCTTTATAGCAGTGTCCAATGCCGCTGAGACCTCAGCTGGTACTCATTGCAGCTATTCACTATATCAGTGATCCAAATGATAAACTGTACGTCACTTAGTTGTCTTACAGCCCTCCGAGCAGATCTCCCACCATAGACAACAAGAATTATGTAACCGCCTGTGCTACAATACCATGAAATTTAACGACAAATTTAATATTGCCTCCCTCATTCAAAACCATCGGCATTCGACATTTTAATGTCAGATCCTGAATAAAATTAACCCAAGCTTAATGTTTTCTACGCCTGAACTCCCATAATTGTCCACATGACTTCAGCTCCGTCGTCAAGATATCGACCATTAACAACGAAGTTACGAACATCAGTCACACCGCCTGATCCCATTCAGTTCCAAATTGTAGTGTAGCATTGGTCGCTCATTCACTGCTCTTTGGCGTCGCCCTGGCTACTTGGCAAGGAAAAGGCAATTTCACCCTGTGAAGGGTGCCCCGATTACTGACTGTACGTCAATAACTATCGATTACATACAAACATTACTGCAACATAATCATACAACACAATAAACGCATTCTACAAAAAAAAATTAAGCTTAATTGTAATACATAATAAGAGAAGGCGAACAGAGAAACCGTGACCCTCCAATAAAAATATTCTGGCGCAACACGAAGTACATTCAGTGGTATATGTGGATACTGTCTCCTGGTGTAACGCGAATAGAGTTAGTAGTACGGAGTAGTAAATGAAAACGTCATGCGTAATGCTGAAGTTAAACTGTGTGACCATAGTAAACCATAAACATTTCTACTTTCATTATTTTGTTCGAGTTTTTAGTGAGAAAAAGTTGCGAATAGGTTTGAAAATACACTACTAGCCATTAAAATTGCTACACCACGAAGATGACGTGCTACAGACGCGAAATTTAACTGACAGGCAGAAGATGCTGTGATATGCAAATGATTAGCTTTTCAGAGCATTCAAACAAGGTTGGCGCCGGTGGCGACACGTACAACGTGCTGACATGAGGAAAGTTTCCAACCGATTTCTCACACACAAACAGCAGTTGACCGGCGTTGCCTGGTGAAACGTTGTTGTGATGCCTCGTGTAAGGAGGAGAAATGCGTACCATCACGTTTACGACTTTGATAAAGGTCGGGTTATAGCCTATCGCGATAGCAGTTCCTCGTATCGCGACATTGCTGCTCGCGTTGGTCGAGATGCATGACTGTAACGGATCGTGCAGCCACGTCTCGACCCCTGAGTCAACAGATGGGAACGTTTGCAAGACAACAACCATCTGCACGAACAGTTCGACGACGTTTGCAGCAGGATGGACTATCAGCTCGGAGACCATGGCTGCGGTTACCCTTGACGCTGCATCACAGAAAGGAGTCCCTGCGATGGTGTACTCAACGACGAACCTGGGTGCACGAATGGCAAAACGTCATTTTTTCGGATGAATCCCGGTTCTGTTTACAGCATCATGATGGCCGTATCCGTGCTTGGCAACATCGCAGTGAACACACATTGGAAGCGTGTATTCGTCATCGCGATACTGGCGTATCACCCGGCGTGAGGATATGGGGTGCCATTGGTTACATGTCTCGGTCACCTCTTGTTTGCATTGATGGCACTTTGGACAGTGGACGTTACATTTCAGATGTATTACCACCCGTGGCACTACGCTTCATTCGATGCCTGCGCAACCCTGCATTTCAGCAGGATAATGCATGACCATGGCTGCGGCCCATCCTGGATACAGAAAGTGTTCGACTGCTGCCCTGGCCAGCACATTCTCCAGATCTCTAACCAATTGAAAACGTGTGGTCAATGGTGGCCAAGCAACTGGCTCTCACAATACGCCAGTCACTACTCTTGATGAACTGTGGTATCGTGTTGAAGCTGCATGGGAAGCTGCACATGTACACGCTATCCAAGCTCTGTTTGACTCATTGCTCAGTCGTGTCAAGGCCGTTATTACGGCCAGGGGTGGTTGTTCTGGGTACAGATTTCTCAGGATCTATGCACCTAAATTGCGTGAAAATGAAATCACATGTCAGTGCTAGTATAATATATTTGTCCAATGAATACCCGTTTATCATCTGCATTTCTTCTTGGTGTAGCAATTTTAATGGCCAGTAGTGCATGTATAAGTTTTTTGGGAATAGGTAAGTAGACTCATTCTCAAATACTGGATAAATATAGTCTCGGTAACGAACGCGTGTGAGTTATACTGCCGCAAGGGATATGCAGTGATTATACTTCTTAATGAGTAGGTTTTGACAGTTTTTTAAACTAGGTGAGTAATTATATGAAGTACTGAAAATCTACTCTTTTGCTCCCCCGGAAGCCGTTGGATGGGAAACCTGCAAGTGGGAGCGTTTTAGTCGCTCAGTAATACGGGTCATCCAGTGCTCATGCAAGGTCAGACGGCTTTTTCACACTGAAAATCCAGATCGCGTGAACGTTGCCGGTGCGGACGCGGGACTTCATTATGCATTCCGGTTTTCTCACATTCTGTAGAGCTGTTAATCAAAACTTTCGAATCACATTTTTGCACGACTACATGGCGCAGCTGCTCACTACGTAGCACAGAAAGCTGCCGGCTGTCCGGGTTACAGCGGATTCCAGCGGCTGTGATTAAAAAACCACATACAACACGAAATACAGGTATCTTCACCGGAATCTGCTATTTATCGTATTTACTAAACATGCTAAATGCCTCTTTTGAAAGCAGATTGCATTACCTACGCTTGAATAACCAGAACTATTTATAACCTATAGGCACAGTGACAAAAATGTAAATTAAATAGCTAACATGTACATATTCCAGGCCACTGATGATGCCTTGCAGAAAATAAAGGCGAAACGCATATGGCACTAAAATTGTGTTTTATTCTGTTGCTGTCAGATGTTCCATAAATAAAAATTGTCAATATAGCGTTTATGTGTTGTTAGAGTGTGCAGGGCAAAATTCGCTTGATTATGCCGGTGTTTTGGCTCTTCTCAGGAAAAAGTAAATGGAAAAGGAAAACAAAAAAATAGACGATTATTTCACGATAGTGAATTGAAAGAATTGTGATACGAAACACAGTGTCTTATGGGTGTAATTTGCAAACAAATTATTTTCCGGTTATTAAAGCGTAGGTAATGCAATCGGCTTTCAAATGAGGCGATTAGCATGTTTAGTAAATACGATAAATAGCAGATTCCGGTTAAGATATCTGTATTTCGCGTTATCTGTGGTCTAGCAGCTCAGCGCGTATCTGGAAACCGAGTAGTTGGGGGATGGAATTCCGGTCGAAACACGGAAGTTTTCAGTGTGCCTTTAACAGAGCGTTTAGTTTTCAATGATGTGACGAGTCGCCAAGAACGACGCGGGGTTCTGATTCCACGTGGAACCGTAGGTACCCGACTGGATAACTGGGATCATTTATTTATTATCGTATCAGAAACATACATGTTATACAAAGTTATTATCATATTACCATTGCCACATTTAATCCATTTTCTGTTAGTTGATAAAGTTCATCTTCTCCGTAGGAGGCTGAACACAGTCAGAATTGAAGCATATGATGTACTACCTGACCTTCTCCACAGTCATAATGAATATCGTGTTAATCAGTGAAGTCCCATCTTATCAAATTCTTTTTTCTCCCATCTCCAGGTCCCAGTCTATTCAAGGTCTTGCAAGTCGTACATTTCTCACCATAGACAGAAGGTGAAGTTTCTGAAACTCTTTTCAGCCACAGGGAAGGAAGATTGTAGCCCTCCATACCTATTTTCTTCAGCAGCGGCTTCAAGAGCCGTCAGTATTCTAAGGAACTCTTCCCTGACTTCAGTCGTTGCGGGCACGGTTCGTGGCCATACAGAGGATATGTTCCCTTGTGCTCCACTTTCTTTCTTTCCTCATTCGCAGATGTTTCTCTTCGAACAGTAGGTGGTGCTATTCCTGCGAGGTGGTACGGCCATTCGATTGAAGTGGATTTCAAGTAACCTGTTTACAGAAACCGGTTTACAAACTTGTTTTCAATTGTACAACCTGTTATGATTCTGCAGGTCCCATTGAGAGCTATGTCCACCCATTTGGCATGTGTTGAATCATACCAAACAGGACATGCGATTGCTTGTGATCAGGACAACGAAAGCATCTACATCTACATGGATACTCTGCAAATCACATTTAAGTGCCTCGCAGAGGGTCCATCGAACCACCTTTACAATTCTCTATTATTCCAATCGCCTATAGCGCGCGGAAAGAATGAATCCCTATATCTTTCCGTAAAAGCTCTGATTTCCCTTATTTTATAGTGGTATTCGTTCCCCCCAATGTAGGTTGGTGTCAACAAAATATTCTCGCATTCGGGGGAGAAAGTTGGTGATTGGAATTTCGTGAGAAGGTTTAGGCGCAACGAAAAACGCCTTTCTTTTAATGACGTCCAGCCCAAATCCTGTATCATTTCTGTGAGACTCTCTCCTATATTTCGTGATAATACAAAACGTTCTGCCTTTCTTGGAGCTTTTTCGATGTAATCTGTCAGTCTTATATGGTAAGGATCCCACACCACGCAACAGTATTCTAAAAGAGGACGGGCAAGCGTAGTGTAGACAGTCTCCTTAGTAGATCTGTTACATTTTCTGAGAGTCCTGCCAATAAAACGCAGTCTTTGTTTAGCCTTCCCCACAACATTTTCTGTGTATTCCTTCCGATTTAAGTTTTTCGTAAGTGTAATACTTAGGTATTTAGTTGAATTTACTGCTTTTAGATGAGACTGCTGGAAGGTACGGTGTTTATGCAGAATGGTGCTCCACCCCATATTGCTAGACGCGTGAAAGATGTCTTGTGCGCGTCGTTTGGTGATGATCGTGTGCTGAGCTGCCACTTTCGTCATGCTTGGCCTCCCAGGTCCCCTGACCTCAGTCCGTGCGATTATTGGCTTTGGGGTTACCTGAAGTCGCCAGTGTATCGTGGTCGACCGACATCTCTAGGGATGCTGAAAGACAACATCCGACGGCAATGCCTCACCATAATTCCGGACGTGCTTTACAGTGCTGTTCACAACATTATTCCTCGACTACAGCTATTGTTGAGGAATAATGGTGGACACATTGAGCATTAACTGTAATGAACATCATCTTTGCTTTGTCTTACTTTGTTATGCAAATTGTTGCTATTCTGATCATAAGAAGCGCCATCTGCCGGACATTTTTGAACGTTTGTATTTTTTTGGTTCTAATAAAACCTCATGTAATTCCAAGCATGTGTGTCAATTTGTACCTCTCTATCTACATTATCTCGTGATTTATTCAGTTTTCAAATTTATACTGACTTTTTGATCACCCGGTACATAAATGAGCTGCCGGACAGGATGAACAGCAATTAACGGTTGTTTGCTGATTGTGCTGTGTAGGGGAAAGTGTCGTGGCTGAGTGACCATAGGAGGATACAAGATGACTTGCATAAAATTTCTGTTTGGTATGATGAATGGCAGCTAGCTCTAAACGTAGAAAAACGGAAGTAAATGCAGATGAGCAGGAAAAATTATCGCGTAATGTTCGAATACTGCATTAGTAGTGTGTTACTTGGCACATTCAGATCGACTGAAAATCTCAGCATAAAGTTGCAAAGTTATGTGAAATGGAGCGATCATGTTAGGATTGTGGGCCGGCCAGCGTGGGCGTGCGGTTCTAGGCGCTACAGTTTGGAACTGCGAGACCGCTACGGTCACAGGTTCGAATCCTGCCTCGGGCATGGATGTGTGTGATGCCCTTAGGTTAGTTAGGTTTAATTAGTTCTAAGTTCTAGGCGACTGATGCCCTCAGAAGTTAAGTCGCATAGTGCTCAGAGCCATTTGAACCATTTTAGGATTGTGGTGGGGAAGGCGAATGGTCGACTTCAGTTTACTGGAAAAACTATACGAAAATGTGGTTCGTCTGTGGATGAGACCGCATATAGAACACTGGTGTGACCCATTCTTGAGTACTGTCCGAGTGTTTGCGATCCCCATCAGGTCTGATGAAAGGAAGACATCGAAGGAATTGCGAGGAGGGGTGCTGTTAACGGTAGGTTGGAAAAACACAGAAGTTATTACGGAGATGCTTCGGGAAATCAGATGGCAATCGCTGGAGGGAAGGCGACGTACTTTTCGAAGAACACTATTGAGCAAATGTCGAGAACCGACATCTGAAGCTGATTCCAGAATATCACGTACCCTCTCAACCCGTTTCGTTTTATTTCGTTTCCTCCTCACTTTCTCGGCACTTCATTAATTTTGTCAGACTATGTACTTCATCATCATCAAAATGGTTCAAATGGCTCTGAGCACCATGGGACTTAACATCTGAGGTCATCAGTCCCCTGGAACTTAGAACTACTTATACCTAACTAACCTAAGGACATCACACACATCCATGCCCGAGGCAGGATTCGAACCTGTGACCGCAGCGGTCGCGCGGTTGCAGACTGTAGCGCCTCGGACCGCTCGACCACACCGGCCGGCTCATCATCATCATCATCATCAACATCAGTTTTCTGCTGTATTAGGAGGCCCTTTGCCTGTCCATTTTCTACGATCCATTGCTTCTTTCTTAAGGCTGCTGTATGTTGTACCGTCCATCACGTCATCCAGTATGTGAAATCTCTTCTTTCCTCGCTTCCTTTTCGCTTCTACATAACCTTCTAAAAGTGTTTTTATCAATCCATCATTCTTTCTTAAAATATGCCAAAAATTACGAACAACTTCAGTTGGAAAGACCACATAGATAATATTGTGGGGAAGGCGAACCAAAAGTTGCGTTTCATTGGTAGGACACTTAGAAGATGCAACAAGTCCACTAAAGAGACAGCTGACACTACACTCGTTCGTCCTCTGTTAGAATATTGCTGTGCGGTGTGGGATCCTTACCAGCTGGGATTGACGGAGGACATCGAAAGGGTGCAATAAAGGGCAGCTCGTTTTGTATTATCACGTAATAGGGGAGAGAGTGTGGCAGATATGATACACGAGTTGGGATGGAAGTCATTAAAGCAAAGAAGTTTTTCGTCGCGGCGAGATCTATTTACGAAATTTCAGTCACCAACTTTCTCTTCCGAATGCGAAAATTTTTTGTTGAGCCCAACCTACATAGGTAGGAATGATGATCAAAATAAAATAAAATAAGAGAAATCAGAGCTCGAACAGAAAGGTTTAGGTGTTCGTTTTTCCCGCGCGCTGTTCGGGAGTGGAATGGTAGACAGATAGTATTATTGTGGTTCGATGAACCCTCTGCCAAGCACTTAAATGTGAATTGCAGAGTAGTCATGTAGATGTAGATCCAATTCCATTTTCTTCTTTTTATTACATGTAGTAACACTCTTTTCTTTCCCACTCTTCTCAGTACCTCTTTATTTTGTACTTTCTGCTCTCACTTTAACTGAGGCTTTTAGATTAAGATATAATGAGTTCACAAGTCTTCTGCTTTCCAGTCCACTCTCTTTTCCCTCATTATAGTCGCCAGCTTGTTCCAAACCACATGGTCAAATGCCTTTTCTAGACCGATGAAGCACATAAATAGGTCTCTTCCTTTTTCAATAATGTTTTCTCCCAAGATTCGTAGGAGCCCTATTGCATCTCTGGTGCCTGTATTCCGTCAAAAACCAAACTGCTCCTCGCCAAAATTCTCCTCCATTACTTTTTCAAGGCTCTTGTTAATTATTCTTAACATCACTTTGGCTGCATGTGAAATGAGGCTGACTGTCCTGTGCTCACTGCATTTCTTGGTTCCTTGGTTTTTCGGTAATAGAATCATTACTGCTGTCAGAAAGTCCTCAGGCCATTCACCACTGTCATATATTTTATTACATAACTCAATATTTCTCTTATTCCATCTTGGTTCAAGCATTTTTAATGGAAACTATGTATTTAGCAGTTTTGAAACGTGTGTGTAAAATAGCGTGTGAGCCATTCTCGTTTAGAAGCGTGTTCCGGAATAAAACTCTAACCGGTTACATGTACATGAGTACTGTGAAAGCCACTGCGTGCGGTGGAGGGTACCAGTATTATCCCCTCCTGTCAGCTCCCCTCCCCCCACCCCGTCCCCCTCACCGCCTAATCCATTCACGGACGGTACGCGGAAAGAATGTCGGTGCCTCTACATGATGGCCAGAATTTCTCTTTTTTTATTTTGATGTTGCAACCTTGTTGGAGCTTGATGTTGTGCAAGATTATTCTGGTTTTCGTTCATCGTATTGATTCGGTCTCACGTTTGTCGTAGTCGTAACGGTCGCTTTCTATTGCGTTTTTGGCTATCGACTTAGAGTCGGTCTTCGTTCCACAGGTTTCGTAGTGACCTGCCTAGTTTAGTGTCCGGCTACGATACAACTTTCCTCTCTGCGATCATTTGAAATTCAGGAGGTCTGAAAGGTACACAGCTTATATCTTAGGAAGACAAGACTTCGCATAATTATGGAGACTTCTGACTATAAACACTCACCTTGTTTGGCTGTGGTGGACGTTTTCCAGTTGTGACTTGTCCAGATACTGCGACATTTGTACATGTTAGAACAACCTGTTCTCCAGGCGAGCTATTTTAAGGCGGTCATAACGAAACCGATCCGAAAATTGTTTTCGGCATTTAATGAGAAGTGACCCTCAGCTTAGATTCTTTACAAAACGGAATTCCCATTTTCAAAACAGGTAGGGTTTCACCAAGCTCAATGTTTACGACGTCGTATCTCCTGCATTATGTGTCGTACAATGATGTAATTTTGCAGCCACATTCAGTTGTACCTGTAGATATTGTCTGCAAAATGAGCTGCCGATAGAGTTAGTTGTAAAGAAGTAAAAAAATTGAAACGTTGTGCGTGATGCTGAAGCTGTACTGCATGGACAGAGAAATTGTAGTAAGCGATGAACATTTTTTCTTTGAGGACATCATGAGGCGTGTCAGCAAGAAAAAGTTTTATAAAGGTCTGAAATTGTGTGTAAAGTGTGTCAAAAGTTACTAAGTGCTCCTATTCTCAAATACTAAATGCAAACAGCCTGGGTAATTTGCGTGGCGTTATTTACGCTGCCTCAAATCGAATACTAATTTCAGCTTTTAACGTGGGATTATACCTCTTAATGAGTAGTGTGAAATTGCTGTCGCTGCGTATGGTGCTCGCATCTGACACGATTTTTTACGGACATGACCACCCTGACGGATTCCGCCTCACTTACTGTGTACCGAAATTCGGTCTAAGCTCTCGCAAGTACTCTCTCTGATCAAATTGTATCCACATACGTATTAGTGGACGTTCTGACGTTCTCATTCTTTCCAAAGGTGTTCCACTAGGTTCACATGGGGACTCTGGGCAGGTCGGTCGATTTTAGGAATTTTAATTGTCTTTGAAACCAATGCTTCAGAGATGCTACTTTATGACTCGGTCCATTTTTATGATGGTACAGTCATCGTCTCCGAACTGATCCTCTATAGTACGCAGGACACAGTGCTGTTCAAATGGCTCTAAGCACTATGGGACTAAACATCTGAGGTAATCAGTCCCCTACACTTGGAACTACTTAAACCTGACTAACCTAAGGACATCACGCACATCCGTGCCCGTGGCAGGATTCGAACCTGCGACCGTAGCAGCAGCGCGGTTCCGTACTTAAGCGCCTAGAACCGCTCGGCACAGTACTGTAAAATGTGTTCAAATCCTTCGGCGTTTAGAGTGGTGCTGGCACCATCCTTAACCTCGAGGAACACCTCCATACCGCAACACCACCTCCTTCGTAGTTCACAGTTAACACTACACATGATGGCCGGTGACGTTCTCCAGACATTCCCAAACTCTCACCGTTCCATCTGATTGCCACAGGGTACAGCGTGAATCACCTCTCCAAATCACTCGTTTCCGATCACCCACTGTTCAGTGGCGTCACTCATTTTACATCACTTCAGAGTCGCTTAGCACTGAGTACCGAAATGTACGGGTCATGAGTAGCTGCTCGATCATCGTACCTCATTCCTTTTAACGAACAGTCATTGTGCTTGTTTGACTGCTGATACTACACTGAAGCCCACGAGAGATTCCTGCCGCTGACATTACACGACGCGTGCCTGCTCTAGGTGTCGATGTGGTTGTTCCTTCGTGTTTCCACTTCACACTATCATCCCCAAAAGTCGACTTCGGCAGCTCTAGAACGCTTGAAATGTCCCTGAAGTACTTCTTACTGAGATGACATCCAATGGCCAGTCCAATGCGCTCTCCTGGGCGATTCATTGCTACTGCTTCTCTACCGACAGCACGATACTCCCCGCCTCCTTTTGCACAGAAGAGCCAAATAAACTGGTATACCTGCCTAATATCGTTTCGGATCCCCTCGAACACGCTGAAGTGCTGCAACACGACGTGGCACGGACTCGACTAATATCTGAAGTAGTGCTGGGGAGGGGGAGGGGAGGGGGGGAACGGACACCATGAATCCTGCAGGGCTGCCCATAAATCCGTACGAGGGGGTGGAGATCCCTTCTAAACAGCACGTTCCACTGCATCCCAAGTATGCTCAGTAATGTTCATGTCTGGAGAGTGTGGTGGCCAGCGGAAGTGTTTAAACTCAGAAGAGCGTTCCTAGAGTCACTCTGTAGCTATTCTGGACGTGTGGGGGTGTAGCATTGTCCTGCTGAAATTATCCAAGTCCGTAGGAATGCACAGTGGACGTGAATGGATACATGTAATCAGACAGGATGCTTACGTACGTCGTACCTGTCAGAGTCGTATCTAGACGTGTCAGGGGTCCCCTATCACTCCAACTGCACACACGCCGCACCATTACGGAGCCTCCACCAGCTTGAATAGTCCCCTGCTGACAGGCAGGGTCCATGGATTCATGAGGTTATCTCTATACCCGTACACGTCCATCCGCTCGATACAATTTGAAACGAAACACGTCCGACTAGGCAACATGTTTCCAGTCATCAACAGTCCAATGTCGGTGTTGACGGGCCCAGGCTAGGCGTAAAGTTTTGTGTCGTGCAGACATCAAGGGTACTTTTTCCGGCCGCTGAGATGTCGGAGCTTTGATGTTTAACTGGATACCGCATTCGTGATATTCACGGTACACTCGTGAAATGGTCGTACGGGAAAATCCCCACTTCATCGCTACCTCGGAAATGCTGTGTCCCATCGCTTGTGCGCCGGCTGTAACATCACGTTCTCTAACTCGTGTAACTCTTGATACCCTGCCAGTGTAACAGCAGTAACAGATCTAAAAACTGCGTCAGACACTTGTTGTCATATTCGGTGTTGCCGACCGCAGCGCCGTATTCTGCCTGTTTACGTATCTCTGTGTCTGAATACGCATGCTTATACCAGTTTCTTTAGCGCTTCAGTGTATAAAGGCAGCTGCGCCTCTCGTGTCATTGTTGTTGTTGTGGTCTTCAGTCCAGAGACTGGTTTGATGCAGCTCTCCATGCTACTCTATCCTGGGCAAGATTCTTCATCTCCCAGTACCTACTACAATCTACACCCTTCTGAATCTGTTAAGTGAATTCATCTCTTGGTCTCCCTCTACGATTTTTACCTTCCACGCTGACCTCCAATACTAAATTGGTCATCCCTTGATGCCTCAGAATATGTCCGACCAACCGATCCCTTCTTCTAGTCAAGCTGTGCCACAAATTTCTCTTCTCCCCAGTCCTGTTCAATACCTCCTCATTAGTTATGTGATCTACCCATCTAATCTTCAGGATTCTTCTGTAGCACCCTATTTCGAAAGTTTCTATTCTCTTCTTGTCTAAACTATTTATCGTCCGCATTTCACTTCCATACATGGCATAAATAGCAATTCCTTATTTCATAGGGGTGTCCGGATAATGTTGATCAGATAGTGTATATGAAAACCATGTAACACAATAAGAAATTATCAGCAGTAATGTCTACCTACAACGTGAAAAGACTTTAAAATTGGAAGCATCGTTATATCGTAATGAACCTGGTTTACAGGTTGCCTTTCTTTTCATTTTGTTCGTAGATATTGTTTCTAATATTGGTAACTGTGGTGCGGTGTTTTCGCTTAAAATTATGTTCGTATTCTTTCTGTGCCTTGTAGGGTGATCTTGAGATGATCATTACTGACTAGACGTGTTTATCAAATCAAAATCCCTCCCTGCCAGAGACTGGTATAAACATTACAACTTCAAGCATCGTAATGGCATGTACCTCCATCGTGACGATGTCACACTTCATCACTGCAGGTATGAGTTGTCGCGACCGAATTTCTGAGTGCTGACGCGCGCTCGGGTGAAACGGCGGAGAAAGTGCCAGAAGTTCGAAGGTCCGCTTCCGATCAGCGAGCGCGGCGCTTCGGCCACGCCCCCTATCAGGGAGCAGCGAGTGCTGATTGGAGCTGTGCTTCCGCGTTATAGAGACGGCGCTGCAAATTGACAGGGGCGGCGATCGGGACCCGGCACGTTTCTCTCGCTAGGAATGTGAGGGATCAGAGGCCAGCCGGGGCGCTATTGCAGCTGCGCGCTGCGTCGCCGGCCTCCTGAATTGCTAACTAAATGTCTCGTTTGCGTGGCTGCCTGCCCCGGGGTACGTGTCTGACGTAATGTGGGACCACTTGTTAACTGCGCCACAGCGGGCTCCTGACTATCAAATACAACCACACACACACACACACACACACACACACACACACACACACACACACACACACAGGCGCTTCAGTCCGGAACCGCACTGCTGCTACGGTCGTAGGCTCGAATCCTGCCTCGGGCATGGATGTGTGTGATGTCGTTAGGTTTAATTAGTTCTAAGTTCTAGGGGACTGATGACCTCAGATGTTAAGTTCCATATTGCTGAGAGCCATTTGAACTGTATGCTATATTTTGCACCGTTCCAACCTAGGCGTTCTAAAACCACTTTTAGAGTGCTGCAGCAGTGTTTACACTCCAGAAGGCACGAGGACCAGATAGAATGTGAGACCTGAGCTTCTCCTGGCGTAAACTATGTTCAAAGTACTTACGGGCATTCAGCCAGGTTGAATTTTCGACAACTGCCGATATTTCGGCGGATGCACACTCCGCCATTTTCAAGGCTTAACTGCAACGACCAGACGAAGTGCAGAAAACACGAGAGCTCGGTTCTGCGAGTCTAACAGAAAAGATAACACACACCTAAACAAAAGCCACCATAGATGAACGAAGTCAGAGCTATCGATAGTAAGAAACTATGGACTGGTAGTTGAGGAAACGTTAACTCTGTCCCTATGTTTTTTAACAAGTGAAAGAGCAGGATTAAATGGAATATTTCGAGTGACAAAATTGCATGTTGTAGACACCAGCAGCTGAACTTCGTCTAAAACTAACGAAGATTTATAAGGAGTTTACTCCATTTACATAAATAAGATTTGGGTTATTGAATTATGTCTGGGTCCTATTTCACTTGAACATGATCCTAGTGGAGAAAGTTTTAAAACTGCAACCACATATGTCAACCATTACGTCATTCCATTGTTCCTTTACCTGACTAGAATAACTAGGCGATGGTCGATACGTCTTACACAATTAGTATATTTCAGCTACGTGGCAATGTCTAAGTGAGGAGTACGTTCGTACAATGCATAAGCTAAACGAAACATTTTTTTGCCTTTTTTCCACATTCGTATAACACAAAAATATACGCTTCATGTCCAAAATGCATCTGCACACAAATGCATGAGCTGCCCTCAAGTATTCTGATACTGCTTTAGCGGTGAACAGATTACATATGTAATTTTATTTATGTTAGAAATAGAGTTATGTCTGTTGAAGTTATTTAATTGGTCTTGACGCAGCCGCTGGACTAAGACATTTTCATTTATTAGTGTCTATGGCTTCTGAAGAAGGCTATATAGCAGAAACAATAATCAAAATTTAAAATAAACATAATTTAGTGCAACTATGGGCTGTTTTTCATTCGAGACAATTTGTAACGGTTGCTGCTGTTGCTGCCATGATGAAAATAATGACTTTCGAAATGTGGTTCTTACAGAAGAATGCTGAAGAGGTACTGAGGAGGTACTGAATATAATTGGGAAGAAGAGAAATTTGTGGCACAACTTGACTAGAAGAAGGGATCAGTTGGTAGGACATGTTCTGAGGCATTAAGGGATCACCAATTTAGTACTGGAGTGCAGCGTGGAGGGTAAAAATTGTAGAGAGAGAGCAAGAGATGAATACACTAAGCAGATTCAGAAGGATGTAGGTTGCAGTAAGTACTGGGAGATGAAGAAAGCTTGCACAGGTAAGAGTAGAATGGAGAGCTGCATCAAACCAGTCTCTGGACTGAACACGACAACAACAGTTCCAATCCATCTCCAACCTAAGCAAACTAAAGAAACCACCGCTGCACCGGCGAGTGTATTTTCGTCCGGCACAATCTTCATTGTCTTTTCGTGAGATACATCGTATCTAGCAATACGTTAGTTGACTGAGCTAAGGCCGATGCTGTCGGAATGTGACAGTAGACCACATCGTAGTGCACGACACCTCTCTTGCAGTGCCCGCTACCGGACAAAAATTCATTTAACGAATATTCACAGCTAAATAACTTAGTGTTGAGTAACGAACACCTTTGCAGCTGTGTGGTTACTTTTATTTAAAAAGCAGAAATGCTTTCGTAAACTTAGTTATGTCATGAAGTCAATTACACTATGCTTCTGGAGTACAACTGATATTAAACTTTGCGATATTAAATCCTGCAGAAGGCCGCAACGCTGCCCTGTACTCCCGTCTATATTAGTGTGCTGCTACGTGATTTTTAGAATGGAGTGTAAGTCTAGGAGACGAATGCGCATGTCCGTGACGCTTTCAGGCTTACTAAAGCAAGCCGCGCGGGATTAGCCGAGCGGTCTAGGGCGCTGCAGTCTTGGACTGTGCGGCTGGTCCTGGCGGAGGTTAGTGTCCTCCCTCGGGTATGGGTGTGTGTGTTTGTCCTTAGGATAATTTAGCTAAAGTACTGTGTAAGCTTAGTGACTGATAACCTTAGCAGTTAAGTCCCATAAGATTCCACATTTTTTTTTTTTTTTTTTTTTTTTTTTTTTTTTTTTTTTACTAAAGCAATTTGTGACGAAATGCGTTGCTCTTCTTCGGATCTTTTTTTCCACTATCAGTCCTACCTGGTAAGGGCCCAAGCCTGAGAAACGGAAGTAATCTGTCGAACGAGAATTTCGAAATGTACCTCCTTCCTTGACGGATTAAACCCCCTGAGGTTTCCTCCGGTCTGGTATCTCCCTTCCATGAAAGACCACGTTTTCCCAGGCAAGCACATAAGAATGATTTGCAGCTGTCGAACTCGATGGCCGTAAAAATGTGGGAATTCTAGTAGCGTTGTGTGCACGGATAGTTGGTGTTGTATTTTCTCTGCATTGGTGACACGTGAAACGAGGCGGGCACAGAAAGCTCGAATAGGAGGCGGTAGGTGGTCGCCCGGCGTGTAAGATGAGACGCGAGGTCCCTGAATGAAAGTGCTCCTCCGAGAGTTTCTCTGGCAGAAATCGGACACGGTACGGCGGGGTGGCGCGCCTACAGGACTGGACGGGACGCCCGCCCAGCCGTCCCTCTCCGGCCATCCATTATCGGCTGTCAGCGACCGGCTGCGTGACGCCGCTTAACAGATCTCGGCAGCGTCGTCACGCTCCAGGCAGTGCATACCCATCTCGCCTTTTGCTACACGTGCACTGTCTGCCGCAGGCGGGCCGCAGGATGTCGACTCGGACGGAGGTTCATCGACCGATTTACAAATAATTTCAGGCATGCCCCAAGAGCTTCACAAAACTTTAACAATCGCGGGTGCAGGTGAAAGACTTGCAGATGCGATTGCGTTTGTGGATTAGGGGCTTTCTGATACGGTACGGGTGTGGGTAGAATTTCTCTTATCCGCATAGACTTCTAAGAGTGTCTATTATTTTAAAACTGAATTAACGTCTAAACCTACGCTATACGTTCCAACGGTTCCACCCGACCGACATACCGCAGGTCGGGGCAGAGAATGCATTTCATTCGACTGACGTGCCACTGGCCAGGCTCGTGATAATCACATTTGGACCGAATACCGGACAACGACTCTCGCACATGACTGTAAGTAAGGGGGTTAAAAACAGTCTTGATGTCAATAAAATATTTATCGACAATGGTATCCGGTTTCGGTCAAAA
The DNA here is from genome assembly GCF_023897955.1 of Schistocerca gregaria. NCBI lineage: Eukaryota > Metazoa > Arthropoda > Insecta > Orthoptera > Acrididae > Schistocerca > Schistocerca gregaria. Next base: position 246,187,229 of record NC_064925.1, on the reverse strand, counting down.
TGCGATCATCTTGAGACCATATTACACCATGATGACAGGCGGTGGCGATGAACTACACTGTTGTTGTTGTGGTCTTCAGTCCTGAGACTGGTTTGATGCAGCTCTCCATGCTACTCTATCTTGTGCCAGCTTCTTCATCTCCCAGTACCTACTGCAACCTACATCCTTCTGAATACAGTAATGCTGCACGCCCTCGGGAAAAATTACGGCTGTAGTTTCCCCTTGCTTTCAGCCGTTCACAGTACCAGCACAGCAAGGCCGTTTTGGTTAGTGTTACAAGCCCAGATCAGTCAATAATCCAGACTGTTGCCCCTGCAACTACTGAAAAGGCTGCTGCCCCTCTTCAGGAACCACACGTTTGTCTGGCCTCTCAACAGATACCCCTCCGTTGTGTTTGTACCTACGGTACGGCTATCTGTATCGTTGAGGCACGCAAGCCTCCCCATCAACGGCAAGGTCCATGGTTCATGGGGGCCATTAAATTTGCTACACCACGAAGATGACGTGCTACACACGCGAAATTTAACCGACAGGAAGAAAATGCTGTGATATGCAAATGATTAGCTTTTCAGAGCATTCACACAAGGCTGGCGCCGGTGCCGAAACCTACAACATGCTGACATGAGGAAAGTTTCCAACCGATTTCTCATAAACAAACAGCAGTTGACCGGCGATGCCTGGTGAAACGTTGTTGTGATGCCTCGTGTAAGGAGTGGAAATGCGTACCATCACGTTTCCGACTTTGATAAAGGTCGGATTGTAGCCAATCGCGATTGCGGTTTATCCTATCGCGACATTGCTGCTCGCGTTGGTCGAGATCCAATGACTGTTAGCAGAATATGGAATCCGTGGGTTAAGGAGGATAATACGGAACGCCGTGCTGGATCCCAACGGCCTCCATCACTAGCAGTCGAGATGACAGGCATCTTATCCGCATGGCTGTAACGGATCGTGCAGCCACGTCTCCATCCCTGAGCCAACAGATGGGGACGTTTGCAAGGCAACAACCATCTGCACAAACATTTCGACGACGTTTGCAGCAACATGGACTATCAGCTCGGAGACCGTGGCTGCGGTTACCCTTGACGCTGCATCACAGACATGAGCGCCTGCAATGGTGTACTCAACGACGAACCTGGGTGCACGAATGGCAAAACGTCATTTTTTTTCGGATGAATCCAGGTTCTGTTTAGAGCATCATGATAGTCGCATCCGTGTTTGGCGACATCGCGGTGAACGCACATTGCGAGCGTGTATTCGTCACCGCCATACTGGCGTATCACCCGGCGTGATGGTATGGGGTGTCATTGGTTACACGCCTCTAGTTCGCACTGACGGCACTTTGAACAGTGGACGTTACATTTCAAATGAGTTACGACCCGGGGCTCTACCCTTCAATCGCTCCCTGCGAAACCCTTCATTTCAGCAGGATAATGCACTACCTCATGTTGCAGGTTCTGTACGGGCCTTTCTGTGTACAGAAAATGTTCGACTGCTACCCTGGCCAGCACATTCTCCAGATCTCTCACCAATTGAAAACGTGCGGTCAATGGTGGCTGAGCAACTGGCTCGTCACAATACGCCAGTCACTACTCTCGATAAACTGTGGTATCGTGTTGAAGCTGCATGGGCAGCTGTACCTGTACACGCCATCCAAGCTCTGTTTGACTCAATGCCCAGGCGTATCACGGCCGTTATTACTGCCAGAGGTGGTTGTTCTGGGTACTGATTTCTCAGGACCTATGCACCCAAATTGCGTGAAAATGTAATCACATGTCAGTTCTAGTATAATATATTTGTCCAATGAATACCCGTTTATCATCTCCATTTCTTCTTGGTGTAGCAATTTTAACTACACTACTGGCCAGTTATGTAGTTGGCATTCGTCACCACCGTCTGCCATCATGATGTAATGTGGTCTCAAGATAATCTCATTTTGACCGAAATCAGCTACCATTACGCAATACATATTTTATTGCGGTTTTTAATTTTAAAATATTACATGGAGACCGCTGATTACTCAAGAGAAATACTCTCAAAATTACTCTATAAATGCTTCAGAAATTACTCTACCTATTACCCTTGTGACTATGTTGATTTTGTTGTTGTGGTCTTCAGTCCGAAGCCCGGTTTGAAGTAAGTCTTCACTTTAGTGTATCCTGTACAAGTCTGTTCACCTCTGCCTAAGTACTGCACACTACATCCGTATGAACTAGCCATGTGTCCAATCAACCTATGCGATCTTTTAGCCGTGTTTTGACATAAATTTCTTTCTTCGCCAAATCGATTCAGTACTTCGTCACTAGTTACGCGACCTAACATTCTTCTGTAGCGTACAAGACTACGCTCCAAATAAACACATTCAGAAAAGATTAACTAACACTTAAAATTATATTTAATGTTAATAAATCCTTTTTTTTTCTTGCTATTGGCAGTCTGCACGTTACATCCTCTCTACTTCGGCTGTGGTCTTTTATTTTGCTGCTCAAGTAGTTCAAGTTATATACTACTTTGAGCGTCAAATTTCTTAAAATAGCTCCTTCACGATCGCCTACTTTAATTCGAGTACATTCCATTACCCCTGTTGTTCTTTTGTACATGTTCATTTTATAAACGTTTTTAAAGACAGTACCCATTTCGTTTGAGAGTTCTTCCATGCTGTCTGTGACAGAATTACAATGTCACGAGCAAATCTGAAAGTTTTAATTTCTTCTTCCTTAACATTAATCGCCTTTCCAAATTTCTCCCTTTTTTTCCTTTACTGATTATTCGTTGTACAGATTGAGTAACATCTTGTTTCAATCGCATCTCAACTACTGCTTTCCTTTCCTTTCATTCTGCCGATAGAATTACAGTATCGTTTCTGTACAAGTTGTAAATAATCAATCGGTACCTGTATTTTTTCCCCGCTGCTATCAAAATTTCAAACAATCTAGTACAGTGAATATTGTTAAAAGCTATCTCTAAATCTACAAATGCCGTAAACGTAGATTTACCTGTCTTCTGAGGTAGGTCGTTGGGTCATTATTGACACATGTCCTAGATTGCGCTAAAAATACCTTCGCGCGGGTGGAAATTAGTGTAACACGGGAAATGCTTTCATTGGCTGATGGCACACGCTATTGACACTGCGGCTGAACGTGATCTTGGCTCTTCGCCCTTGAACTTCAGCAGTGTGCTGTTCAGTCCCACCTCAGGTGCCGAACTAGCGAGATTAACTGTAAGCAAGTAATGGAACACAACTTCCGTGAACTATCTATGGATACCAACGTATCAAGTTATCAACAAAATGTAGACCTCCTCGGAAAGGATGCAACATAAAGCAGACACTTGTTTATCACTGTTTTCAATGCATCCGGCCACATTCCCCAACGTACAGCGAGCCTATATGCCACATTAAAAAAAGAATTGTAAGAACCACGATAGCAGAGAGTCTATCAGTACTATAATGTGCAACCTGCCCCGTCCTCGAGATCGTGCTTTACCACCTGGAAATACAGTTGAGGATACGTCAATGCTAAGGATTGATTTCCATAACGAAAAATTCCCTGTCACCTCTACAGGACAGACATCACAGACTTCTCAACCAATCCGTGCGATCGGATATCTGAATCTGATTCAAATCACCCACTCTTTCGCCGTGAGTTGTACTGGGAACAGCACGTCAGTAATATAGAAGAGACCATGGAAGTTAAGCAACACTTTTACACTAGTACCACCAGTATCTTAACATCGGAAAATGCAAAATGAACAGAATCTTCTGGAATTTTCTAAGAGATTTTAACTTACACACGTATAAGTAATGTATTTACGCGGGGAACACTGTACCGCGTGCTTTGTAAGTCCGTGAACATTTTTAAACATCATCTGTACAACTTACGTAACATGGTGCAATTTGCGTTTTTAGAACACCAAATATCAACGATAATGAAACAAATATTAGAAAGAACCTAAATCGCATTTTGCCAATTTTTTTCCCCGTATTGGAGAAGTTACTAAACGCTGCGATTATTATCTAGCGGAAGAATCTAATAGAAAGTCCACCCCCCTTCCCCAATAGCTGAGTGGTCAGCGTGACGGATTGCCGTCCTGCAGGCCCGGGTTCGATTCCCGGCTGGGTGGGAGATTTTCTCCGCTCAGGGACTGGGTGTTGTGTTATCTTCATCATCATTTCATCCCCATCCGGCGCGCAGGTCGCCCAATGTGGCGTCGAATGACGCCAAAAGCTCATTTCCATCTAATAGAAACAGCCAACAGTAGTCTTTCCCATCGGATTCTTGTGAATTTCAACAACCCACTCCGCTATCGTTACATTAAAATATCCTTTGATTAACGATTCTACTACAAACCATTTCACTATCGACTCTCCGTAGCTTCAGAGTTTTCACTGTGCCACGGTTATCGAGTGAGTAAGTGCGTGGAAGTGGGCACTTGATACCGAGAGATTGCATAGGTTGATGATGACAATGATTTTTGGTTTGTGGAGCGCTCAACTGCGAGGTTATGAGCGCGCGTACAAATTCCTAATCTTGTTCACTGTCCAGTCTCGTCATTTTCCTGAATGGTGGTGACAACACGAACACCCAGTCCCCGCGAGCAGAAACGATCTGACCGTGAATCGAACCCGAGACCCCCTGATCCAGAGGCAGCAACACTATCTACTAGACCACGAGCTGCGGGGAGGCAGTTTCTTATTATACATCGTGACGGAGATACTAATTTGCTCATTAGCTATCTTCCAAATATCAACACCTAATCAACAAACTGTGATCGTAGGGGGTACATTTATAAGAACGTCCATAATGTCGCGAAGTTTGTGGAATAATGATGTAAATTCATATCGGCGCAGGATTTTTGTTATTATCTGCGTATCGCAGAAACGGGAAAAATACGCAAAATTGTTTTGATGAAGAAATACCGCACAACCCGTAGCGAATGAAATCTCAATCTCAAGTAGTGCCAGACCGAACATTTTCGAGGGACTGCAGTGCGTGGCGACGCATAGTAGGTAACTCTGTTTCCAGTAGCGAGTTAACAGCGGCCTTCTTTGGAATTTCTGACCTGTTAAGGAAATACCGGAGGGGAGCGGTTATTATGCAGATGAGGAGCATAAAAAGTGTCCCGCCAGGCCGGTGAGCGCAGCGAGCTCATTCTCCGGAGCGAGAAGGGTCCGCGAGCTGCTAGCGCCGGACACGCAACAGCAATGCTTACACAGTAAATACCTGACTCGTCGATTTTCCGTGAATTTACAGCGAAACGGCGGCTTCGGCACGTCGCTCGCCAGCTCCCTCACATATTTCGAAAGCTGCAGTAATAGCTCCAGCAAGTAACCGCAGCAAGGGAATGCACTACGTGCGGCAGGTTTAGCAAAATCCTATTTTCTGGTTGCAGAGTGGAGCTCAGCGTATTTGCGGTGACCGCACTTGGGAAGATTGCAGTTGAAATGCCGGTTCAGTATTCCAGATTTAGGTTCGCCACCGTTCTCCGATTCCAGGACAGATTCTTTGAAAAGGACACAGAGATTCTTTGAAAAGGACACAGTTCATTTCCCTTCCCTTTCTAACCAAATACGAGCTTATCATCCGTCCGTAATGACATCGTCAACGATGGGAAGTTCAAATCTAGTCGTGTGACTTACTTTTTGTGATGAAGACGAGAAAATATAAGGTTTGAAAACGCAGCCCGTGGCCCAAGTGTAGCCGGTGCGAATCTCCGTCCTGGTAGAAATTATCATCCCCTGCCGACGCAAAGGAAAGAGGGCTGGCCTTCTTGTTCACTAGATAGTAATCCAAATCCTACACCACCCCCAAATGTACGACAGATAGCGTTCTAGTGACACTGATATGTTTTCAAATGCATGCAATTACCAATTTTTTCTATGTTATACAAATCATCCACGGGGTATATGGAGTGGTTCTCATTAAATATCCCTAGGTAGCACAGGAGTGGACGACATGTTTCTGACGACCCTGGCCGGCCGGTGTGGCCTAGCTGTTCTAGGCGCTGCAGTCTGGAACCTCGCGACCGCTACGGTCGCAGGTTCGAATCCTGCCTCGGGCATGGATGTGTGTGATGTCCTTAGGTTAGTTAGGTTTAAGTAGTTCTAAGTTATAGGGGACTGATGACCACAGTAGTTAAGTCCCATAGTGCTCAGAGCCATTTGAACCATCTTTTTTAATCCCACTCTTCAACCTTTCTTTTATTTCCGTCATTGTTTCAATAGAATAAGGCATAGGTATAAAAGATTTTATCATTATTATTATTAGCGAACTCTCTCAATAAATGGAATACGCTATGCAAACGACTCAGTCAACTTATCGTTAGGCTCCTCTTGTTGTTGCATTAGGGTTTCATTATTTCTGACAAAGATTGTTTACGTTCTCCCGACCACTGTGGTCTGTATTATTTTTGTTTTGGTTGTTCTGATGTAACTTACCATTTATCTGTTTTGTGTCTGAAGGCGTATCTTTCTAAAATGTCGGTTGGTTTTGTGTTTGCGTTTTTGAGGTCCTTTCGAATTCCGTTCAGTCAGAGTGTTGAGTTCTTAAGTGATGTTACATATTCTATCAGCCTTCTTGTCAATAGTTTTTCTGCTAATCTGTTGAGAAGCTCAAAGAATTTCTTTCGCCTTTCCATAATGTCAATTTCGATGTTTGAAAACTTTTCTGTTGTTTTGAATGATTGTAGGCTGTAGCCGTATTGGGCTGTCTTGCTCGTAATATTTTCCTAACGATCTTTCTCTCTGTCTCCTTTTTTTATATTTCTTCGAGTTGTGTTTTCTGTTAAGTGTCTTTGTTTCGCTTGCGTAGAGGACTGTTGGTTTTATGACTGTGTCGTAAAGGTTTTGTACTAACCATTACGGTTTTTTAGTTTTTGAAGGCGATTTTGTTTGAATTTTTTTCAAAGCCTGTTGGTTCGACATATTCTCCGATTTATGGCCTATTTAAAGTACGGGGCCCTGTTGGTTTTATCGTATGTTGTTTTCAGATTCGCTGTTTCTGTCTTTGAACATAAAAATTCAGTTTTCTCAAAGTAGATTTGTACTTTCGTGTGATGGCATGCATTTTGAGTGCGGTTTTGAGGTTAAAAACTTGTTCTGGGCGTGACGTGTTCGGTCTAAATGGTTCAAATGGCTCTGAGCACTATGGGACTTAAGATCTGTGGTTATCAGTCCCCTAGAACTTAGAACTACTTAAACGTAACTAACCTAAGGACATCACACACATCCATGCCCGAGGCAGGACTCGAACCTGCGACCGCAGCGGTCACGTGGTTCCAGACTGAAGCGCCTAGAACCGCACGGCCACACCGGCCGGCCTGTTCGGTCTGAATCCTGCTTGATATATTTATTGTTATTATTATTATTTGTTTCCATAGGTGCTTATTACATCGATTTAGAACCTTTACAATTCCTAACAATGCGTCAGTTGAAAAGCATGCGTCTGAAAGTTTGAGAAGTATGCGTGTCATGGACTTAATTTAAGAAGTATATTACCAGTAAACTCTAACACTTTTGACAATGTCACAATTTACGCAGTATGAAATAGAGGTGCGCTCTCATCAGTATTAGTACTTCACATTGCGCTACCATTGCGACCAAGGTCTGTAGACTGTGGCTGTGCAAGCATGTAGGTGGGGTGGTCGTCGTTTCTTTCAATCATTTCCGCCAACGTCCGAGAAGCCATTCTTTTTGTTTGAGTTTTTTATCAGTCGAGGTGTCCTTCCCTTTCAGGCTCGCCTTATTCAATGTCCTGTGGTTTGCCGGTTCCACCTGTGAACACAAGAACCGTAGCTCCTTTGTTCTTGACAGCAACTACGGTCAGCCTGAGACTGGACGTCTCTGCCTCGTTGGAATGTACTTTGAGAGCGGTCAGGTCGCAGGCCCATGCATGTGGCGAAGCAACTGAAGAGCACCCTGTAATAAACGTGTACATCTACATCCCCATCTACGTGATTATTCTGCAGCTCGCTAGTGCCTGGCAGAGGATTTATCAACCCACCTTCAAGCTGTTTCTCTACCGTTCCACTCTCGAACGGCGCACGGGAAAAACGAACACTTATTTATTTCCGTCAGAGACCTGATTTCATTACGATGATACCTTCTACCTGTGAAGGTGGGCACCAACAAAATATTTTCTTATTCGGAAGAGAGGATTGGTGATTGAAATTTCATGAGGAGATACTTCCGCAACGAAAATCTCCTAGTAATACAAAATGAGTTGCCCCTGTTTGAACTTGTTCGATGCCCTCCGCAAACCCTATCGGATAGTGCAGCAGTACTCCAGATGAGGATGGGCAAGCGTAGTGTAGGCAGTCACTTTAGTATACATGTTGCATTTTCTTAGTGTTGTACCAATAAATCGCTGCCTTCGGTTTGCTTTCCTTACACAGTTGTCTATTAGGTTGTTCCAATTTAAGTTATTCGTAACTGTAATCCCCAAGTACTTAGTTGAATTCAGAACCGTTAGATTTAGTGGATTCCTTTTAGTACTCACGTCGATGACTTGACACTTGTAGCGCGTAACTACTAGATTCACTGCACTTTTCGATACATTCGTAGTTTTCATGCTACTTTGTTCTCCGAAAGTTAGTTGAGAAATTAGAAACTAATATATTGTAATAAAAAAACGTGTAGGCATCTGAGAATAGTCCCGAAACCGACCATCCCTGTAAAATGAAGTTCTTACAAAGTCTTTGTGGATCCTCAACTATCCTTAAATGATTAATAGCCTCATAGATCAATAATATCCAGCACGGATGCTTTATTTATCCTTAATCAAATGGCTCTGAGCACTACGGGACTTAACATATAAGGTCATCATTCCCCTAGAACTTAGAACTACTTAAACCTAAGGACATCACAAACATCCATGCCTGAGGCAGGATTCGAACCTTCGACCGTAGTGGTCGCGCGGTTCCAAGCTGTAGCGCCCAGAACCGCTCGGCCATCCCGGCCAGCTATCCTTAATCCATTCTTGGGCCGGCCTGTGTGGCCGTGCGGTTCTAGGCGCCTCAGTCTGGAGCCGCGTGACCGCTACGTTCGCAGGTTCGAATCCTGCCTCAGGCATGGATGTGTGTGATGTCCTTAGGTTAGTTAGGTTTAAGTAGTTCTAAGTTCTAGGGGACTGATGAGCACAGATGTCAAGTCCCATAGTGCTCAGAGCGATTTGAACCATACTTAGAAACCAGATTACAGTCATAAGAAACAAAGGAGATGAGAGGGAGGCAGTGGTTGAGAAGGGAGTGAGACAGGGTCGTAGCCTATGCACGATGTTGTTCAGCTGAGCTTTTCAGATGCGGCGCTACAAAAGAATGCTGTAGATTAGATGGTAGAACGAGTTCCTTGTGAAGAGTTACTGAACCGAATTGAGCAAAAAAGAAATTTATGGCACAATATGACTAAAAGATGGAATCTGTTGATCGGACACATTCCGAAGCATCAAGGAATTCTCAATTTATTATTGGAGGGGATTGTGGGATGATAAGAAATGTAGAGGGAGACCAAGGTATGAATATGTAAGCAAGTTCAAATGGCTCTGAGCACTGTGGGACTTAACATCTGAGGTCATCAGTCCCCTAGAACTTAGAACTACTTAAACCTAACTAACCTAAGGACATCACACACATCCATGCCCGAGGCAGGATTCGAACCTGCGGCCGTAGCGGTCGCGCGGTTCCGGACTGGACTGTCCAGAACCGCTTGGTCACACCGGTCGGTTAAGCAAGTTCGGAAGGTTATAGTTTGCAATAGCTATACAGAGACAGAATAGTGTGCAGAGCTACATCAAACTATTCTTTGCACTCAATACTACAACAGTAGTAAGTCATACATTGTGGGAGATATGCCGTCCACTAAATGAGTTACAGCTCTGAACAGCAGCAGTCAATCACTTAAGTCCGCTAACAACTGCTAACAGTGAGGAGAGGTGGTGCGTGGGACGAAGTAAACAGGTGAGGCCTCCCACGTGGACGGCCGTTCCAGGAAGAAGTGCTGGCCGGCTATCGACTGGCGCCAGCACGGTCCCCATTATAGTTCTGGGGGGCCGCGCCGTCGCAGACGTAGCCACAGGGGAATTTCCGCTGCGGACAAGGCTTGTACGGCCTCCCTCATTCCGCCCTGACTGCAGCAGGGCGTGCGGGTGCACTGCTATGAACCATTCCATCCCTTACAACGCTTATTCGTTTTATTAAAAATTTTACCCTTAACATCAGACATAGGAATACATAAGCGCCGCCTGATCTTCAGTATACACTGACGGAAAAATAAGTCGCAACACAAAGGCATAGTTAATGTAGGGTAATGAAATTTCAGAAATATTTTCGTCTAGGTAACATGTTTAAGTGATTAACATTACAAGATCACAGTCTGATGTAGGCGCGAGATGGGCCATTTCAAATGTGAAATACTGCTACATTAATACATCTACATCGCATCCACATGGCTACTCTGCAATTCACTCTTAAGTGCCTGGCAGAGGGTCCGTCGAACAATTTTCATACTACTTCTCTACCATTCCACTCTCGAATGGCGCGTGGGAAAAAGGAACAGCTAAATCTTTCCGTTCGAGCCTTGATTTCTCTTATTATGATGATCATTTCTCCCTACGTAGGCGGGTGTCAACAATATATTTACGCATCCGTAAGAGGAAGTTGGTGATTGAAGTTTCGTAAATAGATGTCGCCGCAAAGAAAACCGCCTTTGTTTCAATGACTGCCACCCCAACTCGAGTATCAAATCAGCGACACTCTCACCCTATTGCGCTATAACACGAAACGAGCTGCCCTTCTTTGCACTTTCTCGATGTCCTCCTCCAATCCTACCTGGTAAGGATCCCATACCACGCATCAATATTCCAGCAGAGGACGGACAAGTGTAATGTAGGCTGTCTCTTTAGTGGGTTTGTCGCATCTTCTAAGTGTTCTGGCAGCAAAGCGCAGTCTTTGTTTCGCCTTCCCCAGAATATTATCTGTGTGGTCTTTCCAATTTAAGTTGCTCGTCATTATAATTCCTAGGTATTTAGTCGAATTGGCAGCCCTTAGATTTGTGCGATTTATCGTATACCCAAAATTTATCGGATTTCTTTTAGTACCCATGTGGATGACCTCGCACTTTTGTTTGTTTAGGAGCTTTTCGCACCATACAGAAATTCTCTCCAGATCATTTTGTAATCGGAATTTATTGTCTGATGATTTTACCAGATGGTAAATTACAGCGTCATCTGCAAACAATGTAAGGGGACTGCTCAGATTATCACCTAGATCATTTATATAAATCAGGAACAGCAGAGTGCCTGTAACACTACCTTGCGGAACGCCAGATATCACTTCTGTTGTACTCGAAGATTTACCGTCCATCACTACGAACTGTGACCTCTCTCAGAGGAAATCACGAATCCAGTCACACAACTGAGACGATACTCCATATGGACTCAATTTGAATAATAGTCGCTTCTGAGGAACGTTATCAAAGCCTTCTGGAAATCTAGGGATATTGAATCTGAGATCCCTCAGCACTCATAACTTCATGGGAATAAAGAGCTAGCTGTGTTGCACAAGAACGATATTTCTTGAATCTGTGTTGGTTATGTACCAATAAGTCATTTTCTTCAAGGTGATTCATAATGTTCGAGTACAGTATATGTTCCAAAATCCTACTGCAACTTGAGGTCAGTGATATGGGTCTGTACTTCAATGGGTAACTATTGTAACCGCCAGAATTTTGAATGCAAACATGCAAACGTGCGTGCATTGTGTTACAAAGGTGCCGAACGTCAGTTTGTGGGATGGAGTTCCATGCGTGGTTACAGGTTCTCAACTGGCCTGCTTGTAACCGACACACGGTCATCACTGGCATTGAAGCAGAACCAGATTTCATCGGAAAATACAACAGACCTCCTCGCTGCCCTCAAAATAGCTCTCGCTGGACACCACTGAAGTCGCAAACGGCGGCCGTATGGAATCCACGCTGCAGGGCGCCTGGCTCGCAGCTGAAGTAACCGATTCGTAACAGTTGGCGTTCTCAGTATGGTGTCAGCTGCTGCTGAGATGACTGCCGCCGGTGCATTACGATGCGCCAGGGCCATACGTTTTCAATAGTGCCACATTGCCATCCCGAGACCAGTCATTCTTGCGACCGTACATTCTCGTGACAACCACCGCCAACAATCATGTACAGTGGCTACATTCCAGGCAAGACTTTCTGCAATATCGCAGCAGGAACATCCAGCTTCTCGCAGCCGTATTACAGACCTTGTTCAAACTCTGTGGGGTGTTGATAATGACTTCTTTGTGGCCTTAAAGACACTTTTGGCCACCGTCAACTCACCACGTCCACTCTCAAAGGTATAGTCTGTCTGTAAACTCAAGAGCGAGTAGCGCTTTTGATGGGGAAAGTGGCCTTTCCCGGAAGAACCCTGCCACTGACCTACAGGGCAACCCAAAATCAGTTGCCCGTTACGTATCTAGCAGTGTAGTTCGGCGTGCAGTGATATACGCCGTTTCTGTTCGTGGGATCTTAGTTTCAAATCTGTCAGTTGACTTTGTGTACTCACTGATACACTTCAGTATCCGGAAGTGATCGATAATCGCCCTGCATTGCAAGAAAATCTGCAGAATACGAAGGAGATATTTGCGCAGAACGAGCGTTCGATCGTCTCTAACGTAATTACAGCTTGTGAGAAGGAGGCTACACAAAAAGAACTGTTAACTAATATTGCCAGTCCCAATCAAAGGGCTGCAGTTTATGCAAACGTCAGCCTCGCCAAAATAGGACGCTTAAGGAAGGAACGCGAAAACTAGGCGCATGGTTTACTGGAATCACCGTGAAGAAAAACTAATAATTTAGGGAGTAAACCCATCGTTATAGGCAGTTTCACAAAATCGGTCATTCGACAAACGGTGGAGGACTTTTACATAAACAAAAAAAAAATGCCACATTACGGAAATTACTCACTGGCGTGAAACAAAAAATACAGTTTTGTTGCAGAAAGATGTTTCACAAGACATTGCGTGAAATGGGATTTACCTGGAAATACTTTTCAGACCTGCTTACGAAGACAATGACAAAAAAAACAGTGCGAATCGAACTAATACAACACACGTAATTATATATTTCTGGTTACTTTTTAAACACTCTTCGTGTTGCCAGAATTGTTAAGTTTTAATGCAGCCCTTCAAAGTAAACTTCTACCTTTTAGTAGAAACACAAAGTAAGAACAAGCCTTAAATACTACAGACTGATTGCACTATATCTGGTTCGTCTTGCGAATAGGGGAACATACATTCATATGAATAGGCATTCGGTTCTATGTTTGTAGTAGAACCCTGACTTCTGTTCTTATGTTAATATTATCTACTTTATAATGTTTTGTTTCGGAAGAAGCTATCGTCTTTTGTTTTGCTTATGCTCTTAACGCATTTGTCTAAAAATAAACGCAGACGGGACGTATCTGTACACGGCGTCGTCACAGATTTAAAGCGCGCGCCGCTACGTTGTGAAACAGCCTGTAGAAGCGGCCTGTCACGTGACAGGGTAGGCAGAGTGGGGACTCGCGCGCTCGCTCTTCAGTTTACCGACAGACACCGTCACAGCGTGTGCGTAAAACAAACTTAATTTACATCCTCATAGTATGTCGTATCACTCTGGCGCGATTAGATGTCATCCTTCAGATGCAGAAACACGGTTGCCAATTTTCGTTTAAGTTGGCCAATTCCTTCTTAGTGCTGCGACTTTTTTCCGTCACTGCATTTTCCTGGAATTAAAAAGTTCACGTGAGATATTCAATGCCCTCCTCCCATCCCTTTAAATTGGACGGTGAGCTTTTGCCGGACCACTCTCCCCCCTTCCTCCCCCCTCCCCTCCTTCTCCTGCTCTTCTGAGCTCACGTAATTAATTGTCACCCCCTACGGAGTGCCTAAGCTGCCAGAGCACAGCGGGCTACGGCTCAACAAGCAACATCACCAGCTGTTCATTTTCAGGAATTATTCGATCCAGAAGCATAAATGAGGCGAGTGACAGAAGTACACGCTGCCAACACGGCGGCCGGCCGGAGTGTTTCGTGCCCCCCCCCCTCCCCCGGACAGCCATCTCGCCGTTTTTTCCCCCGCGGCCGGCCTTCTTTATGTCTCGGCAGCCAGCCATAACTCTGCGCTGTCGACGGCGGCGGAATCGGACGATCCGGTCGGGTTCCCTGCCCCCGTGTAATGCCCCCACTCCCAGAAGCGCTCGCACGGTCCGCCCGAATTTCCGCGAATTTACTGTCCGGCCAGCGCCAGATCCAGCCGCCAGATAGGCCCCGGAAAGGCTGCGCCGCGCCACCAGTTTCGCCCTCCGGTTCCAGTGAATTATTCCGCCGTTTCTCGGCATCCGACGGCCGACCTGTCACGCGAATTAGCACGCGATAAATGCCGCCCGCTGCTAAATCGTCGCGACCACGTGCGCCCCCGTACAGACCGCCGCTCATTAAAACTTCCACCCAAACAAGACAGCGACATGCAAGAGAGTCTTCTGGTCGCTCGTTTATTCGCTCGATGTGTTCCACGTACCGTGGACACAGGAAACCGAACAGTCGCATTTCGTGTCCATGCGCTTTAATTTGAATTTAACCGATGAAAACAAAAAAAGAAAGAAAACGTTAAAATGCAGAAAACGATCAAGCGAAATGTAATAAGAAAAAATGAGATATACCGTTATAAGGTTTTTTTCTGTATCTCTTACCTCAGCCTCACCATATGGTAAGTTTATTTAACTTAAGAATTGCTAATTTTTCTTGAAAACTACAAATGTGTCTATTTGTTTCTTTCCTATGTTTCATGGGTGCACAGCAGCTAAGCAGTAATCGAAGGTTTTGAAAACCCTCGTCGCCTGTTTTGTAAACGGCTCTTCGCTACTGCTGTGCAGGCCGAGTTGCCACTCTACATCTACATCTACATCCATACTCCGCAAGCCACCTGACGGTGTGTGGCGGAGGGTACCCTGAGTACCTCTATTGTTTCTCCCTTCTATTCCAGTCTCGTATTGTACGTTGAAAGAAGGATTGTCGGTATGCTTCTGTGTGGGCTCTAATCTCTCTGATTTTATCCTCATGGTCTCTTCGCGAGATATACGTAGGAGGGAGCAATATACTGCTTGACTCTTCGGTGAAGGTATGTTCTCGAAAATTTAACAAAAGCCCGTACCGAGCTACTGAGCGTCTCTCCTGCAGAGTCTTCCACTGGAGTTTATCTATCATCTCCGTAACGCTTTCGCAACTACTAAATGATCCTGTAACGAAGCGCGCTGCTCTCCGTTGGATCTTCTCTATCTCTTCTATCAACCCTACCTGGTTCGGATCCCACACTGCTGAGCAGTATTCAAGCATTGGGCGAACAAGCGTACTGTAACCTACTTCCTTTGTTGTCGGATTGCATTTCCTTAGGACTCTTCCAATGAATCTCAGTCTGGAATCTGCTTTACCGACGATCAACTTTATATGATCATTCAATTTTAAATCACTCCTAATGAGTACTCCCAGATAATTTATGGAATTAACTGCTTCCAGTTGCTGACCTACTATTTTGTAGCTAAATGATAAGGGACCTATCTTTCTATGTATTCTACCTGTTACGGTAGGCCGAATTTGCAAGTTCGTAAACGGCGTCCGGGACACCGCTAAGACAATTTCTTTGTGCCACTATTACACAGCTATGTCCTAGGTTCCAGGTAACAGGATAGGAGAATGAAGGTTCTACAACACTCCAATAAATCAGTATTTGCCGGCCTGGTGGTCTCGCGGTTCTAGGCGCGCAGTCCGGAACCGTGCGACTGCTACGGTCGCAGGTTCGAATCCTGCCTCGGGCATGGATGTGTGTGATGTCCTTAAGTTAGTTAGGTTTAAGTAGTTCTAAGTTCTAGGGGACTGATGACCACAGCAGTAGAGTCCCATAGTGCTCAGAGCCATTTGAACCAATAAATCAGTAACAAAGTCACACTAATGAGTTAAAGGGTTTATTTATCCTTGTGACTAGATGATTAATGAAGTCTGCAACACTGCGTGTAATCTAACACAAAACAGCCCTCCATGGCTAAGTGCAAATAATCGTAGGTAAACTTCACATTACATAGCAATACAAACACTTCACTAAACGTCTTACTCTGTCTAAGTCAGCCCTGGACGATAATGTACGTGCGACTGGGTGAGAGCTGCTCTTCTATCTTCCGAGTAGGCTTCTGTCTGTTGTTATTCGGTCATAGGCGGATTGTACTACGCCTGCAACTGGCCGAGGTGAAGTCGATATCTTGATCCTCAGCGCCGCCCGTTGCGCTGGGAGATCTCGCGCAAGCGGCGAGTCTCAACGGGACTCGCATCAGCTCGCGTCTTTGCGCCTGTAATGCTTTTGCCCTGGCTATGTCTTGTTAGTACGACACAGCATAAGGGAATCGCAATCTTGTACGCAATGTTGACGTTGCCGGATGTAGACGCCGACGGCCGCGCGCAAAAAGATGTTGTGGGCTATGTTAAATATATGTAAAACCTGTTTCAAGAAGAAAAATGAAGTGATGTATGTTCAGCTGCATGATAGCGGTTCTGTGATAGCCACGACAGCAGACATATGTATGTTAAATTGTATTGTATTGTATGTTAACCGGGGGCCTAAAAACGACGGAGAGGCTCCGTCCGCGCCGCAGCCGCAGTGGTCCACAACCCCACGACGACTACCGCAGTCCACTTCACCCCTCCGCCGTCCCGCATCGAACTACTCTTTCAGGGTTATTGTGCGGTTCGGCCACCGGTGGACCCCCCAGGGAACGTCTCACACCAGACGAGTGTAGCCCCTATGTTTGCGTGGCAGAGTAATGGTGGTGTACACGAACGTGGAGAATTTGTTTGCGCAGCAATCGCCGACATAGTGTAGCTGAGGCCGGATGAAGAGTGATAAAGTATATTTATGAAAAGTGGTTAGTTCCTTGTTCAGGAGGTGACTAAAGCGAGCACAAATTCCACAAATAACTTCTCATACCTGAGAATATTAGTTCGCCAGCCAGAGAGAGCTTTACTTGCTGATCTTGGAGTTAACAGTGATCCATGGTCGGCTTAGTAACCGAAATTAACTGATACAGGGAATATTTAATTCAGCTCACGTAATTACATTAGGAAGATAATTTTTTGAGCTATGAGTACTATTCAGTGTCCACAATTCGCCTGCTGAGGCGGAAAAGAACCTGTATAACTAATAATTTTACTAATCTTCGCATGTGGTGTGCGATCTTAGGTGTGATCTTAGGAAAGAAGGTAGCCAACTTTCGTTTTGCAATCGAGCTACGTAATACGTGCTCGATCAGAAAAATTACTTAAGCTACTGTTCCATAGTTTCCCTGTAAAGAGATCTCGACGTAACCACTATAAAGTTATCTAAACACACAAAGTGCAAAATGGCGAAACAGGAATGCCTAGAGCAGAAAGGCGCAGCTGTAGATGCAGGCACTTATATGGGAAAGGTACAGTACCTGTTCAAAAATATCCGCATACCACTGTTTAATGCTGAATTGATCGCTAGATGTCAAGAGAGGCTCACCCGCCAATATAAAAAAGGGAGGGTGGCGGCAGGACTGTTGTTTTGTCACTGGAGAAGCAATTAACATCAGGGTGGGTCGGGCAGCAGAATTCAGTGAATTCGAACGACGACAACTCACTGGATGTCACCTGACAAGGGAAACTCCCCATCGCACCCCCCTCAGATTTAGTTATAAGTTGGCACAGTGGATAGGCCTTGAAAAACTGAACAAAGATCAATCGAGAAAACAGGAAGAAGTTGTGTGGAACTATGAAAAATAAACAAAATATACAAACTGAGCAGTGCATGGGCAACATAAGCAATATCAAGGATGACGTGAGCGCAGGAGTGCCCTGGTCCCGTGGCTAGCGTGAGCAACTGCGGAGCGAGAGGTCCTTGGTTCAAGTCTCGTCTTTGAGATGTCTCGACCACAACTTTATTATTCCACATACCTTATGCGTTTCGAGTTAACTTATTATCAAAGACTATAAAAATATAGAGGCATAACTGATACCAACAGAAATATGCGCCATGTTACGTTTTCACTATTAAGAGGAACAATAATACAGAAAGTACAAATGTGGTTTGAAAACTATCAAATGCTAAGTTTCATTACTATAAGTCAGAAGAAACTTGTCCAACTGAATACGTGATGCCCAGTCAACTTAACTTCACAACAGGCAAGTGCAAACTGCCTTCAAGGATTACGAATGATATGAAATGGAATAAATTGGTAGGTTGCACTAGGGTCATGGTGTAACGAGGCAATTGTTTGTTAACAAGAATAAATGTTTAACCAATTTCATCGTACAATTGTATCAGTAATATGAATTTTACTATTGAATTTTCCAAAAAATATTTTACACTGACGGAAAAAATAACAACACCAAGAATGAGTTGTGCCACATAAAAAGTTCGCAGCAAGAATATGTCTACTCAGATTTCGCGCCAGTCGCATAAGGGTACCGATGGATGAAAATCTGGTTTGTTTTAAGGAGAGACCTGGGCCCCGATCTCGCCCATGTTAATTCACCAATGTTAAAGACCCATTATCTCAGAGATTGTTGTAGATACGGATTTAAAATTTCTGCATTATAATAACTAGTGTCTCTTTATTCTACTGATCTACGATGGAAGGATTTGCATCAAAACAAAAGGTTTTACCAATTTTTTACTCAATGCCTGTATTTCTGCAAAAAATTTAACATAAATATACATAAAAATAGCTGAGCTGAACGCATATTCTTAATTGTAGATCCATGGCTTACTGGATAGTTGTGCAGGACCCTGTAAAAGTTTCAGTGCAACAGGATGAATATTTCCTGAGAAAATGGGGCATTTGTAGCGAAAAATGTATAAACTGAGAAAAGGACGGTTAAAGTTTTCATATGAAATTCCTTACATTTATTGTTACATGATGTTATTAAAAACACCCTGCTCCACATTCTAGGTCATCTTCATCACCAGTTCTATCAAGTAACAGCTGCCTTCTCCTTTTCCTTGCCTCTTTGGTCACATGTTTTGCTGAAACCTCGGCTTTTTTCACTCTTCTGATGCCCACGTTGTGAAGACCTTCCACAGTATGCTTCCCCAAAATCACTCTCAGCTTCTCAAGTACTCTGTCTGCCACTAAATCCATTATTAAATGTGATTACAGGCAAAAGGCAAAACAAAGGCTACGTTTTCTCGGCAGAACCGTTAGAAAGTGTAACAGATCAACTAAAGAGACTGCCTACATAGGCCTACTCTACGTTTTCTCGTCCTCGGTTAGAGTATTGCCGTGCTGCATGGAGTCTTTACCCGATAGGTTGACGGAGGACATCGAAGAAGTTCAAACTAGGGCAGATCGTTTCGTATTATCGCGAAATACGGGAGATAGTGACAGGGGCACGAGAAGCGAGTTGGGATGGCAATCTTTAAAACAAACGCGTTTTTCGTTGCGGCGAGGCTTTTCACGACATTGCAAACTTCCGCAGCTAACGCTAAAAATGAGCTTTTTGAGTCATTCGTTCAGTCTCTCGATAATAACGTCGGAACTTTCAACAAGGCACAGAGAAGAGTCAGTGAATTGTTGCCCTCTTACCGTAATGCATACATGTGTGCACGACATTCTGATGTAAAGATACAGACACTATATAAATACTGTAAACACTGACAATATATGTATAGCCGCATTCGGGAGAACGACGGTTCGAACCCGCGTTCAGCCATACTGATTTAAGTTTTCCCGAATTTACTCTAAATCGCTTCAGGCAAATGCCGGGATGGTTCCTTTGAATGGACACGGCCGATTTCCTTCCCTAGTACGAGCCAGCTCCGTCTCTAACGACCTCGTTCTCGACGGGACAGTAAACACTAATTTCCTAACGATAACAAAACATTTGTCTCCATCTCTGCAGGGCTCACAAAAAGTTCGAGCAAAAGGGTTGTGGACAACGGGAGATATGGAAGAATGGGTAGTTCCTCGACACGAGCACGGATATCCGAAGAGGTTAAGGCGACTGCTCGCGTTAAGCGGAAAATCCAGTACTGAGTCTCAGTCCGGCACAATTTTTCTTCTCACAAACAGTTGATGTCAATACGTACCCGCAAATTGCGGATGCATTTGGTAAGAATTCACATTCTTAGCAGGAGCTGTCACTGCACCGAGTCAATAGATTTGTTCGCTCAGCCGAGACTGATAATCCGCAACTATTCTGCGTACTGTGTGTACTGAGCGGGCGACCGTTGCTCGGTATGAGCTAGCCTGCATTAACTCATTTATAAAGGAATCAGTTGTTTGAAGCTGTTTTGTGCATCGGAGTTTGTGAGACAGTGTGTGCTATAAAGCTCCACAAATGGTTCAAATGGCTCTGAGCACTATGGGATTTAACTTCTGAGGTCATCAGTCCCCTAGAACTTAGAACTACTGAAATCTAACTAACCTAAGGACATCACACACATTCATGCCCTAGGCAGGATTCGAACCTACGACCGCAGCGGTCGCGCGGCTCCAGACTGTAGCGCCTAGAGCCGCTCGCCCACTCCGGCCGGCTGAAGCTTCACTCTAACGCCCTGTATGAGCACAGAAATCAGAAATCTATAAAAAAAAAAAAATGACTTACTGGAAGGCCATAATTGTAGCCCCGCTACAAATACTAAACAGACTTTCTAATACCAACATGTAATAATAACGTAACAAATAAAACCCACTGAATATGGAGAAACTTCTAACGTGTATGAGTAGCGAAACAAGAAAAATTGTTTAGGGCGATGTACTTGAGGACAATATTATGGAAATGGAAGAGGATGTAGATGAAGAGGAAATGGGAGACAGGATAATACGTGAAGAGTTTGACAGAGCACTGAAAGACCTGAGTCGAAACAAGGCCCCCGAAGTAGACAACATTCCATTAGAACTACTGACGGCCTTGGGAGAGCCAGTCATTACAAAACTCTACCATCTGGTGAGCAAGATGTATGAGACAGGCGAAATACCCTCAGACTTCAAGAAGAATATAATAATTCCAATCCCAAAGAAAGCAGGTGCTGACAGATGTGAAAATTACCGAACTTTCAGTTTAATAAGTCACAGCTGCAAACGAATTCTTTACAGACGAATGGTAAAACTGGTAGAATCCGCCCTGGGGGAAGCTGTTTGGATTCCGTAGAAATGTTGGAACACGTGAGGCAATACTGACCTTACGACTTATCTTAGAAGAAAGATTAAGAAAAGGCTAACCTATGTTTCTAGCATTTGTGGACTTAGAGAAAGCTTTTGACAATGTTAACTGGAATACTCTCTTTCAAATTCTGAAGGTGGCAGGGGTAAAATACAGGGAGCGAAAGGCTATTTACAATTTGTACAGAAACCAGATGGCAGTCATTAGAGTCGAGGGGCATGAAAGGGAAGCAGTGGTTGGGAAAGGAGTGAGACAGGGTTGTAGCCTCTCCTTGATGTTATTCAATCTGTATATTGAGCAAGCAGTAAAGGAAACAAAAGAAAAATTTGGAGTAGGTATTCAAATCCATGGATAAGAAGTAAAAACTTTGAGGTTCTCCGATGACATTGTAATTCTGTCAGAGACGGCAAAGGACTTGGAAGAGCAGTTGAACGGAATGGATAGTGTCTTGAAAGGAGGATATAAGATGAACATCAACAAAAGCAAAACGAGGATAATGGAATGTAGTCAAATTAAATCGGGTGATGCTGAGGGAATTAGATTAAGAAATGAGACACTTAAAGTAGTAAAGAAGTTTTGCTATTTAGGAAGTGAAATAACTGATAATGGTCGAAGTAGAGAGGATATAAAATGTAGACTGGCAATGGCAAGGAAAGCGTTTCTGAAGAAGAGAAATTTGTTAACATCGAATATTGATTTAAGTGTCAGGAAGTCGTTTCTGAAAGTATTTGTTTGGAGTGTAGCCATGTATGGAAGTGAAACGTGGACGATGACTAGTTTGGACAAGAAGAGAATAGAAGCTTTCGAAATGTGGTGCTACTGAAGAATACTGAAGATAAGGTGGATAGAGCATTTAACTAATGAGGAGGTATTGAATAAGATTGGGGAGAAGAGAAGTTTGTGGCACAACTTGACTAGAAGAAGGGATCGGTTGGTAGGACATGTTTTGAGGCATCAAGGGATCACAAATTTAGCATTGGAGGGCAACGTGGAGGGTATAAATCGTAGAGGGAGACCGAGAGATGAGTACACTAAGCAGATTCAGAAGGATGATGAAGAAGCTTGCACAGGATAGAGTAGCATGGAGAGCTGCATCAAACCAGTCTCAGGACTGAAGACGACAACAACAACAACAACAATAACAACATATTAGGAAGCACGTGCGGCCAAGGAAAGAGCTCCGACAGCAAAATGATAGTGATGATAAGAGCATAGCGGCAAGCAGCGCAGACGCGTGCAGGAGTGGGCGGTAAGTCTGCTGCAGCAGATCCACCAGTCGGGAGGTGGCCCTGCCTGGCCGAGGTTCAGGTTCAGGCTGAAGCTGCAGGGACGCCATTTCTGCCGCCCACGGGGACCCGCTTTCACTCTCGGCCGCAAGGTCGCGTCCGCTGGACACGCCGCCAGCTCTCGTAACATATGGAGTCTGCACCACGTCGTCCACCCGATAACCTACTGCGCTCTTCAGACGCCTCAACTTGCGAGGCCTCTGCCAGCATCACTAGCTGTAGTTACCCTTCCACCATTCTGTCTAGCGGATAAATCTGTTGGAGAGTTTGGGTTTTCAAGGGGTGAAGATACCAGAGAGGTAGTTCCGGCTTTGGGTTTGTTAGTGGAAGCAAGAATTATGCAAAATTCTAGGCACGTCCGGAGAATTTGTTGACTTGAAAAGCGTCCGACCGTGTAAAATGGTGCAAGTTGTTCGAAATTCTCAGGAAAATAGGTGTGCGCTTAGAGAAAGACGAGTAGTATACAATATGTACGAGAACATAAAGGGAACAATGACAATGGAAGGCGAAGAAGGAAGCACTCGGGTTGGGAAGAGTACAAGACGGGAGTAGTATTTCACCTTTACTGTTCAATATACCAGGTGTACCGGTATGAAATGAGCGTTTTTTGTGAAAATTAACCACTAATTTTGAATTGAAAGTAAAAACATTTTATTCAAGGTACTCACTATTGCTTTCTATGCATTTTGACCACCTTTCTGGTAATTTGTGGACACCGGCCGCGGTGGTCTCGCGGTTCTAGGCGCGCAGTCCGGAACCGTGCGACTGCTACGGTCGCAGGTTCGAATCCTGCCTCGGGCAGGTTTAAGTAGTTCTAAGTTCTAGCGGACTAATGACCACAGCAATTGAGTCCCATAGTGCTCCGAGCCATTTGAACCATTTTTGACACCACGCCAATAGAAATGTTCGTCTTTTGAAGCAAACCCATCAGACACCCAATTTTCGACTTCTTCCTCAGCCAATGCGTGTCCCATTGATGAAAACAAATGGTAGTCTGAAGGGGCCAAGTCTGGCGAATAAGGCTGGTGGTGTAGCAGCTCCCAGCCAAGTGTTTTGATCGTATCCCGAACCAGTTTTGCTTTGTGTGCAAGTGCACAGTCGTGTAAAAAAATTACTTTGCCGTGTCTTCTGGCCCATTCTGGTATTTTTTCGATCAATGTTCAAATTGAACATCTGTTGTCTGTAGCGATTAGTATTCACTGTTTCACCTGGTTTTAGAAGCTCATGATACACCACACCTTTCTGATCCCGCCAAACACAGAGCATTGTCTTCTTGCCAAATCGAACTGGTTTTGCAGTCGATTTGATGGTTGTCCCGCATTAACCCATGATTTTCCCGTTTAGGATTCTTAAAATAAATCCACTTTTCATGGCCAGTAACAATTCGATTCAAAATTGATTTTCTTTTATCTCTTATCAACATTTGACAAATGGTTTTTCGGTTTTCCATCTGTCTTTCATTCAATTCATGGGGCACCCATTTTCCACACTTTTAGACCTTTCCCATAGCTTTCAAACGGTCAGAAATTGTTTCTTGTGCAACATTTAGCATTTCTGCCATTTGCTTCTGACTCAAAGTATCTTCTTCATCCAATATTGCTTGCAATTTGGCGTCTTCGAACTTTTATAGTGGTCTTCCACGTTCTTTATTTCTTACATCAAAGTCATTATTTCTGAACCGTTGCAACCGTCTTTTTCATGTTGTTTTTGATAGAGCATGATCACCATATGCCTCGACAAGCATTCGATGCGACTCTGGAGCACTTTTTTTTTTAAATGAAAACAAAAAATTAATGCTTTCCGCAAACCATCACTTTCTGGTAAAAAATTCGACATTGTTAACACGATGAAAACATATGATGATGTTTGTTCCACGACTTGATGTATACTAAATATCTTTGACAGATGTCATACCAACCAAACAAAAAAAAATAAGGCTCGTTCACAACAAGTGTTCCCTATCGGCACATTTGTATCTTAACGCTCATTTCATACCGGTACACGCGGTATACATCGATGAAACAATGACAGAAATAAAAGAAAGGTTCAGGACTGATTTTCGGAGTGAAAGGATATGATTGATAACAATTGCTAATGAAGACAGTACGGACTAAGATTAAACCTAAGAACGGATAAAGTAAAGAGGAGGAACAGAAGTAACATTAGCGATTAACGTACACCAGAATTTGGGAGTACAAAGTAGACGAAGTAAAGGAATTCTGCCACCTAGGCAGCAAATTAACCCATGACTGACGACGCAAGGAGAACATAAAAAGCAGACTACCACAGGCCAAGAGAAGTCTGCTGGTATCAAACATCGGCCTTAATTTGAGGAAGGAAGCATTGTACGTCCCTGAATCACGGACTGTGGAAAACTGGAAATAAGAGAATCGAAGCGTTTGAGGTGTAATGTACAGAAGAATGTTGAAAATTAGGTGGACAAATAAGGTGAGGAATGAGGAGGTTCTCCGCAGAATCGACGAGGAGGGAAACATATGGAAAACAGTAACAAGAAGAAGAGATAGCATGATAGGACATATGTTAAAATGTCACGGATTAATTTCTGTAGTATTAGAGGGAACTGTAAAAGGTAGAAATTGTAGGAAAAGAAAAAGTGTAATACATTCAAGAAATAATTGAGGGCGTTGGGCGCAAATGCTACGCTGAGATGGAGAGGTTGGCGGAGGAGAGAAGGGGGGGGGGGAGAGGGGAGGGGGGATAACTATTACGTTGTTCTGACACTACACCTACACTCTGCAAGAGCAGCCTTACTTTTCGTACCACAGTCATTTCCCCCTTTTCTGTACCAGTCGCGAATGGTGCGCGGGAATGACGATTGCTGGAAAGTCTCTGTTAGGTCTCGAATCTTTCTAATTTACCTTCATGGTTTTTTCGCGAGATATACATAGGAGGAAGCAATATATTGGCTGATTCCCATCAGGAATGTTCGTTCATGAACTTTTAACGGTTAACAACACGGTGATGCGCACGCATCTCTTGTGACGTCTGCCATTGGGTTCTCCGTGAAGCTTCCACGCTTGCTAGGTGAAGCTGGGAGAAACAGTGCCGATGTGCGCGGCTCGTGGTCTTGCGGTAGCGTTCTCGCTTCCCGCGCCCGGGTTCCCGGGTTCGATTCCCGGCGGTGTCAGGGATTTTCTCTGCCTCGAAATGACTGGGTGTTGTGTGATGTCCTTAGGTTAGTTAGGTTTAAGTAGTTCTAAGTTCTAGGGGACTGATGACCATAGATGTTAAGTCCCATAGCGCTCAGAGCCATTTGAACCATTTGAAACAGTGCCGATCTTCTCGAGATCATCTCTACTTCTGACAACAATCGTATCTGGTACACGTCCCAGAGTAACCAATATTTAAGTCGAACGGTGTTTTCATAAGCTATCTTCTTGCAGCAGGGCCACGCATTCTGAGGACTCTTCCAGTGTATCTCAGTCTGTACATTAGTGCAGTGTCTGTATTGACAGTGTCTGTAAACTTCGTTACAGTGTTCCTTCGGACGTGCATGAAAATAGCGAGGACAATCTGACGAGAAAACTAAGTCTCTCCCTGTGCGGGAATCGCATACGAGGGTGAGTCAAATGAAAACCTTGCGCGCCGGTGACCTGTAAGTTGGTAAGCGTGTACAAACAGCGTGCAGATTGGCCTGTAGATGGCAGCATAGTGCAGATGCACACATACCGTCGCAGTATCAGTATAAAGATGGCCGCCCCTCTTGTGCGACTTGCACCAGGGAAGAACAGTGCTCTGTTATTCGGTTTTTGCGTAGTGAAGGTGTGAAACCTATTGAAACTCATCGACGAATGAAGTACACTGATGCATGTTTGTCACAGCAGCAAGTCTACGAATGGAGTAGGAAGTTCGCAAATGGTGTGACTTCAGTGGAAGATGCTCCTCGTCCAGGTCACTCCACAGAACATTGCAGCAGTTGAAGCCATAGTGAAGGAAAACTGCCCAGTGACACTGAATGACATTGCAGAATGTTTACAGATTAGTCATGGGTCAGCTCACCACATTGTGCATGATGTGCTCCAGTTTCACAAAGTGTCTGCAAGATGGGTGGCACGGCAGCTGACTTCTGAAATGAGAGAACGACGTGTTGATGCTTGTGAAGAACTTCTTCGGCGCTTTGAACGAGAAGGTGATGGCTTCCTTGCAAGAATCGTTACTGGGGACGAAAGCTGGGTTCACTTCCACCAACCGGAAACGAAGAGAGCGAGCAAGGAATGGCACCATTCCTCATCACCAAAACCAAAGAAGTTTCGAACAGAACCATCAGCAGGGACGAAAAAGGCGTCATTTTGGAGCATTACATGCCTAGAGGGACCACTTTCACCAGTACATCATACACAGATCTCCTAAAAAATCATCTGCGGCCTGCAATCAAATCAAAGCGACGTGGATTGCTGTCAGCAGGTGTCCTTTTGCAACATGACAATGCAAGGCTCCACACTGCCCGTACAACAGTTGCAACAATCACAGACCTGCATTTTGAGTGTCTTCCTCATCCACCATACTCACCAGACCTTGCTCCAAGTGATTTCCATATGTTTGGACCACTCAAAGACGCAATGGGAGGAAATAAGTTCCGTTTTGATCAAGAGGTACGCCACACATCGCATGAATGGTTCCGCGGACTATCAAAAGAATTTTTTTCTAAGTGAATTTATGCACTTTGTAAGTGCTGGAGGACTTGCATTGAGCGTGGGGGAGATTATGTTGAAAAGTGATACAGATTTGTACCAATTCTGCACAATAAATAATATGTAAAAAAATATTTGAGGTTTTCAGCTGACTCATCCCCGTAATTGTCCGAGCACTAAGGATAGCAGACACAGAGACAAATGGAAGGATGGGCGTGTCCGTGAAGCGTGCTCGGACACCCGAACGGTTAAGGCGACGGCTCCGTAAGCGGTGAATCGACGCTCGAGCCCCAGTCCAGCACAAATTTTCATTTTTTCCAGTAAATTGTATAGTTGCCGTGATACCGAATTCGCAGTTTGCGAATAAATTTCATGAATCTCAGTCTGCAAACTACCTTTCCAGCGATTACTTTTATGTGGTCGTTCCATTTTAAAAATTTTCGTACGCATGCTCCCATGTGTTCAGTGCCTATGATTGCTTCCAGTCATTGTTGTGCAATCGTGTAATCGTACAAGTAAGGGGCTTTCCATCACATAGGCGCAATGCGTTACTGTTGTTCATGTTGAAGGTCAACCCCTAGGTCAAGCGTCAACGCTCTACAGGTCTTAATGCATTTTTCTACTATCTTCTAGCGTTGTGAAATCTCCAACACTGCACTGATAATTTCTGCCCTGCTCCTCCTCCTTTTCCTGTTTCTTATTCTTCTCCTTCTACGCTGAATGAATAAAGGATGGCTGTTCCAGAATTTTCGGATGTTTTGGTTATTGTTGAGTTCGTTGTTTCCATGTGTGTCCGCGGTATTCATTCTCGATGATCTTATGTAATTAATATCTGTTATTTAGTTGTACTTAGAGTGTTCCTTCATTGTAAATACAAACAAAAACGCATTATTTTCTGGTTTTAACTTGATATCTGTAAAATATCACCCCGACGTCCTTTACGCATTTGAGGACCTCAAGAGGTGATCTGTAACGGTGGCGCACCTAGCTGCTCACCTCATAACTGCATTTTCCTATTGCTCCGGTTGCCTACCCCTAGCGCCGCAATTTCTGACTTTTTTTTTAATCTCATTTTGTTCACATTTGTTCGTTGTATCTGTTCGGGGCGGACGTCGTAAGACATCCATTTAAGTTCGTTGTTGATCGATTAACTCAGTTTTTTTTTTTTTTTTTTTTTTACAGAGGGCAGCTAACCCTCTGACCGAACACGCTGAGCTACCGTGCCGGCAGTTATGAAACTTCCTGGCAGATTAAAACTGTGTGCCGGACGGAGACTCGAACTCGGGACCTTTGCCTTTCGCGGGCAAGTGCTCTACCAACTGAGCTACCCAAGCACAACACTAGGGTCGCGCGAAGACCCCTCGTACGCATCGCCTCTCGGAGCCGCCTACCTGCGCTCTTCGGACCGCGTGGTGTCCTTTCCGCGTCCCGTGGACGTCTCGGTCTGCTGCTCTTCCGTCACACCCAGCCAGCTCTCACTTTCTCCATTGTCGTCACCACTGTCGTCTGATGGCCAGCGAATACTTCCCTTCTTCGCGGAAGACCCTCCATCCAACTGAATTTTCTCCAAGCACTTCGTGCTTCGCTTATTCCAGTGACTTAGCCCACTTCCTGGAAACGACAACATTCTGATACATTTCCAGCATAGATTCCACATTAAGTCTATTTCTTACTCCTGTGGTGTCTTATGACCATCTAGACAAAAAAAGGTTTGCATTCTGATTATCGCTCTCGATGAGTCGTTTGGAGACACAAAGAAGACGAAAGTGCGCGATTAATTGTTTATACTGTTGTGCAATAAAAACAAACTTGGTCTCTCATTGTTATCGTGAGCCACCGAATCCTTTGTGACAGTTACATAACATTTCTGGCATTCAGAATTTTGCTCACAATTAAATTCAATAACAGGCAAAGTAAATGTCAGACAAAGATTTTATCTTGGAACTCTTCCATTTGATCCGTGTTTGCATAGAAAAACAGCAATAACAGAAATTGAGTCCGCCTTGATGCAAAACACCTTGTTATTCGTTTATTTCTTTATTTTTTAATCTTATTTATTGTATGTTACAGCAAGTTACAAGCAATTATTGCCGCTGTTTGCGACATATTTTCTATGGGTTTTTTTCTGTCGCCGCTTTTTACTTAGAGAACATAATGTCATGTTCGTTGGATGGTAGGTGTCTGCTTTTACACACAGAAAAACAAAACTTTCGCACTTAGTTTCTGATCCAAAATATTACGCCATCTTGCTGTTCGCGAACATGGTGTTCGCTAAGTAAAAAACGGCGACAGAAAAAAAAGCATGTCGCAAACAGGGCCATGGCTGCGGTTACCCTTGACGCTGCATCACAGACAGGAACGCCTGCGATGGTGTACTCAACAACGAACCTGGGTGTACGAATGGCAAAACGTTATTTTTTCGGATGAATCCAGGTCCTGTTTACAGCATCATGGTGGTCGCATCCGTGTTTGGCGACATCGCGATGAACGCGCATTGGACGCGTGTATTCGTCATCGCCATACTGGCGTCATCACCTTGCGTGATGGTATGGGGTTCCATTGGTTACACGTCTCGTTCACTTCTTGTTCGCATTGACGGCACTTTGAACAGTGGACGTTACATTTCAGATGTGTTAAGACCCGTGGCTGTACCCTTCAATCGATCCCTGCAAAAACTCTACATTTCAGCAGGATAATACACGATCACATGTTGCAGGTCCTGTACGGGCCTTTCTGGATACAGAAAATGTCCGACTGCTACCCTTGCCAGCACATTCTCCAGATCTCTCACCAATTGAAAACGTCTGCTCAATGGTGGCCGAGCAACTGGCTCGTCACAAAAAGCTAGTCACTACTCTTGATGAACTGTGGTATCGTGTTGAAGCTGAATGGGCAGCTGTACCTGTACACGCCATCCAAGATCTGTTTGAATCAATGCCCAGGCGTATCAAGGCCGTTATTATGGCCAGAGGTGGTTGTTCTGGGTAGTGATCTCTCAGGATCTATGCACCCAAATTGCGTGAAAATGTAATCACATATCAGTTCTAGTATAATATATTTGTCCATTGAATACCCGTTTATCATCTGCATTTCTTCTTGATGTAGCAATTTTAATGGCCAGTAGTGTACAATAAATAAGATTAAAAAGCCCCACTGATGATGGTGATATTTTTCGACGAAACTAGTTTGGGGATAATAAAGAAATAAACGAATAAAAAGGTGTTTTGCATCAAGGTGGACATTCTTCGTGGTGTAGCAATTTTAATAGCTAGTAGAGTATTACGCAGCTGACATCCAATGATGAGCCCATATTCGAAGCAAGTCAGTATATTCCTTCGCGTTACGTACATTCCGTGCAAAGACTTTGAATATAAAGTCAGAGATTCGAGCTCTCGTGGAGGCTTACCAGCAGTCGTTCTTCCCGCGAATCATACACGGGTGGAACAGGAAAAGGGGAAGTGACACTGATACCCACACCGTAAGGTGGCTTTCGGAGTACAGATGTAGATGTACCGGTATATGCAGAATGAAATTTGGGACTATGCATGTGTTCCGTGCGGGATGTGGCAACTTTGCTCCGTCCTTCCACGTGCGCATAATGATCAGTCCTGAAGTAGTTTTAAGCAGACCTTAGTATAGTACATAAGGGTTCACTTGTTAAGGAGGATATCAATTTTAAAGAAATTAAATAATTGCAAAATGAGTATCATCTGGTATTTAAAGAAAAGGCGAGAGGGAGGCAGAACAGAGCAACAAGAAATGACATTGGCACATGACGACGTGCTAAACACACTTCACGAGGTTCTTTCTCAGCGTGCAGTTGCAAACTGAAGGTCTACGATTCACCATCCGATGGCGTTAATTATGAATTGATGAAGTGATAAAGTCATGTCTTCTGTTAGAGGCTCTTACTGCTCGTCCTCTGGGTGTGTGAGCCATCACTGTTTCAGACGCTAACTACCTGGTGCAAACGTCACTTACTGGTTGCTCCAGAAGACAGCCTCGCGTTCGACTGAGTGATCCTGCTGGAGACCTGTTTCACTACCGAGTACCAGACGGAAAACAGCGTACTGTCGTGGTTGAGATCATGTCCTGTTCACACCCCACGTGGACGTTCTGAAAAAAAGTGGATCGCTTTTACATGTGAGGTCTGAGGAAAATTTTACGGATATGTTAGGTTGCCGCGACCACAGCTATTTTTGCGTTCATGGGGCCCTCCTTCATACAAAGGAACCCATACACAATCACCACAACCTTGATGAAATTTAGTACTTACGCACTGAGAAAAATATAACATTTTTCTCCAGTTGTTACAAGTTTAGCTCCAAATAATTTTATTCGCCTCGTGATGATTATACCGATTCAGAAGCAGCTAGTTTCAGTTTAACTGCCATTTTTTATGTAATATTACATTATGTTATACTTACGTCTAGGCGCAGTGACGTCCATAGTGCATCTTGGAGCGAGCTTTCTGCCTGGTAATATGTCGTTACTATAAATCATGTAGTTTATTTTGTATTGGTCTTTTAGTGTACAGTACTTATTGGCTGTTGTTTGACAGCTTTTGCTTGTTTTATGTTTATAGAGTAAATTATACCGTGGAAGTTCAGGTAAGGTGTTGGAGTTCCAAAAATTGTAAGTCTGTAGGTATGCGGAGCTTAAGGGTTTTTATGTGCCGTATCATTTTTATGCTTTATCGTTTTCAATAAAGTTTTCCGAATAGTTTCTATGTTTTCGGATCTGTTTTCGTTAAGAAAATTGTTCCGATTTTTTCTCGAATGTGTGTAAATTTCCAGTTCTTCTAAAACGTCCATAGCATGAACTTCATTTTATGTACAGTTTGGATTTGTTCTGCCCCTTTTTCGATTTGTTCTTTTTTATAGTTTCGGCTTTTTAGGTGTAAGTAAAAATTTGATTGGCTTCTTGCAGGGTTTCTTGTTCCTTCTCAAAATATGTTTACAGAACACGTAAAGGTCATTCTATGAACAATGAAGAATTACAATTTACAAACATACGAAAAAGTAGCCGAATGACATCCTTAAAGAACAATGAGACCTGCAACTTAAGAGCTACTTAGAAAACTTTTTTGAAATAACAGAAAAAGATGAAGGATAAAAAGGACATGCCACATAAACAACAATAGATAACCCTAAGCCTATACAAAAGGCTCTCTACTTCACATAACTACAAATTTCCAGTCTTTGAATATCAAGCACCATCCCTAAACTTCTCGCATATAATTTACTCTACACTTGGAGCATCGCAGGAGCGAAAACTGTCAAACAACTATCAAGATTACTAATATAAAATCGTGAGAAAATCCAATACAAAAAAACTACATGACTTATAATTGCGACACATTACCAGTCGGAAAAGTCGCTCCTTGATGCACAATCGACATCATTACAACCTAAACGCAAGTACAACATAATGTAATATTGCATAGAAAATACATAAATGTAATTATAAAAGTTATAACATTTCAAAAGGTATACTTGAAAATGGCAATTCGCTGAAAAGAGTTCGTTGTGAATCAATGTAGTCATCACGAGTTAAATAAATTGCAGCTAATCTTGTACCAAGTGTGAGAGGTAACATATTTTGACTTTACGTACGCTGCGAACCCAGGCGAGAAAAACTGAGAAGAATCAAGGTAGTTTGCCTCCGTAGCCGAGTGGTCAGTGTAGATGGGTGGCATGCGGAGGACGGGAGCTCGATTCCCGGTACTGCCAAGGGCTTTCCTTGGCGGGAGGACTGGTAGGGGGTGCACTTCAGTGGGAAGAAGTGGCAAAACGGCCAGGAGAGAGGTGTGCTGTCCGCTTGCCCCTCCATTTCGCATCCGCATGATGCCGCAAGGTAAAAGATGACACGGTAGTCGGTCGACGTCCTCCCTTGGTCCTTCAAGGCCTGGACGAGGAGCTCGAAGAGCTATAAATCAACCAAATAAGTCGACTAATTTCTGACTCTTCTCCCTCTCCGTGTACATTCAGAAAATCTGTATTCAAATTTCAGAAATTATTAATTGATAAGTGCTACAATATGAGCATCTTGACAGAGCGCTATCAAAATGATATTTCAGTTTTTTCCATACTTGTACGATACTTAAAATTTCAACCTTATGCGAGCTTGTTGTCAGAACAGAAAAATATCATTTGTGCAGTTGAAAATGATTTGAGTACATAATGTCCTTCGGGTATGTCTACAGTTAAGGTAACTTTTCACATGGAGATCATCACACACCATGCTCAGAGAAAGTGCATGTGCCGCTTATCGTCATGGTTCAAATGGCTCTGAGCACTATGGGACTTAACGTCTCCAGGTCATCAGTCCCCTAGAACTTAGAACTACTTAAACATCACACGCATCCATGCCCGAGGCGGGATTCTAACCTGCCACCGTAGCAGCAGCGCGGTTCCGGACTGAAGCGCCTACAACTGCTCGGTCGCAGCAGCCGGCTGGGATGTCATTGGGGTATATACTTCGTATCAGCCTCCTCCAGTAATCTTCATTAGCGGACTCAGCTTATGTTTCAGGCATGGCAACATATTCAAGATGACATATGGAGGTTGTTTGCTTCCTTGCCAGAGAGGGTAGAGGACAGCATTAGTGCTCATTGGAGTCACACCTCATACTATTGTCGATGATAGCTAGACATTAATTCTCAATGCAGTGAAAGTTCAGTCATTAATCTCAGACAGAATTTTACCTGCACTAAAATTTTGCTTCAGTGATGGAGCAATATGAGCTTCCCTGAACCCTTCTAATGACAGCACATTTCTCTGTACTACATCGTTTTGTAGACTACGTTTTGCCGAACACCGGATTATATGTGTACAAGTAGGGCAACTCTGAACTTCTGTATTTCGGAAATGGTTAAAGATATCAAGAAAATTTTCAATTTTATTCGGGATCGGGATCTTAGGAAAATGTTGTAAAAATTTCAGCCATTTGCTGTGCAAGCCGCCGTGGAATCTGCGGCTCGGTCTTGGCACCCAAAAACCACGTTTTTCGGATTTCCTCGGGTACCGCCCTTGGACTAAATAGTGCCTACGTACGCCCTTTAAGGTGCGCCATAGGCCACATCTAATACGAAAAAGATCCAACCGATTTGTTCCAATTTCCTAAGCTGGAGGATGTACTGTAGGATGGTTGCAGTAAGATGATCCCTCTGCTGAGTATACAAATGGTGTGTTAGACCAAGGACTATCCGAAACACTTGAGCCTACCTTTCTATCGCCAACAGGACTCGAGATGTGAGTGCACTCGAGATATGAGCCCCGGAAAAATCCTGTTTTTATGCGCAGAGTTTTGAAACATTGGGTAGGACACGCTGTCCCACGCCTGGCATGTGATGATCATCTCCACAAAATTTGATAAATAGTGGAGCAATGCTTCATGTTCTAACACCTTCCATTTTAGTCAGTATACCATATTTCAGTTCAGTTAACTGCCATTGTGTTTCAGGCATACAGTTATGATAGAAATCTCCACCTCTCAAGTTACGAAGTCAGTTCTGATCTGGCGTGTTCCAGGTGTTATCACTCCACCCCAGTTAATCAAGGCATTTGTAGATACCTGGATTTTAGTTTTGAAGAAGCGTCCCGATATCGGTCCCTGAACCACGAGATCTCTTTTAGCGCATTAATGGAGGCCACACTCAATGTTCCCTGAAATCTGAGGCAAGACTTTGTTGTTAATGACCTCTCTGCCAAGGCAATATAAAAAGCGCGCTTTTTTTCAGAAAAAAGACTTGGTCCATTCACTGAGTGGAAAGCTGCCTTTCAGCAAGTTATGCTTTGACATGACTGACAACGCTGATGAAATCTTGCGCTCGCTCCGCCAGTTGAATCTCAGCGAATGAATTAGTAATATTCAGCTCGAGTTCAGCTGGCGGGCGATTTCTTTTCACAAATGGCTGCCTTCCAAATAATATAGATGTTATCAGAGCGCTGTAATAATTTTTGCTGCAGCACAAACAAGTGTGTCCTTGTAGGTTCATTGGCGGCGCTGATCAGCTTCGCTACACAAAGAAGCCGCCTCCGTTAATAACGCTTCGGCGAGCAGCGCCGTGCAACACGTGGCTGTTCGAGTTCTCTGCGAATCTTTGGTGAGAAATTCGCTGGGCCTCCTCGCAGATTAATAAACCAGTGACTCAAGCACTATTTCTACTGTAAATACAGCCAACCAGGGTAACTTCTTACGAGTCAAGGTACCTTTGTAACACGTAGTACTTTTGTTTCAAATGGCTGGTGACCCATCTACTGAATGTACTTGTGCTAAAAGTAACAGTTTTTAAACTGTCTTTCTACTTTCGAATAAGCTCTTAGGCTTGTGTTTATTCTTTGATCGCGTTGGCTGTGAAGAGTTTGCAGTAGTGATTTCAACTGAACAGTAGTAGGTCGATACAAAAAGCTCCATGCCGGCCGCGGTGGTCTCGCGGTTAAGGCGCACAGTCCGGAACCGCGCGACTGCTACGGTCGCAGGTTCGAATCCTGCCTCGGGCATGGATGTGTGTGATGTCCTTAGGTTGGTTAGGTTTAAGTGGTTCTAAGTTCTAGGGGACTGATGACCACAGAAGTTAAGTCCCATAGTGCTCAGAGCCATTTAGAGCCAAAAAGCTCCATATTTCAAAGTAAACCAGTAATACCGAACTAACATCCTTCTTACTTCTTTCTTTTGGCAAGGTGTAAAGTTACCGAAAACATTAGGTATAGGAAAAGCATAACTCTTTTTCTAGGCTGGTCTAAAGTTAACCTGAATGACCGTGTAACCTTGTACTACTACACTCCTGGAAATTGAAGTAAGAACACCGTGAATTCATTGTCCCAGGAAAGGGGAAACTTTATTGACACATTCCTGGGGTCAGATACATCACATGATCACACTGACAGTACCACAGGCACATAGACACAGGCAACAGAGCATGCACAATGTCGGCACTAGTACAGTGTATATCCACCTTTCGCAGCAATGCAGGTTGCTATTCTCCCATGGAGACGATCGTAGAGATGCTGGATGTAGCCCTGTGGAACGGCTTGCCATGCCATTTCCACCTGGCGCCTCAGTTCGACCAGCGTTCGTGCTGGACGTGCAGACCGCGTAAGACGACGCTTCATCCAGTCCCAAACATGCTCAAAGGGGAACAGATCCGGAGATCTTGCTGGCCACAGTAGTTGACTTACACCTTCTAGAGCACGTTGGGTGGCACGGGATACATGCGGACGTGCATTGTCCTGTTGGAACAGCAAGTTCCCTTGCCGGTCTAGGAATGGTAGAACGATGGGTTCGAAGACGGTTTGGATGTACCGTGCACTATTCAGTGTCCCCTCGACGATCACCAGAGGTGTAAGGCCAGTGTAGGAGATCGCTCCCCACACCATGATGCCGGGTGTTGGCCCTGTGTGCCTCGGTCGTATGCAGTCCTGATTGTGGCGCTCACCTGCACGGCGCCAAACACGCATACGACTATCATTGGCACCAAGGCAGAAGCGACTCTCATCGCTGAAGACGACACGTCTCCATTCGTCCCTCCATTCACGCCTGTCGCGACACCACTGGAGGCGGGCTGCACGATGTTGGGGCGTGAGCGGAAGACGGCCTAACGGTGTGCGGGACCGTAGCCCAGCTTCATGGAGACGGTTGCGAATGGTCCTCGCCGATACCCCAGGAGCAACAGTGTCCCTAATTTGCTGGGAAGTGGCGGTGCGGTCCCCTACGGCACTGCGTAGGATCCTACGGTCTTGGCGTGCATCCGTGCGTCGCTGCGGTCCGGTCCCAGGTCGACGGGCACGTGCACCTTCCGCCGACCACTGGCGACAACATCGATGTACTGTGGAGACCTCACGCCCCACGTGTTGAGCAATTCGGTGGTACATCCACCCGGCCTCCCACATGGCCACTATACGCCCTCGCTCAAAGTCCGTCAACTGCACATACGGTTCACGTCCACGCTGTCGCGGCATGCTACCAGTGTTAAAGACTGCGATGGAGCTCCGTATGCCACGGCAAACTGGCTGACACTGACGGCGGCGGTGCACAAATGCTGCGCAGCTAGTGCCATTCGACGGCCAACACCGCGGTTCCTGGTGTGTCCGCTGTGCCGTGCGTGTGATCATTGCTTGTACAGCCCTCTCGCAGTGTCCGGAGCAAGTATGGTGGGTCTGACACACCGGCGTCAATGTGTTCTTTTTTCCATTTCCAGGAGTGTATTAAAATTGCTATTGCATTCTAATAGGACATAATAACTGTATATTTTCTCTTTCCCAAGCACTCCGTATCGATACACGTCTGTTGTGATGTACGCTTATACCCGATCTAATCCCTGGATTGCGAACCAAGAGTGTGGCCAAGGTCACGAACCTTAAATCTTCTATTGCTCTGTAAATCGAGGTATCGTCGTCTGACTTCATAGCTTGCTATCCCTGACAAGACGTTTAAGAAAGACGGTATGCCGTGGCTGAAGCAAGGTCGGGTGCCAGCTTCTGTTTTATCTGTCGGCCCCTGTCTGGTGTGTATGCTGGAACGCTGGCTTTTGCCCTATTCTGTTCTTCTGGGGGAGCTATACGTGAGCGAGAGAGGAGGGAGAGAGGGAATCCAGGCATCCTTTTTGCCATTTGTTAGTTCTCTAGGAAGGTTGAATTATCTGAATTGGTGCTGATAACGTTGAAGTCATCAGCCGATAAACATGTGGGTCTATACCACCTATAAAAAATAAACTATTTGATTAAATTTTCGCTATTTATTACTACCGTAAGTTGAACAATTGAACTGCACAAGATGACACTGGATTGATACACGAATGAGGAGAAATGCAATTAAAAGCCCAGTATCCGTATGGGTTTACTGACGCAACGTATTCTCGTGTGCAATGCCGCAAGTTATAAAAATTACTGGAGAAGAATTTACGGGCACCAGGTCTGGTAAGTGGAATCGCCTGGGTTGTACATTCCTGCAGTTCCAAAAGGCACTGTTTCTATTCTCGTCATTACGAAAGGCGGTTAAATCACGCATATGTAAAGGGAAAACCAACACTGCCCAGTTAGCATTCTGTGAGCGGTTCCTTCAAAGGAAATGATCAGGCTCAATAAAATCGTGATCCATTCACAAACTCAGGATAAAGAATTTAGTGAATTAGCTGAAATTATGCTGAAACCAGATGACAGTTATATGAGTCGAGGGGCATGAAAGAGAAGCAGTGGTTGGGAAGGGAGTGAAACAGGGTTGTAGCCTATCCCCAATGTTATTCAACCTCTATATTGATCAAGCAGTAAAGGAAACAAAAGAAAAATTCGGAGTAGGAATTAAAATCCATGGAGAAAAAATAAAAGCATTAAGGTTTGCCGATGACATTGTAATTCTGTCAGAGACAGCAAAGGACCTAGAAGAACAGCTGAACGGAATGGACAGTGTCTTGAAAGGAGGATATAAGATAAACATCAACAAAAGCAAAACGAGGGTAATGGAATGTAGTCGAATAAAATCGGATGATGCTGCGGGAATTAGATTAGGATATGAGACGCTTACAGTAAATGAGTTTTGCTATGTGGGAAGCAAAATAACTGATGATGGTCGAAGTAGAGAGGATATAAAATGTAGACTGGCAATGGCAAGGAAAGCGTTTCTGAAGAAGAGAAATTTGTTAACATCGAGTATAGATTTAAGTGTCAGGAAGTCGTTTCTGAAAGTATTTGTATGGAGTGTAGCCATGTATGGAAGTGAAACGTGGACGATAAATAGTTTGGACAAGAAGAGAACAGAAGCTTTTGAAATGTGGTGCTACAGAAGAATGCTGAAGATTAGATGGGTAGCCGGCTGGTGTGGCCGAGCGGTTCTGGGCGCTACAGTCTGGAACCGCGCGACCGCTATGGTCACAGGTTCGAATCCTGCATCGGGCATGGTTGTGTGTGATGTCCTTAGGTTAGTTAGGATTAAGTAGTTCTAAGTTCTAGGGGACTGATAACCTCAGCAGATACGTCCCATAGTGCTCAGAGCCATTTGAACCATTTTTGCAATGTAGAGCCACGGGTCGTAACACAAGTGAAATGTAACGTCCACTGTTCAAAGTGCCGTTAATGCGAACAAGAAGTGAACGAGACATGTAACCAATGGCACCCCATATCATCACGCCGGGTGATACGCCAGTGTGGCGATGATGAATATACGCTTACAATGTGTGTGCACCGCGATGTCGCCAAATACGGGTGCGACCATCATGATGCTGTAAACTGAACCTGGATTCATTCGAAAAAATGGCGTTTTGCCATTCGTGAACCCAGGTTCGTCGTTGAGTACACCGTCGTAGGCGCTCCTGTCTGTGATGCGACGTCAAGGGTAACCGCAGCCATGGTCTCACAGCCGTTAGACCATGCTGCTGGAAACGTCGTCGAACTGTACGTGCAGATGGTTGCCGTCTTGCAAACGTCCCCATATGTTGACTCAGGGATCGAGACGTGGCTGCACGATCCGTTACAGCCATGCGGATAAGATGCCTGTCATCTCGACTGCTTGTGATACGAGGCCGTTGGGATCCAGCACGCCGTTCCGTATTACCCTCCTGAACTCACGGATTGCATATTCTGTTAACAGTCATTGGATCTCGACCAACGCGAGCAGCAATGTCGCGATACGATATACCGCAATCGCGATAGGCTACAATCTGACCTTTATCAAAGTCGGAAACGTGATGGTACTCATTTCTCCTCCTTACTCAAGGCATCACAACAACGTTTCACCAGGCAACGCCGGTAAACTGCTGTTCGTGTATGAGTAATCGGTTGGAAACTTTCCTCATATCAGCACGTTGTAGGTGTCGCCACCGGCGCCAACCTCGTGTGAATGCTCTGAAAAGCTAATCATTTGCGTATCACAGCATCTTCTTCCTGTCGGTTAAAATTCGCGTCTGTAGCACGTCATCTTCATGGTGTAGCAATTTTAATGGCCAGTAGTGTATGTCGGCTGACTTCCGGCAACGTACGCCCTCTAAATTCATACGTATTATAAAAACGGAGGCATGTTTGTGTTTATGTTCCATGTCTCCCCCTAAACCACTTGACCGATTTCAACCAAACTTGATACACACATCCATTACTGTCAGGCAACAATCGCTGTGGAAATAAGAGCCATCTACCTCTCATAGCTTAGGAGATATGACGTCATAAACAGTGAGAGATGTGGAATACTGCCGTATCATGCATGACATTTAATTTTATTACCTATGTGCTGCTCACTCTATTCCCAATAAATTTCTCGGACAGTATACAAATATGTCGCTAAATGCGCCGGTAAAACTATAACATCGTACCACCCATACTTCAGAAGATACGACGTCACAAACATTCGAATGCGTGGAAAACTGCCGTATTGTGCATGACGTTTAAATTTATTACTACTTTGCCAGTAACTCCAATAGAAATAAATTTCTCAGCCAGTATCCACATATGCCGCTCAATGTATCTGCAAAATTATATCATTGTATGACACATAGATCCGTAAATATGACGTCATAAACACTGAGTAGCGTGGAAAACTGCGGTGTTGTGCATGACGTGTAAATTTGTTACTTCTTTGCCAGTAACTCCATTCGCAACGTATTTCGCAAACAGTGTCCCCACATGCCTCTGAATGTATATACGTAGATATATCATTGTAGCTCAAGAGATACGATGTAAAAACTGAGGTGCGCGAAAAATGCCGCATCATTCATGAAGTTTGAATACATTTATTCTTTATTACTACGAGTAAGACGCTCCTACAGTCGAGTCATCTTAAGGAAATCCGTGACACTTGGAAGCGACAGCTTTCTACGGCGAAGTGGAAACGGCTGTACGCGATAACAATAGCCACCACATCGACCTTTACTGAAAGTGGGCTCGGCGATTACTTTACTACGAAACGGTGATCCCACAAAACTTTGCAGCGGCACAAGGCTGTGTATTAGGAGGGTAATAAACTTGAGGCTTTCGTCCTAACAGAAAAGGCAGAGAACGAAACTGTGTAAATCCCACGAATACGTCTTAATCCGACAGATCTCCCTTCGCATTTCAAGAGATTTTAGTTTCCAGCGAAACTTACATTTGCCATTACAGTTAACAAGTCACAGAGGAAGCCTAATGGATGCCGAATGGATTTGACATGTCCGTTTTTTTCTCAGTGTCAACTTTATTTCGCTTGCTCAATTTATTCACCTTAGTTCTGGACATGTAACTAAGAATATTATTTGTAATAAAGCTCTTAGTTAAATACTCGTAAACGTAACAAGAATTTATTTTTTGCATACTATGTTTCTTAATTTGGAGACAGTACATACACGTTTATACATTGTGCATATTTCTCTGCACAACTGTTTCATAATTTCAAATGTGTTTTCACTGACAGATAAGAACGAAATTTTGTCGATATTATACTACAAATACATTTTTTTTCGTTTCTAATAAAAAATTGAAAAAATTAATTCCTGGGAAATGCCGGGTTCGT
Source organism: Schistocerca gregaria (assembly GCF_023897955.1). NCBI lineage: Eukaryota > Metazoa > Arthropoda > Insecta > Orthoptera > Acrididae > Schistocerca > Schistocerca gregaria. The sequence goes on along the minus strand of NC_064925.1, from coordinate 246,145,625 downwards.
CAACTAGTTGTACCAATAAACCACACGATGACGTACAACGCTTCTGCGTCTGTCACCGGAGTTCTGTGAGCTTCTCCGTCATGCTCTCGTGCTTACTAATCGAATCTGTGACGAAACGCGTTGCTCTTCTTAGATCTGTGTCTATTTCCTCTATCAGTCGTACCTGGTAAGGGTCCCAGACTGAAGTACAATATTTAAGAATTGGTAGAATGAGGGTCTTGAAAGCTGTCTCCTCCATAGATGCACTACACTTCCTGAGGAATCTTGCGTGGGATTCCACTCTGGCATTTACCTTTCTTATGATTTGTTTTATCTGCATCTACAGCTACATCATACTTCACAAGTCACCTAACGGTGTGTGACGGAGGGTACCTCTGGTACCTCTAACTAATCCCCCTTATCCAGTTCCAATCGCGAATGGCGCGTAGGAAGAACGACTGTTGGTGAATTGTATTAGCTCTAATCTTTCGAATTTCCTGGTCGTGGTCATTTCGGGAGATGAATGTGGGAGGAAGTAATATGTTTCCAGAATGAGATTTTTACTCTGCAGCGGAGTGTGAGCTGATAAGAAACTTCCTGGCAGATTAAAACTGTGTGCCCGACCGAAAGTCGAACTCGGGACCTTTGCCTTTGGTTGGAGAGTGAAAATCTCATTCTGGAAACATCCCCCAGGCTGTGGCTAAGCCATATCTCCGCAGTAGCCTTTCTTTCAGGAGTGCTAGTTCTGCAAGGTTCGCAGGGGAGCTTCTGTAAAGTTTGGAAGGCAGGAGACGAGATACTGGCAGAAGTAAAGCTGTGAGGACCGGTCGTGAGTCGTGATTCGGTAGCTCAGATGGTAGAGCTCTTTCCCGCGAAAGGCAAGGGTCCCGAGTTCGAGTCTCGGTCGGGTACACAGTTTTAATCTGCCAGGACGTTTCAAGTAATATGTTGTCCGAATCCTCCCGGAAAGTGCTCTTTCGAAATTTCAGTAGTAAACCATTCAGTGATAAACAACGCCTCTCTTGCAACGTCTGCTACTGGACTTTGTTCAGCATCTCGGTAACGCTCTCGCGCCGACTGAACGATTCTGTGACGAAATGCGCCGCTCTTCTTTGGATTCTCTCTCTCTCTCTCTCTCTCTCTCTCTCTCTCTCTCTCTCTCTCTCTCTCTCTCTCTCTCTCTCTCTCTCTCTCTCTCCCTCTCCCTCTCTCCCCTACCTGTTGTACCTGCTAAGGCTCCAGAATCAGTTAAACAAGTGCCTTGTAAGCCACTTTCTTCGTGGATGAGTTGCATTTTCTCGAGATTCTTCCTATGAATCACCTACTGGCATATTTTCCTTTCATTTGTTTTATGTGGTCAGTGCACCTAATGCCGCTCTTCAATATTTTACGGTACGTACTCTTTTCAGCAGTTTGTCATCAATAGTGAGGTTGTACTGTAATGGCTTTCTTTTCCTATGTATGCGCAATATGTTACATCTGTTTACGTTGAGGGTCAACTGCCAGACTCTGTACCATTCACGAAACCTCTGCAGGTCATTCTGCAAAGCGATACTGTCTTGTTGCGTAGCTACTTCCTTGTAGACAATTGCTTCATAGGCGAACAGTCTTAAAGATCTTTCGACGCTTTGTACCACGTCATTTATATACATTGTAAAGAGTATCGATCCTATCAGACTTCTTTGGAGTACTTCGAAAATTACTTTTACATCTGTCGATTTTGTTCCGTCATGAGCGACGTGGTGAGTTCTGTCTCCAAGAAAGTGTTGAATCCAATCGCAAATCTGGTCAGATAGTTGATAAGCTCGTCGTTTCTTTACTAACCGTGGTCGTTCCAATGGTAAATTGCTCCTTACTCTTACTCTCAAATGGATGTAAATGCTTCCAGTACTTCTTAGGTAATCACGTGATCATAAAATAAGGGGCGTTGCACGCATTTGCTTACGTTGAGGATCAGCAGCCAATTCTTGCAACAAGCATCGGACCACAGGAGGTCTTCGTGCATTTCGCTACAGTTTCCTAGTGTTGCGACATCTCTACATGTAACAGCATCAGCCGCGGAATACCTCATGGGATTGGAAAACAAACGATCGTAGATGATTATTTGTCGGCGGTAGCTCATGCTGAAGAAAGCGACCCCTAAGACAGCAAAGGAGAACACATTAAACACCTGCAGGCCACTTAGATAGCTAGAGTAGTCGCCATAATGGTTTTCTGACGACATCGATACGCGTATAGAGGAGATTGCGTCATCACGTGGCTCGCCTCTTGGCATAATAAAACAGCCAGAGTCTCCATTTGGTAGCGAGGAAACTTCCACACCAACTGTCACCTTGACACACGTGCCTGCTGTTTAATTTATGTAGCCGAAGGTGTCCAGCCCCATACTGAGTTACAGTACAAGTTCGATTAAGGAGTTATATTATACAGGATGGTCCATTTATAGTGACCGGGCCAAATTTCTCACGAAATAAGCATCAAATGAAAAAACTACAAAGAACGAAACTCGTGTAGCTTCAATGGGGAAACCAGATGGAGCTATGGCTTGCCCGCTAGATGGCGATGCCATAGCTCAAACGGATATCAACAACGTTTGTTTTTTTTTTTAATAGAAACTCCCATTTTTATTACATATTCGTACAGTACGTAAAGTAATATGAATGTTTTAGTTGGACCAGTTTCTTCGCTTTGTGATAGATGGTGCTATAATAGCCGCAAACATATGGTTCACAATTTTAGACGAACAGTTGGTAACAGGCAGTTTTTAAAATTAAAATACAGAAAGTAGGTACGTTTGAACATTTTATTTCGGTTGTTCCAATGTAATACATGTACCTTTGTGAACTTATAATTTCTGAGAATACATGCTGTTGCAGCTTGACTACCTTTAAATACCATATTAATGCAATAAATGCTCAAAATTATGTCCCTCAACTTCAATGCATTTGACAATACGTGTAACGACATTCCTCTCAACAGCGAGTAGCTCGCCTTCCGTAATGTTCGCACATGCATTGACAATGTGCTGACGCATGTTGTCAGGCGTTGTCGGAGGATCACGATAGCAAATATCCTTCAACTTTCCCCACAGAAAGAAATCCGGGGACGTCAGATCCGGTGAACGTGTGGGCCATGGTGCTTAGACAATCAATCCACCCGTCATGAATTATGCTATTAAATACCGCAGTTGACATCCGTTTGACCTATGGCAGCGCTAGCTAGCGGGCCAACCATAGGGCCATCTGGTTTCCCCCTTCAAGCTAGACAAGTTGCGTTCTTTGTATTTTTTTCGTTTGACGCTTATTTCGTGAGATATTTGGTCCGGTCACGATCAATGGATCCTGTATATATCGTATATATAGATACAAACAGCTACTCACAGACATTCATCATAACGTCACGTACCCTAGGGAGAAAGTTCTGCCTGCTATGGTTCATTGCATAGACACTGTACATAACTGAAGGAGACAGAAAACTTGTTCAGTTCACTGAAGCATCTTGTTGACGACCTGGCAGATCACTTTAGTTGACCACCGTCGGGAGTGGTTAGCACTTGGATGGGTGACTATCTGGGCAGCTATGCGCTATTGAACTGCTGGGGTACACTCAGCTTCGTGACGTCTCTGTAAGAACTATCAGATCGAGCAGTAGGGGCTCCATGTCAAGAAAGCTGAGCTGCGTGCCGACCCACGCCCTTTCATATCCCCATGACAGTCTCCTGAGTATGACACGGCGGTCGGTTGGTACCGCGGGGCTTTCCGCGGTCTGTTCGTGCATAGTCTTCTTAGATAATACTAGCTGACAAACCCGACATTGCACGGGTATTCATTTTATCAATTTTCCGTTAGAAACTAAAACATAAAGTGAACTGAGTTTTTAGCTTACAGTTTCTGTACGCCAGGCACAGCTACTTCGCGTGTCTACAAGACGATTTTGTAAACGTCTCTATGGCAACGGCTCTTCGTAGCTCTGTAGACGGCTATTGTTTTCGTCTAAAGCTGTTTGCGCTTCGCAGTTGAAAGCTGTCAAAAGTGCTGGCAAGCGTCAGGGATTTTCGTAAGTTGACTCAACTATAGGAGCCTGTCAGTAGTAAAGGATAAATGGATTTAACTTCATCCCTAGTGCGCCGTTTCTGGATGCATCTCAGTGAGTGTTTATGACGTCGTATCTCTTGAAATGCATATTGTCAAATTATGTATTTGTGTAGGTACATTCAGCAACACATGCGGATATTGTGTGCGAAATACGTTGCGAATAGAGTTAATAGTAAACAAGTAACAAACTTAAACGTCCTGCATAATGCGGCAGTTTTTCATGCATTTCAGTGGTTATGACGTAATACATCCTGAAGAGGTGGTTCTTACTCCCCCCCCCCCCCCCTCCTAAACAGCGATTGTTGCCTAACAGTAAGAGATATGCGTACCAAGTTTGGTTGAAATCGATCCAGTGGTTTAGGAGAAGATGTGGAACAGGCACAAATACATTCATTCATTTTAATGTATTAAGAGTAATGTCACACTTTCTCCAGATGATACCATTATCTATAATGCAATACTTTCCGCAAAAAAGCTGCACAGATATCCTCTCAGATCCTTATAGGATTGTAAGGTACTAGAAAGATTAGCTTTTTGCTTTAAATGTTCACGTATATAAAATTGTGCTCTTCACAAGATACAAAAACGAACTATCCTATAGCTGCACTGTCAGTGAGTCCAATTAAAATCACTCTACTCACGTAAATATTAGATGTCACACATTGTGAGGATATGAAATGGAGTTATCATATAAGTTTAGTCGTAGGTAAAGCTGATGGCAAACTTCGGTTCACTCGGAGGATACCGGGAACAGTAATTGATCTACAAAGGAGACGAGCTACAAACCGTTCCTTTGATTAATCTTAAATGTTGCTCAGGTTTATGGGACCTGTATCAGATATACGTAAAAGGGAACAATAAACGTACACAAAAAAGGGCAACAGGAATTGTGACAGATTTTCGTGACCCGCAGTGGAGAGCCACGAAAGAACTGAGAAATCTCACGTGGCAGAGGCTTGAAGAGAGACACCAACTGTCCCGATAAATACGATGGAACACCGTAAAGTTGTAACTGTCACCGTCAAAAATTAGTTAGATAATTAATTTTTTGTTTGTATGCAGTCCTCTATACTACCCCCTTACATGAATAATAATAATTAAAAAAAAACTGCTCATACTGTTACAGTGGGATCCGGTGCAATATAAACCAGAAAACAGAGACTGTAAATAGGCCTCTTGAGAAATGCGATTTGCAGTTTGTTGAATGGCTCGTCCCAGAAAATTAAACACCATTCTGGGACGGTGCTTATTGTTTGAGGTTACGACAGAAGGAAATGAGCTTCACGGACGTTATTCGTTGTGAAAGAGCGTGCGACACTTCTGCAGATGGCTGAGTTTTCTTCCCGCGGCAACGCAAGACCGCGCAAGAAACGAGACACACTGCCCCCTGAGAGGAACGCTTGGAAACAGCACCCTGCAATGGCTGCGTTTTGTAACAGTACATTGCAGCGGACTCGTTATGCGTTCCACCCGACGTTAGTTTTCCGACCGTCCCCCTGTGTGAATACCCCAATAACACACTTGTGAGAAGACTGGTAAATTCGACCTCTCGGCGGGGGCTAACTATGAGGGCGTTCTATAAGTAATGCAACATATTTATTTATTTATTTATTTACGGCAGATTCGTTTCATTCAGGATTGCAATACACCATATTATTCCCCACTCTTTTGGCTACAGAATCCTATTTTTCAACATAATGACTGTTCAATAGACCGGCCTTACGCCACCTTACAGCGAGAGCATGCCGCGCTGGGTAGCCGCGCGTCTAAAGCGCCTTGCCACGGTTTGCGCGTCTCCCCCCGTCGGAGATTCGAGTCCTCCCTCGGGCATGGGTGTGTGTGTTGTCCTTAGTGTAAGTTAGTTTAAGATTAAGTAGTGTGTAAGCCCAGGGACCGATGACCTCGGCAGTTTGGTCCCATAGGAAATTACCACCACTACAGAGAGGGCCTGTATACCCTCGTGGTGGGAGCCGACGTTTTGCTGCATCAATAACCTCCTAATCATCCACGTACTGCTTCCCGCAGAGTTCATCCTTGATTAAGCCAAACACATGGAAGTCAGAAGGTGCGATATCCGGACTGTAGGGTGGATGACCAAGAACAGTCCAACGAAGTCTTGTGAGCTCCTGTCGGATGAGCAGACTTGCGTAAGGCCATGCATAGAGAAGCAGAAATTTGTTTACATTTTTTGGCGACAAAGACGTTAAAGTCGTTTTTCTTTTTTTTTTTTTTCAATTTCCTGAGGGCACGCGGGAGATCGGACAGGTTTGCGCGACCTTGTTGCCATGATTACAGACGCCTCGCTCCACGACTCACCGTGCTTTTGTTCACCACCAGGTCTCCGTAGATTTCTACAAGGCCTATGAATACCTGCGATGGCCTGATTTCCAGCCGAAAGAAATTCAGTAACAGGTCTCTACTTGGAACGCAGCTCTCTGCTTGGGATGCTCCTCCGTTACAGACGCTATTTGAAAGCTACATTTAGTGCCGCCATCTGTCGGAACTTCATTTAACTATCCAAGATGTCTGACATCAAATTCTGCATTTTTTCAACCGAAGTTTTGCTGCGGTAAAAATGTGTTCCATTACTTACTGAACGCCCCTCGTCCATCTTCATGTGCATAAATATGCTGCAAAGGATTTAAAGTACATAGTATAGTTTGGTACCACATCTTAGAGTTTTCTTCATTCCAATTGCGTATGTTGTACGGAAAAATGAATACTCAAATGCCTTTGTGCGTACTGAAATTACCCTAATTTTGTCTTCATGGTCAGTATGGGAGTGATACATGGGGGGGGGGGGGGGGGGGGGAGAGGGCAGTAGAATATTTCCAAACTCTTCACATAATATTCGTTCTTGATTTTTTGTAAGTAGGACTTTGCGGGGTACTTTGCGTCTATGTACAAGAGTCAGCCAATTCAGGTTTTTTTCAGCGTTTCCGTGACGCTCTCCCGTGAATCAAACAAACCTTTAACCGTTCGTGCTGTCCGTTGTATTACGTTCATTATTCTCTGTTAGTCCTGTTTGGGACGGGTTCCACACGTTTGAGCAATATTCTACACCGAATCTTAAGGGTATTTTGTAAATAGTCATCATTGTTGACGTTATGCTTTCCTTGTACTGTATCGATAAACCGAAGTCTGCTACTGGCTTTACCTGCGAGCGAGAAAAGGAATCGCTCCTATTCGTCAACACCGACTTCCTCCAGATTTATGGTATATGTAGAAACTGGCCAGGAAGGAGAGTTACAGGAATGGAAGGTCCAGATCAACAGGGATTTGGGAAGAATAGCATTTTTGGTGCGGATTGGGTGAGGCATGAACCACTTATGTGAGCTTCAAGGCAGCGGCTGCCGCAGCGGAGGGTCCTGGCGTCGAGTCCCTAACCGGAAGCTTTTCTTCAATTTCCATTTTTGCGTTACTTACACCACAAATAAACCCGAAATAATGCTCAGAATATTGCATTTACTAATATTTTCAGGAAAGGATCGAGAATGCAGAAAACGGTGGATGAGTACGCAGCAAAATATAGGACTGCAGTCATTACTGTATCGGAATCTGAAAACTTACATAAGCCTTATTTCTTGACTGAGATGATTTAACCATACGTACAGGAGAAAAAAATTTATACTGTTAATCAACTCGTGGCGAGGACAATCCACAATTATAGGACGAGATTTTTCAAGATGAAGAAGAATTGCCATCGTGCATTACTAAAGTGATTCCACTAGTGCCATACTGCAATGTATGTCTTTATGGTCAGGTAAATAATTTGATAAAAAAAGCTTCAAAACTGTTACAATTTGATAGAGAGGGAGAGTGAAATAAATAACATCTCGAGAAGACTCCACCAGAATACATTTCATTGTACATCACCAGATGCACTTGCCAATATTTTTCAAATGTGTTACGCGTTGTTCGCTATCAGCCTGTGCGATGAGAGGGCCGTTTTGAATGTAAATTAAGTTTGTTTTTCTATACGGGGTTTAAAGCAACCATGTAATTGAAAAAATTGTATGTTTATAACGTGTGCGAGATGCCGAGAAAATTAGTGATTCCCAGCACCCGTACATCATCAACTGTAAAATAATAAAAGCATACAGGTGAGTCAGAAGGAAAGGCACGTGCTTTGGGAGGTGATAGTATTAGTGATTCTGAACAAAAAAACTTCATATGGACGTAAGCCCTATTCCAAATGGTTACCGAGATAGAACACATTTAATATCACTTTTGTACGTTTTTCTTGAATAACTCGAAAACCGCACCTTCAATGAAAAGGTGTCGCAGTACAAAATTAAACTATATTAAATTTCCTACAAAAAAGGTCATATTTATTTTTTTTTTTCTCTAGAACTAATGGTCTGTGCGAAGAGAGCGCGAGAATGTTGAAAAACTCGCTCGACGCGCATGCGCTATAGCTTACGTAGTTTTTGTAGGCCAAGTTGAGGTAGTTTCCCGACTTGATAGATCACAAGTGTCCCGTGTCAAACTGCTCGTCTCAATTTGCTACCTCAATATACTCCCTCAAATTGGTCTACAAAAACTACGTAAGCTACAGCGCATGCGCGCCAAACGAGTTTTTCAACATTCTCGCGTTCCCTTCGCACAAACCATTAGTTCTAGAGAAAAAAATGAATAGGACCTTTTTCTAGGAAATTTAATATAGTTTAATTTTGTACTGCGACACGTTTTCGCTGGAGGGTGCGGTTTTCGAGTTATTCGAGAAAAACGTACAAAAGTGATATTAAATGTGTTCTATCTCGGTAACCATTCGGAATAGGGCATACGTCCATATGATGTTTTTTGTTCAACATCACTAATACTATCACCCCTCAAAGCATGTACCTTTCCTCCTGACTCATCCTGTATACTTTTATTTACAAAGTTATCGTGTACGCCTTTCTATGCCTTACTGGGAATTAATTTGCAAACCCAAGCGTCTACGTTTCATGCCTCTTAGGGAAATATTAATAAACACAATATAGAGCGAAATTTTATATTTTTGAACATTTAAGCCTAGTTATGAAATGTGCAGCATTGGTAAGTATTCCAGGCTTATGAACACTATTCTTAAGTCGGTCTTCGCGGGATAGCTTTGTAAGCCACTTGTTTTGTGGATCAAATATATTTCCTTCAGATATTCCCAATGAATCTGATTTGAAGACATTATTTAAAAACAAACCGTGTAGTACGGATCCGACACGAGGTTTTGCTTTAGTTTAATTTGACGTGATGTGTTCGTACTGCGTCCACCTCTGGGAGGGCACAGTTATTTTGCTATTATTTTCCATCAGTGGTTGCGGTTTTAGCAATCATACGGTGAACAAAAAGGTGGTACAACGTTGGAGCGAAGCGGCGCGTGTATTTCGCGCCAAACTACCACACAATGGGATAGCAGCGAGCAAACTGCTGCAATTACCGAGTGGCTATTTACGCTTGTCACCTCGCAGCCGCGCAGAACCGTGCCGGTTCGTGAAAAAGCGTGTCGTAACAGCGTGTACCACTACGCGCCGGCCTCAATAGCGAGCAGTCCGGGCGTGGGCGGAGCTGGTGGCGATGGATGTGGATGTGGATGCGAGCGGACGCCCACGCCGCTGGTCTCAGAGGCCTGTGCGGAAGCAGTCGACGTCGGGGTCGTCACAGACACAGCATCGTCTCGGGTGGAGAAGGAGGAAGGTAGCCCGTTAACGGAGACCCGAGCATACGCAATAGATTGTAAAAAATGGTTCAAATAGCTCTGAGCACTATGGGACTTAACATCTGAGGTCGTCAGTCCCCTAGAACTTGGAACTACTTAAACCTAACTAACCTAAGGACATCACATAAATCCATGCCCGAGGCAGGATTCGAACTTGCGACCGTAGCAGCAGCGCGGTACCAGACTGAAGCGCAATAGGTTGCAGCCAGATACGCGAATGGCTCCAAGACTTCTTAAGTAATAGAACCCAGTATGTTTTTCAGGGCGATGAGCGTTCATCAGTGACCAGGGTATCATCAGGGGTGGCCCAGGGAAGTGTGAGAGGACAGCTGTTGTCATCTAGGTGCATAAATGATATGAAAGATAGATTTTTTACCCGTAAGTTCGATCAGCCCGCGAGTATTGCGGAAATGCTCCGTGAACTCAAATGAGATTCTCTGGAGGGAAAACGATGTTCTTTTCGCAGAACTCTATCGAGAAGATTAAGAGAACGGTTCTGCCGCCAACGTATATTTCGGCTAAGTACCGAGAATACGAGATAACAGAAATCGGGACTCGTGCGGAAGCATATGAGCAGCCGTTTCTCCCTCGGCCCCATTTGCGACTGGATCAGGAAAGGGAATACATTAACAGTAATAGAGGTACCCTCCGCCATGCAGCGTCTTGTGGCTTGAGGAGTATATAGGCATATGCGAAAGGATAAAGCCGTCCGTGGCTTTGAGGGAGAAAGTGTACTGCCGAGCAAGTTAACCATGGTGAGGATCGATTTTTATTTCTTGTTCCCTTAGTATGCATCCTATTTTTATCCACAGTTCTTTTCATATGATGAATAGTTTTCCGCAATATAAGAACGTACGTCAGCAACTGTTTTTAATCTGCTATTGCGTTCTATTATTACGGATTTGAGGAGGCTTTGTTTGGACTAGAGCACACCAATGACAGTTGCAATTTCGGGCGTCCTTTCCATCATAAGTAAGTGGAGGGAAATCATTCCTCCACAAGCATTGTCGCAGGCCTACCGCCAAAATAAAGATGTTTTTTTAACAAGGATACGTCCAAAGAAAATGTTAAATAGCAAGTCTCATCCCCACCACCCGTACCTCTTTTCCCTCTTGAAGTGAAGTGGGTTTTAGCAATCCCTTTAGGCCCTAAGACCAACGTGTGTGGCGGCTGTAAGAGCTCGGCGCAGTTGCGGGTTCGGGACAGTTCTCGGGCGGAATCTCAGCCGCTATCGTGTTACTCGGGAAGCGCTCTCGGCCTGACGATGAACCTTTCCTGAAAACAAATGCCAGAAGATACGCCGTGGACGAGTAGAAGCTATTGATATGGCCAAACGGAAACGCTGAATTCCAGAGGGCCCAAGTATGTTCGGGACGCACTCTTCCAGTGACCCCAGAGGCCAGTCAATTCCATTTCACTTTCAACTGCGGTTTACTACATCAAACATCTCACGTAGTCCTGTAGAAACTAAGCTCCGCTGTTCTACACACCATAATTTTCGTCAATATGTACTTTATCTTGAATATTTATTTTAGGATTGTCTGTCGTTTGTACAACTTGGACCGTAAATACTTGGGACACCGTCTTTGTGGGAAACCCCAAGTACATGGAGGAAAAGTTTAATGAGACGTGTGTAAAGGATAGTTGGAATAGTCATATCAGAAAAACTGTTGAGGCAGACAATAATTAAAATATATAAAACATGATCTAAAGAATTTGAGGTTTAGTGCTTATGAGGAGTGTACACTATGTGATCGAAAGTATCCGGACACCTGGCTAAAAATGACTTACATGTTCGTGGCGCCCCCCATAGGTAATGCTGGTGTTGGCCCACCCTTAGCCTTGATGACAGCTTCCACTCTCGCAGGCATACGTTCAATCAGGTGCTGGAAGATTTCTTGGGGAATGGCAACCCATTCTTCACAGAGTGCTGCACTGAGGAGAGGCACGATGCCGGTCGGTCGGGCCTGGCACAAAGTTGGCGTTGCAAAACGTCCCAAAGGTGTTCTATAGGATTCACGTCAGGACTCTGTGCAGGCCAGTCCATTACAGGGATGTTACTGTCGTGTAACCACTCCGCCACAGGCCGTGCATTATGGAAAGGTGCTCGGTCGTGTTGAAAGATGCAATCGCCATCCCCGAATTGCTCTTCAACAGTGGGAAGCAAGAAGGTGCTTAAAACATCAGTATAGGCCTGTGATGTAATAGTACCATGCAAAACAAGATGTGCAATCCCCCCTCCCCTCCCCCCCCCGCCCCCCCCCCCATGTAAAACACGACTCTTACAATAACACCATCGCCTCCGTATTTTACTGTCGTACGCTGGCAGATGACGTTCACCTGTCATGCGCCAATACCCACACCCTGCCATCGGATCGCCACATTGTGTACCGTGATTCGTCACTCCACACAACGTTTTCCCACTGTTCAGTTGTCCAATGTTTACGCTCCTTATACCAAGCGACGCGTCGCTTGGCATTTACCGGCATGATGTGTGGCTTATAGCAGCCTCTGGACCTTGAAATCCAAGTTTTCTCACGTCCCGCGTAACTGTCATAATACGTGCAGTGGCTTCTGATGCAGTTTGGAATTGCTGTGTGATGGTCTGGATAGATGTCTGCCTCTTCAACTGTCGCCGGCCTCTGTCAGTCAACAGACGAGATCTCCCTGTACGCTTTTGTGCTGTACGTGTCCCTCCGCGTTTCCATTTCACTATCACATCGGAAACAGTGGACCTAGGGATGTTTAGGAGTGTGGAAATGTCGTGTACAGACGTATGACACAAGTAACACCCAATCACCTGACCACGTTCAAAGTCCGTGAGTTCCGTGGAGCGCCCCATTCTGCTCTCTCACGATGTCTGATGACTACTGAGGTCGCTGATATGGAGTACGTGGCAGTAGGTGGCAGCACAATGCACCTAATATGAAAAACGTATGTTTTTGGGGGTGTCCGGATAGTTTTGATCACATAGCGTATGTAGGATGTCCCAGGAGGAATGGGTGATATTCAGGCGTATGACAGCAACGATTATTCGAAGCAAAAATGTAGCAAACATGGGATCTAAAACGCATATCGTAAGAGCTATGAGCACGCCTTCATCTCCGGTACTGTTAAACAAATTTCTGCTACAAGCTCTTTGCTTTCCGTGTTATGTGAGGAGATAGTACGGAACAAAACAAAAAAAAAGACTGGCTACTAAACATGGGCTCTAAGGCGCATATCTTAAATACTGTGAGCAGAAGAGATCCGTTTAGTAGCAGCGAAGATGAACAAGTGCTTATAGCTCTTTAGGTATGCATTGTAGAGCCCGTGTACACTAGACCTTTTCGCTGCGAGTAGTCATTCCTGTCATATACCTGAATACTAACCATTCCTCATGGGACACCCTGAAGATATATAGGGTGATTTTGGTAATTGAGACAAACTAAAGGAAAGGGTCCCTGAGAGAATAAAGAGCAAAGAAGCTAATAGGGAGATATGGCTAGGAATGCCTTCCAAGGGAGGTACATCCACTTGAAGGTGGAGATAAAGGATCATTAATAGTGTAGGTCTCTTTGATGTAGAACATCTATGGGAATAGACCAGACAAGTGGAAATGTTCTGTCTGTACTAGTGTTTTAGCTCCACATTCAAAAGGGCGGTGAAGTGGAGTAGCATACTGTTATGCAATACTCACAATACCCTTCACACCAGCAAAATCATGTCTTACAGCAGGGTAGGGAGGGTCACTCGCCGGAAGTGCAGATGCATCTCGCCTGTGAGGCATTGTAAAAGGACTACTGGTCTCATGAGGTGGTCACAGATAATTCCTGCTCACACAGTGAGGCTGCACCGGTGCTGATTCGCTTACAACATACTGTGGGAATTATCCATTGCTTGCAGGTTGGTGTTGTGAAGGTTGACAGTATCGCCCTTCACAAAGGCAGCCTCATCTGTGAATAAGGTGGACGGCAGAAATCCCAGCACCGTCGTGGCCTGTGCGACGAACTAACTACGCAGCGCGATATCCGTAGGTAAAAAACCCTGTTTGCGCTTTAAGTGACACGGATAGTGACAGCTGTCGTGGAGAATGTTCCACACGGCCGGGCCACCTGCCTGCTGCTGATATTGACGTGACTGTCAAAGACAGACATTCAAGTCGGTTTACCTCCCTTGTGACGCATTTACGGCCATCAGATAATATAGACTTTTCTTCTGCTCCTTATCCTCTCAGGAATAGTTTCCAGCAGTTTGGCCTCATGTAGCAAAATCAGCCTGTTTATATGCTCAACTCTTAACTCCGGCCGGCCCGGGTGACCGTACGGTTCTAGGCGGTACAGTCTGGAACCGCGAGACCGCTGCGGTCGCAGGTTCTAATCGTGCCTCGGGCATGGATGTGCGTGATGTCCTTAGGTTAGTTAGGTTTAAGTAGTTCTAAGTTCTAGGGGACTGATAACATCAGAAGTTAAGTCCCATAGTGCTCAGAGCCATTTGAACCATTTTTGAAGGGTAGACACACATGTGAAATGTAACGTGCTCTGTTGAAAGTGCCGTCAATGCGAACAAGAGGTGACCGAGACGTGTAACCAATGGCACCCCATACCATCACGCCGGGTGATACGCTAGTATAGCGATGACGAATACACGCTTCCAATGTGCGTTCACGGCGAAGTCGCCAAATACGGATGCGACCATCATGACGCTGTAAACAGAACCTGGATTCATCCGAAAAAATGACGTTTTGCCATTCGTGCACCCAGATTCGTCGTTGAGTACACCATCGCAGACGTTCCTGTCTGTGATGCACAGCCATGGTCTCCGAGATGATAGTCCATGCTGCTGCAAACGTCGTCGAACTGTTCGTGCAGATGGTTGGTGTCTTGCAAACGTCCCCATCTGTTGACTCATGGTTCGAGACGTGGCTGCACGATCCGTTACAGCCATGCGGATAAGATGCCTGTCATCTTGACTGCTAGTGATACGAGGTCGTTGGGATCCAGCACGGCGTTCCGTATTACCCTCCTGAACCCACCGATTGCATATTCTGCTAACAGTCAGTGGATCTCGACCAACGCGAGCAGCAATGTCGCGATACGATAAACCGCAATCGCGATAGGCTACAATCCGACTTTTATCAAAGTCGGGAACGTGATGGTACGCATTTCTCCTCCTTACACGAGGCATCACAACGTTTCACCAGGCAACGCCGGTCAACTGCTGTTTGTGTATGAGAAATCGGTTGGAAAGTGTCCTCATGTTAGCACGTTGCAGGTGTCGCCACCGGCGCCAATCTCGTGTGAATGCTCTGAAAGCTAATCATTTGCATATCACAGCATATTATTGCTGTCGGTTAAATTTCGCGTCTGTAGCACGTCATCTTCGTGGTGTAGTAATTTTAATGGCCAGTAGTGTATTTGTCAGCTTATTGGAGGGTTTGAGGAACGGCGACAACCGGGCTGTCATAATCGTGGCGTGCTTTAAGAGACGTACAGAGAGAGGAGCCGTTACGCGTTCCCTCGGCTAGTGTGAGTGGGACGCGAGTGCCGGCGCTACTGTCGTAACGCGAGAGGCCGTTCGCCCGCGTGTGCGCCGCGGCTTTCGCAATTCCCAAGGAAAAACGTGGAGCGCGGCCACCGACACAATGGCACGCGGAAGGCAATAAAAATGAAGATCGGGAGCAGCTAATGCGTGGCGCAACCGGCCCGCGAGCCGCACCGCGGCCGAGTCGAGTACCGGAAATGCAAAGCAGCGGCCCCGGCCCAGCGACTGCGTGGGCGGCAGCCAGCGCCTTTGTCGCCCGGCGGCCGTTGCGTAAGGCGCTCCGGAGAACGCGTCCGTCCGTACCCTGTGCAGAGTTGCTTCCGAGTCCTCGTGCGCTCTTCTACATCTACATCTACATCCATACTCCGCAAGCCACCTGACGGTGTGTGGCGGAGGGTACCCTGAGTACCTCTATCGGTCCTTCCTTCTATTCCAGTCCCGTATTGTTCGTGGAAAGAAGGATTGTCGGTATGCTTCTGTGTGGGCTCTAATCTCTCTGATTTTATCCTCATGGTCTCTTCGCGAGATATACGTACGAGGGAGCAATATACTGCTTGACTCTTCGCTGAAGGTATGTTCTCGGAACTTTAACAAAAGCCCGTACCGAGCTACTGAGCGTCTCTCCTGCAGTCTTCCACTGGAGTTTATCTATCATCTCCGCAACGCTTTCGCGATTACTAAAGGATCCTGTAACGAAGCGCGCTGCTCTCCGTTGCATCTTCTCTATCTCTTCTATCAACCCTATCTGGTACGGATCCCACACTGCGAGCAGTATTCAAGCAGTGGGCGAACAAGCGTACTGTAACCTACTTCCTTTGTTTTCGGATTGCATTTCCTTAGAATTCTTCCAGTGGATCTCAGTCTGGCATCTGCTTTACCGACGATCAACTTTATATGATCATTCCATTTTAAATCACTCCCAATGCGTACTCCCAGATAATTTATGGAATTAACTGCTTCCAGTTGCTTACCTGCTATACTGCAGCTAAATGATAAGGGATCTATATTTCTATGTATTCGCAGCACATTACACTTGTCTACATTGAGATTCAATTGTCACTCCCTGCACCGTGCGTCCATTCGCTGCAGATCCTCCTGCATTTCAGTACAATTTTCCGTTGTTGCAACCTCTCGATATACCACAGCATCATCCGCAAAAGGCCTCAGTGAACTTCCAATATCATCCACAAGGTGATTTATGTATATTGTGAATAGCAACGGTCCTATGACACTCCCCTGCGGCACACCTGAAATCACTCTTACTTCGGATGACTTCTCTCCATTGTGGAAAGTCCTCAATAACAGCGCTTAACATGTCAGAAGAATCTACCGACTATGCGGCTGGGCCCAGCGGAGGTTTGAGTCCAAAAAAAAAAAAAAAAAAAAAAAAAAAAAAAAGCTTCAAATGGCCCTGAGCACTATGCGACTTAACATCTCTGGTCATCTGTCGCCTAGCACTTACAACTAATTAAACCTAACTAACCTAAAGACATCACACACATCCACGCCCGAGGCAGGATTCGATCGTGCGACCGTAGCAGTCGCGCGGTTCCTGACTGAGCGCCTAGAACCGCAGGTTTGAGTCCTCCCTCGGGCATGCGTGCGTGTGTTTGTCCTTAGGATAATTTAGGTCAAGTAGTGTGTAAGCTTAGAGACTGATGACCTTAGCAGGTAGGTCCTATAAGATTTCACACATTTTTTTAAATCTACTGATACTGGGCGCTGGCTTTGACCGGCGCGTAATGATACTGTTGCGTGTGTCGCCGAACAGAAAGAGATAAGAGCAATGGCAAAAGCGTCCGTCCAAAAAGTTCTGAGACTGATTTTATCAGTGGCGTATAAGCGGCGTAGCCGGCCGGAGTGGCCGAGAGGTACTAGGCGCTACAGTCTGAAACCGCGCGACCGCTACGGTCGCAGGTTCGAATCCTGCCTCGGGCATGGATGTGTGTGATGTCCTTAGGTTGCTTAGGTTTAAGTATCTCTAAGTTCTAGGGGACTGATGACCTCAGATGGTAAGTCCCATAGTGCTCATAGCCATATGGACCATTTGATTAAGTTTGTACGGAACTCTGAGAGCGCGAATCCTGGGCGCAGTCGTCCAGTTTCATTATACTGCTCTTTCAGTTTAGTAGGTCCTCTAATTCTTCTTCATTTTCACTGACGATAGCAATGTCATCAGTGGACCTTATCATTCATATCCTTTCGAATGTTTCAAATGGCTCTAAGACCTCAGTGTGTGACATAAATTTCAACTTGATACGTTTACCCGTTCCTAAGAAACAGGCGTCTTACCAGAGGGACGATAAAGTGATCCTAGAAGGGTTTCGTTTCTGCAGATTGAGGTACGGAAAGCTAGAAAGACGAAAGTAATGTGGAGTAGCAGAAATGAGACTAAAACTGAACGTCGAAACTGAGAGCCACGAAGTTGACCAAGTGAAGGATTCTGCTGTCTTAGAACAAAAAAGAACATATGACGAACGAAGCAAGGACATAAAAAGTGGTCTACTACAGGCAAAGAGGACCTTCCTCTCAATATGAAACGTAGGCCTTAATTTGAGGAAAAAGTTTCTAAGAATGTACGTTGGATGCACAACATTGTATGGAAATGAATCACCTACTGTGGGAAAAGTGGAGAAGAATAGAATCGAACTGCTTGAGATGTGGTGCTACAGAAGATGTTGAAAATTACGTTGACTGATAAGATCAGGAAAGAGGAGATTCTTCACAGAATCGGCGAGGAAAGAAACGACGACAAAAAGAAGGGACAGGATATAGGACATTGTTAAAAGATCAGGGAATAAGTTACATGATACTAGAGAGAGCTGTGGAGGCAAAAACCGTTCGGGAATACAGAGATTGGAATACATCAAATAATTGAGGACGTAGGATCCCACTGCTGTTGTGACGCTAGTAAGGTGATAAGTTAACACAAGAGAGGAAATGGTGGTAAGCTGCGTCATACCAGTCAGAAGGCAGATGACTAAAAAGAAATGGAGTATTGCCTAAAAACCACACTCTGGTTCTTACGTGTACCAAGCCGACGGGTTTGAAACTGATACCGTGTTTTGTGAAACGAGCAAGTCTCTTTTTTCGGCACACTATATAAGAAAATTTTGATTTACATTATTGAACGGTTATGCACTAGACAGGGCGATAAAATACGAACTCGCGGTTTTGGTGGCTGGGGCAAGGATACCTCGAAAGCGACGTTTTGGCCCGTGTAGTGTCATGCTTCATCTGTGGCGGCGACACGGTTCGGATGACGGACAGCCTGTTGAGGCGGCTTTCTGCTTACCCCGTTTAAGGGAAACTGCTGGGCAGCTGTCGCAACTGCACCGCCCTTGCCAGACGCCCACATCTCCTCCCACCGCGGCGTTGCCTTTAGCGGGGAAAAAAGCCAGACAAACGACGCCACAGCGGCTGTGTAGACGTGTCAGGGGAGGGGCGGCGGCCGGTGCCGATGGCGAATTTACTGCCGATCGCTCGTGTTTATTAGGCGGACGGGCGGCTGCCGTTATTATGGTAATGCGTGTTACGCCGCCGTAATGTTATGACTGCGATGAACTCCCTGTCTGGTAATAGTAACTGTGTGTGTGTGTGTGAGTGAGAGAGAGAGAGAGAGAGAGAGAGAGAGAGAGAGAGATAGAGAGGGGGGGGGGAGGGGCGAGAGTTTCACCAATTTTTTCTTGACCAACGTACTTCATCCTTCTCCCACTCCTCTCTCTCCCTTTTCCTCTCTTTCTCTTACACGCACAATATACAAGATCTCTCCCTGCGGAGGAGAGCAGGATGAGTTTAGTTTCTTAACACCCTGTTGACAACGAGGTCATTAGAGACGGAGCACAAGCTCGGATCAGGGAAGGACGACGAAGGAAATCAGCCTTGCCCTTTCAAAAGAACCATGCTGGCATTTGTCTGAAGCGATTGAGAGAAATCGCGGAAAACCTAAATCAGGACGACTTAAGACAAAATTTCCAGTTGGTGTGATGAGTGGCAGCTAGCCCTAAATGTAGAAAAATATAAGTTAATGCGAATGAGTAGGAATATCAAACTTGTAATGGTAGGATAAGGAGTAGACAACATCCCAGTAGAACTAATGACAGCCTTAGGAGAGCCAGGCCTAACAAAACTCTACCATCTAGTGGGCAAGATGTATGAGACAGGTGAAATACCCTCAGACTTCAAGAAGAATATAATAATTCCAATCCCAAAGAAAGCAGGTGTTGACAGATGTGAAAATTACGGAACTATCCGTTTAATAAGCCACGGCTGCAAAATACTAACACGAATTCTTTACAGACGAATGGAAAAACTGGGCCGACCTCGGGGAAGATCAGTTTGGATTCCGTAGAAATGTTGGAACACGTGAGGCAATACTGACCTTACGACTTATCTTAGAAGAAAGATTAAGAAAAGGCATACCTACGTTTCTAGCATTTGTAGACTTAGAGAAAGCTTTTGACAGTGTTGACTGGAATACTCTCTTTCAAATTCTGAAGGTGGCAGGGGTAAAATACAGGGAGCGAAAGGCTATTTACAATTTGTACAGAAACCAGATGGCAGTCATTAGAGTCGAGGGGCATGAAAGGGAAGCAGTGGTTGGGAAAGGAGTGAGACAGGATTGTAGCCTCTCCTTGATGTTATTCAATCTGTATATTGAGCAAGCAGTAAAGGAAACAAAAGAAAAATTTGGAGTAGATATTCAAATCCATGGAGAAGAAGTAAAAACTTTGAGGTTCGCCGATGACATTGTAATTCTGTCAGAGACGGCAAAGGACTTGGAAGAGCAGTTGAACGGAATGGATAATGTCTTAGGAGGATATAAGATGAACATCAACAAAAGCAAAACGAGGATAATGGAATGCAGTCGAAGTAAGTCGGGTGATGCTGAAGGAATTAGATCAGGAAATGAGACGCTTAAAGTAGTAAATGAGTTTTTCTATTTGGGGAGCAAAATAACTGATGATTTTCGAAGTAGAGAGGATATAAAATGTAGACTGGCAATGGCAAGGAAAGCGCTTCTGAAGAGGCGAAATTTGTTAACATCGAGTATAGGTTTAAGTGTCAGCAAGTCGTTTCTGAAAGTATTTGTATGGAGTATAGTCATGTATGAAAGTGAAACGTGGACGATAAATAGTTTAGACAAGAAGAAAATAGAAGATTTCGAAATGTGGTGCTACAGAAGAATGCTGAAGATTAGATGGGTAGATCACATAACTAATGAGGAGGTATTGAATAGAATTAGAGAGAAGAGGAGTTTGTGGCACAATTTGACTAGAAAAAGGGATCTGTTGGTAGGACATGTTCTGAGGCATCAACGGATCACCAATTTATTATTGGAGGGCAGCGTGGAGGGTAAAAATCGTAGAGGGAGACCAAGAGATGACTACACTAAGCAGATTCAGAAGGATGTAGGTTGCAGTAGGTACTGGGAGATGAGGAAGCTTGCACAGGATAGAGTAGCGTGGAGAGCTTCATCAAACCAGTCTCAGGACTGAAGACCACAACAACAACAACAATCCGGATGAATAGGAATATCAAACCTGTAATGGTAGGATACAGTATTAGTAGTGCTTAACACAGTCAAGTCCTTTAAATATGTGGGCGTAACGTGAGAACTGTTGTAGAGAAGGCGAATGGTTGACTTAGCTTTATTGAGAGAATTTTAGGAAACAGTGGTTCACGTGTAAAGGAAACCGCGTGTAGACGTTGGTGCGACCTATTCTTGACTACTGCTCGAGTGTTTAGGATCCGTACCAGATCGGATTGAAGGAAGACATCGAAGAAATTCAGAGGCGGGCTAGATTTGTTACCAGTGGGTTCGAACAAGTGTTACGGAGATGCTTCGGGAACTCAAATGGGAATCTCCGGAGGGAAGGGGACGTCGTTTCCGAGAAACACTATTGAGAAAATTTAGAGAAACAGCATTTGTGCTGACTGCCGAACGATTCTACTGCCTCAACATACATTGAGCGTAAGGATCACAAAAATAAGATACGAGAAATTGGGGTTCATACGGAGGCATATAGACAGCCGTTTTTCCCTAGCTCTGTTTGCGAGTCTAATAGAGCGAATGGAAATGAAAAGTGGTGGTACAGGGCCCCCTCCGCCAAGCATCATATGGTGAATATGGTGGCTCGCGGAGTGCTTATATACCGGGTGATCAAAAAGTCAGTATAAATTTGAAAACTGCATAAATCACAGAATAATGTAGATAGAGAGGTACAAATTGACACACATGCTTGGAATGACATGAGGTTTTATTAGAACCAAAAAAATACAGAAGTTCGAAAAATGTACGAGAGAGGGCGCTTCATCAGATCAGAATAGCAATAATTAGCATAACAAAGTAAGACAAAGCAAAGATGATGTTCTTTACCGGAAATGCTCAATATGTCCACCATCATTCCTCAACAATAGCTGTAGTCGAGAAATCATGCTGTGAACAGCACTGTGAAGCATGTCCGGAGTTATGGTGAGGCATTGGCGTTGGATGTTGTCTTTCAGTATCCCTAGAGATGTCGGTCGATCACGATACACTTGCGACATCAGGTAACCCCAAAGCCAATAATGGCACGGACTGAGGTCTGGGGACCTGGGAGGCCAAGCATGACCAAATTGGAGGCTGAGCACACGATCACCACCAAACGACGCGCGCAAGAGATCTTTCACGCGTCCAGCAATATGAGATGAAGCGCCATCATGCATAAACATCATCCAGGCTGGGGATGATGCGATTCTGTAACATGTCGGCGTACCTGTCACCCATCACGGTAGCAGTCACTGACGTTTTGCTGTCCAGCGCCATCTGTCTGACATTTTGTGAACTTTGTTTTTTTGGGCTAATAAAACCCCATGTTATTCCGAGCATGTCTGTCAATTTTTACCTCTCTATCTACATTATTCCGTGGTTTATTAAGTTTTCAAATTTACAGTGACTTTTTGATCACCCGGTAGATGTAGATGTAACGCGGGTTTGAACCGTCGTCCTCCCGAATGCGAGTCCAGTATGCTGATCACTGCGCGACCTCGTTCAGTCGCTCTCTTTGTGTATATCACGTTGTACTGGGTTTGCTGCTTTCATGATTTAGTGTATTTTTTTTTATTTTAACTTTGTATCCCGGTGCCCATCTTGCCGCCAATGAGGTCGGTTATACTGAAACCGTCCGCTTACGGGACGTGAAAACGCACGTGGACGCGGAGCTGGTGGCGTCAGAGGGTGGACTTCTTACGTTCCACTACACTGCAGAGCGTAAAATGAAGAATCTGGCGTGTCAGACTGTTGCCTCGTGGAGAAGAACGCGACCCGTGAGGGGCGACATCTTTTTCAAGTCTCAAGCAGAACTTAGCAGCCGCCATATTCTATGGAGTTAAACTTCGTATTTATTTTTTAATTGTTATAGAGTACGTGGTATAAATTAAGCTTTTCCAAGCATCAACAAATGAGAACCTATGGAAAACGGTCGTAGAAGAAACGTTAGTTTAAAAACATTTGAACACTTTTAACGCTATCTTCCGTGATGTTAGTCTGACTGTGCAGGTTTTCTTGAGTGAGATTGGGTGAGAGTAAGTGAGATTTTACCTCACGCCGATTTTTATCTCTCTTTCTCGCATTTTCTCCGTAAACGGTGTGCGCAATGCAAAGTCGGTGAGTTCACGGTTCTATTCATGCGTCGATTATATTTGTACATGCCACGCTTTGGAAAATATAGAACTCTGTAAACGAATGAACCATTTGCAGTTGGTCTTCAGTCTGTGCTTCGGAGACCCCAGCCGTGCGCGGCACCAGTGCAGCGTGTTGTCGCCCAGTGAGCACATGGAGTGCGGCCTGCAGAGGGCGCGCCGGCAGAGTTCCGTGCTACTCCCAGAACAGGTTCCACGCCGTGCGCGTTGCGTAAACGCGGAGTCGCGGGCTCCAGATACCGGCGGACGATACCAATCGTGAGGCAAGAGTCGGAAGGCGAACTGCTGCTCGCGTGCCCTGGGAAACGCGCTCCACGCCTAAACAGTCCTCCCACACCGGCAATTACTCCGCTTATCTTCTGCTCGCCGCCCGCAGTCTGCTTCCCTCATCGAGTGTGCTCTAGCAAGTGATGCATTGAACTAGGAAGTTGAGACGTCATGGTGCATTTCCGTTATTCTCGTTATTGTTGTAGTGGTCTTCAGTCAGAAGACTGGTTTGATGCAGCTAGACTATCCTGTGTAAGACAAGATTCATCTCTGTGTAAGTATTGCAACCTACAGCCACTTGAACCTGCTTATTGTATTCAAGCCTTTACCTCCCTTCACAATTTTATCCTCTGCATTTCAAGTTCCTTCAAAAAATGTCTGTGAAATCTTATGGGACTTAACTTCTAAGGTCATCAGTCCCTAATCTTACACACTACTTAACCTAAATTATTATAAGGACAAACACACACACCCATGCCCGAGGGAGGACTCGAACCTCTGCCAGGACCAGCCGCACAGTCCATGACTGCAGCGCCTAAGACCGCTCGGCCCTTTTCCTTACCAAACTGATGATTTCTTGATGTCTCGGGCTATGTCTCACCAACCCGATCCCTTCTTTTCTCCAGTTTGTCCCAAAATATCTTTTCTCCCCAATTCGATTCAATATCACCTCATTTTGGGTTTGTTTATAAAATAAATTTTTCTGATGACTGTCAAGATGTTCTTTTCATTGTTTAGCATGACGCGTTTCGGGAAATGATTCCCATTTTCAAGTGCGTGAAGAACACAAATACTCATGCTCAAAAATTAAGGATTACTGCAGAATGTGGTGCTACACAACGTGGCACTACACAAAACTGGCTTTAATAGCATAGGCACATAGGGAACACACACGACTCAGATCTGTAAGTCCACTGCGTTGGTGATAAGTTGAGAAAACCGTCCCGAAACGCGTGTGCTACAAAACGCCACTGTTTCCTGCGCTTGCACCCCGATATCAATATGGGATATGATCACCATGCACATGTACACAGGCCGCACAACAGGTTGGCATACTCTGGGTCAGTTGTTCGAGCAGCTGCTGGGATATAGACTCCCATTCTTGGAGCAGTGCCTGTAGGAG
The DNA here is from genome assembly GCF_023897955.1 of Schistocerca gregaria. NCBI lineage: Eukaryota > Metazoa > Arthropoda > Insecta > Orthoptera > Acrididae > Schistocerca > Schistocerca gregaria. The sequence goes on along the minus strand of NC_064925.1, from coordinate 246,121,258 downwards.
CTCCTGAAGTGTCGTAGGGGTTTGAAGGCGTGCAGCGATACGTCGACCAACAGCATCTCAGAGGTGCTCGGTCGGGTTTAGGTCTGGAAAACAAGCAGGCCTCTCCATTCGCCTGATATCCTCTGTTTCAAGGTACTCCTCCACGATGCCAGCTCGGTAGGGCCGTGCGTTATCATCAATCAGGAGGAAGGTGGACATAGTGGTGCAAAATGACGTCCCTATACACCTGACCTGTTACAGTTCCTTTGTCATAGACAAGCAGGGGTGCACGTGCTCCAATCGTAATCCCACCCCACACCATCAAACCACGACCTCCATACAGGTCCCTTTCAAGGACATTAAGGGGTTGGTATCTGCTTCCTGGTTCACGCCAGATGAAAACCCGGCGAGAATCACTGTTCAGACTGTACCTGGACTCGTCCGTGAACATAACCTGGGACCACTCTTACAGTGACCATGTACTGTGTTCCTGACATCAGGCTTTACGGGTTCTCCTGTGACCAGGGGTCAGTGGAATGCACCTTGCAAGGTTCCGGGCGAATAAACCACGTCTGTTCAGTCGTCTGTAGACATTGTGTGTCTGGAGACAACTGTTCTAGTGGTTGCGGTAAGGTCCCGAGCAAGGCTACCTGTAGTACTCTGTGTCCGTCTGCGGGCACTGATGGTGAGATATCGGTCTTCTTGTGGTGTTGAACACTGTGGACGCTCCGTACTGTAGCCCCTGGACACGTTTCCTGTCTGCTGGAATCATTGCCATAATCTTGAGACCACACTTTATGGCACACGGAGGGCTCGTGCTACCACTTGCTGTGTTTGACCAGCCTCCAGTCGCCCTAGTATTCAGCCCCTCAGATCGTCATCAGTATGTGTTCTTTGAGCCATTTACAACACACAGTCACCATTAGCACGTCTGAAAACGTCTGCACACTTACTCACTGCACTGCACTCTGACATGCACGAACGCACCTCTGTATATGTGGACTGCTGCCAGCGCCACCTTGCGACGACCCCAGGTCAAATGCACGGCATGGTCAACCCTGAGGTGATTTAAACCCTCAAACCGCCCACCAGATCGTTGGTTCACCATTTATCAGCATTTATTTATGAGCACAAGTGTAAAAAGAAAATCACGTCAGGTAGCGGAAAAAGTTACTTCACAAACAAACCCGTTGCTTTTACAGTCAAATGCTTTCACCAGTCATTTATAATGGATGAAATTAATTTTAAAGTCTTCATTAGTTATCCGAAATACCGATCTAATATTCACCGTTCTCCTATTCGATCTATTCTCGTGCCTTGTTGTCTGAAATGCTTACCGTCCATGTTTTACTTTTGTACAATGCTACATTCCAGAGAAATGTCTCCAGCACAGACTTCTTGACACTGGCATTTATGTTAGTTGTTACCAAAATCCTACTTTCCAAAAATAATTTTCTTGCTATTGCCACAATGCATTTTGCACTGAAGAGCCAAAAAAACTTGTACACCTGCCTAATATCGTGTAGGGCCCCCGAGAGCACGCAGAAGTGCCGCAGCACGACGTGGAATGGACCCGACTAATGTCTGAAGTGCTGGAGGGCACTGACACCATGAATGCTGCAGGCTGTCCATAAATCCGTAAGAGTACGAGGGGGTGGAGATCTCTTCTGAACAGCACGTTGCAAGGCATCCAAGATATGCTAAATAATGTTCATGTCTGGGGAGTTTGGTAGCCAGCGGAAATGTTTAATCTCAAAAGAGTGTTCCTAGAGCCATTCTGTAGCAATTCTGGACCCGTCGGGTGTCGCATTGTGCTGCTGTAATTGCCCAAGTCAGTCGGAATACACAGTATATATAAACGGATGCAGGTGATCAGACAGGATGTTTACGTGTCACCTGATAGAGTCGTATCTAGACGTTTCAGGCGTCCCACATCAATCCAACTGCACACGCCCCACACCTTCACAGAGCCTCCACCACCTTGAACAGTCCCCTGCTGACACGCAGGGTCCAAGGATTCGTTTGTCGCCATATCCGTACACTGCCATCCACTCGATACAATTTGAAACGAGACTCTTCCGACAAGGCAACATGTTTCCAGTCATCAAAGTCCAGTGTCGTTGTTGGTGGGCCCAGGCGGTGCCTGAAGTTCTGTGTCGTGCAGCCATTAAGGGTACACCAGTGGGCCTTCGGCGCCGAAAGCCCACATGGATGATGTTTCGCTGATTGGTTCGCCCACCGGCACTTGTTGACGGCCCAGCATTGAAATCTGCAGCAGTTTTGCGGAAGAGTTACACTTCTGTCACGTTGAACGATTCTTTTCAGTCGCCGTTGGTCCCGTTCTTATAGGATCTTTTTCCTGCCGCAGCTATGTCGGAGATACGATGTTTTACCGGATTCCTGATATTCACGGTACTCTCTTGAAATGGTCGTACGGGGAAATCCCAATTTCATTGCTAACTCTGAGATGCTGCGTCCCATCGCTCGTTCGCCGACTGTAACACCACATTCAGCCTCACTCGTATTTCAATAACCTGCTGTTGTAGCAGCAGTAACCGATCTAACAACTGCGCCAGACACTTGTAGTCTTACACAGGCGTTGCCGACCGTGCAACACCCTGAACACGTTCAACGTTTCAGTCGTGGTCGAAAAAGTATTCTGTGTAGCTGTGAGAGCATTACGCCGGAACTAAGCGAATTCGAATGTGGGCAAATTGTTGATGATCCCATGGTGGGTGCTTCCGTAACAAACGGAGTCCAAGTGTTTAGTGTTTCAAGATACGCCGCATCGAAGATTTATACCGCATGTAGGGAAAGCTGAAGAACGTCATCCGCTAAGTCACAACAAGGACCAAAGTGTGTGTTGAGAATCGTTACACACAGACAGTGAAGAGGATTGTGACGAAAATAAGAAGACGACGGCTGCAAAAGTCACTCCAGAACCGAACGTCGTACTCGCAAGCCCTGTCGTACAGAAAAACAACACGAAGGGAGATCCATAAGCAGGGAACTGCCGGCCGACCTTGTTCCTAGACCACTCATCAGTGACGTAAATACCCGTAAAAGTAAAACAATGGTGCCGGAGCCATAAAAACTGAACTACGGAGCAACGGGAGAAAGTCATTGGGATGGATCTCCTTTCCCACTGTTTCCAACGTCTGACCGAGTTAACGTCCCAAGAGTGAGCGGGGCGTCGGTGATGATTTAGGCAGCCACATCGTGGTATTTCATGGCTCCCGTGATTACTGTGCAAGGTTGCGTTACTGCTAAGGATTATGTGACCATTGTGGCTGATCAGGTCTGTCCCATGGTACAGTGTTTGTTCTCCAGCGGCGATGCTGTGTTCCGAGACGAGAGGCCTCCTCTTTACACAGCTGGCATCGCTCAGGACTGGTTTTGTAAGCACGAGGATGAATTGTCGCATCTCCCCTGGCCAACACAGTCTCCAGGTCTCATTATTATTGAGCGTTTGTGGTCTACTTTGGATATAAGGTGAGCGATTGTTATTCACCCCCGCCATCGTTGCCTCAACTTGCCACTATTTTACAGGAAGAATGAAAACCGTAGAGGTCTTGTATTTATCCATTCAGAGACGACTGGACATTGTCTCGAATGCCAACGGGTTTTCTACACCGTAATGTTTTGAGTTTCTAATGTTTCCATATTTTTGTCCAACTCCTGTAATTGTCTCAGCATTGCCTAATTTAATTTGGCTACAATCTATTGCTTTTGTTTTTCTTTGTTGCTGTTAATCTTATAACTTGTTTTAAAGACAATATTAATTCCGTTCGATTGCTCTTTCAAGTCCTTCACCGTCTCTGACAGAATTAAAGTGTCATAAGGGAATCTTAATATCTTTAATTTCTTCTCCTTGAATTTGAGTTCCTTTTACAAATTACACCTTGATTGCCATAATTGCTTGCTCAGTAACACTGACTGAATAACGCTGGGGATAGGCTACAACCCTGTTTCACAGCGTTCTTTTATACAAGTTGTGGATAACCTTTCGCTCGTTGTATTTTACTTCTGATACCCTCGAATTTCAAGAGTGTATTCCATTCAGTGTTTCCAAAAACTTTCTCTAAATCTATAAATGTTATATTCAAAGAGTGTATTCCATTCAGCATTTTCAAAAGCTTTCTCTAAATCTATAAATGTTATATTTTTAGGTTTGCCTTTTTTCAACGTATTTTCTAATTTCGTAATTAAATGTGATAATTTTGTTAATAAGTGAGAGTTCCCGTCTTCGTGGGACCGCCGAGGGAAATAGTGACTCTTTACAAGACATTCAGCGTCGCCGTCCTGTGATCTGGATACTAGAGTCATAACAGTGACAGGGAAGTTGAAATTTCTCTGTGACGATTCTTATTTTGATACCATCTGATTTTCTTCAGTTGCTTCAAGCTAATCTTTGTTTGGTTCCTTCGACGTTACACGCTAATATTTGGTACATGAGCTGTTACGACCATTCGATAGGGCGTGAAACAACAGTGTGTTAGTAGCTTGTAAATATTGAATCAGCTAGCGGAGTGCCCGGCGTTGCCCAGGTATGTGTTTATTCCAGTTCTATTAGTCCATCTGCTCCTCCCCCTCTGTTCGTCTCCTGCACCCCGCTCTCTGCCCATCTCCCACTTTCTCATTCCATCTCCTCCTCACCTCTCTCGATGTCCACCTCATCTTCCCTTTCTCTTTCGATATCCCCTGCTACCTTTCTCAATCCGTCTTTTCCTCCCCCTCTTTCCTTCATCCCCCCTCTGTCTCTGTTTCCTTTGTCTGCCCATTTTCCATTCCCCTCCTTCTGTCCATCTCCTCCTCCCCCTCCCCATATCTGCTCCCTCCCCCCCCCCCCTCACTCTCTCTCTCTGTCTGCCCATCCCTTCCTCTCCCCATTCTCTCACAAAGTTATAACCCAACCAGAATAGGAGGCTGGAGGTTCTTACCCAACGTTATTTCTTTCCACATAGTAATAACGTGTGTCCCAAGTTCTATTGAATCGATCCAGGGTTTTAGGAGGGAATTCTTTATCCGTGGCTTTGCCCATATACGCACATGGCACGTTTACTTCTAGTATATTTAACATATTTCGCACACATTTGTAAACACATTTCTCCTGTATCTCACTAGATGTGCCCATGCAGTTCCGCTTTCACGCAGCCCAATGTTTATGACATCGTGTCCACTGAACTATTTGTCATACAGTGAAATAATTTTGCAGGCACGTTCAACGGCATATGTAGATACTGTCTGCGTAATGTGTTGTGAATCAACTTAGTAGCAAGGAAGTAATAGATTTAAACGTCATGCATGAAGCGACAGTTTTTCACGCGTCTCTGTGTGTATGACGTCATATTTTCTCAACCACGTGTAAAATGATACAATTTTTTAGATCCCATACAATACAACGTATTAAACACAGATAGTACAAAGTCGTCGATACTAAATTATAATTTGTGGGTATTCTGTTATAGTCACTAATAAAAAAATGTAAGGCATCGATAGTCATATGACGACAGCCCCAACATGTGAACAGTGGGACTTATTGTAAACTATCCTCGTCATAAAAGCGTCATTGCAGTGACAGTCATTTGGTGTCAGTTACAAATTTTACACAGTAAGGCTCATTAATTTTGGTAATTTGAGACTGACGCCATTACACTATCAAATGATGAGTGCAATATAATCTTTCATCAGTACTTATCAATATAATAAAATTTCACAGCTTATATTTCAGTGATTACTGCATAGTATTACCTGTGTTGATTATGCTGGATGGACATGTATTTTTTGTTCAGTCGGTGAATATGAAGTTCTCTAAAATGCACGGTATTAATTACTTAGTCATTAATATTTTGGTAGAACAGCATTATTGGCAACCTGACGGTAATATGAAGTGGTGTATGCAGACTTGCAGTTCCAAAAAGTTTTGCCGCAATTCTAGGAAAACATTTAATTGCAGAAGAGATCTTTTCATAAACAAAATCTTCTCATCATCGTCTCTCTTCTGATGTTTTCCTTGCTGACTTCTTTGCATCTGAATTGTTGCATGGTATTCCTTTGAAGAAAACTGGTCAAATTAACAATGGTGCGATAGAACCGACTGAGCAGTTTCTGTGCTTATTACAATGTAAAACAACGCTTGGGTGCACAGCAAAAGAAATAAACAGAATAAGGTATGCTCTACAGTAGTTTTAGTAAGATAAATAGAATTTTCAAAACAAAATTTCGATTTACGAAAAGAAAAGTTAATAATCAGTGTGTATTACTAGTTACAACTACAAGTACTTTTAACGTGAAAACCATTTTAAAACTTATGGTTGCTCAGCATGCATTGGAGAGAAATGTGCCAGAAACTACGAGGAGAGTACGAAAAACAAACAGATGGGTCAGTGAGCGGATTGGAGAGGGGGACGTAATTGTGATCGTAGTAGGCCTGCGTACGAAATGGATGTGGGATGTACACGGATCCAGGCAGAGTGGTAGCAGGTGTCCTAGGAAATTCTTTGCTGGATTCCAAGAGATGAGATGCTCGGTAGATGGCTTTAGGAAGTAGAAGAACCGTGACAACTCACCCCTGTCACTCTTCTACGGCCTTGTGAGGTAATTCAGAACCTACCGGCCACCATATCATCCTCTGTCCATGTCTCCGACTCACAAGAAGGGTGTAATCGTTGCACCAGATAGCAAGTGCACTAACTAGTACCTGTAAAGTGTAATATTGGTCTGTTTTAGAGAATTCAGTAGTTGAATGTCTCTTTGAAAGTATCAAACGCGTCCTTCAGCTGAAAGGCATCGCCATGAAAGTGTCGAAACCGTGATAATGCGGGCAGTTTGTGGACGGGAAACCGTGTCACCCGCATGTTCTGATAATGAACACCCGCTCTTGTTAAGTACGTTGACCTACTGGTTTTCTCCGTGCATTTTCCATACTAGGTTATGAAGCTTTTACATTCTTGTGCCACTAGGCTAGCAGAGGCGAAACACATGACAGGGTTAGAAAAGAGTGGCCTAAGAGAATAAGGACGCTGGGGAAAAGAATGTCATTAACGACCCGTTTGATGAACGAGAGGAAATCGCCTTTTTTCCACTGCATATCCAGCAGGGCCTTATGATGCAGTTTGTAAAGGCTCTTGATAAGAACAAATTATGATTTGCGTATAAAAGGAAAAAAAAAATCATCAGTTGAGCACGGAAAAAATTAAGGCAGAAATACCAGGAGGTGCACAAATAAGACAACTAATTAACGATTCTGCCTTCGTACTTTCGGTGAATGAGGCTGAGCGAAAAGCCTGGACTTCATTTCTTGCAATTATCGGAAATTTTGTAGGAAAAATACGAAACGGAAAACTATGTTGAACTGTTAAACAAGATGTTTAAAGGTTGGGGAGGGGGAGGGGGGATAACACGAATCTTAAGGTGTACTATTTATACAACCACTCAGACCATTTTCCTGAAAATTTAGCAGAGACTAATGAGGAGGGCCGCTAACAGGGAAGATGGGATGGGCAGATAATGATAAATTACTGGGGGAAGAGGACTGTTCCAAAATACATTCAAGAACGTCACTGAAAAAAACCTTACGAGTTGTTAAGTAATTCGTTGGTTTCATCGACGGCTTTTTCCTTTGCTTTTGTATATAATAAAATTTGTATAAAACATCAATAAAAATTCTGTGTTCAGTTTTTTGTATTTGATCCATGGATTTAACTTAAGAAGGTGTAACGTATATTTCGCTGAAATGTTATTTCATAGAATTTTGAGCTCCTAAGCAAAAACTAATCCCATGTCTGTATTGGAGTCGTAAAGCAGTTAAACGCGAGGCTGCACCAGTACACCATTAACACCAGATCTAGTGTACGTGTAGAAATATTTCCTTATATAACTTATTCTGATTCGTCCCACGACCTCGGTTATAAGTACGTAACGTCGGACGCCGAAAGATATTAGCGTCACCAGGAACATCATCCTCATTTTACATCCGTGGGATTTTTCTTCCAGATAGAAACTGTGAAATACAGTGTCTGGGTGTGAGAACTAGCAAACACTGACGCTGAACTTTCTCCACAATTCGGTAAAGAACAGTATAATAATTGTCTCCTAAATCGTTTATATAGGTTAGCAATAGCAGATGACCTGTAAGTCACCCTTGAGGGAACCCAACTACGTATCTTCGGTTTCATTGAATCAATTACTATCAACTGTGATCTTTCTGACAGGCTATAATGAATCCAGTCCACAACTGAGGTGATATTCCATAGCCACGCAATTTAATTTAAAGCCACTTGTGAGGAAAGATGTCAAAAGCCTCCCGGAAATCTAGATATATGGAATCAAATGTTCGTGTGAACAAAGATGGTTGTTTCATAACAATGATATGGTTATGTGATGATAGCTCGTTTTCTTCAAGGTACTGTTGGAACATATTATCATTTGAAAACAGAGAATGAATCTTTCAGCCTACAAAGTATACGACGTGTTACGTTGTTACGACTGTGCTCAGTATTGGTACTCGATACCATGTCGTTACCTTTTGGCGGCAGTATACTTACTGAGAGAGGCAAGCAGACACGCTTCAAAGTTATAATGCTCTGAGTCATTTCTCTCGCTTTCTTAGCAGCAGAGACTCCCCAGCGTTCCCTGCAGAGCATCTCCGATAGAAAGTATGTCGCGTACGATGACGTGTCCACAGTTTAACGGATTATTTCCAGAACGAATCGTTGGCTCTGCAACAGAATGCACACTGTTAGAAAATTTCTTGTTAGCACTCGTCTGCTACAAAGAATTTTACCGGTGTACTTTGGAAAGTCGTGGGTGCTGAGTTCTAAAATAAAATCAGTTTTCGGTTATCGGATTCAGTTTTCGCGTGACGTGAAAGCCTTGAAAACGCCACACATTGGTTGGCTTCTGTTGTTGAACTTAGATATTCTGCAGCTTCACAGCTTAGATATTCTGCAGTTTTAACTGTTGAAAGATATGCACAAAGAATTAGCAGACATGACTCGCAGCTCAGAGCTCTAACTCCAGGAAACGAAACTGCTATTGCACCACTGCCTGCGGGCTATCGTTGAACACGTGGACTTACCTTATCTTTGGTTCAAATGGCTCTGAGCACTATGGGACTTAACTTCTGAGGTCATCAGTCCCCTAGACTTAGAACTAATTAAACCTAACTAACCTAAGGATATCACACACATCCATGCCCGAGGCAGGATTCTAACCTGCGACCGTATCGGTCGCGCTGTTCGAGACTGTAGACCCTAGAACCGCTCGGCTACGTTATCTTTATTGGAAATTCCACCTCATCGTCGAGAGTTATGATAATATCAGAAGTGACTTGTTTTTGTAAGGTCGTGAATGTTTGTAATTTGTGTCTGGTGTAAATTCAGAAGAAAAACTGCCACCTACCACTGTAAACACCACAAATTCTTTCCGTTATAACTGTGGAGACTTAATTTTCTATCGCAGAAATGGAAACTTAATTTTCTTGCAAAGAAGTATTTTGCAATTTATTTAGGATGTAAAGTTGGTGATCTGGACAAGAACTGAGCCCCCTCTCCCTCACATGTTCTGTCCGTTGAATACACTCTTGACAGGTTTATTAAAACGATCACGTCACATGCCGTTTGGAAGGAACCTACGTACGGACCACATAACGGACTATTTTCAGATAAAAATAAATGTAATCACCTCCAAAACAAGGAAAACTGGGCAATATTCTAATTTACCATTTGCTATAAGGCCTGCGTACCACCGCGAAGAACTGTTGATACGAGAACAATAACTGCGAGACAAGACTAACACGCAGAAGACAGCAAAGGAGATATCCACGCCGGCTGTGAGAAACACTCACAGCTCTCAACGCTGTTGATCGTGATATACATTTGTTGAAGGAACAGGCTTTAAGTTTCGCGATTAAAAGGACGGAATCTTTTTCTTTGTAATACGTGAGTTCTTATCGTGGGGCGCCATTTAGCTACAATATAGCAGGTCAGCAACTGGAAGCAGTTAATTCCATTAATTATCTGGGAGTACGCATTAGGAGTGGTTTAAAATGGAATGATCATATAAAGTTGACCGTCGGAAAAACAGATGCCAGACTGAGATCCATTGGAAGAATCCTAAGGAAATGCAATCCGAAAACCAAGGAAGTAGGTTACAGTACGTTTGTTCGCCCAGTGCTTGAATACTGCTCAGCAGTGTGGGATCCGTACCAGATAGGGTTGATAGAAGAGATAGAGAAGATCCAACGGAGAGCAGCGCGCTTCGTAACAGGATCATTTAGTAATCGCGAAAGCGTTACGGAGATGATAGATAAACTCCAGTGGAAGACTCTGCAGGAGAGACGCTCAGTAGCTCGGTACAGGCTTTTGTTAAAGTTTCGAGAACATACCTTCACCGAAGAGTCAAGCAGTATATTGCTCCCTCGTACGTATATCTCGCGAAGAGAACACGAGGATAAAATCGGATAGATTAGAGCCCACACAGAAGCATACCGACAATCCTCCTTTCCACGAACAATACGAGATTGGAATAGAAGGGAGAACCGATAGAGGTACTCAAGGTACCCTCCGCCACACACCGTCAGGTGGCTTGCGGAGTACGGATATAGATGTAGCTGTAGATTCTGTTTTTTTTCTGAATCATCGGCAGAAACTGTTCCTGACACGTCTTCCACAAACAATGCTTCTTCGCGTAAAACTCGAGAATGAACTCGGGCTATTTTATCGTGAGCACCATTTGGTGTAGCATTCAACTGGTCACTAAACACGTTTGCTCCTTTCATTCTGACAAACGTAATGACAAAGCGAAGTATCGGAATAGCGGAATGAAGATAAGCATGTGCAGACAGAAAGCGACTGGCGGATCGAAATCGCGTTTTCCGATGTTTTCTGTGATGGACAGTTCCCGTGTTCTTAACAAAGGTTTTGTTTTACCCGCTCTGTACTAGGGTTATGAACTTCAGTGTGTGTACCTGTGTAACACGTGACTTAATCATACCGATCCCATGCGCATGTGCGTAGTCCCACGACTCACCCATGGTGCCATTTAGGTAAAGGTAGCAACACAGACGTGTGGGGAGTAGCTTGAGTGAAATGATACCATACGAGGCTCGAATTCGATTTGGGCGCTCTCGCTTTGAAGTAAGTAAGTAGTCCAACAAAGTCCGCGGCTTGTGGTCTTGCGGTAGCGTTCTCGCTTCCCGCGCACGGGGTCCCGGGTTCGATTCCCGGCGGGGTCAGGGATTTTCTCTGCCCCGAGATGACCGGGTGTTGTGTGTGTTTCATCATCATTTCATCCTCATTCACTCGCAAGTCGCCGTAGTGGCGTTAAGGAACTTGTGGAGCGGCGGCCGAACCGCCCCGCGAGGGGTCTCCCGGACATCAATGCCAAACGCTCATTTTTAATCTAACAAAGACTGGAAATCAGGAGTCCACGTCTGGTTGCAAATGTCGCGGGACAGTAGAGGAGCGTGCCGTACTCGACCGAGGCGGCAGCTGCTCGCCTCGAGGATTTGGGAGGCTGTTCGAGAAGAGCCAGCCGCGGCCCCGGGGCGTCAGCGGTCGCTGCATTCCGCGCTCGGCGGCGCGGCCGCCTCAGTGCTCACGACCCACGACCAGGTTCAAGGAACTCCGCCGCGCAGCGCCGCACCTCGCCGTGCCGCTCGGGCCCAAAGCGCACGCCGCGCTGGGCGCTCGTGCGTGCGCAAACACACACTCACACATCTGGTGGATAATGTCGGAAGCTCCTTGACAAAGCGGCTGCGAAATGCAGGTGGAACTGCTGACGACCGACGCTTGGTGCGAGAACTGCCAGTTTGTAAATTGTGGCACGTAAATAGTTTTTGATTACACGATTGCTGCCCAATTTCAGGAAACTGTGACACTCATTAAATACAGAGTGTTCAAAAAAAGTGTCATATCTTCCTTCAAGAGACGCTTTTGGTCAAAACTATAAGAAAGGTTCCTATCATCGTATTCCCAAAATCTAAACTTGTTGAGATGTGGGTCAATCTGTCCTCTCATTCCCATCTGTTAAGCTGAAATAAGCGCTATAGACAGTGCTACATTTGGGTACACACACATGGCTCTGAGCACTATGGCACTTAACTTCTGATGTCATCAGTCCCCTTGAACTTAGAACCAATTAAACCTAACTAACCTAAGAACACCACACACATCCATGCCCGAGGCAGGATTCGAACGTGCGACCGTAGCGGTCGCGCGGCTCCAGACTGTATCGCCTAGAACAGCTCGGTCACTCCGGCCGGATACATTTGGGTAGCTTGCATCTTTCAACCCTTCTGCGCAGTGAATTATGCACTCTTTCAAATACACCTGCTTCCGTTTCTCTTGACTGTACATGCACATTGTTATTCATCATCAATGATAAGATCCACTACATTTGTAAAATTATTTATTTCTAGAAAGGGAAGTACAACGCGATTTGTCCGCAGCTCGTGGTCGTGCGGTAGCGTTCTCGTTTCCCACGCCCGGGTTCCCGGGTTCGATTCCCGGTGGGGTAAGGGATTTTCACTGTCTCGTGATGACTGGGTGTTGTGTGCTATCCTTAGGTGAGGTAGGTTTAAGTAGTTCTAAGTTCTAGGGGACTGATGACCATAGATGCTAAGTCCCATAGTGCTCAGAGCCATTTGAGCCATTTTGAACAACGCGGTTTCAGGCCTTGTGTCCATCTTCAGGCGCATATTAAAATGTGAATCCATAACTGATGTTAACTGACGTTAAAATTTGTTAAAATAAAGCATCCTTGGATCCACTCTTGCACTGTTTTGGTTCAAATGGCTCTGAGCACTATGGGACTTAACTGCTGTAGTCATCAGTCCCCTAGAACTTAGAACTACTTAAACCTAACTAACCTAAGGACATCACACACATCCATGCCCGAGGCAGGATTCGAACCTGCGACCGCAGCAGTCGCGCTGTTCCGGACTGAGCGCCTTAACCGCTAGACCACCGCGGCCGGCTTGCACTGTTTTCACAAATTTTAGACTCAGTTATGCATCATTTACGGACTCACGTTTTAATAAGCATCTGACGATGGACGTAGGTCCTGAAACCGGGTTGTGCTTTCCTTTTTGAAAATAAGTAATTTTACAGCTGTAGCGGATTTTATCACTGATGTCACCTGGTTCCATTCGGATTGTGTCACATGCTCTGGTCGCTCGTTCTAATGTTAGCGCATTGCCGGTGGCTTGAGCGTACACCAAGGCCGTTGAATGCCTCCACAGCCAGAAATCCAACGGATTCAGCTCAGATGATTGGAGAGGCAATGCTACCAAACCTCCTCGACGAATTCACCACCCTGGCGGTAAGGTACTGTCGCACGGTTCATAGAAAACAGGGCGATGCCCCGTAGTTCATAAACCACAGTCGTTGTCTTTTTCCAAGGGTAACGTTCTCCAGTAGCTTTGGTAACTCGTTATTTTAGAAATTGTGGTTGGCAGGAGAGCCAACACCGTGTTACTAGAGGAGGCCGAAAGGCACGCGTTTTAGCCCACTCCGGCTGGCGTGTGGTCTGGTACAGGACAAGGAAATTAGAATTTAGATAAACGGACGTAGCTGGTGGAATACTCAACTTTAATCCATTCATGGTAAACGTCGCTCTTGACGATACATAATTCATAATATCAATAGTAACTGAATATGGCGCCTTGCTAAGTCGTAGCAAATGACGTAGCTGAAGGCTATGCTAACTATCGTCTCGGCAAATGAGAGCAAATTTTGTCAGTGAACCATCGCTAGCAAAGTCGGCTGTACAACTGGGGCGAGTGCTAGGAAGTGTCTTTAGACCCGCCGTGTGGCGGCGCTCGGTCTGCAATCACTGACAGTGGCGACACGCGGGCCCCACGTATACTACCGGACCGCGGACGATTTAAAGGCTACCACCTAGCAAGTGTGGTGTCTGGCGGTGATAACACAGAAATCGGTGATACACAGCACCTATTGACCTTTTTGGTAAACTGTATGGCCATATCAGTCTGTCACTGACAATTCTAAGCCATATACTGATACCGAAGCGATCCTGATGCATCACCTCAATGATTGCTCCAAGATTTGCATCTGTTCAGGCGTGCGTATTGTGGTAATTTACGATACCACCGCTTGTGAATCTTTTCTCGCTTGTATAACGGGCAGTCAAATGAAAACGAGACGGATGAAAAAAAGTAAGTGAACTGTTTAATATTTTACTATTTATTACCAGACTGTGAGAAAGGACGGTCAGTGCCTTCACGGAAAAATGTTCGCGCTCTCCTGTAGAACCATGAGTGTACCTTGGCGTGCACTTTGTCGTCCAAAGCGAATCGACTGCCACGAATATTCACATGGCGAGAGGTCGGGGCTGTATGGATGGCGTGTGAGAATTTCCTAACGAAACTGGTGGGGGTGCGTGCACGTGGCCAGAGACTAATGGGAAAATATTCTAGCAGAGACTCCAAATGTGGAAAGCCCATTGACATAAGAAACTACGACAAACGGTTGATTGTTATGGTAGACACTTCCGGATGAGCATCGCGGATTCGACGAAGCAGGTCGGCTATTCATGTGCTATTGTCCCGGGCGTCTACTGAAAGTTCGTGAAGGTCGGTTGAACCACGAGGAAGCATCGAGACATTGGACGTTCACTTTCTGGATGAGCATCACGGATTCGACGAAGCAGGTCGGCTGTTCATGTGCTATTGTCCCGGGCGTCTACTGAAAGTTCGTGAAGGTCGGTTGAACCACGAGGAAGCATCGAGACATTGGACGTTCACTTTCTGGATGAGCATCACGGATTCGACGAAGCAGGTCGGCTGTTCATGTGCTATTGTCCCGGGCGTCTACTGAAAGTTCGTGAAGGTCGGTTGAACCACGAGGAAGCATCGAGACATTGGACGTTCACTTTCTGGATGAGCATCACGGATTCGACGAAGCAGGTCGGCTGTTCATGTGCTATTGTCCCGGGCGTCTACTGAAAGTTCGTGAAGGTCGGTTGAACCACGAGGAAGCATCGAGACATTGGACGTTCACTTTCTGGATGAGCATCACGGATTCGACGAAGCAGGTCGGCTGTTCATGTGCTATTGTCCCGGGCGTCTACTGAAAGTTCGTGAAGGTCGGTTGAACCACGAGGAAGCATCGAGACATTGGACGTTCACTTTCTGGATGAGCATCACGGATTCGACGAAGCAGGTCGGCTGTTCATGTGCTATTGTCCCGGGCGTCTACTGAAAGTTCGTGAAGGTCGGTTGAACCACGAGGAAGCATCGAGACATTGGACGTTCACTTTCTGGATGAGCATCACGGATTCGACGAAGCAGGTCGGCTGTTCATGTGCTATTGTCCCGGGCGTCTACTGAAAGTTCGTGAAGGTCGGTTGAACCACGAGGAAGCATCGAGACATTGGACGTTCACTTTCTGGATGAGCATCACGGATTCGACGAAGCAGGTCGGCTGTTCATGTGCTATTGTCCCGGGCGTCTACTGAAAGTTCGTGAAGGTCGGTTGAACCACGAGGAAGCATCGAGACATTGGACGTTCACTTTCTGGATGAGCATCACGGATTCGACGAAGCAGGTCGGCTGTTCATGTGCTATTGTCCCGGGCGTCTACTGAAAGTTCGTGAAGGTCGGTTGAACCACGAGGAAGCATCGAGACATTGGACGTTCACTTAGTATCAAAGCACGTTGAGGTCGCACGTTTGTGCGCTTCTTAAACAAGGACAGGCGGTGATTTGTGGCAGATATAACAATAGAATACACTACTGGTACAGGCAGATGTGTTTCCGAGTACATTGTTCAGAGCATTTTGTTCAGTATGCGGCTCCACAACAGACGACTTTTACGTTATGATTGTAGTGGGCAGAGGATCGTAGAGACTGGACCGTAGATCAGTAGAGATGTGTCCCTTGGTAAGATAAATCGTGTTTCTTGCTACACCTGGTCAGTGGTCGTGTCAGGATAGGCAGTCATCCAGACCAATGGCTGCTCCAAATACACTACTGGCCATTAAAATTGCTACACCACGAAGATGACGTGCTACAGATGCGAAATTTAACCGACAGGAAGAAGATGCTGTGATATGCAAATGATTAGCTTTTCAGAGCATTCACACAAGGTTGGCGCCTGTAGCGACACCTACAACGTGCTGACATGAGGAAAGTTTCCAACCGATTTCTCAAATAGCAGTTGACCGGTGTTGCCTGGTGAAACGTTGTTGTGATGCCTCGTGTAAGGAGGAGAAATGCGTAACATCACGTTTCCGACTTTGATAAAGGTCGGATTGTAGCCTATCGCGATTGTAGTTTATCGTATCGCGACATTGCTGCTCGCGTTGGTCGATATCCAATAACTGTTAGCAGAATATGGAATCGGTGGATTCAGGAGGGTAATACGGAATGCCGTACTGGATCCCAACGGTCTCGTATCACTAGCAGTCGAGATGACAGGCATCTTATCCGCATGGCTGTAACGGATCGTGCAGCCACGTCTCGATCCCTGAGTCAACAGATGGGGACGTTTGCAAGACAACAGCCATCTGCACGAACAGTTCGACGACGTTTGCAGCAGCATGGACTATCAGCTCGGAGACCATGGCTGCGGTTACCCTTGACGCTGCAATACAGACAGGAGCGCCTCCGATGGTGTACTCAACGACGAACCTGGGTGCACGGATGGCAAAACGTCATTTTTTCGGATGAATCCAGAGTCTGTTTACAGCATCATTATGGTCGCATCCATGTTTGGCGTATCACCCTGCGTGATGGTATGGGGTGCCAATGGTTATACGTCTCGGTCACCTCTTGTTCGCATTGATGGCACTTCGAACAGTGGACGTTAAATTTCACATGTGTTACGACCCATGGCTCCACCCTTCATTCGATCCCTGCGAAACCCAACATTTCAGCAGGATAATGCACGACCGCATGTTGCAGGTCCTGTACGGGCCTTTCTGGATACAGAAAATGTTCGACTGCTGCCCTTGCCAGCACATTCTCCAGATCTCTCACCAATTGAAAACGTCTGGTCAATGGTGGCTGAGCAACTGGCGCGTCACAATAAGCTAGTCACTACTCTTGATGAACTGTGGTATCGTGTTGAGGCTGCATGGGCAGCTGTACCTGTACACACCATCCAAGCTTTGTTTGACTCATTGCCAAGGCGTATCAAGGCCGTTATTACGGCCAGAGGTGGTTGTTCTGGGTACTGATCTCTCAGGATCTATGCACCCAAATTGCGTGAAAATGTAATCACATGTCAGCTCTAGTATAATATATTTGTCCAATGAATACCCGTTTATCATCTGCATTTCTTCTTGGTGTAGCAATTTCAATGGCCAGTAGTGTATGTACCGCGTCAGGAACGCAGGCCAGTGGTTGCAATATTATGCGACGGGGGACATTAGCATGTTTCATTTTTCCAAAGATGTTATTTCCATAGGACTTCGCGTCCACCCCGAGCTTTAGTGATGTAAAAGGTACGCTGGGTGATTCAGCTGTCCCTACTGCTGATTTTCTTATTCTCTCGCTCGTTTCGTCGCGCACAAAAAAATGAACAAGATCTTCTTGCAGAAAATTGAATGTAGGTGTATTTTGTGCTGGGATACCTTTTCTCTGGAGGCCACATCTTTCTAGCTATTCAATTTGAATTATTTGAATTTCGCTTTTGCATCTTTTTTTTTAATAAGTCGAAAACTACGGCCTCTAGCGAAAACGCAATCCAATATAAAATTTAACTACATTAAATTCCCTTTAAAAAGGCCCTGTTCATTTTTTCTATAGGACTAATAGTTTCCATATAGTGAACGAGAGAATAATAAAATCTTGCATGTGGAATTTCAAGATGTTGTAGGGGCATAAAACCTAGCGGTAGGGGCAGTTGAACCACCTTGTATATGCCAGATTTCAAGAAGGTTGAATAATATTTAGGGGCTGTGCGCATTGCTCGCTTTTACTGTATCTCAAACTAATGAAATTTCTAGTATTGAAGTGCTTTGCACTAATTGGATTCTCATGTATTTCTTTCATCTTTTGCAGGTAATTGACCATTAAAATGGGTACCAAAAGAGGAGTTTGGCTGCTAGAAAAGGTGCCTAGTGGTGAGTCTTTAGGAGCTCGACTCTCTTCAATGGAACAAGTACTTTTAGTTTTTATTTACTGTTAAAAGGAAATGAATGAAACACTTTCAGGCGCTGCTAAACCTGCCAGTACTAAACTACAGGAAGTGTGGAGGAAAGCAAATATCAGTGCAGGTATACAGAATTTATACAAAGAATGGACCTACCAAAAATTGCCTACAGAGACATCGAAAACATGGTTAAAGCAATTGTGTAACGGCTAATTTGGAAAGGTGATCAAATCGATTTATTTCATATTTCACGGCAAAATGTGTTGAACGTGACTAGCATATCATGAAAAAGTAAAGAATTTCTTAGTTCACAAAGAGAAGATCTCGAAATTAAGAACTAAGTGTTCAGAAGACGAAAAAAATTCGTAGAAGAGTAAACAATACAAAGCAATCGCTGAACTCAGTAAGACATTTTAACTGGAAGACTCATCGTCATCACATCTAGTGAAAGAGACCGATTTTTCGCCGCAAGCAACGATAAAATTCAACTCCTACAGTTACACCTCTTGACTAGACACTCACGTCTGCATGGGATCGAGAAAAGCTCTCTATTCGACAAGCAATTTCTTCATTTATAGCAAGTCCAAGGCAACTTGTTTCAAAAATTTCCGTATCTCCAGCTACAATTCACCGAGTTCTGGAAATCAGTAGAAGTAAAGTAACAAAGAAAACGGAGGTAGTAAATTGTAACCCTCAGTTGCCCACGGACGTGTCAAAACTTTGGAAGGTAGAGTTGTAGGTCTAGTGACTGACAAAGATTTGGAGCATTTGCTTGGTGCACCTGTTGCTCTGAAAGACACTGATGAACAGTGGACTACGTGACAATGTCATGGGTATATCTTCTGATGCTACAGCATCTAATACAGGGCTGATCCAAGGGCCATGTACCAGAATCGAAAAGGAACTGTTGTAGTTGGCTTGCTGTTATCGCGCCCGTGAACTAATACTGAAAGAAGTGTTTGAAGAGTGTTGTGGCATACTATCAAGTGGTCTTCACATCCAGATTTTTCTGGACTTTCAAATTCTGTGGACCAAGGAGGCTCCTCTAAAAACTTAACTTTCAGGATCTCATGGGCTCTGCATCGAGCAAAGTAGATGCCAAATTCAATATATTCACCTAAAGTTGTTCTGTTCATTAAACAACTGAACATTCCTCAACGAGAATTGACAGGAATGACCGAGTTACAGATTCTGTCAGCCTCGTATGTTCGCTTTTGGCACGAAGTGGTTGGCTGTGAGTCGATGGGCTCAAAATAATGATTTGGATATGCTGCATCTTCCCATCACATACTCAGAAGCAGACGTCACAAAAAATTGTTCTCACAGTCGCTAAGAAACACTTTTATCATCTGTCAGAAACAAAAATATGATCGGCTTCTTTGGAAGAACATATTACTCAGGCTGTCAAGGAAAATATGACTAAAAATTTAGAAACCAAACCTGCAAAGGAAAAGGAAATGAAACAATTAGAAGATAAAAACCTAGTTTTTGAAGGAGAAAACCTGAGCCACCTCGTTACTAATAAAAAAAGACGTTTTTTGAATTATTTGGGGTCCATGACATGACAGAATACTGCAGTGACTCACTAAGAAACCATGTGAACGCTCTTAAGGTGGTCAGTGGTACAGCAGAAAGAGGAAATGCTCTGATAAAAAGGTTTAACTAATCCGTTTGGGACCAACAACAAAAAAACCATTCTTGTTGAGACAAGTCAAGCATGAGAGCCTTTTGCACACCAGTGTGATTCTAACCCTTCAACAGTACGAATGTGTGGGTAGCATCATTTCATTTTTAGGCAAGGTGGCGCTCCTGCGCACATTACACTGCTACTAAAGCGGCTGCTGCAGAGGCATTTCAGAAATGCTCCAATTATCAGCCGAACGAAAAAGGGACTACATCGTTCAAAGTTGGTTAAGGTGTTAACATGTTTTGCCTATCGTTATTCCTATTAACTTTAGTGTCTAATTTTAATATTATTTTAAGTTGTTCATTCCTCGTTTTCCTGATGAAACATGAAGACAGAAAAATCGTAAATGTTTCCTACTTTTGCGAAACTGATCGACGTGTGCAACATCTAAGTATTATCCAAACTTCTTGAAATTTGGTGTATACAAGGTGTCCATAGTTAAAAATGGTTCAATTTTGTTAATAGTTCTGGGGGGGGATGGGGTTGAACATTGAAGGCGCTATCACGGAATATATTCCTTTGCTTGCATCCATCTGTATTATACAGCGATAAAGCTTTGATCTAGTCTTAAAACTGAAGTAAGAATGTCGGAAGTACAAATTTCTTGACTCTTTCAAAGTTAAAATCACAGTGAGTCTGCGATAAGCCAAGACGGGAGTTTGTTCCAGCCCTGGTTCTTTATCGTGAGGTCTGATATATCCAGGTCCACGCAAATCCATGAGACAGAGTTAAACACAGACCACAAGAGTGTGGTTGCAAGTGACCGCATAGAGACTCCACATCTCTTGACTTCCGGAAGGAATTCTATACAGTTCCGCACTGTCGTTCAGCGAGTAAAATATGATCTTACCAAGTATCGGACCAGATTTGTGATTAGACATTCTTGCAGACGTAACTCAAGATATCGTTCTTGACGGAACAGAACTGATATCTGATTTCGGGCGTACCTCAAGGGAGTGTTACAGGGCCTTTACTAGAGCGAGATTTTCACTCTGCAGCGGAGTGTGCGCTGATATGAATCTTCCTTGCAGATTAAAATTGGGTGCCGAACCGAGACTCGAACTCGGGACGTCTGCCTTTCGCAGGCAAGTGCTCCACCGACTGAGCTACCCAAGCACGACTCACGACCCGTCCTCACAGCCTCAGTTCTGTCAGTACCTCTTCTCCTACCTTCCAAACGTCACAGAAGTTCTTCTGCGAACATTGAAGAACTTGCACTTCTGGAAGAAAGGATATTGTGGAGACATGGCTTAACCACAGCCTGGGAGATGTTTCCAGAATGAGATTTTCACTCTGCAGCGGAGTGTGCGCTGATATGAAACTTCCTGGCAGATTAAAACTGTGTGCCGGACCTAGACTCGAAGTCGGGACTTATGCCTTTCGCGGGCAATTGCTCCACCGACTGAGATACCCAAGCCCTTGCCCGCGTAAGTCTAAGGTCCCGAGTTCGAGTCTCGGTCCGGCACACAATTTTAATCTACCAGAAAGTTTCATATCAGCGCACACTCCGCTGCAGACTGAAAATCTCATTCTGGAAACATCCCCCAGGCTGTGGCTAAGCCATGTCTCCGCAATATCCTTTCTTTCAGCAGTGCTAGTTCTGCAAGGTATGCATGAGAGCTTCTCTAAGTTTGGAAGGTAGGAGACGAGGTTCTGGCAGAACTAAAGCTGTGAGGACGGGGCGTGAGTCGTGCTTGGGTAGCTCAGTTGGTAGAGCACTTGCCCGCGAAAGGCAAAGGTCCCGAGTTCGAGTCTCGGTCCGGCACACAGGTTTAATCTGCCAGAAAGTTTCATATCAGCGCACACTCTGCTGCAGGGTGAAAATCTCACCGACTGCGTGACCTGAAAGCTTGGCTAAGATCTGCGCTTAAGTTCAATCATGCTTTTCTAGCGGTGTTTCCATATTTTTATCCAACCTCTGCATTCCCATTTTGATCTGAAGACGTCGACAATTATGTTGACAGTGGGCTCGGAATCATGAAAATTGAACAGTAAATGAATGGAAACATGTCAGATGAAAGGAAGAGTTTTGTTTGTTGTTACCGAAGTCGATGGTCGTGTCCGCATATGCAATCATCAGAGCGAATTGCTGCTCGAAATATGGACGGCGCCGCAGGCGCAAGGCATTGAGGACATTACTACTCTGTAGGAGAACTTCCCCTAGGCTTCCATGGGACACGTGATAGTAATCGAAGGCACCATGACAGTTGTGGACGGCATGAACGTTATTGCAGACCATCTGTCTTCATCCTTGATTTATTCCTTGAAGGCGATGGCTTCTGGCAACTGTCCTGTCACAAGGCCAGAGTAGTACTACAGTGGTTTGGGGAGAAGATAGCGATCTCACGTTGATGTCTCGTCCACCAACTTAGCTTGATCTGAAAGCAATGTAACACATCCGTAGTTACATATCACCGGGCTGCAATTTGTGCGAATTATGTAGCGTCTGCGTAGAGATCTGGTGCCATATACACTACCTAATCCAAAGAATCCGGGCACCTCCTGCGTATTGACCACTAGACGTCACGAGAGGTGGATTCGCCTGTATGAAAGGAGGCGGGAAGTAATGTGTACTCGGTAGGGAAGTAGTAACGGCAGACTGGGTTAGTCAGGAGAGCACGTGACTTCAGATGTCGTCGGGTGTATTCTTCCTGTATGTGATTAGTCTGCAGTTTCACAATTGAGTGTCTTGCAGAGTGGTTTGCAGAACCACTTTTAAGCTCTCGAAGAACGCACGAGGAAAACGAACACTTAATTGTTTCCCTGGGAGATCTGATTTCTCTTATTTTGTTGTAATGGTCATTTTTCCCAATGTAGATGGGGACGTAGGTAACAAATCCACCAAGGACAATGCAACTCTTCTAAAGCAGGCCAGGTCGACTGTTGGCTGATGTGATAGTGAAGGATCGACCGCAGCCAAATGAAGGCCTCACGTACTGATGGTCACGGACCGTCGACCATTGCGAAGCATACTTATAACAATCGCACGAAATCACTGGAAGGAATCACTCGTGAGTCGCAAAGTTCTGCCAGCGGTCCAGCTAGCACAGTGATCGTGTGTATGAAGATTAAAGGAATGGGGTGCAATGGTCGAGCAGCTCCCCATAGGCCACACATTCCTGCAGTGCTAAGCGATGATAGAGGTGGTGTGCAGAGCGACGTTGGACAGGGGATGGTTGGAGTGATTTGGAATGATGAACCACGCTGTACGCTGTGGTAACCCGATGGAATGGTTCTGGCTTGGTGAAAGCCGGGAAAACGCTACCTGTCATAACGTATAGTGCTAACGGTAAAGAATGGAGCAGGTGATGTTAAAGTATGAAGGTGTTATCGTGGTAAGGGTGCTGTCGCTTTATTGCTCGTAAGAGAACACTAAATGCGGAAGGATTTTGTAGCACCGTGTATTGCGTACAGTATAGGAACAGTAGTAGTAGTAGTAGAGGGGTTTTGGGCGCACGACAGCAAGGTCTTCAGCGCCCGTTCAGTGACTTAGTGAGGCGGGTGTCAAGAAAAATCCCAGAACAGGAATATAAAACGGAACAGAAAACATGGGAAACAATCGTTGAAAAACATGTGCTCACCCACACCGAAGCGTGGGATGGAGCAGAGCGTCAGCAGTAAAACATGGACAACACCGGAAGAAAATGATAGAGGAAGCTAAAATAATGTAGCAGATGGAAGTGGCTGGCTGACCGCAAGGAAAAAAGGGGAGGAGTCAGCCACTCTGCAATACACTAAAACCTCCAGCCTAAAATTTTAGGCCAGAGTCCAGACACATCACAAAACTTAAAAACCCTAGACACACACGTCTCATCATTAGCTAAAACAGAAGGCAGATCCCCCTCAACTTGTGCTTCTGCCCGTGCATCACGGTATAAAATGCAGTCTGTTAAAATGTGCCGGACAGAGATGTGCACACCACAAGAATCACAAAACGGTGGATCCTCCCGCCGTAATAAAGAGCTATGTGTGAAAGGACAGTGCCCGATCCGAAGACGTGTGAGGGCCACCTCCTCCCGCCTGAGCAACCGGCAGGAGGAACGCCACGGCCGAGTGGTTGACTTTATCAACCGCAGTTTATTGGCCGTCACCGCCAGCCGTTCGTCCTCCCACAACTCCATGCACTTCCTGTGGAGTGCAGCGATGACTGACTGCAAAGGAATAGGACACTGGACCACATCCTGCTCTCTGCAGGCCTCCTTGGCAGCCTGATCGGCCTGTTCATTGCCCCATATGCCGACATGACCAGGCACCCAGCAGAAGGATACTTCCGTACCCCGCCGTTGGAGCAAGTACAGTTGGTTATGTATCAGCTGGACCAGTCGGGTACAGGTTCTGCAGTGATTGTAAGGCACTAAGAGAATCGGAGCAGAGAAGAAATCGATCGCCCCGAACACGATTCATCTGCTCCAGTGCCTTCAGGATCGCGTGGAGCTCCGCTGCGAAAACGGTATATTCAGCAGGGAGGCGAATCCGGATAACTTGATCAGGGAACACTACAGAACAGCCAAGGAAATTCTCCTGTTTGGAGCCATCAGTGTACACGACAGTGAAACCGTGATGCACATCTAAAATGTTAAAAAACAGACATTGGAATGTAAAATCTGGTGTGCGATCTTTCGTAAAATTAGGCAAATCTAAAATAAGTTTGGGTCTCCGGAGGAGCCAAGGTGGAGAGCTGCTCCAACCGCGACGCAAAACACGAAGACCAGCCATAGACATCTCAGCGAGGCAATCCTGTGCGCGAATCCCATAGGGCTGCGTCGCACGTTGCCGGTATAGGAACAGTTGTACCAGCATGACAGTGCACCGTATCATAAAGCTGCATCTGTGACGCTGTGCTTTGTGGACAACAACACTGCTAGTGTTCCGGCGTAACATCGAGCGGCACGTCAGCCTGGGAGAGGGCTGTACGCGACGTCCGCCAATACTACGACAGGAGCGGTCCCGTCATAAAGGCGAAGAGTGGACCTACCCCATGTAATTATCCGAGCAGACTTCAAAACAGACCCAAACTTCCGTATGTAGTCAACCACCTACAAACTGCTTTCGTATGTATGTTATGTATATATTGCCAAATTTAAACAGACGCAAAATCCCCAAGACCGGCGATCTTTTACAGAAGCCCGAAATTTAGCGCGGACTTCAATGCCAGATGCTTATAACGGTTTGTCCCAAATGATATCTTTATTCCACGTGTAATCCATGGTTTACTTTTAGAATTCTGTTTGATTTGAGTTACCTTTAGGAGAGAACAATTTTCATCATGAGGAAGTAACATTATTAATGAATGCTTTGTATTTTCCATTTGAGTCAGATGTATCAAGTTATGTCTTTCAGCAATCTCCTAAACTTCTCACTTTTTGACTGATTTATTACTCTCCTTTACTGTGGAGGTTAATAAAACAGCCCCCGATTATAAAATTCTTTTGAAGATGCTCTGTCTATGCTTTCCATTATAAAGAATTTAGTATGAAAAACTACTATTATTGCACAAGCTTCTAAGTGCTTGGGTCTGGGCAAAATGTATTAGTATCAATATTCCTGGGAAAAAAATAGCTCTGAGTACTATGCGACTTGACTTCTGACGTCATCAGTCGCCTAGAACTTAGAACTAATTAAACCTAACTACCCTAAGGACATCACACACATCCATGCCCGAGGCACCATTTGAACCTGCGACCGTAGCGGTCGCTCGGTTCCAGACTGTAGCGCCTAGAACCGCACGGCCACTCCAGCCGGCTCTTGGGAAAAGAAAACAGTTTCTGATAAATGTGACAACTCCTCCTTTCTCCATATTTTCTATAAAGAATTGCGAGGCTAACTTAAGTCCTGTAACATTTAACATATCCTATGTGATCAAAAATATGCGGACACCTCCAAAAACATAAGTCTTTCATGTTAGGTGCATGGTGCTCCCACATACTGCCAGGTATGCCATATCAGTGACCTCAGTAGTCATTAGACATCGTGAGTGGCAGTTGACACTAAATAACAAAAAGCGTGAGGTCATCGACATGAGTACTTAAAGGCACTGGTTAAACTTCGGCTACACGATACATCAGCCGTAAATTCAACTAAATACTTAGGTATTACAATTACGAACAACTTAAATTGGAAGGAAGACTTAGAAAATGTGGGGAAGGCTAACCAAAGCGTTCGTGTTATTGGCAGGACACTTAGAAAACGTAACAGATCTACGAAAGAGGTTGCCTGCACTACGGTTGTCCGTCGTCTACTATTGCGCTTTGTGGGATCCTTACCAGATAGGACTGACGGAGTACATCGAAAAAGTTCACAGAAGAGGAGCACGTTTTGTATTATCGCGAAATACGAGGTTCACTCAAGTTCTAAGGCCTCCGATTTTTTTTCTTCGGACTGGAAAGAGAGAAACATGCACATGTTTTAAAATGAGGCCGTGTTCATTGTCAATACGTCCCAGAGATGGCAGCACCATACGCCAGATGGAATTTTACCGCCAGCGCCGAGAATTAGAACTGTTTTAAATACTTAAAATGGCGACGTTTTCCTTACTTGAACAGCGTGCAATCATTCGTTTTCTGAATTTGCGTGGTGTGAAACCAATTGAAATTCATCGACAGTTGAAGAAGACATGTG
Source organism: Schistocerca gregaria (assembly GCF_023897955.1). Lineage (NCBI taxonomy): Eukaryota > Metazoa > Arthropoda > Insecta > Orthoptera > Acrididae > Schistocerca > Schistocerca gregaria. The sequence goes on along the minus strand of NC_064925.1, from coordinate 246,094,856 downwards.
GTGATGGAGTTATGGATGTGTCGAAAGTGCGTTCGTGGGTGCGGCAGTTTAATGAAGGCAGAACATCGTGTGACAACAAACCGAAACAACCTCGGGCTCGCACAAGCCGGTCTGACAACATGATTGAGAAAGTGGAGAGAATTGTTTTGGGGGCTCGCCGAATGACTGTTGAACAGATCGCCTCCAGAGTTGGCATTTCTGTGGGTTCTGTGCACACAATCCTGCATGACGACCTGAAAATGAGAAAAGTGTCATCCAGGTGGGTGCCACGAATGCTGACGGACGACCACATGGCTGCCCGTGTGGCATGTTGCCAAGCAATGTTGACGCGCAACGACAGCACGAATGGGACTTTCTTTTCGTCGGTTGTGACAATGGATGAGACGTGGATGCCATTTTTCAATCCAGAAACAAAGCGCCAGTCAGTTCAATGGAAGCACACAGATTCACCGCCACCAAAAAAATTTCGGGTAACCGCCAAAGCTGAAAAAATTATGGTGTCCATGTTCTGGGACAGCGAGGGCGTAATCCTTACCTATTGCGTTCCAAAAGGCACTACGGTAACAGGTGCATCCTACGAAAATGTTTTGATGAACAAATTCCTTCCTGCACTGCAACAAAAACGTCCGGGAAGGGTTGCGCGTGTGCTGTTTCACCAAGACAACGCACCCGCACATCGAGCTAACCTTACGCAACAGTTTCTCCGTAATAACAACTTTGAAGTGATTCCTCATGCTCCCTACTCACGTGACCTGGCTCCTAGTGACTTTTGGCTTTTTCCAACAATGAAAGACACTCTCCGTGGCCGCACATTCATCAGCCGTGCTGCTATTGCCTCAGCGATTTTCCAGTGGTCAAAACAGACTCCTAAAGAAGCCTTCGCGCTGCCATGGAATCATGGCGTCAGCTTTGTGAAAAAAGTGTACGTCTGCAGGGCGATTACGTCGAGAAGTACCGCCAGTTTCATCGATTTCGTGTGAGTTGTTTAAGTAGAAAACAAATCCGAGGCCTTAGAACTTGAATGTACCTCTTATGAGAGAGTGTGTCACTGAAATGATACAGGATTTTGGACTGGAGATCATTAAAAGAAAGGCGTTTTTCGTTACGACGGAATCTCCCCACGAAATTCCAATCACCAAATTTCTGCTCCGAATGTTCAAATGTGTGTGAAATCTTATGGGACAACTGCTAATGTCATCAGTCCCTAAGCTTACACACTACTTAACCTAAATTATCCTAAGGACAAACACACACACACCGATGCCCGAGGGAGGACTCGAACCTCCGCCGGGACCAGCCGCGCAGCCCATGACTGCAGCGCCTAAGACCGCTCGGTTTCTCCTCCTAATACCAAAATATTTTGTAACACCGACGGACATAGGGAGGAACAATCACCACGATAAAATAAGGGAAATCAGAGCTCGTACGGAAAGATATAGGTGTTCGTTCTTTCCGCGCGCTGTACGAGATTGGAATAATAGAGAATTGTGAAGGTGGTTGGATGAACCCTCTGCGAGACACTTAAATGTAATTTGCGGAGTATCCATGTAATTGTAGATGTACTAATGGGTGTCTGAAAACTTTTGATGAGATAGTTTGCCTCCGGAAACCTGCTAAGGACTTGACGAAACCGTGCAACGCCGATCCGTTCCACGGGTGACTTAAACGCTATTGAGCAGGTGGTCATGATGTTTTTGGCCATCGGCGTAAAATGTGCGGCCAACAGAGTGGCGTGTGATGCTGTGTGGTGTGACACTTGAGGAGTGCGCGCCTGAGGGCTGGGGCCCGGACAGAGCGCGCCGTGACCTCGGCGCGGGCTGCTCCGGGGTGAGTGACCGCCCGCCAGCCAGCCAGCCAGCCAGCCAGCGGCCGGCGGCTGCTGGGGCTGAGCTGGCCGCTGCACGGCCGGGATGCACATGCAGCGGCCGGTCCTGCAGCGCGGCCCTCCGCGGCGGCGCCTCCGCTGCACAGCAACACCGCGCTGCTCGCCGTCCTCGCGGCGCGCTGCCACGCTCGTTTCGACGAAATGTTGCCAGTTTGCAATACGAATCTACGGTAAACAGCACGGCATAGAAACGCATTAGCAGACTACATAGGCTTGCTCTCTACGAAAACGACGGTTCAGTGGTTTTGGTACAGTACATAAATGACATACACGGAAACGCCAAAGAAACTGGTATAAAGGCTCTGAGCACTATGGGACTTAACATCTGAGGTCATCAGTCCCCTAAAACTTAGAACTACTTAAACCTAACTAACACAAGGACCAGAATGAGATTTTCACTCTGCAGCGGACTGTGCGCTGATAGGAAACTTCCTGGCAGATTAAAATTGTGTGCCGGACCGAGACTCGAATTCGGGACCTTTGCCTACCGCGGGTAAGTGCTCTATCATCGGAGTTACCCAAGCACGACTCACGCCCCGTCCTCACAGCTTTACTTCTGCCAGTACCTCGTCTCCTACCTTCCACTGCAGAGTGAAACTCTCATACTGGAAACATCCTCCAGGCTGTGGCTAAGCCATGTCTCCGCAATATCCTTTCTTTCAGCAGTGCTAGTTCTGCAAGGTATGCATGAGAGCTTCTCTAAGTTTGGAAGGTTGGAGACGAGGTACTGGCAGAAATAAAGCTGGAGGCCGGGGCGTGAGTCGTGCTCTGGTAGCTCAGCTGGTAGAGCACTTGCCCTCGAAAGCCAAGGGTCCCGAGTTCGAGTCTCGGTCCGGCACACAGTTTTAATCTGCCAGAAAGTTTCTTAACCTAAGGACATCACACACAACCATGCGCGAGGCAGGATTCCAACCTGCTACCGTAGCGGCCGCGCGGTTCCAGATTGAAGCTCCTAGAACCGCTCGGTCACCCCGGCCGGCGAAACTGGTATAGACATGCGTATTCAAACATATAAATATGTAACAGGCAGAATATGGCACGGCGGTTGGCGACTCCTCTATAAGACAAGTGTCTGGCGTTCTTGTTATATCGGTTACTGCTGCAACAATCGAAACATAAGTGAGGCTGAACGTGGTGTTACAGTCGGCGCACGAGCGATGGAACGCAGCATATCAGAGTTAGCGATGAAGTTGGGATTTCCCCGTGCGACCATTTCACGAGAGTACCGTGAATATCAGGAATCCGATAAAACATCGTATCTCCGACATCACTGCAGTCGGAAAAAGATCTTGCAGGAACGGGACCTACGGCAACCGAAGAGAATCTTTCAACGTGACAAAAGTACAACTCTTCCGTAAAATTGCTGCAGATTTCAGTGCTGCACCATCAACAAGTGTCAGCGTGCGAACCATTCAACGAAACATCATTGATATGGGCTTCAGAGCTGAAGGGCCACTCGTGTACCTTTGATGACTGCACGGCACAAAGCTTTACGCCTCGCCTGGGCCCGTCAACACGGACATTGGACTGTTGTTGACGGAAACATGCCTAGTCGGACGAGTCTCGTTTCAAATTGTATCGAGCGGATGGACATATACGGGAGTGCAGACAACCTCATGAATCCGCGGACCTTGCATGTCAGCAAGGGATTGTTCAAGCTGGTCGAAACTCTGTAATGGTGTGGGGCGTGTACAGTTGGAATGATATGGCACCCCTGATCTGTTTGGATACGACTCTGACAGGTGACACGTACGTAAGCATCCTGTCTGATCACCTGCATCCATTCGTGACTATTGTGCATTCCGACGGACTTGAGCAATTCTAGCAGAACAATGCGACACCCCACACGTCCAGAATTGCTACAGAGTGGCTCCAGGAACATTCTTCTGAGATTAAACACTTCCGGTGACTACCAAACTCCTCAGGCATGAACATTATTGAGCATATCTGACAAGGGAACCTCCCCATCGCACCCCCCTCAGATTTAGTTATAAGGTGGCACAGTGGATAGGCCTTGAAAAACTGTTCACAGATCAATCGAGAAAACAGGAAGATATTTTGTGGAACTATGAAAAAAATAAGCAAAATGTACAAACTGAGTAATCCATGCGCAACATAGGCAACATCAAGGTGATCTCGAGCTCAGGAGTGCCGTGGTCCCGTGGTTAGAGTGAGCAGCTGCGAAGCGAGAGGTGCTTGGTTCAAGTCTTCCCTCGAGAGAAAAGTTTAATTGTTATTTTCAGACAATTATTATCTTTCCATCCGTCCGATGCGAGGTATCTGCCCCGTAGTATGGGGACGCTACACCTAAACAAACATCGAAACACACGATGTCAGTCGACTACAGCTCACGTTAGAGAGAGTATTACTGCTAACGAGGCTCCCTGGCTGGCAGTTGACTGTTCGCTACTTTGGACGAGAGTGCATTAAATAGGCGAGATGTATTCTGTGGGCAATATGAATCCAGCAAATATAGCCGCGACTTAAATAACGAGGTCAGTGAATATTTTCCGAACCCATACTACGGCGCAGCTACCTCGCATCGGACGGACGGACAGATAATAATTGTCTGAAAATAAAAAAAATTAAACTTTTCACTCGAGGGAAGACTTGAACCAAGGACCTCTCGGGATACCACTTCTGTTCATCTGTCGAATGGCTCGGGTAACGGTGGTTGAAAGCTCTTCCAGAGAAAAATAACGACGTCCACACATAGGTTTCTTCAACCGGAACAAGTCGAAGTCTTGTAGACTCATAACCGGGCTGTAGGCAGGATGCGGCAATACTTCCCATGCGGCAGCACTTCCCATTCTTATTTGGGCAGTTTTTGGGCTACAATATTGCCGATATACGGGCGAGCATTGTCGGGGAGAATGAGTCGTCCAGCCTCGATCAACTTGGGTCGGGTATTGTGCATCTTTCTGTGCAAGTTTTTCATGAAGTTAACGATAATACGCAGCTGTGACACTTGTTCCACATGGCACATTATCTGGCATGATGATTCCTTTGTGATCATAAGCAGAACTTATCATTTGATTGAGCACGTCAAAATGTTTTTAGACTTTCAGAATCTGAAGCTCTCCACTCGTAGGATTGTGATTTCAACTCCGGTTCAAAGTCTCTAATCCACGTTTCATCAATAGCGATAATTCTATACAAGAATCCTTGACAGTCATAGTCGAAATGTTGTTTCAGCAAGGTTGCAATGTCCAAGCGTTTGTCCTTGCCTTCAGCAGTCACCCTTGTGAGAGCCATCTCGCGCAGAAATTTTTCGTTTCTTCAAATCATTTGACAGAATACAGAATACTGGTGCTAGGGAATTCTGTGGCTTCAGAGGGTTCCTCGCAACTCGCACTGTGGTCTTCTGCAAGAGTATCACCCACAAGCTTCACACTTCGTTCATCTGTTGACGGTTTTGGCCTTCTGGATCCTGGATTATTGTGTATGCTCATACGACCACCACGAAAACGATTAACCTAATGTGAATCTGTACTACGGTCCACTGTAAATCGCCACAATCTTCACTCAACGCACAGTGTGTTTCTGTCGGTTTTCTCCGCGTAAAGTTTCGATGTTGATGTGCGACCTCTGGTGCTCAACAGTCATAGTACCCGAGACCCTGTTTCTACCTCTCGCCAATTTTATGTTACAGTACACAGAGAAAAAAAATACGTGCGTCTTCCTTAAGCTCCCAACTACATCTGATATAATTTTCATTGTAGTTGCCTCAAAAAATCCACAGTAATACAAGTATGAGCGTTATTTGTGAAATTTCCCGCGGAAAAGAGAAACTGTGACCAAGTGACTTCGCCGGCCGCAGTGACCGAGCGGTTCTAGGCGCTTCAGTCCGGAACCGTGTTGCTGCTATGGTCGCAGGTTCAAATCCTGCCTCGGGCATGGATGTGTGTGATGTCCTTAGGTTAGTTAGGATTAAGTAGTTCTAAGTCTAGGGTACTGATGACCTCAGATGTTAAGTCCCATAGTGCTTAGAGCCATTTGGGCCTAGCGACTTCACTTTGTTTTTTATTTCTTTGAATGTTTGTTTTGCACATAATTAGAACCGCCCATCATTCGGTGGTAGTCCATTGTCTGTTTCATATTATTACAGAATATAAATTCCATTTTTTTTTTGTATTGGGTTCGTGCATAAGTTCGAGCGTAAGTTCAATAAACACAACAAATGCACATAATAGAGACGTTAGTTATCAATAATCTGTACTCCTCCACTAGTTGCAACAGACTGCCGACGCTGGGGAACTTTTCGACCCGCGACTGTAGAAATCACGTGGTTTTGAGGCGAAGAGCTTGTCTGGCCATGTTCGGAGTGCATATTCATCCGAGAAGGAAGTTCCTTGAAGGTTGTTGGATAGAGAGCAGAAAAGGTGAAAATCTCAGGGCGAAGGTCAGATGAATAAAGTGTATGCGGAATGACTTCTCAAGTCCTGTATAGTGTGTTTTGTCAGTGTAGCAGAACGCAGTCCCCCAGGCCGTTGTTCTTTCACTGCGTCTGCAAGACATCTCAGTTGTTGACAATAAATGTCAGCAGTGATGGTTACGACTCTGGGAAGCAATTCGCAGTACAACGCACCGTCGCTGTTCCACCAGATGCACAACATTGTTGTTTGTGGTTGCGCGCAGGTCATTGTACGGGAAGTTTCTGCTTTGTTTGGGCTCAACCATTCCCTCCTTTTCCTTATGTTAGCGTAAAGACAGCATTTCTCGTCACCAGTAACGATACGGATTAGGAATTGTCGGTGTTGTTCACGAGCCAATGGACTACGAGCAGGCAGAGATACATATAAGGCTACCCGCTAATTTTTCTGATTTTGGCTTAGAACATGCGTTACCCATAGGTTATACCAGATTTTGAAACCTTCCACATTGCATGCAAATGGTGCACTATGATGAAATGATCACATTTCACTACATTTGCCTGGTCTAGAATACATTGACGTGGATCATTGTGGATTAATGCATTTAAACGATCTTCATTAAATTCGCCGGCCGCGGTGGCCGTGCGGTTCTGGCGCTGCAGTCTGGAACCGCGGGACTGCTACGGTCGCAGGTTCGAATCCTGCCTCGGGCATGGGTGTGTGTGATGTCCTTAGGTTAGTTAGGTTTAAGTAGTTCTAAGTTCTAGGGGACTTATGACCTAAGATGTTGAGTCCCATAGTCCTCAGAGCCATTTTTTCATTAAACTCGAAAGTCTTCATGAACGTGGAGAGTCACGAATGACAAAACGACCCTCCTTAAAACGAGAAAAAACCATTTTCTGCCCAATGCCATTATTCACATACACTCTGCAAATGTTTCTGGCTACCTCCGCTTCTGCCACCGCTATATTGAACTCAAACAGAAGAATATGTTGGAATGTTCCGATTTCTCTACAGCTAGCGTCTACAACTCCACTCCCTACCTCCATATGATAAAACGACAATACACAAACTCAAATAGCAACAGTGTAACAAATAAAAAACGACAATCGATAAATAAAAAAAATAGGTCAATAGATAACTTCCGCGCTTGTATGCAACCAAAGCAATAACCTTCGATGCAAGAACAGTTTTCATGCACAAATATTCAATAATCTATGTAGTTATTGAAACTTCCTGGTAGATTAAAACTGTGTGCCGGACCTTTGACTTTCGCGGGCAGGTGCTGTATAGTTATTGTTATTTTGTACTCAATACTTCGTAGAGTCGGGGGACATGAAAGGGAAGCAGTGGTTGGGAAGGGAGTGAGACAGGGTTATAGCCTCTCCCCGATGTTATTCATTCTGTATATTGAGAAAGCAGTGAAGGACACAAAAGAAAAAATCGGAGTAGATATTAAAATCCATGGAGAAGAAATAAAAACTTTGAGGTTCGCCGATGACGTAATTCTGTCAGACACAGCAAAGGGCTTGGAAGAGCAGTTGAAAGGAATTGACAGTGTTTTGAAAGTAGGGTATAAGATGAATATCAACAAAAGCAAAACAAGGATAATGGAATGTAGTCGAATTAAGTCGGGTGATGCTGAAGGTATTAGATTAGGAAATGAGACACTTAAAATAGTAAAGGAGTTTTGCTATTTGAGGAGCAAAATAACTGATGATGGTCGAAGTAGAGAGGATATAAAATGTAGACTGGCAATGGCAAGGCAAGCATTTCTGAAAAAGAGAAATTTGTTAACAACGAGTATAAATTTAAGTGTCAGGAAGTCGTTTATGAAAGTATTTGTATGGAGTGTAGCCAAGTATGGAAGTGAAACAAGGACGATAAATAGTTTGGACAAGAAGAGAATAGAAGCTTTCGAAATGTGGTGCTACAGAAGAGTGCTGAAGATTAGTTGGGTAGATCACATAACTAATGAGGAAGTACTGAATAGGATTGGGGAGAAGAAAAGTTTGTGGCACAACTTGACTAGAAGAAGGGATCTGTTGGTAGGACATGTTTTGAGGCATCAAGGGATCACCAATTTAGTATTGGAGGGCAGCGTGGAGGGTAAAATTCGTAGAGGGAGACCAAGGGATGAATACACTTAGCAGATTCAGAAGGATGTAGGTTGCAGTAGGTACTGGGAGATGAAGAAGCTTGCACAGGATAGAGTAGCATGGATGGCTGCAGCAAACCAGTCTCAGGACTGAAGACCACAACAACAACAACAACTTAGTACCTCGTCATGCTCAAAGGCAAGAGTTTACTGTTATTATTGATAAATGCGAAAGTTGTTATGAATAAGAAAAACATGTTTTATAGAAGTTCGACGAAGTATTGATGCGATGTTTGATACATATGTGTTTTGCTGTTTTTTTTTAATTCTACTTTTTTTGGAACGTGGGAGGAAACTGCATTTTCCATCATTATATGGTAAATCTTTTTTTTTTACTTTTAATACAACATCTACATTTTCTTAAATACTCCGCAACCGTACAGTGCGTGGCGGAGGGTACCTTGTACCACTTCCTCCTGTTCCACTCGCAAGCAGGGCGAGGGCAAAACACTGTCTACACGCTTCCGTATGGGCCCTAATTTCTCGTATCTTATCTTCATGGTCCTTACGCGCGATGTATGTTGGCGACAGTAGAATCGTTCGGCAGCATCCCTCTGTTTCATGTCATAAATTAATAATTTTCGAATGTAACCTGAATCAAACATCGACATTTTCAGTTTTGGTGTAAATACTGTTCACTTTTAAGCAACAGACAGGAGGACAACTAAGTAGAAGAAAAATGTTACGTAGGTTGCCAAATCCTTTACATACAATCGCTTAGTTTCTATATGGTTCAACGCTTCCAATTTCTAAGCGAATCTAGTAAGACACTGATCGCATACATAAACAAAACGATGGATATGAGGTAACTCACAGTAGCTGTGTAACAAACCTAATGTACACGTAATGTCGGCACGATCTTAACTGACCAACGCTATAAGGAAAGTTAATATGGTCTACGTTTAACTTGTCGTAGCCAACGGCGCTTTTACAATTCTGCTTACCACACGTCCGGGAGTTAGCCGTCACACTTCTGGTTTTTTAGCGCTGTCCGGAGTTGCATAAATGTCCGGGGTGGAGTATTTTATGACTGCCGAGGATTTTTTTCAAATTTTAGACCTATATGTCCGACATCGTGTTTTTAAACATTCTCTTACAGCACTGCCTTACTCACCCGATCTTGGAGACAGCGCTGACTTCGCTGGGGAGGCGTGGTTAATCCGCCACAACTCTTCACTCATTGTTAGTCATTTCTCAACACAACAGGGACAATGCGTTTGTGTTGTTTGCGTGTGTGCGGAAACTCGTCTACACGTTTTTGATTATTTTATCTCTATTCGTTTACTGTTTTATACCAGGGTTATTTGGAAAGTAAGTTCCAGTCGTCGCGAAATGAAAACCACACTGAAAGTCAAAAATGTTTTGTTTGCAACAGTTAGCTATACCTTCCAGCTATTTCTCTACACAGTCGCCACTCTGGCGTGGACATCTGTCGTAGCGTTGTTCCAACTTTCCAATAAATTCTTCATAGAAGGCAGCCGCCTATGCTTTCTGTCAGTTCTCTACGATAGTCTGCAGATTGTTGTCTGAACTAAAATGTTGTGTTCATAGCCAGCGGTTCATTTGAATAGAAATGAAAATCAGAGGGAGCTACGTCCGGGTGTTCAGTGTGTATGATAACAGATCTCTTGGGTTATGTGTCGTAAAATGATAAGATTTTGCGGGGACATTCAGTGGCATGTGTGGACACCATCTGGAAAATGGCCACCCCTCGTCATATTATGGTGCTATACGCACCCAGGAACGTGCTCCTGGTATTATGGTGTCGAGAGGCATAATGTTGCATTGGCGTACTGACCGCCAAATCTTTGAACACAACACACTCATTGGTCAACGTTATTGTGATATCTACTGCTTCCCCATAGTATCTTTGTCCGGGGTGCATTCGGCACTGACTTCATTTTTATGGGTGACAATGTCAGACCGCATCGAACTTCGCAAGTGGAAAAACTCTGGGTACGAAAGGATATTGGGTGAATGGACTGGCATGCCCGTTGCTCCCGGCATAAATCCCACCGAGCACATGTGGGATGCATTGGAGAGAGCTACTGCAGCAAGTGCACATTCACCAACGACGATCAGCAGTTGTGAAGCGCGCTTGTGAAGGAGTAGAACGCACTACCACAAGAACTCATTACCAACCTTGCACGAGGGGCGTTTGAAAGTCCGTGCAAAGTCCGAGAGATGGCACCACCAGCGCGTATCGAGGTCATGTTTAGTTAGTGGCATCTTTGGAAAGAACGCACACCAAGTTTCAGCCATATTGGTGTATTTCTTTGTGTTTGGCATTCGAGTGTATCAAGTAAGTCGAGTGATTGTCAAAAATGGACGAAAAAGAATTTCGTGTGGTGATTAAACATTACTTTATGAAAAGCAAAACGCATCAGGTGACTAAAGAGAAGCTTGATAAACAGTACAATGACTCTTCATCTTCGATTACAACAGTTTATAAGTGGTTTCAAAATTTTCGGAGTGGCCATATGGGCGTAAGTGATGCTGAACGTTCTGGACGCCCTGTGGAGGTTTCGACTCCAGAAATTATTGATAAAATCCATGGTATGGTGATGGATAATAGAAGAGTTAAGGTGCGTGAGATTGCTAGTGCTGTGCGTATCTCAAATGAACATGTACTTAATATTTTGCATAAACATTTGGACATGAGAAAGCTATCCGCAAGATGGGTTTCGTGACTGCTCACGCTTGACCAAGAACGGGATTGTGTGAAGTGTTGCAAGGATGGTTTGCAGTTAGACAGGAGGAATCGTCGTTTCCTCATTGTGGATGAAACATGGATACATTGCTGTACTCCGGAGACCAAAGAACAATCTAAACAATGGGTTACCGATGGCGAATCTGCACCAAAAAAGGCGAAGACCATTCATTCGCCGGCCGGTGTGGCCGTGCGCTTCTAGTCGCTTCAGTCTGGAACCGCGTGACCGCTACGGTCGCAGGTTCGAATCCTGCCTCAGGCATGGATGTGTGTGATGTCCTTAGGTTAGTTAGATTTAAGTAGTTCTAAGTTCTAGGGGACTGATGACCACAGATTTTAAGTCGCATAGTGCCCAGAGCCATTTGAACCATTCCTTCGGCCGGAAAGATTATGGCGACTGTCTTTTGCGGTCCGCAAGGGAGAATCCTCATCGACTATCTGGAAAAGGGTAAAACTATTACAGATGCATATTATTCATCGTTATTGGACCGTTTTAAAACCGAGCTGCAAGAAAAACTCCGGCGGTTAGACCGCAAAAAAGTCCTTTTTCATGACGACAATGCAGCAGCACACACCTCAGCAGTTGTGGTAACAGAATTAATGGAAATAGGATTCCAACTCGTTTCACATCCCCCCTATTCTCCAGACCTGCCTCCCTCGGACTACTATTTGTTTCCCAATTTAAATAGATGGCTCGTGGGACAAAGATTTTATTTACACAAGGAGATGATTGCAGCAACTAATAGCTATTTTCAGACTTGGACAATTCCTATTATTCGGAAGGGATCGACACATTAGAACAGCGTTGGATGAAGTGTGTAAGTGTAAAAGGAGACTATGTCGAAAAATAAAAAAAGATTTACCCCAAACACATAAGTGGTTTATATTTTTGCACAAGCTTTTCAAACGCCCCTCGTAGCCAGTATGGGAGCACATTGCAGAGCCTGTAATGCCATCTGTGGTGATCTCTCAGCCTACTAAGAACTATGTCCCTTCTCTTTTAATATCCAGAGGACCATCTTGAATCGCGTTGACTTTGGTATAAGTATTTTATATGAATAAGTGTCATTTCTGTCCATCTCACTGCATATTTCTATCAGTTCGCTTCCTGTACTATGTGTTTCTATATATGGTCCACGTTTCAGCGAGCTATGTTACTTAACAGTGACACATCATCCGAAAGTTACTTCCGTCTGTAAGTTCTGCTCAACAGTGTTAGGAATCGAAGCAGCTAACAGATCATGAACATGAAATAGTCTGGCACATTTACGAGTGAATGTAGTCGTTTGTTATGAATCTGCACGTATTGACGGTGTATTTCTAGATGCACAAAACTGCAGGAATTTAGCCATAACCAACTTTATCTTTCGCTAACATTTCGGAGCGAGTCATGTGGACTGATGGACTGAACGTAACGGGTGTCCATCACAGAAGATCCCCAAGGTTTTCCAATTCAAGCCGTGTGTGAGTGCCTCACCTCTAGAAGCTGAAGAGAGAATGTTCAAGTCCATGGACTTCCTAACGGTTATAGGGAATCTGCCATCTAAAATACGTCGTACCCTCTCTAATTTCAAGGTTTTTTTTTCAACCAACACCAAAATAGCCACGGTGTCTGGTTCTGTGAAGATCGTCTTGATACTATGGAAAGCGAACGAGTAGAAGATTCCATGTCAATGTAGATTTTCACAGATCGGACGGGCTTTACGATCAGTTCAAGAAAGTTGCGTGGAACATCGATGAAACCTGGTAGTCAAGGGAAGGCAGGATTCGGTGACTATTGTGGACGGGGCCGTAATCAGTTACGGTTGCTTTTTACAGTTACACACAATTCATTTTAAACCATTAATTCCAGATTCAACAATAAATAAAGATGCCACACGTTGTTAATGAAGGGCTAAACAACTGTGTAAATAATAGTTTTTTTCGTGAGTTGCAATTTAGCAAATCACCATTAAATACAGATACAGCAGACAACGTTTTAAAAGCAAGCCACTGTGGTCTGGGCAGAAGGCCTTACACGCCAGGAATGGCAATAAATTAAGAATTGTTGAAAACTCGCTGCAACTTACAAATTACAGGCACTGAAATATTAAAGACAAGTCGCCACAGACATAGCAGAAGGCATCGGATGCCAAGAATGGCAGTAAATAAGGTTTTAAAGGCTTACTGCGAAAATACAAATACCCAACTAGAATTTTAAGGCAAGCGACCACAATCACGGCTGAGGGCCTTACACGCCAATAATGGCAATAACATAAAAAATTTATTAACCTGCTGTAAAACAGCAAATACAATAGCAAAGGTTAATTAAAAAAAGCAACTGATTACCAAACGGGTGAAATAAGATGATGGTAAACTTTGTAACACAACTCTAAACATCCACTGAACACTACACTGCTAGATTTATTCCAGAAGGCGACCAGAACAGAGGATTTTTCTGGTGTTGGAATTCCACCGCCTAGAACACAGTGTTGTTGCAACAAGACGAAGTTTTCAACGGAGGTTTAATGTAACCAAAGGACCGAAAAGCGATACAATAAAGGATCTGTTTGAAAAATTTCAACGGACTGGGAACGTGACGGATGAACGTGCTGGAAGGTAGGGCGACCGCGTACGGCAACCACAGAGGGCAACGCACAGCTACTGCAGTAGGTGATCCAACAGCCGTGTTGCAGCTCCGGTCCAAATGACGCCAACGTCCACGTATCGTCTCATGCGCCAGAGTTTACACCTCTATCCATACAAAATTCAAATGCGGCAACCCCTCAGCGCCACTACCATTGCTGCAGGAAAGACATTCGCTAACGATATAGTGCACAAGATTGACGACGGCGATATGCATGTGGGCAGCATTTGGTTTACTGACGAAGCTTATTTTTACCTGGACGGCTTCGTCAATAAACAGAACTGGCACATATTAGGAACCGAAAAGCCCCATGTTGCAGTCCCATCGTCCCTGCATCCTCAAAAAGTACTGGTCTGGGCCGCCATTTCTTCCAAAGGAATCATTGGCCCATTTTTCAGATCCGAAACGATTACTTCATCACGCTATCTGGACATTCTTCGTGAATTTGTGGCGGTACAAACTGCCTTAGACGGCACTGCGAACACCTCGTGGTTTATGCAAGATGGTGCCCGGCCACATCGCACGGCCGACGCCTTTAATTTCCTGAATGAATATCTCGATGATCGTGTGATTGCTTAGGGCTATCCGAAACATACAGGAGGCGGCGTGGATTGGCCTCCCTATTCGCCAGACATGAACCCCTGTGACTTCTTTCTGTGAGGACACTTGAAAGACCAGGTGTACCGCCAGAATCCAGAAACAATTGAATAGCTGAAGCAGTACATCTCATCTGCATGTGAAGCCATTCCGCCAGACTCGTTGTCAAAGGTTTTGGGTAATTTCATTCAGAGACTACGCCATATTATTGCTACGCGTGGTGGATATGTGAAAAATATCGTACTATAGTGTTTCCCAGACCGCAGCGCCATCTGTTGTTGACAATTGTAACTACTGTAATTTCGAAAGATTGTCTGCCTGAAAATGTACTGTTGTCCCAAGCATATTGCAACAAACGGTGTATTTCTATCGCTGCTCGTTTAGTTTGTATTGCCGTTTCAAATATACCGGTCATTTTTGAAAGACCCTGTAAGTTCCTTAAAGGGTACTGATACAGATTATAGCCGCAGAAGGGGTGGGCTGAAGGAGCGTTACACTGTACTACTGGCCATCAGACCTCCTTTTAGAACACACATGTCTTACAAGAACACTTTCGCGAGCGATGAGATAGGCAGCTAAGAGTTGCATTCACTTCAGAAGATGGTAACTCAGACTAGTGACAGTGTTACAAATGACTAATGGTAATCCTGCTGAAGCTACCTGACGTCCGATAAACCAAATGCAACGATGGAACAATACACTAAAGCCGGAACCGGTGGACTGTACTACGTCCCAAGAATACTGTGTTTAGAGCGCCCAGAACGAGAAAGGAATCACTACTGCTAGAGTAGAAGAATCACAAGCGGTCTACAATCAAGAAAGCTGCCAAAACTTCACGCTTTACCGGACAGCAGCGGCAAGGCGAGGAAACGTACACTGCCGTTACATACACTAACGCCCGGGGCTGGTAACTGGGGCGTTAGCGGCCACTAGGCGAGAAAAATTACCACTGGTTGCACGTAACAAATTGTAACAAGTTGAACACAGTAAATAGTAATAAGAAGTCGAGGAAAACTAATCAGATCCTCCTTCCCCAAGCACTCCACTCGCTGCACTTCGCCTCGGCGACACTATGAGCAGCAACACGAATCCAAGTCACTGGAGACTCCCGAGATATCACAATGATGGAGGTTTCTCTACGTGGATTGAAATGCACACATCTTAAAACTTGCTGGATCCGGTTTACGAAGAGGTTGTGCACCCCTGTGACCACAACCCTTCCATCCGGCAGTCCATGCGTGCAGCCAGCGGTCCCGGTGTGCTCCGGCACTGCGCGGATCTGGCTCCGTCAGAGGCCCCAACCGAACTGGCACACTCACACGACCCGGAAAATCAACGACGTCGCCTCAAAGATAGGACAACGGTTACTACATATCGATAACCGCCGCTGCTGCCACTAGCGGACAGGCAACGCTTGCGAAACCGAGTGGCGCCAGTCAAGATGAGAAGAAGACTAAACAACCGCAACCATGCCAACTAAATGATACCGTCTGGCCTCTAACAGAGGTCGCAAACCTACAAACAGCGCCAACGCCAGCCGCAGCACGGCTCAATCGCCACCACGCCCACCAGCTACAGCCTGGGGTGGAGAAGCACTGTACTGAGGCAGGCCACGCTGCCAACTATGTGAACGTCCAGATTTTAATATCGGATTCATCCGTCTGGAATTCAGTTTCAGGAAAGCCAGTGACACACGTTTGTCGAATGATTCAATAAATCGTGATGATGATTTAATGCTTGATGAGTCCAGAACAGGCTGTAGTTAGATCTCACAGACAACGATACTGTTCCCGTATTGACTAGCATTTTTGACCCAACAAGCTCCATCGGAGAAGTTCGGCGAATGGTCTCGCGAAATGAAGCAAGCCAGAGATAATACCTTTACTGGCATTCAGACTCTTCACCATTAAGTACAACACACTTCTGGCGTCCTTTGTAAAGCCGTTGAAAACCGTCAGCAAACGCTTCTTGTAGAATCGCTCGAAGCATCGCGGTTACGCGTTATTGGAAGTATACATCACTACGTAAGCCTTGTGTCACCTGTACTACCTGGAGATCAAGTGACAGTCAGTCACACGGTGTTCGTGGTGTTCTCCACACCTCCTTCGGGTGGAAATCATGATGGGTGAAGCCCTTGCTGTTGAAAAAGGCGATAAACGTTGTTTTTATCTTGGATTTTGTCAGCCGGCTTTTTTGAGAGGGTGGTGAACACCACGATCGTAGTGGCAGCACAGGTCTCATGAGGCGGACATCCAACGACGCCTTACCACAGTGCTTCGAGCGATTTCGGGAGGAGCGTTTGCTGACAGCTTCTAATTACAAAGCATGCCAGAAGTGTTTTGTAGCTAATTGCGGTAGAAGTATTTGCTTTTTAATTCTTGTTTCCTTTATTTTCTGACACCATCCACCGACCGCACCTTATAATTCAGTGAGGACACTACCGTAGCATATATATCTGCCGCCCGTGTGGTATTTGTTCCTCTGTAATATGCCATGTATTCATACATATTTTGCTTTTGCTTCCGACATATAAGGATGACGGTAGCAAAATGGCTCAAATGGCGCAAATGGCTCTGAGCACTATGCGACTTAACGTCTGAGGTCATTAGTCGCCTAGAACTTAGAACTACTTAAACCTAACTAACCTAAGGACATCACACACATCCATGCCCGAGGCAGGATTCGAATGTGCGACCGTAGTGGTCGCTCGGCTCCAGACTATAGCGCCTAGAACCGCACGGCAGGTTGACTATAGCACTTTATCGTCAGTCTTTACGGGTGGCTCCAAAGACAGCTAAACATTGTAGCATCTAAATATTATCGGCAGATAAAATTGCGTTATGGCTGAATTCCCCGAAGTGAATCGCAGTGGCTTGTTGCACGAAGAATCAGATTGCTCTGCCGCTTAGTATATACAGATGAAACTCAGAATATACCTTACGTAGATTTACTTGAAGGTCGAACTTGTTGGAAGTTGTGAAACGTGAATCTGCAGCTTGAAGGTCGATAAAAATGATCGAAGCGCTGAAAACAAAGGTCGAGCTGGTAAAACCGCAGCACCCTGAGGAATGCGGAATTTGATTTCAGTGGCACGAAATCCCACGGAAATACGCCTGCGGCTGCGGTAAGCCACAACGAACCTCTGTTGCCGGCTTGTTTCTCGTATTCATGCTGACGCTACAGTGCAAACGAGATATTGTGAAAAAGACGGCTCACTCTGATAGTACGTTAAGAGTATTAAGCACTTTACTTCAAAATATCACATTATATAGGGGAGGATCAAATACTTTCCGTTTTAGGGCATTGCTGCAGCGTATGTTCAACGTTGCGCGACTCTGACGCTGGTATATAAGCCCCAACACGCAGGCAAGGAATCAGTACGGCATTCATGTCTTTCCGATGTGCGTGCGATACATGCGGAAACGTGAACTATGGCGATGTCATTACCAAATGCATCCAAAGAGGGCGAATGTGCAGTTATTTTTTGTCGGCTGCTGAAGGACAAACACCGGTAGACATCCATCGAAGAACGAAAAATTTGTGTGAGGCAGCATATATGTAGAAAAGCACCGTTGTGGAATGATGCACCAAAGGGTGCTGCTGCGTCGTGATAACGCACGTCCCCGTATCGCAAATTGCGTATCACGGAATTTACGCCAATTCAAGTGAGAGACAGTCGAGCCCGCACTCTACAGTTCTCATCTCTCCCCATGCGATTATCATGTCTTCGGTCCCTCATAAAGACCTTGAAGGGTCCAAATTCTTGGTCCGCAGCTCGTGGTCGTGCGGTAGCGTTCTCGCTTCCCACGCCCGGGTTCCCGGGTTCTATTCCCGGCGGGGTCAGAGATTTTACCTGCCTCGTGATGACGGTGTTGTGTGCTGTCCTTAGGTCGGTTAGGTTTAAGTAGTTCTAAGTTCTAGGGGACTGATGACCATAGATGTTAAGTCCCATAGTGATCAGAGTCATTTGAACCATCCAAATTCTTGTTTGACGATGATGTGCGGCAGGCAGTTACGGACTTCTTCACGCAACAAGACATGATGTTTTACCTGTCGGGTATCTTCAGCTTAGTGCGTTGGTGGGATGACTGCCTCAGTGCTCACGGCGAGTGTGCCTGATTGGCGCACTTATTCTGGACTGTACGGCCTTGGAACGGAAACTATTTGACTGCCTCTTATAGAACAGGATCTGGCGCCTGTCTATTTTTTTTTTGCTTTTTCCTGGTCTGGAAATAACTAGATTTAGAGTTTTTATTGCATATATTAACTTTCAGATTATCACTAAAAGTACTCTTTCTCATCCTCTGCTTTGGGTCCGCATCACAGCTCAGGGCCCAATGAAATGGCACGCTGGTTACGACACTGCCCCCTTTTATTGTAGAGGTTGGCCGAAGTCAGCGTTCTGTCACCCTAATTGAAGTTCTCAATGATTCATAAAATAAGTTCAGTCCACTGTTATGGAAGATGTACCACATGGACAGCAGAGATGTACGCTAAAGGATGTTGTGTATGGGTCGTCTGTGAGATTTGGCTACTACCGGATTCCACGTTTTAGCAGGATTGAATGCATCATCATGATTAATTAAATCACTAGTCGAACGTATTTCAACCATTTCCTTCAACATCAAATCTCAGAAGACAGATGTTAAAATCTGGGCGTTCCGTAGTCCACAGCTTGACCTGTCTGAATACAATGCTTGTCAACGGTAGAATTATCAGGATTTAGCAGACGGGCATAGCAACAATGATTCACGAATCTTTCGTGAACTGTACGTCAAGTACGCTTGGTATACGAAATCCACACTGCCTTCCATAGAAACGACTCATCCTTCATAGATCCCACGAGCTTGGATATCATTGATGATGACAGAAAATTAACCTTGACTTTATGTTCAGAGAGGATGCGACCTATTTTGGAGGACATATTCTCTATGAATTTTGGTTATGGCTTACTTACTCATCGGTCGGCGATACAGTCCTTATAGAATCTTGGCCTCCTTTGTTATCTGGTTCCCTTCGTCTCTGTCCATTGCTTTCCCTTTTCAGTTCCTGATTCCCAGTCCTGTGAGGTGCTCTTCCATGTCTTCTAGCCACCTTTTCGTCCTCTTCTTCTCAACACGGGCTTTCCTACAAACACTTTTTAGTAATCAGACTTCCTCGCATGTTCTGTGCAGGTTGTACCATAAGTCAGTTGTCAAAAATGCATTTGACGCAATAATACTGAATAAATGGAAACGTAAATTTATTTTAACGTAGAAATACGTGTAGAGTTCAGTGAAGCTACGTAAGATGTTCAGTGTGGTTTCCACACTGCACTAAACAAACATTACATTTTTTTAAACACTGATTTACAGATTTTGTCGCAAATCTTCCGTGACGGTATATGTCCAAATTCTGACTAAAATTGTTCCTTCAAATGCTCAATAGCACGAATCTTGACGGAACAAACCTCATTTTTCTTTAATACCCCGGACTGAAAAATTCGTGGGTGTGATATCTGAGTATCATAGTGGCTGTTCAGTAGAAACTTGTCTGCCAATCCATTCATTTAAGTTTTATGCAGAACGTCTCTCACACTAACTCCATAATACGGGGGTGCTCCATCGTATTGCCAAAACTTTTCCTTGGCCGGTTGCAGATGTTCAAAAAGTGGATTATTTACCATTTTTAACAACCTTCTTGAAGCATATATAGGTCATTTACAATATTGACAATACTGTTAAAAAATAAGACCTGAAGAGACCATCGGCAAACATCCCTGTTCATACACTCACGCCAGGAGAGTTCTAGAATCCCAGTAGACACGGTTGTGTCTGTTCACTCTGCCATTTGCTTAGAAGTTGTTCCGTCGCTCGAAAGATACTTTTCTAAAACTTGGGATCGTGTTCTTGTCGCATTGTGTACAACGCGCAGACTTCTGTGAGCCTGACCGGATCATCTTCATTTAGATCTTAAAGTAAAATAGGCCTATATAGCCCCAACTTCAGCATTTTGTGAATTCTTTGTGTGCTTGTTCTTGCTATTCCATACTCCTTTGACACTTTTCTTTCCGATTCCACAAAACAATCGGTAACAATATTAAGATTCTCTTCCATAGTAACAGGTTTTTGCCTTCGTGGACGAGGAATCTTCGCTACCAACCCATTGTCTGCAATTATTAAATTTAATTTCTGAATTCATTGTAGAGATTTAGATTGGATGTTTGGAAAACGCTCCACAAACAAATCACTATAATTATGGTATGTTTCTATAGTATTTGCAAAACAAATACAAGTTGTGCTTTCTATTCATAACTTTACAAATAACATCAAACAACATAACCTGAAACTGCAAGTGTAAACTGACGCATGGACACTACAAACTAGTCAGGTACACAACTGACCACCTTTACGATAGGCAAAAAAAGTCTGAGGATTTGCCATTGACGATTTCTGGCCCAGTCTGTACAAGACCAGCTCATCTTATTCTTCCTTGCTTGATTATCACTACATTATTTATCCGTCCGAAAAGTGTCTTTAGTTCTGGGTTGGCTACAGCTGAATCCCCGTACTTTTATCGATGAAATAATACCTCGTCAGAACATGATGAGTCACATGACCCAGACACTTTAACTTGACGACCACCTATGTTCGACGTCAACGTGCGATAATCACTGACAGACAGTATCTGGCAGCACTAGCAATGGACGGTATACACACTACTGGCCATTAAAATTGCTACGCCCAGAAGAAATGCAGATGATAAACGGGTAACCATTGGACAAATATATTATTCTAGAACTGACATGTGATTACATTTTCACGCAATTTGGGTGCATAGATCTTGAGAAATCAGAACCCAGAACAACCACCTCTGGCCGTAATAACGGCCTTGATACTCATGGGCATTGAGTCAAACAGAGCTTGGATGGCGTGTACAGGTACAGCTGCCCATGCAGCTTCAGCACGATAGCACAGTTCATCTAGAGTAGTGACTGGCGTATTGTGACGAGCCAATAGCTCTGCCACCATTGACCAGACGTTTTCAATTGGTGAGAGATCTGGAGAATGTGCTGGCCAAGGCAGCAGTCGAACATTTTCTGTATACACAATGGCCCGTACAGGACCTGCAACATGCGATCGTGCATTATCCTGCTGAAATGTAGGGTTTCGAAGGGATCGAATCAAGGGTAGAGCTACGGGTCGTAACACATCTGAAATGTATCATCCACCGTTCAATGCGAACAAGAGGAGATCGAGACTGTAACCAATGGCAACCCATACCATGACGCAGGGTGATACGCCAGTATGGCGATGACGAACACACGCTTCCAATGTGCGTTCATCGTGATGTCGCCAAATACGGATGCGACCATCATGATACTGTTAACAGAACCTGGATTCATCCGAAAAAATGACGTTTTGCCATTCGTGCACCCAGGTTCGTCGTTGAGTACACCATCGCAGCCGCTCCTGTCTGTGATACAGCGTCAAGGGTAACCGCAGCCATGCTGCTGCAAACGTCGTCGAACTGTTCGTGCAGATGGCTGTTGTCTTGCAGACGTCCCCATCTGTTGACTCAGGGATCGAGACGTAGCTGCACGATCCGTTACAGTCTTGCTGATAGGATGCCTGTCATCTCGACTGCTGGTGATACGAGGCCGTTGGGATCCAGCACAGCGATCCGTATTACCCTCCTGAACCCACCGATTCCATATTCTGCTAACAGTCATTGGATCTCGACCAACGCGAGCAGCAATGTCGGGACACAATAAACGGCAATCGTGATAGGCTACAGTCCGACCCTTACCAAAGCTGGAAACGTTATGATACGCGTTTTTCCTCCTTAGACGAGGCATCACAACAACGTTTCACCAGGCAACGTCGGTCAACTGCTATTTGAGAAATCGGTTGGAAACTTTCCTCATGTCAGCACGTTGTAGGTGTTGCCACCGGCTCCAGTCTTGTGTAAATGCTCCGAAAAGCTAATCATTTGCATATCATAGCATCTTCTTCCTACCTATTAAATTTCGCGTCTGTAGCACGTCATCTTAGTGGTGCAGCAATTTTAATTGCCAGTAGTGTAAAACGCGGAAAACAATGCAGTTGTAGTAATACGAAACCGGGACGATTTATCTGACGTCCAAGAGAGCATGGTCATTTGCTATCGGGCCAGTGGTGGAAGTATTTCTGAAACGGCTAAGTTTATAAACCTTTCACTTTCCGCCGTGGTTAAAGTACACTATGCATGACAAAATGGCACTATCAAAGTCCGGCGCCGAGGCAAATGTGGTGCTCACCGGGCCGTAGATGTAGGGGTGAACGACGGATGTGGTGATGTGTACGGACGAAGAGACGTGCAACTGACCACCCATATGAACCAAAGGGCAACCAACAGTGTCTCCTTAACGACCATTCAGCGAAGGTTACTGCGTTTGGATCGCCACAGCAGGCCCTTGAGTCATGCGCCCATGCTGACTGCTGTCAATCGGCGACAAAGGCTGGAATTTGACCACGAGTACCGCAACTGACTGTCCACTGTGTGGCAACAGGTGGCTCGGTCGGGCAGATGGCCGTTTGATTGTCGGAAGGTACCAGGCCATGGGAGGGAGCGTTACGGTCTGGGGAATGTTTTCGTCGCTTTCCCTGGGTGATCTCATCCTTCTGAAAGGCAAAATCCACCCCAAAATACAGGTTTTTTGTGTTTCTTTTTCTCCTCGGCGTGATGGTATCTGCCAGCAGGACAAAGCAATGCGTTACACAGCTCACGGTGTACAAAGCGTGGATCGAAGACCACCAGGATAAGTTTACCGTACTTGCCTGACCACCATCTCCCCGCATTTAAACCCAGTCGAGTATCTATGGGTTCACCTCGATCGGGATTTTTGCGCCATGGGTCCTGAACCCAGAACCCGTGCCCAGCTGACCATGTCACTGGAGTCGGAATGGCTCCACATCCCTGTCGGTATCTTCCAGAGCCTCGTTCACTTTTTTCTTGCCCGTCTCGCAGCGGTCGGCGCTATAAAAGTTGGTTACTCAGGCTATTGACAGTTGGTCACATTAATGTGACTAGACCGTGTAAGTAGTTCAGAGGTATAATAAGGTGTTGTGGGCTTCCATCGAACGAATGGAATGAACGAGGATGTTATCTCTAGTGAGACCTGGCACGGGAGTAGCTTCCGATAGTGGCGAAGACTTGTAATACCGCCTCTGTGGCGGTTGCTGTTTATTGCCATCCATATAAGAGCAGCAAGCCAGTGGAGGATTTCGCGTGGGCAGGTGGGCAGGGCCTGTGAGCGATCTACGACCGGAAACCTGCGTGTCGCGTCAGACTCTGCTCCCTGCCTGTCACCTGCGGTCCTCCTAATGGCCGGCGACCGCGTGCGCTGGCCAAGTAATAAATGGAACTCGGGATGAAATACGCTCGAGCAGCGGACCTATCTGGCGGCGGCCATCTCGGCAAGGTTCAAGGCGATCTGTCGCCAAGTGAGTGTAAACTTGTATCTTTACGTGAATCTGTAGTCCGATGTGATACAAACTACCTGCGCATTCAGAATAACGAGGTTCTCGTGTATTACTGCGACTGTCTATTTACACCGTAGGTCTCGGCGACGTAGACCTTATCGAAGACGGCGGCTGAGTTAGCCCCTCCTTTAACGATAATCTACCGTAGATCCCTCGAATAAAAACCATCGCCCAATAGTTAGAAGAGAGCAAAGCTCACACTGTCAACAAGAATTGTTGCAGAAGTTTTTCACAACACCACTGTCAAGTAGAATGTTATTGAATCCGTTTCTCGTAGAATCTTAGAACACATTCAAAGCTCAAACGTAATGAGGTACCTTGAACAGAATGGCTCCCTCCATGCCAACCAGCATGGATTCCGAAAACGCATATCACGTGAAACTCAATTCTCATTTTTCTCACACGAGCTTGGATCAGCGCCGTCAGTTAGATGACGTATTTCTCGAGTTCCGAAAAGCATTTGACTCAGTATCACATCCACGCTTATTATCAGAAGTGCGATCGTATGCGGTATCAAGCAAAATTTGTGAGTGGCTGAGTGCGGAAAAGAGTTTTCATTAACACTGAAATATCTAATATCGTATGGTACTGTTGGCTTGGAAATCCCATGGGGTGGGTTCAGCCGCCTTTCGGAAAACGTGTTCTTCCTCGGCGCACATTGGCCCTCTCCGGTGATGATATGTGGGAGCTGTGTTGTATATGTATATCTAGAGTGTGCGTGATTGTAATGGAAGCATGTAAAGTGCAGTATAATGTTTCAAAACATAACTGGACGGATAAAAGTATTTAATCGAGAAGGAAAATGAGAGAACAAAAGGAGAATCACTCAGTATTGGATATTTCACTTTTATTTACGTATTTGACTAGTTTCGAGTCGGGACCTGTTTTCTAACCATCGCGATAGTCAAAATCGTATTTCCCAAAATAGAAGAAAACTGTCAAGATAATAAACATATTACTTACTCCTCGGCTTTACAGCCCTTGAAGGGCCTTGGACTGCATCACAATATGCTGCCATTCTATCCGATCCATGGCTTTCCGTCTCCATCCTCTGACACCCAGCTTTTTCATGTCTTCTTCTACTCCATCTACCCATCTCTTTCTGGGGCGTCCCCTCCGCCGTCTGCCTCCAGCCTTGCCATCAAAAATCCTCTTACAGGTGAAAGCCAGAATAGTAGCAGGTAACAGATGCTACTTTGCTGCATTGCCCATGCTTAGCAGTTCCCTTCTATCACAAAAATCCAAAATCCTCATTTACAAAACAATTATAAGACCAGTTGTTACGTATGGTGACGAAAGGTGAATCATGACTGTAAATGAGGAAAGGATTCTTACCATTTGGGAGAAAAAAGTGCTACGTAAAATATGTGGCTCAATATATAATCAAGAAGGCTGGCGCATACGTACGAATGCAGAACTCCAACACTTTTTTAAAGAACCTGACAGTGTCACTACCATTAAAATAAGAAGACTGCGGTGGGCAGGGCAAGTGGTCAGAATGGAAGAAGACAGATCATGTGAGAGGATAACAAACATATGCGCATAGCAAAGTGCGGTTGAGCAGTTACAGAGCATATCTGTACCTTTTTCCGTTGTACTGCTTCTCACAAGTTGCTGCCCCACAAATACTGCAGCATGCTGGAAGTTCGTAAAACTTACGGAAAGTTTTCGGAGCTTTTTCAGGCAGTACAACTGAAGGGAAAGGAAGAGGAATGAGCCAGCCGTTGTGGCCGAGAGGTTCTAGGCGCTCCAGTCTGGAACCGCGCGACCGCTAGGGTCGCAGGTTCGAATCCTGCCTCGGGCATGGATGTGTGTGATGCCCTTAGGTTAGTTAGGTTTAAGTAGTTCTAAGTTCTAGGGGACTGATGACCTCAGATGTTAAGTCCCATAGTGCTCAGAGCCATTTGAGCCATTTTGAAGAGGAATGAGGAAAAATGATGTGTTACGGTTGTGTTGTATGATGATGAGAGAAGGGAAGTGGTGAAACCCGATGCTGCCTGCGCTTCTCGAATACCGCCGAAGGGAGGCGTCCTGCTTAACGGCCCCATCCGATGGACGGATTACCGTCAGCAGGTCTCACTCCCAAGAGACACTGTGGACAGTCCTTCAACGAAGTTCCGAGGTTTCAACCGAATGGCATCAATATCCTGCCACGACATTTCGGCTTAAACCAGGCAGCCGTCTTCGGATTAGTTTTACACTGGCAACTGCTGATACACGTCGTTAGGTTTATACCAAAACGTGATGCAGTAGCGCATGCGCACGGGTTGCCGCCGGTACATGCATAACGGAGATACTGCGTGCACGCCCTTTCTCAAGATGCGAGCTCTCGGAGTTAAAATGCAGTGGTCGAAATAATGAAATTAATTTTCGATAGACGTGGAACCGCGGAATAAATTACTACAATTACCGGATCCCACATCTTATCAAGTCGAAAGCTGCCATAACGGTTAATAATACGAGGGTAATCCCAAAAGTAAGGTCTCCTATTTTTTTTTATAAGTACAGAACTCTGTTTGTGTGGCAGTTGATTACGCTGTTATGAAGGAAGAGTGCTTCACGCGCTATGTGTAAACATGCGCACGCAGCGTTGAGGCGCTCAGTCTTGGCTTGGCAGCCGTTGAGAATGGAGCTTCCGTTGGATGGCACCGCCAAGTGCGAATCGCGCAGTTATTCGGTTTTTGAACGCAAAGGGCACTGCGCCGATTGAAATCCACCGCCAATTGACGGAAGTGTATGGTGAGTAGTGCATGGATGTCAAAAATGTTCGTAAGTGGTATCGAGAATTTGCAGCTGGTTGGACCGAATTTCACGACGAACAAAGGAGCGCGAGACCGTTAATTTCTGAGGAGACAGTGTTAAGGTTGAGCAAAGCATGCGTGAAGATCGGCGGATGACCTTGGATGATCTCTGCACGTTGGTTCCTAAGGTTATCCGAAGCGCCACTTACAGAATTTTAAAGGAAACATTGAAGTACCGGAAGGTGTGCGCAAGATGGGTGCCACGCATGCAGACTGAGGACCACATGCGGCAACGAGCTGATGCTTCCCGCTCATTTCTTCATCGCCTTGCAGCCGAACAGGACAACTTCCTGGACTCACACCTGAGACCAAGCAACAATCATGCCAGTGGCGGCATCCTTCTTCGCCAAAGCAGCGGTAATTCAAACAAACAGTATGCCGGTAAAGCCATAACAACCGTTTTTGGGGGTCTGAAAGGGGTATTCAAAATGGTTCAGTCCCCTAGAACTTAGAACTACCTAAATCTAATTAACCTAAGGACATCACACACATCGAAGCCCGAGGCAGGATTCGAACCTGCGACCGTAGCGGTCACGCGGTTCCAGACTGTAGCGTCTGGCGAAAGGGGTATTGTTGGCCGACTTAATGCACACTGGGACCACAATTAACGCTGACAGGTACTGTGAGACTCTGAAAAAACTCAAACGGGCAATTCAGAACCGGAGAAGAGGAATGTTGAGCAAGGGCGTACACATTCTCCATGGCAACGCTCGCCCACACATCGCTCGGCAAACTGTTGCTCTCCTGCAACAGTTTCAGTGGAACATAATCACCTACTCACCCTGTAGTCCTGACTTGGCGCCCAGCGACTATCACCTGTTACCTAGGTTAAAAGAACATTTGGCCGGAAAGCGATTCAGCTCCGACGACGAGGTGAAAGAAGAGGTTCATAACTTTTTGAACAGCATGGCGGCGAGCCGACATGACATGGGCATACGAAAACTGCCACAGAGTCTACAATAATGCATCGACAGAAATGGTAATTATGTCGAAAAATAGCTAAATGTTCAAGCTGTAAACTGATGTAAACCAAAGTAGAAATAAACAGGTCTATGTACTTATAAAAAAATAGGAGACCTTGCTTTTGGGATTACCCTCGTATTTTACACCAGATGTACTCCCACAGGGTAACATTTTCGATCTGCAGCGGAGTGTGCACCGAACTGAAACTTCCTGGGAGATTTAAACTGTATGCGTACCGAGACTCTAACTCGGAACCTTTGCCTTTCGCCAGCAGATGCTCTACCGACTGAACTACCCAATCACGACTCACGACTCGTCCTCACGGCTTTAATTCCGCCGCTTACTTTAACCTGCCAGTAAGTTCTGTATTTTCACATATTCCTTAATAACTGAATTCCAGATGCAAAGCGTAAAGCGCAGCGCGCCAGCCGGCGGGACAGGAAATTGCGTGCAGGCTGGACGGAATCCGGCCGAGGACTGGTGCGCTGGTCATCCGGAATGTGTTTTTAGATGGTTTCCCACGCAAATTGAGGTAAATGCTGGACTGGTCCTTATGTTCCCCTCAGAGAGTATTATACACAAATTGTTAAAAAATTACAACACAGAACAGATTTCATACGATTTCCAGACAGGTGGCGTAAGTGACATTCCGCACACCCCATTCCCCCCTCCCATTATGTTACCTAACGACTGTGGCGTCAGAAGGACATCTGGCCACAAAGTTAAATGAAATTCACAAAATTCTGAAAAATCGGACCTTCTTACCAAACGGAATGATAGGGGAAAAAAAACAAGGATCTCGTGGTGGCCAATATTTTCGTGGCAGAAATTCAAAGAATGTCCCATCGAGGTACAATACTCAGCTGTGGGTTGTTTACTGTGCTGTGAAAGGCGAGTGGGACGATCATGTTCGCAGTACTTTTCACCTGTCTTGCGTGTCCTTTGACCAATGTAAGCTTTGCCACGCTGAAATGATCGTCAGTGACTTCCGCAAATGCAGATCATCCTATAGCGAGCTGAGAAGATCACAGCAGGCTTTTGTAGACAGCCGGAAGATAACTTAACTTAATATCTCTTTAGGATTCTGCCTCCAGTATTGCCTATGACGTGCACCAGTTCAACCGAAATATCCTGGCAACATGTCAACGCTGTCCAGCTGCAATCCCGTAACATCGTGATCTTGAAATTCACGCCACCACCTCCCCTGGCCTTGCCACCCAAATACTGATGACGGAAATTTCTTCAACCAAAAAAAATGGCTCTAAGCACTATGGGACTTAACATCTGAGGTCATCAGTCCCCTAGTCTTAGAAGTACTTAAACCTGACTAACCTAAGGACATCACACACATCCATGCCCGAGGCAGGATTCGAACCTGCGACTGTAGCAGCAGCGCGGTTCCAGACTGAAGCGCCTAGAAATGGTTCAAATGGCTCTGAGCACTATTGGACTTAACATCTATGGTCATCAGCCCCCTAGAACTTAGAACTACTTAAAACTAATTAACCTAAGGACATCACACAACACCCAGTCGTCACGAGGCAGAGAAAAACCCTGACCCCGCCGGGAATCTAACCCGGGAACCCGGGCGTCGGAAGCGAGAAACGCTACCGCTCGACCACGAGCTGCGGACGAAGCGCCTAGAACCGATCGGTCACAGCGGCAGGCTACACTGGGTCAAACAATCACCTCGGAGAAGTCTGGAATTTCAGGCAGAACGTAGAAACAGAGCCTGATGATCTTGAACTTCACGCCACCACCTCTCCTGCCCTTGCCACCCAAATACTGATGACGGAAATTTCTTCAACCAACACGATTCGAATCATTTACCATCGGGTCGAGCACCACCACACTTCAGTGCGTCGGTAACCTCGGCTATGGAGGCGGATATACCTACTGGGGGTGCATAAAAATATTGGAACACCACAAACACAACATTAGCATTCGAAAGAGCTCCCAGTCGTCTCGGAATGGATAAATGCAGGTAATGTGTGGTTTGCAATGGAGTGTTACAGCGTGTTGGCGCAAAATAATAGCAAGTTGAGGTATTAATGATGGATGTGCTTAGTGACCACATACGCTTTTCTCCATTGTAGACCACAAACGCTCAATAACATTGAAATCTGGTGACTGTCCTGGCCAGAGGAGATGCGACAGCTCATTCTCGTGCTCACAAAATCAGTCATGGACGATGCGATCTGTGTGAACATGGGCCGTGTCTTCTTGGAATGCAACACCACTATTGAAGAAAAAAAGTTCTACCATGAGATGGACCTCATCAGTAAAAATGATCATATAATCCCTGGTAGTAATGCGACCTTGCGGCATAACCATGGCGCCCATGGAATACCAGAATATGGCTGCCCAAAGCATCACCGAACCCCTGCCAACTATAACTCTTGCGATGTAACCTCGGCCACTAATTGGAAACAAGGTGAAACAATAATCATGCGACCAAATGACATTCTACCATTCATCCATAGCCCAGGTTTTATGCCCTCGGCATCATGTTTCTCTGTTACAGGCATTTGCAGCACTTATGAATGGTGTTGTCTTGCATATGTTGCCATGCCTGAAACATAAGCTGAGCCAGCTAATGAAGATTACTGGAGGAGGCTGATATGAAGCATATACCTCCATGACACCCCATCCGGCCGGTGTGGCCTAGCGGTTCTAGGCACTTCAGTCTGGAACCGTGTGACCGCTACGGTCGCAGGTTCGAATCCTGCCTCGGGCATGGATGTGTGTTATGTACTTAGGTTAGTTAGGTTTAAGTAGTTCAAAGTTCTAGCGGACTGATGACCTCAGATGTTAAGTCCCATAGTGCTCAGAGCCATTTGAACCATTTGACAGGGTTCTCAAGAGCAACATTCAATTTTGCAGTCACTTTGGCAGCTTCCGTCCTCTTATTTTTCGTCACAATCCTCTTCAGTGACAACCAACATACACTCGTCACCGTTGTGGCTTAGCGACATTTTTACCGCTTTCCCCTTAGGCGGTATAGGTCTTGGACAGGGTGCCTCTCGAAACTCCAAACACTACGCCTCCGCGCGTTACGGACGCACCTGCCCTACGAGCAACAATAATTTGCCCGCGATCTAATTTACTTAGCTCCGACATAATGCACTCACAACTACACAGAGCACCGTTCTGACCACAGCTGACACCCGCAACTTATTGAGGACATCGCGCAGTCTCCGTTCGTCGTCACATACGACAGAGCAACCTGAAGGCTTGGCTGACACCTACATTTATGTTCAAGCACGCATTTCTCGCGATATTTACATAGCATTTTGCAACCGCTATATGTTATTTCGGTAGGAAATTTGTCCTGCGTTCGTGGTGGAGAAATGTTCTGCCCGAGTCTGCGCCACGCGGCATAGCGGAACCCCGCCAGTAAGGAAGCGAGCCCTGAGCCGCGTGCACGATCATGTCGACCCGACGAGCACGATCCGCCAGTTCTGGCAGAGCCGCGGGCCAGACGGCCGGGGCGCGACGGCGCTCTCACGGTCCTGGACCGCGCAGAGAGGAAGTGGGCTGGCCATTAACAGTAATCTGTTCACGGAGAAACGCAAGTAGTAATCGTGACGGACGTCCAACAAGGTGCACAGCATTCGTGCAGAATTCAAATCTCGATCTGGCTATACTCATTTGCTTTTGGAGCAACAGGTTATATACACTGAAGAGCCAAAGAAACTGGTACACCTGCGTAATATCGTGTAGGGCCCCCGCGACCATGCACAAGTGCCGCAACAAGACGTGGCATGGACTCGACTAATGTCTGAAGTAGTGCTGGAGGGAATCGAAACCATGAAACCTCCACTCCTGTCCATAAATCCGAAAGAGTACGAAGGGGCGGAGAAAAGCACGTTGCAAGGCACTCCAGATATACTTAATAATGTTCATGTATAGGGAGTTTAGTGGCCAGCGGAAGAGCTTGAACTCAGAAGAGTGTTCCTGGAGCGACTTTGTTGCAATTCTGGACGTGTAGATGTCGCATTATCCTGCTGAAATTGGCCAAGTCCGTCGAAATACACAATGGACACGAATGGATGCAGGTGATCAGACAGGATGCTAACGTACGTGTCACCTGTCAAGAGTTGTATCTAGACGTATTACGGGTTCCATATCACTCCAAATGCACACGCCTCACACCTTTACAGAGCCTCCACCAGCTTGAACAGTCCCCTGCTCACATGCAGGATCCATGGATTCATGACGTTGTCTCCATACCGGTACACGTCCATCCGCTCGATACAATTTGAAACGAGACTCGTCCGACCAGGCAACATGTTTCCAGCCATCAACAGTCCAATGTCGGTGTTGACGGGCTTCGAAAGCCTATATCGATGATGTTTCGTTGAGTGGTTCGCACGCTGATAGTTGTTGATGGCGCAGTATTGAAATCGGCAGCAATTTGCGGAAGGGTTGCACTTCTGTCACGTTGAACGATTCTCTTCTGTCGTCATTGGTTCTATTCTTGCATGATCATTTTTTGGCCGCAACGATGTCGGGGGTTTGATGTTTTACCGGATTCTTGATATTCACGGTACACTCGTGAAATGATCGTACTGCAAAATCCCTACTTCATCGATACCTCGGAAATGCGTGTCCCGTCGCTCGTGCGCCGACTATGACACCACGCTTAAACTCACTTAAATCTTTATGACCTGCCACTGTAGCAGCAGTAACCAATGTAACAACTGCGCCAGACACTTGGTGTGTTATATAGGCGTCGTCGACCGCAGTGCCTTTTCTGCCTGTTTACATATCTTTGTATTTGAGTACGCATGTCTGTACCAGTTTCTTTGGTGCTCCACTGTACAACTTGTAGATAAACCAGACGGCGTGTGTAAGAGTCGAGGAGCACGAAAGGAGAGCGGTGGTTGAGAAGGGAGTGAGACAGGGTTGTAGCCTGTGCCCTACTTTATTCAAACTGTACACTGGGCAAGCAGTAAAGGAAACCATAGGAAAATTTCCAGATGGAATTAAAGTTCAGGGGAAAAAAATATAAACTATTAAGTTTGCCGATGACATTATAATACTGTAAGTCAACAAAGGAACTGGAAGCGCAGTTGAAGAGAATTGACGGTGTCTTGAAAGGAAGATGTAAGATGAAAATCAGCAAAAGCAAAACAAGGGTAATGGAATGTAGTTGAATTAAATTAGGTGATGCTGAGGGAATTAGATTAAGATATGTGACACTAAAAGTAGGAGATGAGTTTTGCAATTTGGGCAGCAAAATAAATGATGATGGCAAAACTAAAGAGAATATAAAATGCAGACTGGCAATGACAAGCTAAGCGTTTCTGAAGAAAGAAATTTAACATCGAATGTAGGTTTGAGTGTTGGGAAGCTTTTTTTCTGAAGGTACTGTATTTTTCTGGAGTGTAGCCCTGCATTGAAATGAAACGTGGACGATAAACAGTTCAGACAAGAAAAGAAGAGAAGCTTTTGAAATGTAGCGCTACAGAAGAATGCTGAAGATTAGATTGGGAGATCATATAACCAACAAGCAGGTTCTGATTGGCATTGATGGTACGCCGAGACTAAAGGAATGGATTGGTTGATAGGATGCATTCTGAGAGGTAAAGGGATCAGCAGTTAAGCATTAGAAGACCGTGTAAGGAGATGGCTGTAATATTTGTAGGGAGAGCCCAGGAGATGGATAAAGGAGGCAGGTACAAAAGGATGTAGGTTGCAGTAGTTATTCAAAGATAAAAAGCCTTGCACAGGACAGAGTAACGTGGAGAGCTACATCAAACCAATGTCCCTGTTGTAGCCCACAACAATGTAATTTCTAAATCTACATCTATACTCCGCAGATCTCCTTACCTTGTATGGCGGAGGGCACTTTGTTTACCACTGCCACTCCTTTCCTTTCCGTTCGTGTTCCAGCCGCAAATGGTGCGCAGGAAGAAAGATTGCTGGCAAGCCACTGTGCAGGCTCGAATCTCTCTAATCTTGCCTTCATGGCTTTTCGTGAGCTACGGGCAGGAGACAGACTACGAACATACGTTCTGGGAATTTTAGCAGTAACCACACCGTGATGGAAATGTCTGATGTCTCGATAAAAAGATTTTATACTGTTCAATTAGTCATAAATTCGTAGTAATTAATATTTTGTCTTTTTGGACTCCATGTACGAGATATGAAAACAATTACTTTATCGCAGTTTTGCCGAATAAAGACATGGTAGGAGATTGTGAATGTCATATGAAATAAATTGTCAATGGTGTACAGCAACCAGCCACAAATTGGTTTTGGGTTACTTGTGTCTGGTCGTTGTACACCATCAACAATTTATAATTATTTTATCGCTGACCTTTCGTCACTGTTCGACAGCCCCATAGACGCGAATTCCTAAAGGATTCGTAGTTTTTGTTAAATTACGAAAGAGAGAATTTCGTTCGTTGTTCTTTAATTATTTTTGAGCTCTGAAGATATTAGCATCGATCATGCACTCTATACATTCTAATATGTACTTCATATGCCACAGTAACATTTCATTAAACTATGATTTCATAAGATGGCTACTAAATGAATAAATCAGAGCTTTCCGAAAATGCTTTGAGTGATGAAGCAGAAGTAACCTCTGAAACTGTCTGCGACTCCGCAGAGAAGACAACTGAAAATCTAGAGAGTAACAATTCAAATCTCTGCTGTGGAGGTGTAATAAGGGGAGTTGTGCTGATGTAAAAAACTTGAAGGCGGCGTCCGACTAGTTAGTTGTCTCAGACACTAGCTTCTGCTGGAGTGTTTTGATAAAAAATGACAGCTTGCGGCATTTATTGGTGTACTAACCATTCTGGTTACAGACGAAAGTCGTGTGGCTAGGCCTCCCGTCGGGTAGACCGTTCGCCGGGTGTAAGTCTTTCGGTTTCCGCGTCCATGGGGATAAAATGACGATGATAAGGACAACACAACATAACACCCAGTCGCTGAGCGGAGAAAATCTCCGACGCAGCCAGGAGTCGAACCCGGTCCCTTAGGATTGACATTCTGTCTCGTTGACCACTCAGCTACCGGGGCGGACACAGTCGAATGTGTATAGGAATCACATTTCATTCGCAAGTGAACTCGTTCCAGCAATATTTTCTTTGATATTCATGGTTTTTTTTGTGCTGTTCACTTGTACCGTACCGTAGATTTTGTATCAATCCAACTCGAAAATCTATCTGGATGAAAGCTGTGAAATAGAAAATTTGGGAACTGACTAAACATAGCAAAATATGTTCCTTTTCGGAATGTGGACATAACCGAATAACAGTTCCATTAGTCTGTAAGTTCTAGGGGACGATGACCTCAACAGTTAAGTCCCATAGTGCTCAGAGCCATTTGAACCAAGTCTGTATTAAGGGAAATGTTGAATTACGAAAGCAGTCTTTTTCGTATCACATACTTCTCTCCTTGTCCGCAGCTTGTGGTCTCGCGGTAGCGCTCTCGCTTCTCGAACACGGGGTCCTGGGTTCGATTCCCGGCGGATTCAGGCATTTTTTCCCCTGCCTCGAGATAACTAGGTGGTGTTGTGTCGTCTTCATCATCCCCATTACGGCCGGAGGAAGGCAACTGCAAACCACCTCCACTGGGACCTTGCCTAGTACGGAGGTGCAGGTCTCCCGCATCGTCCCGTACACCCTGTCAAGGAGTATGAGACTTCATCATCATCACTTCTCTTCTTGGTTATTCGAAACGTGTAACAAAAAGGAAGTTACATTAACGAGGCGAAACGCGTCGCCTCACTGAATCAAATATGCGTTTAAGACCAGAAAAACGCCTGAAAATGCTTACCTGACGTGTTAGTCACGAAAGCACTGTAACATTTTCTATTTGAAATAAATGTTGGGTTACGCGACAGAAATTAAAAACAATAAGCCGTCGTAGACAGTAGTCTTCTAATGTTGTAGGGCATCTAACATGGTGGCACCTGCTAGTACTTAAAAGCAACATACCACGTAAGTCTGTAGAAATCGCAGAGTACAACATATTAAAAATATATCGTAAGGAAAATATACTTTCTACGCTGGAGGCGTTGGAATGAAGCTGTGATGTTACAAACGAATCTCTTTTAATGTCTGCCACGGGAGTTGGATGAGAATCTCCATGTGCTTACTCTTCTCTGGATCTTCTCTATTTTCTCTATCAGTCCTATATGGAAAGGTTCCCAGACCGACGAACAATGCTCAAGCTCTAGCCGGTGTGGTCGTGTGGTTCTAGGCGCTTCAGTCTGGAACCGCGTGACCGCTACGGTCGCAGGTTCGAATCCTGCCTCGGACATGGATGTGTGTGATGTCCTTAGGTTAGTTAGGTTTAAGTAGTTCTAAGTTCTAGGGGACTGATGACCACAGTGGTTAAGTCCCATAGTGCTCAGAGCCATTTGAACCAATACTCCAGCATCGGTCGAACAAGCGTTTTGTACGTTACATAAGATTTCTCCTAATGCTCTTAGTCTGGCAGCCGCCTTTCCTACCATTAATTTTATGTGGTCGTTCCACTGTAAAACGCTGTGTACGCGTACCCCCAATTATTTAATAGACGCTACTCTTTCCAGTGTTTGTTGCGCGATCGCGTAATCGTACAATACTTAATATTTGTTCACGTTGAGGGTCAACTGCCAACTCCTACACGAAGCGTCGGTCTCTGGAGATATTCGTGCATTTTTCCATAATTTTCTAACGTTGCGACTTCTCTTTGTGCAAGTCTTCGAGCAGACTTCTGAAACTTCCAACGTTATCTACTAGATCATTTATATTTACTGTGAACAGTAATTGGCCTATAACACTTCTTTACGTTACGCTAGAAATTACTTCTACATCTGAAAATTTCCTAAAGCACTTCTGGAGATTTTAGGAATGGTTCCCTCTATGAATCCTTAACCGATTCACTCCAGGTCGTACTACGTGTAAACACCAGAATTAAGTACAGAAACATTCTATGGATCAACAACTTTAAATAACTATGAATCATGTCGAAACGACAACTCTTTCTCATGCCACATCATGATGAATAACGGTCTAAGTGTCTGCAAATGGCTAAATTTATACCTACGTTTACCAAAGGACAGATCTAAAGACGATGACGAAATTAAGCCGGCAGCTGTGGCCGAGCGGTTCTAGGCGCTTCGCTCCTGAACCGCGCGCCTGCTACGGTTGCAGATTCGAATTCTGCATCGGGCATGGATGTGTCTCATGTCCTTAGGTTTAAGTAGTTCTAGGGGACTGATGGCCTCTGATACTAAGTGCCATAGTGCTTAGAGCCACTTGAACCAAATTAAGACTACAATGATCTGCAAAACTGTATGACTGTTCAGTAAGGGGCATAGCTCAATAAACATTAGCATATACAAAATAATGTCTTCAGATGGATACTCGGAGCATATGCAACAGAAAAAGATTAGAGATTTGTTCGAGACGTTACGGAAACATACCCTCAAAGAAGCTATTAAGAAGAACGCATAAAAATTATACCACAAAATAAATTTGCTGAGGCATAAATCCCATTATTAAACGAAATTGTGCAACTCATAAGTATCCCCTAAATAGAATGAAAGTTGCCTGCCTAGTATCAGGGAGAACAGAAATACACTAGAAAAAACTGAGGAAAGATATGGTCTCTGGGAAATACAAATCTGTTCCTCACAGTGAAAGAAAGAGATCTTCCCAATCCTCATCATTACTCCCGTCAATTCGGTGGGAACGATTGCACAACCACAACCACAACGACCCATGACAAGAAGAAGAAGAAGAAGAAGAAGAAGAAGAAGAAGAAGAAGAAGAAGAAGAAATTCTTTGTTCAGACTAATCTAATGTTAGTGACCTTCTTGCCAAAGATTTGTTCAACTGTAATGTCTTCGTAACCACGACAAATCTTTTCCTCCCGGTGTGCCGGATATATGAAACGAGCGAAATACAGTCAGACTTCAATAATAATCTAATAATATACCAAGAAAGGCATGTGTGAGTGTTTCAATCAACAGTTTCGTAAGTCAATAATCTAATAATATACCAAGGAAGGCATGTGTGAGTGTTTCAATCAACAGTTTCGTAAGTCATGGTTGAAAATACCATCAACAGTTATTTACAGAATAATGAAACGTCTTGAAGATTAGTTTGTGTTCCAGTGAAATTTACGAACACGCGTAGCAAAACAGAGGTAGGTTCCCTAAAGGTTCACGCGAACTCTCACAAACTCTGCAAGTTGCCTAAAACTGCCCTTAACCTCAGTATGTGTAGCAATGTTAAGCTAAAGAATAACAGTAAACTAGTATTAAAAAATTTAATCGATGGGTAATTATCATCTTAAATAGCCTAACTGATAGAAAAATGACGAAAAAGTGATCAAAGAAAAGAAAGTGTACAATAAAGAGTTTCAGTGTGAAGTATTTTTGAATTAATTGTGGCCTTGCTGGCGAAGTTCAGAAACCGTGACTGTGTGGAATAATTATTTTTATTTTTCTGCTACCACTCACCTTTATTTATTTTACGTTTAATTTAAAATATTGTAACGTGTTTCGAGCACGTTAGCTCATCATCAGCGTCTACGCATACAGACAAATGTTACTTAATAGATAAACTGTCTTTATTTAAATTAACTCAGAATAATGCTTTGTTCAGTGCTGTGCTGCTGACTTGACTAATGGGGTAATTGGGAGTGAGGCGGTGGGGGGGGGGGGGGGGCAGGGGGTGTTAACGGCTTCGACAATGATATTGTTGTTGTTATGGTCTTCAGTCCTGAGACTGGTTTGATGAAGCTCTCCATGCTACTCTATCCTGTGCAAGCCTCTTCATCTCCCAGTACCTACTGCAGCCTACATCCTTCTGAATCTGCTTAGTGTATTCATCTCTTGGTCTCCCTCTACGATTTTTACCCTCCACGCTGCCCTTCAGTACGAAATTGGTGATCCCTTGATGCCTCAGAACATGTTCTACCAACCGATCCCTTCTTCTAGTCAAGTTGTGCCACAAACTCCTCTTCTCCCCAATTCTATTCAATACCTCCTCATTAGTTATGTGATCTACCCATCTAATCTTCAGCATTCTTCTGTAGCACCACATTTCGAAAGCTTCTATTCTCTTCTTGTCTAAACTATTTATCGTCCATGTTTCACTTCCATACATGGCTACACTCCATACAAATACTTTCAGAAATGACTTCCTGACACTTAAATCAATATTCGATGTTAACAAATTTCTCTTCTTCAGAAACGCTTTCCTTTCCATTGCCAGTCTACATTTTATATCCTATCTACTTCGACCATCATCAGTTATTTTGCTCCCCAAATAGCAAAAGTTCTCTACTACTTTAAGTGTCTCATTTCCTAATCTAATTCCCACAGCATCACCCGACTTAATTCGACTACATTCCATTATCACAATGACATTACGAAGGCGAATAGAGTTTTCTGTACAGAAGCCCAGTTATTATATTTGTTTTTTTCGCAATAGAAAGAATTACAGTACATGTTAATTACCATTAAAAGCAAATGAGGAAAAGAATTATCGAGCTGCACTACCGCTGACAGAAATTTTGCAACATTAACTGCGCTCAGAGTCGCAAGCAAATGTTAAGTACAGGATACAGGGCGTAGTTGACAATCTAGTGAGTGTTCCACAGTTTGTGATTCTCCGCAGTCACAGTTGGGGGTACCCACAGGGAAGTATCATATCTGGACATTAGCTGCTGGAACGTGCCCATGTAACAGATGGTTTTCCTAATGAGCCTG
Organism: Schistocerca gregaria; assembly: GCF_023897955.1. Taxonomy (NCBI): domain Eukaryota; kingdom Metazoa; phylum Arthropoda; class Insecta; order Orthoptera; family Acrididae; genus Schistocerca; species Schistocerca gregaria. The sequence continues at coordinate 246,055,518 of NC_064925.1, read as the reverse complement.
ATTCGTTCTCTCTGCGTTGGCAGCTGCTTCGCGACGAATATCCGGTGGCACTATGCCTGCTAACAGGTAGAGTTGCACAAATTGCATACGTCTCAAACAACCTGTAATAAGCCTACACGTTCCGTTTAGTGCCTTGTCTTCTATGTTTGCTGCATGGGTACATTTGTAACAGACTGGTCACGCGTACTCTGCAGCACCATAATGAGGTTTCAAACTCGCGTCCGACCATGCTGATTTAGGTTTTCTGTGATTTTCCTAACTCGCTTGAGGTACAAGCCAAGATGGTTCCGTTGAAAGGGCAAGGCTGATTTCCTCCAGCATCCTCTCTTAATCGGCTGGTACCGATGACCACGCAAATCAACCAACCAACCGACCAACCAACTTGTTGCCAGTGCCGTCATTATCAGGTTTTGTCGTCGAGAACCCTACGTGCTACCAGTGATCTTGTGAAGGATATTCTTTCTGGCTTCCGCCTTCATTCATTTATTCTCGTGGTGCTGTATGTACGTCAGAATACGCAGATATTTTGGAAGGGGCATATTTGCTAACTGTACCCCTTACCATGTAATGTTAAGTACGTGACGTGGCTGAATGTGCTTAAGATGTAACATACCCAGCTGAGTTTGGACCAAAGTTGATTGTTAGAGTTGGCACTCAACCCTCTCAACATGTCTGTCAGGTGAGCTTCGACAGCAAAATATTTCGCTTGACTCGCTAATGGTAGATCATCGGTATGACGGAAACTCCTTGTGTTTGCCGAGAGTGGCTGGTCACTGGTACAGATGTTAAATAACAGTGATGAAATTCGTCATTGTTTAAGCCAAAAGAGTTATCATCCCGTGGTTCCCGAGAGTTTAGTAATCGAACTGTGGTTCACATGGCGTCCGCAACGTGCGGAATAGACTTATTATATGCAGTGGCTCTTGCTCTCTCTTCCTGTCGGTAATGGGAGCGCGGCTGTGGTCTGCTGTATTTGCATGCGACGGAACTGGGCCCCGGTTCGGGCGCTGCCTTTGTTTTTAGGGGCTACCACGGACTCGCTTCGTTACGTCCGAAGAAATTGACCTCTGGCGCTAAATTCCGAGGGCTAATTAGAATTTCTCGTTAGCGAGTGTGGTACGGTGGCGTGTTCCCACCCTACTTGAGATGCGGCGTCCTTGAGAATGGGTCCAGCTCCTGGGCCCACTCTCCATTGCATAGCGGAGTACCAACACGCAAAGCTCTGGGCGCCTCGTCTTAAAAACACTCACGCCTCCGGGAGAGAGGGAGTCGGGGGAGATAATGTTTTCCCACTAACTTGGTCAGATTAGTCACACGAAAAGTCTTTCGGAAAAATAAACGAATAAAAGGCCAACCTCTGTTCAGTGTAATAATGATTTCAGCCAAAACCATCATTATTCATCTTTAAAAAATGAAAAAAGCCTAGTAAAACAAGATCAAACAGCAGATAACAATTACAATAAAGCTGAATATCATACCATAACGTTCTAAAGGGTTCTTCGATACAAGTGTGTCACTGTACACACCGGTGTCATTAACAAGTGCTAAAGATAGGAATTATCAGGTGTTAACCCTTATCTAAACTCGGTAGAGCGCTTGCCCGCGAAAGGCAAAGCTCCCGAGTTCGAGTCTCGGTCCGACACACAGTTTTAATCTGCCAGGAAGGTTCATATCAGCGCACACTCCGCTGCAGAGTGAAAACATCTCATTCTTACCTAAACTCGCTGTTTAGACTTACGTTAGTAACGTCGTGGAATAATTTTCGATACCAAAAATAAAAACCGTCTGAAATTTATTAACGTCTATGTTTCTCTCAACTGTCGTTAAAGAATCAGTAAAAGAAAGAATTAACTTAAAAAGCAAAGAAAACCTACTTCAACAATGTTCAGAAACATATTTTGAGATCAAATAATGATCAATTAAGGACATTATAAAGAAAAAAATGACTTTCAGTTTGAAAATGACAGTAGGTGCATAAACGAATGATCTAAGCACTTATTTTCGTTCGTCACAGTCAAAACACACTTTTTTGTCAAAGGAATGCATTGTGCACCCGTATTTTTAAATTTAGAACCTGTTATGGTAGTTCTTGTGTCTTTACGGCGTGGGCATGTAAGACTCGGCCGGGATTGGTCTGGCACTGGAGGCTCGTCAGTTCTGTTATCATATTCACAATTTTTGCTAAGAACTTCGTCCATCGCAGACTGCAAGTCCATAGAAAATTTCTGGAATTCATTTTCCTCTCTTTGATATTTACTTTGATCAATGCCAAGCCGAGCGGTTCAAGGCGATTCAGTCCGTAACTGCGCTGCTGCTACGATCGCAGGTTCGAATCCCGCCTCGCGCATGGATGTGTGTGACGTCCTTAGGTTGGCTAGGTTTAAGTAGTTCCAAGTCTATGGGACTGATGACCTAAGATTTTCAGTCCCATTGTGCTTAGACCCATTTGAAACATTAGAATGCCAAGCCGAGTTGTTTTATCACATCTCGATGCGCCATCTTGCTACTCTTACTTGCAATGTTTCTTTTCCACAAAAGTATCCAGACTGTCTTACTCTTTCTTGGTTTTCTTCTCTCTTCTTTTGCCTCCTCATCATACTCAATTTCACTGTCAGCTTCATGATCACATCTTTTGTTTCATTGTCTCTAAACTCGGCTGCATCTTGAAAATCTGGTGCATCCGGTGAGTTAGAGTTTTCACTAGGTAAAAATAACTCCAAATTTGATCATTGTTCAGATGTGCTCCACTCCAACGGTATGTACTTTTGGAAACAATGGTCGTTGTTAGCAAGCGCCTGCATAGTGCATAAACAAATGGTTCAGATGGCTCTGAGCACTATGGGACTTAACATGTGAGGTCATCAGTCCCCTAGAACTTAGAACTACTTAAACCTAACTAACCTAAGGACGTCACACACATCCATGCCCGAGGCAGGATTAGAACCTGCGACCGTAGTGGTCGCGCGGTTCCACACTGAAGCGCCTAGAACCGCTCGGAATGCATAAACACGGACGGTGCTATGATTACATAAAAGCGGCGTGGCAGCGTTGCAATAAGAACGCAAATGCAATCAAAAGAGTGACGCAAGGGGTAATAAATTACCCACGGGGTAATAAATTACCCCATGAATGTACACTCCTGGAAATGGAAAAAAGAACACATTGACACCGGTGTGTCAGACCCACCATACTTGCTCCGGACACTGCGAGAGGGCTGTCCAAGCAATGATCACACGCACGGCACAGCGGACACACCAGGAACCGCGGTGTTGGCCGTCGAATGGCGCTAGCTGCGCAGCATTTGTGCACCGCCGCCGTCAGTGTCAGCCAGTTTGCCGTGGCATACGGAGCTCCATCGCAGTCTTTAACACTGGTAGCATGTCGCGACAGCGTGGACGTGAACCGTATGTGCAGTTGACGGACTTTGAGCGAGGGCGTATAGTGGGCATGCGGGAGGCCGGGTGGACGTACCGCCGAATTGCTCAACACGTGGGGCGTGAGGTCTCCACAGTACATCGATGTTGTCGCCAGTGGTCGGCGGTAGGTGCACGTGCCCGTCGACCTGGGACCGGACCGCAGCGACGCACGGATGCACGCCAAGACCGTAGGATCCTACGCAGTGCCGTAGGGGATCGCACCGCCACTTTCCAGCAAATTAGGGACACTGTTGCTCCTGGGATATCGGCGAGGACCATTCGCAACCGTCTCCATGAAGCTGGGCTACGGTCCCGCACACCGTTAGGCCGTCTTCCGCTCACGCCCCAACATCGTGCAGCCCGCCTCAAGTGGTGCCGCGACAGGCGTGAATGGAGGGACGAATGGAGACGTGTCGTCTTCAGCGATGAGAGTCGCTTCTGCCTTGGTGCCAATGATGGTCATATGCGTGTTTGGCGCCGTGCAGGTGAGCGCCAGAATCAGGACTGCATACGACCGAGGCACACAGGGCCAACACCCGGCATCATGGTGTGGGGAGCGATCTCCTACAATGGCCGTACACCTCTGGTGATCGTCGAGGGGACACTGAATAGTGCACGGTACATCCAAACCGTCATCGAACCCATCGTTCTACCATTCCTAGACCGGCAAGGGAACTTGCTGTTCCAACAGGACAATGCACGTCCGCATGTATCCCGTGCCACCCAACGTGCTCTAGAAGGTGTAAGTCAACTACCCTGGCCAGCAAGTTCTCCGGATCTGTCCCCCATTGAGCATGTTTGGGACTGGATGAAGCGTCGTCTCACGCGGTCTGCACGTCCAGCACGAACGCTGGTCCAACTGAGGCGCCAGGTGGAAATGGCATGGCAAGCCGTTCCACAGGACTACATCCAGCATCTCTACGATCGTCTCCATGGGAGAATAGCAGCCTGCATTGCTGCGAAAGGTGGATATACACTGTACTAGTGCCGACATTGTGCATGCTCTGTTGCCTGTGTCTATGTGCCTGTGGTTCTGTCAGTGTAATCATGTGATGTATCTGACCCCAGGAATGTGTCAATAAAGTTTCCCCTTCCTGGGTCAATGAATTCACGGTGTTCTTATTTCAATTTCCAGGAGTGTAGTTAAAGGTTAAAAATGATCACGGATTCGCACAGTTGTTGAATAGTGCGAACTGTTCTTTACCAATCCTGCAATAATAATAATTATTATTATTACTATTATTACTATTATGGTATTAATAATGGTGGTCTTGAAGATTCCCAGCGCAACGGCTGTTGCCCGGATAGCTGCACGGCGCTTCAGGGATTCGGGATGACGCTCCCACTGCTGATCGAATCCGCCCGTCTGGTTAACGACGAGAGCCGATATGGTCAGCCTGGATGTTATCCCATGAAGTTTCTGGATTGCAACCGAATGATGCTGACTTCTTGTCGTGATATTCCCGCCGACAACCAGACAGCCAAATTCAAGCGTATTTTACGTCTGGAGATTGCCTATACGCGTCGCTATATTTCTATATAGACATAGCGACGCACATAAGTTCATCCAGTTGTAAATGTTTCGTAATGATGACTGTTTGTCAGCCGAAATATCGAGTGAGGAAGTCAACATCATCCTATTGCAATCCCGAAATAACATGGAATGATAAAAACGTTGTTTTGTTTTAGTGGCACTTGACAACTCCCAATCCACCCACGTAAATCAATCAGAAATGCATATGTATAACAAAACAAATTAATATAATGTCACAAATTCATACAATATTGTTCGATTTAATCCTGAAAGTCATGTAACCGCCATCCTGAAGATGACATGAAAACAAGGATAAAACAAACTGAAATAAAAAATTTATATTACACTAGATTGTTGGAGTTAAATGAGTCAGTTCTTAATTTTTTCATATTACAAACAGTGTGGACGCAAATGTTGGTAACTGTTGGAATGATAGTAATAATAGCAGGAGGGGGCTTCAGGGTGAAGTGACACATGTCATCCAACGCTAAGATCATTGCACAAAAAGAACTTTGCACTGTCCTGCAGACACAGTTGTGCTGTGGCACGATTAACATGCGCATCACCCCCAGCGTCCATAGAAATGGCTCGGCAACTGGGAACGTACTATGAAGTGCGGGAGACAGTACGACGCTTGGTAGCAAAACGTGTAAATTTCTCGCAGATTCATCGCGAAATTGTGGCGGTATATGCACGAAACGCGATTTGGAGTCCAGCCGCAATGAAACGGTGCCAACAATTTGACCAAGGCCGCGATGAAGCTGATAGCGAAGGAAGGCCGTCGACATCGAGCGGAGACGACCGTGTCCAACCAACCGAGGAACTGATTCGCGGCAATCGCAGATTTACCAAGCGTAAGAACGTTCACACCACGGAAGTGTAACAAGGAGAGGTGTCATGACGTCACAGACTTGAAGCGAACGTCCGCCTTGTTAGTTGCCCCAAACATTAGCTTCTGGTACAAATGTTTTGATCAAACGTCATTTACGGGCGTACTGATAATTCTGATTGTAACTAAATTGTGAGGGAATCACATTTCACTTGTAAGTGGGCTCGTTCAAGCGAGATTTTCTTTTATATACATGAATTTTAATTGCGCTTATGCCTTTGTTGTAGTGGTTTTATTTGTGCCATTTGATTTCCTCTCTCAGCGAACGCTGTGTCATGAGGAAAGATTGGGAACAGCAAAATATGTTCTCAGCATTTTCAGGAAGAGAACGTATACCAAACATTAGTTTCGTAAATCGATACTAAGGAAAATGCTGGATTACGAAAGCAGCCTTTTCAAAACAAATGCTTCTCTTCTTGGTTATTCTAAAGGTATAACAAAACAAAGTTGCGTTAACGAGATGAAATGCTCGGATTACTGGATCACATAAGCGTTTAAGATCAGAAATTCGTTTGAAAATGCCTTCCTGACGCTGTGTTATTCACGGAAGCATTGTAACAGTTTCTATTTAAAACAACTATCGCGTGCACACGAGAGAAACGAAGAACAAGAAACAATTGGAAACAGTAGTCTTCTAATGTTCTGGGGCATCGAACATGGCGGCCCCTGCTCCACGTTTCACATTTTATTTTTCGAATGGCTCCGTGACAAAAGAGCGGATTTCTACCATCAGACAATTGGACGATAGGTAGGAAGATTCGATCGTTATTTACAGAGACTTGGCGGCGATATGAAGACTACTGTCACACACATGTCACTTTGAAGCATAGTGCACCATTCAGTGAAAGTTACTTGGCCTGTCATAATTACGTGTAGCTTGTTTTTTGAAGACCATTCTTTATAATAATAACATGTTCCTCCCTGTAGCAGTCTGATGCCATGGTCGCCCAGACAAGGAGCCAGACGCCAGCTACAATTACAATAACAATAATAATATAAAATAAGTCTGAGGTCCAAACGTCTACTTTACTCTGGTCAAACTACGAAGGCATTAAGTGAAACTTAACAGGAATAATGTATACGTACAATTTTCTGTGGGCACTATAAAGAGCGAGAGGAAAGTCATTCTAGAACGGCGATCTGTGTTGGCGCCTTGCGTAAGCGGAAGAAGTGTGTCGGATTTCTACAGTGTGCGCTCACTCAGGAAATTCGTTCGCTGCGCGCTCCACTTGCGTCGCAATGGAGGCAAGTCGTCTATCCCACCCCTCCCCCTATCCACACCCCCTCCTCTGACAAAACCACCAGCGCTCAGTCTACCCACGTGCCTACCTATACCTACTGGTCTTCGCTCAGACAATACAGAGGTGGCTATACCATTTGGACATAATCAGTAAGCTATACGTTTTAGGAAGGACAGCAGAAATGCTGGACACCCATTCCTGACGTCAGACACCGACATGTGTATTGTGTTTCTGACGCGGAGATGGAGACGCGTCATTTGTCTAAATTAGTGTGGAAAACCGCCTCATATCCCTCACACATCTACATCTACATGACTACTCTGCAATTCACATTTAAGTGCTTGGCAGAGGGTTCATCAAACCACAATAATACTATCTCTCTACCATTCCACTCCCTAACAGCGCGCGGGAAAAACGAACACCTAAACCTTTCTGTTCGATCTCTGATTTCTCTTATTTCATTTTGATGATCATTCCTACCTATGTAGGTTGGGCTCAACAAAAAATTTTCGCATTCGGAAGAGAAAGTTGGTGACTGAAATTTCGTAAAAAGATCTCGCCGCGACGAAAAACGTCTTTGCTGTAATGACTTCCATGCCAATTCGCGTATCATATCTGCCACACTCTCTCTCCTATTACGTGATAATACAAAACGAGTTGTCATTTTTTGCATCCTTTCGATGTCCGCCGTCAATCCCACCTGGTAAGGATCCCACACCGCGCAGCAATATTCTAACAGAGGAGTGTAGTGTAAGCTGTCTCTTTAGTGGACTTGTTGCATCTTTTAAGTGTCCTGCCAATGAAACGCAACCTTTGGCTCGCCTTCTCCACAATATTATCTATGTGGTCTTTCCAACTGAAGTTGTTCGTAATTTTAACACCCAGATACTTAGTTGAATTGACAGCCTTGAGAATTGTACTATTTATCGAGTAATCGAATTCCAACGGATTTCTTTTGGAACTCATGTGGATCAACTCACACTTTTCGTTATTTAGCGTCAACTGCCACCTGCCACACCATACAGCAATCTTTTCTAAATCGCTTTGCAACTGATACTGGTCTTCGGATGACCTTACTAGACGGTAAATTACAGCATCATCTGCGAACAACCTAAGAGAACTGCTCAGATTGTAACCCAGGTCATTTATATAGATCAGGAACAGCAGAGGTCCCAGGACGCTTCCCTGGGGAGCACCTGATATCACTTCAGCTTTACTCGATGATTTGCCGTCTATTACTACGAACTGCGACCTTCCCGACAGGAAATCAGGAATCCAGTCGCACACCTGAGACGATACCCCATAGGCCCGCAGCTTGATTAGAAGTCGCTTGTGAGGAACGGTGTCAAAAGCTTCCCGGTAAATCTAGAAATACGGAATCAACTTGAGATCCCCTGTCGATAGCGGCCATTACTTCGTGCGAATAAAGAACTAGCTGCGTTGCACAAGAGCAATGTTTTCTGAAACCATGCTGATTATGTATCAATAGATCGTTTCCTTCGAGGTGATTCATAATGTTTGAATACAGTATATGCTCCAAAACCCTACTGCAAACCGACGTAAATGATATAGGTCTGTAGTTAGATGGATTACTCCTACTACCCTTCTTAAACACTGGTGCGACCTGCGCAATTTTCCAATCTGTAGGTACAGATTTATCGGTGAGCTAGCGGTTGTATATGAGTGGTAAGTAGGGAGCTATAGTATCAGCGTAATCTGAAAGGAACCTAATCGGTATACAATCTGGACCTAAAGACTTGCCCGTATCAAGCGATTTGAGTTGCTTCGCAACCCCTAAGGTATCTACTTCTAAGAAACTCATGCTAGCAGCTGTTCGTGTTCCAAATTCTGGAATATTCCATTCGTCTTCCTTGGTGAAGGAATTTCGGAAAACTGCGTTCAATAACTCCGCTTTAGCGGCACAGTCGTCGGTAATAGTACCATCGGCACTGCGCAGCGAAGGTATTGACTGCGTCTTGCCGCTTGTGTACTTTACATACGACCAGAAATTCTTCGGAATCCATTATCCCTGCCTCCCAGAGTACGCCCCCTCGATAGTATTTATGCAAGCAGTGAAAATAAATAAATCCTACTAACCCTGTACTCAGGTTACGTAACACAACAATCATCTCTCGGCCCTGCGCAGGGCCATGAAGAACTACAATCCGTGACGTAGTTCTCCCAGGCTCAGTGTTGTGAAATACTGCACTGCTACGGTCGCAGGTTCGAATCCTGCCTCGGGCATGGATGTGTGTGGTGTCCTTAGGTTAGTTAGGTTTAATTAGTTCTAAGTTCTAGGCGACTGATGACCTCAGATGTTAAGTCGCATAGTGCTCAGAGCCATTTGAACCATTTTTTTAAGGCCAGTACATTACGCATGCTGCATCTTGAACAATGTCATACGCGGTAAACCATTCGAATGTAATATTTCGCTGACGACAAAATTTTAAGCAGTTGTCATATATGGCCATTTTTTTCCCCCAAACGTTGAGGCAAATTCTCACTTCTGTTTTCAGTTACCCTTCGTTCTCTTTTGCTTTCTAGCGCAGTCACGTAACATTTGTGTTACCATATTCCTCAATTCTTCACCCATCTCTTCTCTTACGTTCATTACTGTCACGGTCCACAATCTAAACTTACCAGCCTGTAATATATCTCCACTATTCTACTAGTCATAATAAATATAAATACTATTTTTTATATATTTCAGTATCAGTTCTATCTGTATTTGGAAATACAGCGTTAAACTTTTTCGTTCATCAGTGAACCATTACTCGAGTCGATCTGAAATGATTCATGAATAACATTCGCACATTCTGTGCTATTCATAACTGTTCAGCTTCGAACAGTCTGCGTCCTTAAGTGCCGTTCACACTAAGTCATCTGTTAGCGGTATGACTTAGAGTAAAATGGACGCTTACATTAAGGACACAGAATGTTCGAAGTTGAATTTACGACAAGCTCACAATAGCCATGGAGGTAATGGTTCGATGAAGTACGGGAAAGTTCGAAACTACTCATCACTAACCCAAATTGTCAGTGTAACTGAGACTGGAAAATAAGTAATAAATTGAAACAGTTGCGATTCTTTTAACAATACAGTGTTGGAATTCCACAAATATATTGTTTCTGCCTGCTACAGCTATTAGTGTTTTTATTATTTCTACATGTTGGTATCAACATTACATGTAACAAAATTTGGAAATTTGTGGTAAGGACTATGGGACCAAACTGCTGAGGTCATCGGTCCCTGGGCTTACGCACTACCTAATCTAACTTAAACCAACTTACGCTAAGGACAACACACACATCCATGCCCAAGGGAGGACTCGAACCTCCGACGGGAGGATCCGTAGACGTAACACCTCTTGCATTATGTAAAAAATGGTTCAAATGGCTCTGAGCACTATGGGACTCAACTGCTGTGGTCATTAGTCCCCTAGAACTTAGAACTACTTAAACCTAACTAACCTAAGGACATCACACTCATCCATGCCCGAGGCAGGATTCGAACCTGCGACCGTAGCAGTCGCACGGTTCCGGACTGCTCGCCTAGAACCGCGAGACCACCGCGGCCGGCTTTCATTATGTATGTCGACCCATTTCCTCAACCGAGGTCGCTGGAAGACAGTTTCACCACCAATGTCCAGCAATGGGAGGAGAGTAGTGGCAAAAGACGCCTGATCTACATAGTCTTTGCGCTAACGTCCTGGATTAAATTCCAAACCTCTCCACATTGCCTCATGGGGCACTGTTGATGGTGATCCTTCCGTTGGATGGGTACGGTTCCTTTGGTGTTATTCGAGACGAATGGGCTATGTGGAACCACTGGGTTTCAACACAAACATAACACTGCACTGTACGTACACCCATTGCAGTCAGACTTAAAACCACACACCACAAGGAGGAGTGCCGTTGTGTACGGGGGGGGGGGGTCTCCCAGCTAACGGCGCCACACCTCTCTTTTTGTGTATGTCGCACTGAATGTAATTTAAAATATGAAGAATGTTTGGGTGGCTGTAAGAGACAGCTTTATAGCCATTAAGTTGCCAGGATTAGTAAATAAAATAAATTATACGAGAGCTTAAAGAGAAAAATGCTAACCAGTTAGTCCTGACTTGAGTATATTTGACAGGTCCAAAATATGGGACGTCAATAATGTTTGGCTGCCGCGTCGAGATATTGCGTCACTGGACAGAGATGCTGCTGGCTCCAAAAAACAAATTTCCTCGAACTACGTGCGCCCGCGGCAACCGCAACCATAATGAGTGCTAATGGGAACTCCGCCAGGCAGGTTCGTGACTCACAGCTTCCCAGAAGAGCGTCGTCTGTCCACTGTTTACACAGGGCGGCTCCTCCGCATTTGACCAGGCCGGTTAGTCATTCAGCTGTCGACGCGAAATGGCAATCCTCACTCGCTATACATGCCATCTCTTACGTCGATCATGTGTAGAATTTTGGGACACGTATTATGTTCGAGTACAATGACTTTTCTGGAGACTAGAAATTTACTCTGTAGGAATCAGCATGGGTTTTGAAAAAGACGATCGTGTGAAACCCATCTCACGCTATTCGTCCACGAGACTCAGAAGGCCACAGACACGGGTTCACAGGTAGATGCCGTGTTTCTTGACTTCCGCAAGGCATGCGATACAGTTCCCCCAGTCGTTTAATGAACAAAGTAAGAGCATATGGATTATCAGACTAATTGTGTGATTGGATTGAGGAGTTCCTAGATAACAGAACGCAGCATGTCATTCTCAATGGAGAGAAGTCTTCCGAAGTAAGACTGATTTCAGGTGTGCCGCAAAGGAATGTCGTAGGACCGTTGCTATTCACAATATACATAAATGACCTTGTGGATGACATCGGAAGTTCACTGAGGCTTTTTGCGGATGATGCTGTAGTATATCGAGAGGTTGTAACAATGGAAAATTGTACTGAAATGCAGGAGGATCTGCAACGAATTGACGCATGGTGCAGGGAATGGCAATTGAATCTCAATGTAGACAAGTGTAATGTGCTGCGACTACATAGGAAGAAAGATCCTTTACCATTTAGCTACAATATAGCAGCTCACAAATGGAAGCAGTTAACTCCATAAATTGCGTGTAGGCATTTAGGAGTGATTTGAAAGGGTAAAGCAGATGCCAGACTGAGACTCATTGGAAGAATCCTAAGGAAATTCAATCCGAAAACAAAGGAAGTAGGTTACAGTACATTTGTTTGCCCACTGCTTGAATATTGCTCAGCAGTGTGGGATCCGTACCAGATAGGGTTCATAGAAGAGAGAGAGAAGATCCAACGGAGAGCAGCGCGCTTCGTTACAGGATCATTTAGTAATCGCGAAAGCGTTATGGAGATTATAGATAAACTCCAGCGGAAGGCTCTGCAGGAGAGACGCTCAGTAGCTCGCTATGGGCTTTTGTTGAAGTTTATAGAACGTACCTTCACCGAAGAGTCAAGCAGTAAATTGCTCCCTCCTACGTATATCTCGCGAAGAGACCATGAGGATAAAGTCAGAGAGATCATAGCTCACACGGAGGCATACCGACAATCTTTCTTTCCACGAACAATACGAGACTGGAATAGAAGGGAGAACCGATAGAGGTACTCAGGGTTCCCTCCGCCACACACCGTCAGGTGGCTTGCGGAGTATGGATGTAGATGTAGAGGTTAGATGCATCTAGATAGCTTCCGGGATCCGACCACTGGACTGGAAAATGAAAGAAGACAGATTATTATTTATCGTCCCGCCGATTACGAGGTCATGAGAGACAGAGCACAAGCTAGGATTGAGACTGCATAAAGAAGGAAATTGACGCTGTCCTTTCAAAGGAGCCACCACGGCATTCGTCTTAAATAATTTATAGGGAAATCACGGAAAACCTATCTGGATAGCAGAACGGGGATTTGAACAGGCTTCCTCCCAAATATGACCCCAACTTCTTACTACAACAACGCCTCAATCGCTGACTCAAAAATGTGCACCACTAATAGACAATACACACCTCCACAACTTCCATACAGATCTTCACAAAGACGAAGCCTTGGTAATACCTCAAAGTAATGTTGGTCGAGAGTCAGCACAAATTTGAAACATTTCAGGTTTCCAAAGAAACAAATGAAGTTCGATTGCGTTAATGAAACCTCGCCAGATCTTTCTTCCACCAAACAATAATTCCAGTTAGATTAAAAACTCTACGATCTAATGCGAGGTGTCTGCCTAACTAATACGAGGTGTTTGCCTATCAATCGCGAATGCCAAAAAAAAAGAATGTTCAAATGTGTGTGAACTGCTGAGGTCACCAGTCCCTAAGCCTACACACTACTTAACCTAAATTACCCTAAGGACAAACACACACACCCATGCCCGAGGGACGACTCGAACCTCCGCCGGGACTAGCCGCACAGTCCATGACTGCAGCGCCACAGACCGCTCGTCTCATCCCGCGCGGCGCGTATGCACTAAGCCGCATCACATGCCTACAAATACCGAAAGAACTGATCTGAATTCCAAGCTTGCATGTACAGGAGTAGGACAAAAATTTGAGAACACTGCTAGAAATGCATGTTTGAACATAAATGCAGTTGCTAGCCAAGCCTGAAAGTTGTGGTATTGTATTTGACCAAGAGCGGTACGTGCGCAATGCCCTCGATAAGCAGCAAGTATCAGTCTCAGTCAGGTCAGCTGTGAGCATATTATGTCGGAGCCAAGTGAATTCAAAGTTGGGCAAATTCTCGGTGCTTGTATGGTGGGTACTTTTGTAACAAAGGGCGCTGAAGTTTTTGTTGTTTCAGGAGGCACTGAATCGAAGATTTACTCCGCATACAAGGAAATCGGAAAAACTTCATCCGCTGTATCATATCGCGGACTAAACAGGAATGTGACGAAAAATAAGGGGATGACAGCTGCAAAAGTCACTGCAGATAGACGCTTTCTCGAACCCTGCCTCCATCACAACAACACGAAGGGAGCTTCATAGGCAGGGAACTGCCGGGCTAGCTGGAATTCCAAAACCACTCATTAGTGATGCAAATGCCCCTCCCGCTCCCAAGAATACGTGATGCGGAAGCCGTAGAACCTGGACTATGAAGCAATGGAAGAATGTCACTTAGTCGTATGAGTCTTGTTTCATACTCAAAAATGGTTCAAATGACTCTAAGCACTATGGGACTTAACATCTGAGGTCATTAGTCCTCTAGACTTAGAACTACTTAAACCTAACTAACCTAAGGACATCCCACACATTCATGCCCGAGATAGGATTCGAACCTGCGACGTAGCAGCAGCGCGGTTCCGGACTGCTTCATACTCTTTCCAACTTCTGGCAGAGTTTACATTCTTAGAAACAAACACTGCTAGGATTCGGTGATGGTTTGGGCAGCCTTACGTGGTCTTCTATGGGCCCCACGACTACTCTGCTAGATCACGTTACTGCCAAGGATCATGTGAACATTTCGGCAGATCAGGTCCATCCCACGGTACATTGTTTGTTTCCCAATGGTAATGTTTTGTTCCAAGACGACAGCGTCCCCGATGACGAGGTTCGCATCGTCCAGGACTGGTTTTGTGAGCACAAGGGTGAATTGTTCACATCTCCCCTGGCCACCACATCATCAGATTTCAATATTACTGGGCGCTTGTCGTCAGTTTGGAGAGAAGGGTGCGTGATCGCTGTCAACTTTCATCAACGTTACGTGAATTTGGCACTATTATGCAGGAAGAGCGGTACAAGGTTCCCTTGGAAACCATTCATGGCCCTGGTTATCCATTCCGAGACGACTGGAAGCTTATTTGAATGCCCAACGGATTTCCTACACCGCATGAGGCATGGGAATGTGTTTATGGAACTTCCATATTTTTGTTCACCTGATGAACACAGCTGCAATCTAACATAAGCTTTCCATTCTGCGAGAATAAGTCTGTGGATCACTAATCTACGACATCAGAAACGTGCAACACTGTCAAGCGCAACATTCACCCCAGCAGGCCCTCAACTCGCCTCCTACGGCCAGGACGGCTGCTGGCCAATTTCTGCATATTCCGACCTCCAAACAACTTCAGAACTGAAACTTCCTGGCAGATTAAAACTGTGTGCTGAACCGAGACTCGAACTCGGGACCTTTGTATTTCGCGGGCAAGTGCTCTGCTAGTAGAGAACTTGCCCGAGAAAGGCAGAGGTCCCGAGTTCGAGTCTCGGTCCGGCACACAGTTTTAATCTGCGAGGAAGTTTCATATCAGTGCCGCACACCACTGCAGAGTGAAAATCTCATTCTGGAAACTTCAGAACTGTTTAAACATTCGAGCTTTGGGCATTCTCGGCTATCCTCGCTTCCCACTGAAAAAAAAGTATCTGGAAGGGACTGCCTCCTGCTATGACTGGTCTCAAGCGAATCTCCAACCTAAATCGTGTTGGAAAACTACTCGACGTCATAGAAAGTCACCAAATCTTAATACACCGCTGAGCCAAAACATTATGACCGATTCACTAAACCTTAATACACTGCTGAGCCAAAACATTGACCAATTCACTAAACCTTAATACACCGCTCAGCCAAAACATTATGACCACCTATTTAATTGCGTGTTAGTCCGCTATGCAGACATAATACAGCAGCGATTTTGCTTGGTATGGGTTCTTCAAGTACTTGATAGGATTCCAGAAGTATATGGCACGAGATGTCTACGTACAGATCAAGCAATTCTCGCAAATTACGGGATGGTGGTTTACGGTCATGCAGCTGGCGCCCGATATGTGTTCCAGTGGGTACAGGTCAGGCGCATTTGCTGACCAAGACATCAATGTGAGTTCAGTATAATGCCCCTCGAACCACTGTATCACGTTTCTGACCTTGCAACACGGACACTTACCGTGTAGGGAGATGTCATCGCCGTAGGGGAAGACTTCAAGCACAAAGCGATACAGGTGATCCACAATAAAAAGAGTTCACTGCTGTCATGATGCCTCGATTAACACCACAGATTCCATGGGAGCCCAACTCAATGCACCCGATAGCATAATTCTGTCCTCACCGACCTGCATCTGTGGCGCGATGCATGATTCGTACAGCCATTTGCCTGGATGACGGCATGTAAGGACCCAACCATCAATAAAAAATGCTCGACAGGTGACACCTCTCTATTGATCCACGGTGAAAACTCAGTGGTGCTGTGCACGCTGCAGTCATAACTAATGACGTCACTGCGTCAACACAGAAACGTGTAGGGATCGTGTAATGTGGCGCCAGTATTGTACTCTGTCGTCAGACTTGCCACAGATCGCTGCCTATCCTGGATTACATAGTGGGGGATCCTCCGATGTGTTTGTGATGAGGCAGGGTAGTCCAATACCATAGGGCCTACTCGTTATTTCACCATCCTTCAAACACTGTCCATAGGAGCTGACGACACTAGTACGCCAATAGGCTACCAGCTTCGCCGTTTCAGAGATTCTCGATTCCAGCCGCACCGCTACAACTATGTGCCCTTTGTCAAAGCCGCTTATTTCAGTGGATTCCCGCATCTGCGGCTCATAATTTCGCTACAATGACTGCCCAAGAGTCTTTCTTCAGTTTACATTCTTTCCTTACTGCGTCACGTGCCCGCAACACTACCAGGAGGCATTCAACCTCGCGTTGGGCAGTGGTCATAATGTTTTGCCTCAGCCGGCCGGTGTGGCCGAGCGGTTCTAGCCGCTACAGTCTGGAACCGCGCGACCGCTACGGTCGCAGTCTCGAATCCTGCCTCGCGCATGGATGTGTGTGACGTCCTTAGATTAGTTAGGTTTAAGTAGTTCTAAGTTCTAGGGGACTGATGACCTCAGCAGTTAAGTCCCATAGTGCTCAGAGCCATCTTGTTTTGCCTCGTCAGTGCAGAGCACAGCAGACGTTGGCCAGAGCCTTCAGCATGTGTATCTACCCCACAGCGTACTTTACGCAGATTAAAACCAACCCATCAGCTCCAGGTTTCCAGACAAAGCCAAGCCACTAACCCTTTGATCTCTGGAGGAGAGTTAATTCTAGTTCCATATATTCGCTTTAAACTCGCCGGCGAGTGCTACGAGGGCCGTTCGAAAAGTCCCTGCAAAGTCCGACAGATGGTACCACCGGTGCGTATCGAGGTCATGTTTATTTAGTAGCATCTCTGGAAAGAACGCACACCTTCGACCATAAATTGTCGAAGATGCACATCAAGTTTCAGCCATATTGGTCTATTTCTTTGTGTTTGGCATTCGTGTGAATCAAGGAAGTCGAGTGATTGTCAAAAAATGGACGAAAAAGCATTTCGTGTGGTGATTAAACATTACTTATAAAAGGTAAAACGCCTCAGGAGACTAAAGATAAGCTTGATAAACATTACGGTGACTCTGCACGTTCGATTAGAACAGTTTATAAGTGGTTTCAAAATTTTCGGAGTGACCATATGGGCACAACTGATGCTGAACGTTCTGGACGCCCTGTGGAGGTTACGACTCCAGAAATCATTAATAAAATCCATGATATGGCGATGGATGGCGGAAGAGTTACGGTGCGTGAGATTGCTAGTGCTGTGGGCATCTCGAATAAACGGGTACACAATATTTTGCATAAACATTTGGACATGAGAAAGCTATCCACAAGATGGGTTCCGTGATTGCTCACGCTTGACCAAAAACGGAATCGTGTGAAGTGTTGCAAGGATTGTTTGCAGCTGTTCAGGAAGAATCCGTAGGACATGGATACATTACTATACTCTTGACACTAAACAACAATATAAACAATGGGTTACGAAGGGAAAATCACCACCAAAAAAGGCGAAGACAGTTCCTTCGGCCGGAAAGGTTATGGCGACTGTCTTTTGGGACTCGCAAGGGATAATTCTCATCGACTATCTGGAAAAGGGTAAAACTATTACTGGTGAATATTATTCATCATTATTGGACCGTCTGGAAACAGAGCTGCACGAAAAACGCTGGTGATTGGACCGCAAAAAAGTCCTTTTCCATCACGACAATGCACCGGCACACAATTCAGCAGTTGTGGTCGTAAAATTAATGGAAATAGGATTCCAATTCGTTTCACATCCCCCCTATTCTCCATACTTGGCTCCCTCGGACTACTATTTGTTCCCCAATTTGAAGAAATGGCTGGCGGGACAAAGATTTTATTCAAAGGAGGAGGTGAATGCAACAACTAATAGCTATTTTGCAGACTTGGACAATTCCTATTATTCGGAAGGGATCAAAAAATTAGAACAGCGTTGGACGAAGTGTGTAAGTCTAAAAGGATACTATGTCGAAAAATAAAAAAGGTTTACCCCAAACACGTAAGTAGTTGTTATTTTTGCACGGACTTTTCAAACGCCCCTCGTATTGACGTCATCTCCGACCTCGCCGTCTGCTCGTGCTCGGGAACTCGAATCGCGAGTTTCGGCCACTGGCCGTTTAACCGAAAACTCGTCACGTGAGTCTGTTATAGGGTACAAGTGGACCTGACCCACGCAGAAAGGAGTGTGAATACAAGAGTTCGCAATTATAACTGCAGGATCGGGCATGCCACTACATACATAACTATCGGGCATGACGATTATTATACATCAGTACAATCAGTGATCGGTTAACAGTGAAATTTGTTCTGTGTGTGTGTGTGTGTGTGTGTGTGTGTGTGTGTGTGTGTGTGTGTGTGTGTGTGTGCCTTTACATGTACACTCCTTCGAGACGTTACTGAGTCTTTGACGACAGTACAAGAAAACGTGACACAAGGATGCAAATACAGAAATGAGTGATAACCTTCCCAAATCGCTGTTAGTACATGAAGGCAAATTGCCACAACCTAAAAAATACAGAAATGGTACGCTTTTTGGTCACTGGGCGGAATTTGTAAGTTTTTCGCTTGAAGTGTGGACTATGGTATCGAATTCTTTCGAGAGATCACTCCACCTCCAGTGTAACAAATCTGGAAGTGTATACAATGCATCGCTTAATTCTCGTTTTGCGTACTACGCAGTCTCAGAAAACATGGCGTCGTTAAAGGCTGTCTGATCCCATTAATTGATCATTTCGCCTTATCAGTGCTGCTTTAAAACAGGAAGATTGTGTACTCAACTTCAGATCTAAGTCGCTTTACACTTCTGAACGCTCTAGTGACAGAGTGAGTCGATAAGCATGAAGTGACTGCAGCACCACAGTCCTCAGACTCCCATACTCGCATAACTTCAGTGGGAAAGAAGGAAGATGATATAGCACTGACGCAACAATGTTTCCTTGATTTGCGAAGCATGCAACTCGTGACACTGCACTCGAATTCGCTCCATTTCTGATATCTGCTCTGGGGATCGCACTCCCACGATGCGACAGTGTGTCTGGCCAGATTCGAAAAAATCTCAGGCCAATAAAATATGAATCCGATAACAACTCTGAAAACTTTCACCTTGTGGCTCAGAAATCATATGTTACAATAGGTCAATGAAGGGTCGTGTGTGGACGCCTCCGTGGGTGAAGTACACCTCTTTAGACTCAATTGCAAGTAATGCAGGTTTTCGACTCCATTGGTAGGATTCTGGGAAAACGTAGTCACTCTACAAAGGAGATGTCTTACAAAAGCATTCGTGGCTCAAGTCTTTGGGACCCACACGAAATAGGACTAACAGGGAATAGAGAGCGTATAGAGAGAAGGGCAGAATGTATGGTCACCGTTTTGTTTCGCCCATGGGAAAGCGTCATGGAAATGGTGAAAAATCGGAATGGATAGATGATTGAAGATAGAAACCAAGTATATCATGAAAGCCTACTTGCAAAGTTCGAAGAATCAAAGTTGAGTGAAGAACCTAGGACTATGCTACAGCCCCATATGTATCGTTCCCGTAGGGACGACGAAGATATATTTAGACTAATTACAGTGCCTACAGATGTATTTAAGCAGTTGTTCTTCTTGTGTACCATGCGAGAATGTAATGGGAAGAAAGCCTAATACGTGGTACAGTGGAGAGTAGCTTCTAACCACACTACGCCAAAACTCACATATCTTAACTGCCAGAGAAAAATTAGTACACCTGGAAGAACAATGTCGACTTTCATCCGATGAAGGCGTATGTCCCCTGGGGATAGTAGATGTACTGATAATAGTTACAACGTCGTCTGCCAACAGATAGCGGAGAGGCATGCTCGGAATGCTCACAGCCAGAAGGCGCAGTTTGGTGCAAACGTGTAAAGCAAGCAGGCAGCCATGCCTGCGGTCAACTGGACGAGTTTGAAAGGGGTCAAATTGTAGCTTTCCGAGAGGTGGGATGTACAAAAATGGTTCAAATGGCTCTGAGCACTATGGGACTTAACATCTGTGGTCGTCAGTCCCCTAGAACCTAGAACTACTTAAACCTAACTAACCTAAGGACATCACACACATCCATGCCCGAGGCAGGATTCGAACCTACGACCGTGGCAGTCGCGCGGTTGCGGACTGAGCGCCTAGAACAGCTAGACCACCGCGGCCAGCGGTGGGATGTTCCTTTCGGGGAATTGCCACACCTGTTGGACGCGCTGCGTCAGTTGTGCAACAAGTTGTGAACATTCTCACACCAGTAGGAGAGGTTCCGGACGTTCACGCAGCACATAAACCCGCCAGGATCGTCGGATTGTAAGCACATATGAGAGGTCTTGTGAGCCCAGATGTGTCAAAACCAATTGTCGCAAACTGGTTATTAGTAGTGGGACATAGCACAACTCAGCCCGTCTTCCACTGACGCCACAGAAACGACGTGCACGGCTTGACTGGTGCCATCAGATCATCTGTTGGAAGATGGAATGGCGCACCGTGGTCTTCAGCGATGAAAGTAGATTCTGCCTGGATGGTCGTTTGCACGTACAACATAGAACTGGCGAGCGCTGTCTCGTAGAGTGCATTTGTCCAAGACATACTTGCCCCATCCGAGGCTAGGGGTGCGATAAGCTACTATTCTCGTTCATCTTTGATGTTTCTAAAGGGGACGCTAACCAGCGCGAATCATGTTTAGAATGTCGATAGACCCGTTCTTTTGCCACTCTTGCAACAGGAAGGTGATGTGTTGTTCCAACAGGATAATTCTCCCCCAGACACTGCCCGAGAAACTCGACTTGCTCTGCAAGAGGTACAGCAACTTCCGCGGCCAGCACGGTCTCCGGACTTGTCTCCAATCTAGCACGTGGTGGGACGAGAGGTGACTCGTCAACCGACAACTCTCAAAGAACTACGTGAATAGATCGAGCAGGGAGGGCGTGCGTATCCCACGACAGCATTCGTCATCTGTACGATTGACTGGATGCCAAAGTGTGGTTCACCATGGGTCGAAACCTAGTACCACAGAACCGCTTGTGCTCTCGATCTGCAATTGTAATCATTTCATGTACTCCATGTGCACTGTTGCAACAATAAATCTTGAGTGGATTGGGAACATGTGAAAGGGAGTGCTAATATTTTTCCGGCATGACAACGTGATTTATTATTTTTTATTTTTAATAAAGCATGAGATCTTTAATTATTATTTGCATTTTGCCCACACACGCACGGGAGAATTATTTCTTACCACTTTTAGAGTTTGCATTGTAGTCTGGGTCGTGGCTCTGGATCTCGGCTATTCAACTGAAAATAGAAATCTTAAAACTATGTGCTCCGCTGCAACGTCTGGCGGCTGTAAAAAAAAGTTATTATAATTGTTTATGGAGTTTTTCGCTTCCACTAATTTTATATGTTTAGATTGCCACGTAGTGGCGTCGTTGGCTGCAACGGCCGCCGCAATTGTTGCGCTGTAAATTACTAAAAATGCAGTTATTTCGAGGAAGCGGACATGAGATAGGGCTCATTCAACGGCACTCGCCAAGATGTCCGTCTACTCGCAACGAAGACAAGAGAAGAAGAGAGGGCGGCTAAAATAAGACAAATGATAGCTCCTTTTTCAGCTGTCTGGTCCATTCCTGCTTCGAGTGCATCTTTTTATTCTCTGCACTCGAAAATGATTCACAGAATTTTAGATGATAATAATACGCATGAGAGAAAATTGTATCTGGCTGAGCAGTTACTATTCACGTATAATCTAATATTAAAATGTTTTTTTCTTTCACTGTCATTTCCAACCTATTTGTAATATTTCACTGGGGACGGTACACACTCAACAGTCATTGTGCATGACACACGGGCCTAGTTGCAGAGTGCCTAGCTTATGGCTTCCAGGGACAAAAAAAAAAAAAAAAAAAAAAAAAAAAAAAAAAAAAAAAAAACCACCATATAATTACTGACAGAATTTCAAAATTTAAAATGCTGTCATAATCTGCTCATTAAGAGATATAATCTTACGACAAACGTTTAACTCAATAATACAAGTTTTATACTTAGAAACTCTGTACGTATCTCGAGTCAGTGTAACTTACTGGCCGCAAATACCCATATCAGACTCATCCAGTATTTGATGAGAGCACTTACTGACTTGCAACAGACTTTGCACATGATTTCAAACCTTTACGAAACATTTTCTCGCTGATATATTCTCAGCAAAATATTGAAAGAGAAAAGTTTATCGCTTATTACATGTTCGCTGTTCATGCAGTATACCTTCAGCATCAGGTGTGATGTTTTAATATATTTCTTCTTTACTATTAAGTATATTCGTAACACATTTTTCAGACAGTGTCCTCATGCACCACTGAACGTATCTGCAAAATTATATTATTGTACGACACGTAGTTCAGGAGATATGGCGTTGTAAAGATTGAGCTGCGTGGAAAACCAGCGCCTGCTTAAAACAGAGTGCAAGTTACTCTCTCAGTGTCTGATAATTAGAGAATCTGGCGGCTCACAACAAACTTTAAAAATAATTTCAAACATTTACTGAACCCTTTCACACTTTGAAAGTTTTACATGCTTAACTTCAAATGTTTAACACATTAACTTGTTTGTAAAGTAATCGGACGTTCGAAGCTGTTTTATAGTTAGGCGGTTTACTCGTATATTGCATAAATCGGGTTCCACACATTCTCAATACCCATATTACTTCTTAACCGGTGGCTGCGTGCATCTCCTCAAGTTTCCTGCTAGAGGAGTTAGTCATTGTGTGCTCAGTGAAGCTCTATGTCAACAACATGGCGAATACGAACAAATCCTGCCATTCACTTGACATTCGTTTGCAGAGTATGGATATAGATGTAGATAAATATCAACTTGATATCAGACAACTCTTGAGCTAGATTTACGAGGACACTTCAGCTTTAATTGTTCTGGATAAATAGCCCCAGATACCCGACTTACCACTTTCCTGTGACTGGTGGCAGATGCACCTGTATATATATGTCTGTTCATAACATTACCTTTATTTCAGGATCAGTTCTATACCGTCCGTCTAAAAAGTTCCCGAGACTGATTTTATTCCTGACGTATAAACGACGTCAGAGCAGTACCTACGATGGCTGTTTGAATTTAGAACTGTTAATAACAGATGTACTTCACAGTCAGTTGTGACCGGACAGTGTTAAAAGTAGAGGACGTGCGGCCGTAATGTGTCAGCGAAGTTGTACCTTGAGTCATGGAGAAACATGTCTAAATTAGGTGTTCAAAATAATCAGTAGAATGTTTTGAAAAAAGAGAAAAGTCTTTGCAAAGGGGGGGAGGGGGGGGGGGGGGAGACTGACGCGTGGACGCTTGCCGCGAATTGCGAGACTGTGTTAGCAATACGAACCTACTACTAAACGAGGGAGTGCAGAAATTCACATGAAAGATCAACGCTCTGACGACATAAACTACATGCAGTCAATGTGACGCATAAGTTGAACAACATCACAAAGAACAACTTCTGTGACAGCTTCACATGGTTGTACTAAAGTTCTGTGCGTTCTTCTCAATATTTTTTTTTTTGGGGGGGGGGGGGGGGGGGGTACTACGTGAAACATCCGAAGCATTAAAATCACCATCTCGAATTTTCTTTACTTTTTATGAAAGAAAATATAATTTGGAAATTTTTAGCAAAATTAACCTTTGTCATCCAAAGCAGCGACAATGAGAAATTGTCAAAAATTAAACAACCGATCCATCATGTGCTGTGAAAATAAGTTCGGAACATTTCCACGGGAGTTTCACAGCTTACGTCAACATTTGGTCCGAACTCTTCGAGAGAAGTTACGCACAGCTGCTAACTTGTACGATGTAAACCATCTTACTTGTGAGTACACCGCGACATCCTTCATTGCTGTCCATTCAAAATTACCCATGTCCACGAGTTGCTTCCTGTTGACCTGGCAGCAAGAGAAACCTATGCTTTAGAATTTCTTGCTCGCATGGAAGTGGACAATGATTGGCCGCGGAAGATTTTGTCGACAGACGAAGCCCACTTCCATCTGACTGGATATGTCAATGCACAGAATTGTCGAATATGGGCAACGGGAAACCCACACGCAAATCAACCAGTGCCACTTCATCCTGAAAAGATCACTGTGTGGTGCGAGTTTACGACATCATTTATCATAGGGCCATATTCTTTCGAAGAGACAGGTGCTTCAGGTCCTGTTACCTGTACCGTCACTGGTAAGCGCTATGAGCGTCTTCGCGCAACTACGTCATTCTAGCTCTCCAACAGCGTGGATGTGTGAATGGGATCATTTTTATGCAAGATGGCGCACCTCCGCACATTGCAAATCCAGTGAAGCAGCTGCTGAAGCGCCATTTGGGAAATGCTAGAATTATCAGCCGCCATTTCCCTACAGCCTGGCCGTCCCGATCACCGGATCTTAATCCGTGTGACTTCCGCCTGTGGGGCTATCTGAAAGATGTTGTGTTCAGTGTTCCGACCGCAAACTTAGCTGCATTTAATGCAGGCATTGCGCAACACATTCTGATCGTGACCCCGGAAACACTTCGATCAGTTGTGAACATGCTGTTAATCGATTTCAACTTATTGCAGGAAACGGTGGACAGCATACTGAACATGTTTTGCGGCCTGTCCGAGTGGCCGAGCGGTTCTAGGCGCTACAGTCTGGAACCGCGTGATCGCTACGGTTGCAGGTTCGAATCCTGCCTCGGGCTTGGATGTGTGTGATGTCCTTAGGTTAGTTAGGTTTAAGTAGTTCTTAGTTCTAGGGGACTGATGACCTACGCAGTTGAGTCTCACACTGCTCAGAGCCATTTGAAGTATGTTTTGCGCCAGTCACACGGAAATTACTAATCCGATTTGATTTTTATTTATGCTTTTTATGCGGTTTTTGGCCTCAGGACAATTGAAAACCGATTTTTGCCATCCGATGTGATATGACCCTGCCGTGAGTAGTACAGTTTGTTTAACGTCAAACGTATACCTTAGGCATTGTTCTATGGTTCATTTGTCATTTGTAGTCGACCACTATTAAATTATGATTTCTACATTTTGTAACTATTTATTTTTCTTCTGTCGTATGTTTTCCCCTTCTCCAATAATATTCCGTTGCAATTTGACTTCATTCTGACCAGTGGTGTTATTTCTATGGCGATTTGAAAGTTTAATTATAATCACCCTGTACTTACTTTCACTTCAGTAATCTCCTCAATCTGATCACTCTGCAAAAACCACACGGTAAGTAAACAATGTGAAAAAAATTTGCGGACACAAGTTCCTGAAACTACATAGCACAGTCTACGCACAGACTGCTGCATTTCACTGCTTTCGTAGAAGTACTTCAGCGTACCGCTTGCAGTTACTGTCATGCAATAGCATCAGTGGTGTCCCGCGAAAGGCACTGGTGCTTCAAAAAAATAAATAATAAAATTTTGGTTTTAGGCAGAAACCACTACGTCTCAAAGGGTTAACCCAGTCTCGAACTTTTTAGACTGAGTCTTTGCAAGGAACGCATCATATACAAGTTCCCCTACATTTCACAACAATTTTCTAACGTCGTGACCTCCAAGTACACGACTGCGTCGTCTGCGGATGTAGTGTTATGTATGTGTACAGATAGTTTCGAATAAGCATGAAGAACGAGTTCACTATATGGCTGTGCAAAGTAGTGGCTGCTGAGAAAGATTCCGTTTGTAAGTTCCGGAAATAACGACTGGTCTCAGCTCTTTCGGAAAATGGGAGTGGCAGTAGTGGATGCCCTGGTGATTCCAGTGTCCCGGCCGCCATATGGCGCACGTGTGTACACACGGCGCGTGGGCGGGGATCCCGTCAAGTCAAGGACAAGGCGCACACGTGACTCGCCCCCCCCCCTTATTTGCATAATGGCCCGACGGGCAGCCAGCGCACATCTGTTGTTGCCTGTTCCACCGGGCAGTCGGGAACTCCACTTCCAAACCGAACGCAAACAATCCGCGCTGTTTGATACTCCTAGTAAGCACAGCCCGTCGCACTGTAATCTACACCTATAACTTCAGTCTGAATTTCGACGTTCGCTTGCATGTAATTTTATTAAGCATATTGAAAGCTAATGTTGAAGCATTACCATCGCAGGTGTGTTTCCTCGAGTCAGTAAGTCCTGCTGCGCAACTGGAGCTGTACTTCGTACAGTAAGCACACCGCACAAAAAAGTTAACCACCCTCACAAGACACCACCCACTGTCATTTAACATAGCCCCCCGCCGTGGTAACGGCCTCATTTCGTCGAGAGACAGTCCACACTTTGTGCCATATCCAGGTGATCTACTTATTGTAGATCGCACATAGCTACCAAACTGCGAAGATATTGAGTGCTACGTTGTACTCACTGTCCTAAACAATCCTAGATATCATCAGCAGGACAAAGATCGGGTGCTGTAGCGGACCTTCCGAGGTGTGATAGACTTCCTTGTTTTTTTATCGACCAGAAATGTACAGGAAGCAGATAAAAATATGGAAACTCCAAAAACATAACACGTTACCACGTCTAACGTGATTTACGAAAGTTGGTTGGCATTTAAAACAGCTTCCAATCGTCTAGGATTGAATAAGTACAGGTCCTGTATGGTTTTCAAGATACTCTTATACCATTCTTCTTGCAAAATAGAGGCAAGTTCGTGTGATGGCGTTGCATGTGGATAAGAGGCTGCGCACACTGCTCTCCAAAGCAGTCCACAAAGGCTCAATAATATTGAGGTTTCCAGACTTTGATGGCCACCAGAATTCGACAATTCATCCACGTCCTCACAAAACCAGTTCTGGGCGATGCAATCTGTGTGAACAGGGCCCCTGTCATCTTAGAACACAGCGTCGCCACTGGGGAACCAACATTGTAGCATGGGATGGATCTGATCAGCGGAAATGGTCACATAATCCTTGGCTGTAGTGCGACCTCTGAGGGTAACGTTGGGGCCATGAAATACTGTGATATGGCTGCCTAAATCATCACTGAATCCCTGCCCTGTTTCGCTCTTGGGACAAAAAATTCACACAGAGGTTGGACGCAGGGTGAAGCAAGACTCATCTGACCGAATTACTTTCTTTCATTTTTCCATGATTCAGGTTTTATGGCTTCGGTACCAGGTTTTCCTGTTACAGACATTTGCATCAGTAATGAATGGTTTTGTAATTTCAGCAAGCCTGCGACTGCCTGCTTACAGAAGCTCCCTTCATGTTGTTTTGTTGCTGACTGGATTCACAAATGTGACAGTCAGATTGCAGTGACTTTTGCAGCTGTTCTGCCCTTATTTTTTGTCACGGTCCTCTTCAATGACTGTCTGCAACAATTGCTCAACCAAAGCTTCTGTTCATGTTTTGACTTAGCTGATGGTGTTTCTCCAATTTCCTGTTGTTGTAGACTTCAGTCCAGAGACTGGTTTGATGCAGCTCTCCATGCTACTCTATCCTGTGCAAGGTTCTTCATCTCCCAGTACCTACTGCAACCTACATCCTTCTGAATCTGCTTAGTGTATTCATCTCTTGGTCTCCCTCTACGATTTTTACCCTCCACGCTGCCCTCTAATACTAAATTGGTGATCCCTTGGTGCCTCAGAACATGTCCTACCAACCGACCCCCTCTTCTAGTCAAGTTGTGCCACAAACTCCTCTTCTCCGCAATCCTATTCAGTACCTCCTCATTAGTTATGTGATCCACCCATCTAATCTTCAGCATTCTTCTGTAGCACCACATTTTGAAAGCTTCTATTCTCTTCTTGTCCAAACTATTTATTGTCCATGTTTCACTTCCATAGATGGCTACACTCCATACAAATACTTTCAGAAACGACTTCCTGACACTTAAATCTAAACTCGATGTTAACAAATTTCTCTTCTTCAGGAACACTTTCCTTGCCATTGCCAGTCTACATTTTATATCTTCTCTACTTCGACCATCATCAGTTATTTTGCTCCCCATATAGCAAAACTCATTTACTACTTTAAGCATCTCGTTTCCTAATCTAATTCCCGCAGCATCATCCAATTTAATTCGACTACATTCCATTATCCTCGTTTTGCTTTTGTTGATGTTCATCTTATATTCTCCTTTCAAGACACTGTCCATTCTGTTCAGCTGCTCTTCCAGACCCTTTGCTGTATCTGACAGAATTACAATGTCAACGGCAAACCTCAAAGTTTTTATTTCTTCTCCATGGATTTTAATTTCTACTCCAAATTTTTCTTTTGTTTCCTTTACTGCTTGCTCAATATACGGACTGACTAACATCGGGGATAGGCTACAACCCTGTCTCACTCTCTTCCCAACCACTGCTTCCCTTTCATGTCCCACGACTCTTATAACTGCCATCTGGTTTCTGTACAAATTGTAAATAGCCTTTTGCTCCCTGTATTGTACCCCTGCCACCTTCAGAATTTGAAAGAGAGTAACCCAGTCAACATTGTCTAAATCTTTCTCTAAGTCTACAAATGCTAGAGACGTAGGTTTGGCTTTCCTTAATCTATTTTCTAAGATAAGTCATAGGGTCAGTATTGCCTCGTGTTCCAACATTGCTACAGAATCCAAACTGATCTTCCCCCAATTTCCTGTATATAGTATAAATCATTGATAAAGTGCCTTTCGAAACAGTTTGGTTCCCTCGGTTATGGAAGCACTGACAATACGAGCACCAACAATTTGCCTGAGTCCAAATTCACTTAGCTCCAACATACTGTACTCACAACTACAGAAAGCACTGTTCTGAACATGACTGATACTCACAATGTATTTATTGAAGATATAGCAAAGGTTCTGTTTATGGTCAAATACAACACTACAACCTCCAGGCTCAACTAACATCTGCATTTACATTCAAGCAAGCATTTCTCACAGTGTTCCCAGATTTTTGTATAACCCCCATGTGTGCGCAATATGTGCGGCCCGGTGGATAAAGCTGTTGTCCTCCAGGATGACAGAAGTGTCCACAGCATGCTCATTGTGAAGATGCTGGTAAAAGTGCTGCACCTGATTGCCAAAAATGTCGAAATAAATATCTTAGATCATGGTCACAGTTTGCTGAACGAATAGTCCCAAGTCTTTGTACAAAAGCGTAACTGAAACAACACAGAACAACCTCCAGCCCAAACAACACCCCTCCATACTGCAGATTAAACATTTCATTCAACTGTTGCTACACTAGGTGCCTTGCATAATTTGAGAAGAGGCAAAACTACAATTTGTGTGACTGTACTGCATGTCTCTAATTAGCTAGTTACTGTGTTGTTGGGCTGCTCGAATAATTACAGCTCTGCAGCCACTGTCAGTAATGGCTTTCTGGGAGGTAATCACCTACAAAATGTAAGTTATATGTAGTTTCCTTCATAATCTTTGCTCAGAAACTGGCTGAGAGGCATCTGCATTTGCTGCGAGCAGTAATTAGAAATTGCAGAACAATTTCTATTGGTCAGGAACCTCTTGTGATCTCTGATCTTACTCCATATCAGATATCTGTAAGTGGTGCATACGCATTGGACAGTCACCTTGAAATGAAAACAAATCAAGCAACTTCATTCACAATTTTTTTTTCTGCTATAGTCTTACAAGTTGTCCCTGACCCACCTTTCTGCACTGATTTCATGCAACCAATTGGCACATACACATCACTTCACTGTTGTGACTAATATAAGTAATGGAGAGTCAGGTAACCATGTGGTACCTCTTCTACACTGTCTCCTGTGCTCCTAAACAACCAGTGTGATCTTTTAATGGTGTGACTAATAATTTGTTCATCGATCATATTATTGAAAAAGTATGTGTATCGTTATTGTGTTTCTGACTTGCTCAAAAAACAGATGAAATGAACTTTCAACGATTTTATGCTGTCTTCCATTAATCAAGAAAAAAAACAACTCTTAAGAACAACGATAATGTGTGAAACTTAGCCATAGATGGGGTGTGGCACAACGCTCAGCTGCATTAAACAAATAACAAACACCTGCATTTTTGTATTTACCTGTGGTTTAATTTAAAGGAAAACACCTTCGAATTTGTTACCTGCTTAAAGTATACTGCAACTAATGATTATTTATGCACTGTCGAGTCACATAATGTGACCACCAGTCAAAAGCCTGAATAACCACCTTTCACAGCATAGATCACTGCGAGACATGCAAGAAGAGTGTCAGTGAGGTTTTGGAAAGTGCTGACAGGGATTTTGAGCCATGCTGACTAAACTACCATGGGCAGCTGCAGTGTCTTACTCAGCTGAGGATCCACAGTGCAAACAGCCTGATCAAACTGGTCCCACAGATTCTTGATTAGGATTAAATCTGGGGAGTTCAAAGGCCATTCTGGTGCTCTTTAAACCATACATGTACACTACTAGCTGTGTGACACATCGAATTGTTCTGCTGGTAGATGCCATGATGCCAAAGAAACACAAACAGCATGTAAGGGTTGACATGGTCCCCAATGTAGATGCATGTTTGTGTTGATCCACTGTGACTTCCAGAATGAGGAAATCACCCAGGAAACGACCTCCATTGTAGACCCTTCCAACAATAGTTCCAGCATATTTGCTTTCATTTGTTTCACATCCTACATGCCAATGGTCATCCGTCCAATTAAATGTGATTGATTTGAATAGGTCACCAGTCACCACTCTGTAGCTGTCCAGTTGCAAAACTGGTGCGCAAATTCCAGCCTTTGTTGTTGATTAGTGATGATCAGCATGGATGCATGAACCTGGCACCTGCTGCTGTGGCCCATATGCAGAAACATTCTTTGAAGTGCTGTTGAGGAGACACTGTTGGTAGCCCCTTTGTTCATCAGGGCTCATCAGTTGCATGTGAATTTGTGCATACACATGTCCTCAGTCATTGTTCGCCCCTGTCATCTATGGCCCATGGTGCACAACAGTTGCCTTGGGACCGGTTTCGGATAGTGCCATTGTGCCATTCTTTAACCACAGCAACCTGTGAACAGTTTACAAACTTAGCCATTTCTGAAATGCTTCCACCCTTGACCCGAATGCCAATGGCCGTGTCTTTTTGGACATCAAATAAATTGCTCCATTTCCACATTATGATAACAAGTGCACTGTTTTCACCCCCCCCCCCCAAGAGGCTTTATGTACCCTCCACTGTTAGTGCTGTTACCTGTCATCTGTGAGTTGCAATTGCATGTTGGCATCAAACACAAGTGGTTGTCACATTACAACATAACAACTAATTGACTCCATCAAGACCAAACTTTTACTGCATCTATACAAGGGAACACAAACTCCACTGATAAAATTTTGGAGGCTGTTCAAGGATATTTATAGTATTTTAGTATAAGTGACCCAGTTCTTCAGTCTGCAGGTTCTCATTTTGTGCAGTATTTATGTAGTAATGACATACTTAGCTTCTCTGTCACTTATTTTATGTCTTCCCTAGTTATTGCTGCTTTATGTGTTTTTATAATTATGGAAACAAATGGATATTCTCATATTAAATATCTTCTAATACATCTTGAAGTACTCATATTACATGTGGTTGGTACTGCTCATAATTTTAAGCAGACTGTAAATCGTGGTCTGGAGAGTTATGTGCATGGTGAGTGGATAAGGGATCAAAATATCCACTGTAGTTTGCAAACAAAATTTGGAAAATGCTGAGGAAGCAGAGGCTGTTACATTCTCAGTTCGAAAGAGAATGCACAAATGATGACAAGCAAAGGTTAGTGGACATTCGTGTGTCTGTTGAAAGATTGATGCATGAAGTGTACAACTAGCACCATCACACCTTAGTAAAAGATCTGTCAGAGAACCCAAGAAAATTCTGGTCCTATGTAAAATCACTAAGTGTGTCTAAGGCTTCCATTCAGTCCCTTGTTGACGAGTCTGGTGTGACAGTTGAAGATAGCAAAACGAAAGCCAAAGTTTTAAATTTCATGTTCAAGAAATCATTCAAAAAGGAGAATCATACACACATCCCACTATTTGACCATCAGACAGACTCCTTTATGGACAACATAGTAATAAGCATCCAGAAAAACAACTGAAAGATTTGAACAAAAATAAATCACCAGATCCAGATGGAATCCCAATTCGTTTTTACAGAGAGCACTCTATGGTACTGGCCCCTTATCTAACTTGCATTTATTGTGAATCTCTCATCCAGCTAAAAGTCCCAAGCAATGGGAAGAAAGTACACCTGACCCCAGCAAATAAGAAGGTAAAAGAACAGACCCACATAATTACAGACCAATATCCATAACTTCAGTTTGTTGCAGAATCCTTGAACATATTCTCAGTTCAAATACAATAAACTTCCTTGAGACTGAGAAGCTTATGTCCATGAATCAGCATGGTTTTAAAAAGCATTGCTTGTGCAAAACTATATTTGACATTTTCTCACACGATACTCTGTGAACTGTGGATGAAGGGCAACAAATAGATTCCATAGTTCTAGATTTCCAGAAAGCATTTGACATGGTGCCCCATTGCAGGCTGTTAATGAAGGTATGAGCATATGGAATAAGTTCACAGTTATGTGAGTGGCTCAAAGACTTCTTAAGTAATAGAACCCAAAACGTTGTCCTTGACAACGAATGTTCCTCAGAGACAAGGGTATCTTCGGAGTGCCGCAGGGAAGTCTGATAGGGCCACTATTGTTCTCTTTATACATAAATCATTTGGCAGACAGGAAGGGCAGCAATCTGTTGTTGTTACTCACCATATAGCGGAGATACTGAGTTGCAGATAGGCCCACCAAAAAGACTGTCAGAAAGTGAGCTTACGGCCAACAAGACCTTTGTTTAAAATAGACAACACACACACACACACACACACACACACACACACACACACACACACACACACACATGACCACATTCTCTGGCAGCTGAAACTAGACTCTGCCTTCAGCTGCCAGAGGCTGTGGTCGTGTGTGTTATATGGCGGGTAACAACTGTCCTTTTCATAATATTGTTACTCCCCGTTTCCATTGTTTGAGTTTACTGTTAGGATCTTCCAGGGATTCTTACAACATAGTTTTCTCACACTGTCTTCT
Organism: Schistocerca gregaria; assembly: GCF_023897955.1. Lineage (NCBI taxonomy): Eukaryota > Metazoa > Arthropoda > Insecta > Orthoptera > Acrididae > Schistocerca > Schistocerca gregaria. The sequence continues at coordinate 246,022,109 of NC_064925.1, read as the reverse complement.
ATTGCATAAATAGCAACTTAAGAAATTTAGTGTCACTTCTCTTACATCAGTTTGAATAAAAGTGCTGAATGAGTCACAGACTCAAAGGCCTTAGATAAATCTAGAAAAGTTCCATTGGCTCTGTTTTGTTTATCCAGTCAGCTTAGCAGTTCATGAAAAAAAAGTTGTAGTTGTACTGGCTGTGTTTGCACTTGCAGTCATCTGCTGGCACTTTAATTAGTGGCAGTCTGCTTATAAAAGCCTGGAAGCTGTTCTCCACATTTTGGAAAGATTTATGAGAGACCTGTCAAAGTGTCATGTCATGTTGAAATAGAAAGAAGGGAAAGAGAAAGGAAAGATGATCACATTACCACATTGATAGCCACAGACTGCATAGGCTTACTTGAACATTTATTTTAATTTCCGTGCTACAATAAATAAGGCACATATGGATTTTTCTTTGTTACCTAAAAAATCTGCTAGGGTTAGGTATTTTCAATAACAACTGTCTGGAAACACTTACACAATGTTTAGCCACTAGGGTCATATTTAGAAGGGCTTAATACTGACATGACCACAAGACAAGCAATGTTTTCATACATTATTCCCTATTTATATGCATAAAAAAGCTAATTTAGAACTTGTTTATTTATTTTAACTCTGATGCCTGCTCCGTTATATATGTATTTCATGCTTGTAAGAATAAAAATCAAGAATAAAACATCTTTGGTATAATTAACCACCTAATAAAAACATTTATATTCCAGGCTGGTTCTCAAGAGTAAATTCCAAAGGCCAACCTACTGCACGATGTTACACAAACATACAGCAGCTAGTGGCTGCACAGATCACAACTTTTGTCACCAGAACTGAGCTGACTGCGTACAGACTCAACGATACAAAAGGTAAGCTCCAGAAATACAGGAGGGCAATGCAGGTTGCTTCAATACAGAATCATTCCTCTTCATAGCAATAATTTTTTTAAGTAATTCTGAAATTTAGTTTGTATCTCATAGTTAGGGAGATGCAAATTTTAACTGCTCTCCCCCCCCCCCCCCCCCCCCCCTTCCTTCCCTCCAATTGGTTTACTGCATATATTCCAACAATATATACTACCTTGTGCCCTTAGTTCAAATTTACTTCTTCTATAATTTTAACAGATCAGAATAAACTGTGTATTATGTTGGGGAAAAAAATTCAACTAAATATGGTTGGAACTTGGTCATTTTTACTGCCAATAATCTGTTTGCTTTAGTTTTATGACTGCATATGATTTTTGTAGTAAATAATGATTCATTTGGTTCCATGGTTGCTTACTCAGAATTCAATTAGATATGAAGAACTGTTTAACCCTTTGAGTTACTTAAGGAATTATGAACACTCCTGTAGCAACCCTTCCAATACAAAAAGTTCACAGCACATAATAACTTGCAATACAAATGTTAAAAAAACTTGTTCAGAGTTAGAACTCTTCTCCCAACAAAGCACTCACACCTTACATAGTAACAATTTTGGCAGGATGCACAAATGGTGAAGAAACATTTAAATCACTGCTGACCCATTTTGTTATTAACAAATAACATATGGTGTGTTACAGCAAATTAAAGCCCATGTTCTGAAGGTTTAATTTTATTTATACAATGAGTAAGCTGCATAAAATAAGCATGAATATTGAGCCGTATTTCTTAGGACAGATTTTAAGTTTACTATAAAACCATTTTGAATGAAACAAAATACAAAACTGTTAACAGAAAAATTGTGGATATAAAATTATTGGGCTACTTTTTGGTATATTGTTGCAAACTTTTCTTTTTTGCATTGTGTTTACCATAAATATTGTCTCCAAGTTGTGATTGATATATTCTTAAATACATATAAATGTGCAACTTTGCATGATAAACTGTAAATGCTTTTAATGACTTAATGCATTGTAATATTGTTTGCAGAGATCCAGCAGGAATCAGTAAACAAGAAGATGCAATATCTGAAGACAAGCGTACGAGCTGGTCACGCCATTAAACTGTTGGCTGTTTTTGAAGATGTAAACAATGTCCAAGTGCACAGCAATAAACGCCTTTCACTGCCTCTCATTGGACGAGCCAGCAGCAAAGGAGACAAATATGCCCAGTGCCTTGATGATAAGAACCAGGTTAGTTAAAATTGCTAGATAAAACTTTAGTAACAGGTTTCAGGAAATTGAAAAGGTGTCACTTCATTGGAACTATTGCCAAACAGCTCAGTTCTGTTAAAGACAGATTAATTATTATCCAAGTTTTTGTGGTTCATTGTAGAAATCAGTCCACTGTTCATGAGCGCTGAAGTCATTGAGCTTCTGAGATTAATCCCTGCTAAGATGCACAAATAGATCTGGATATTCTATGGTAAATAAAACAAAAATGTCACGAAAATATTTCTCAGAAACTTCAGTGATAACTGGAAGAACAAATTTTCCCCTTCAGATATGTGGTGTACCGCCAGACACCACACTTGGTAGGTGGTAGCCTTTAAATCGGCCGCGGTCCGGTAGTATACGTCGGACCCGCGTGTCGCTACTATCAGTGATTGCAGACCAAGCACCGCCACACAGCAGGTCCAGAGAGACTTCCTAGCACTCGCCCCAGTTGTACAGCCGACTTTGCTAGCGATGGTTCACTGACTTCTATGCTCTCATTTGCCGAGACGATAGTTAGCATAGCCTTCAGCTACGTTATTTGCTATGACCTAGCAAGGCGCCAATATCTGTACTATCGATATTGTGAATCATGTACCATAAAGAGTGACGTTCTCCGTTAATGGATTAAAGTTAAGTATTCCACCAGCTATGTCCGTTTTTCTCAATTCTAATTCCCTTGTCATGTTCCAGACCTCACGCCAGCCTGCGTGAGCTGAGACGCGTGCATTTCGGCCTCCTTTACTAACCCTGGTTGGCTCTCCTGCCAACCACAACAGATATGCTAGTGTTAATTCAGAATTGTGGTCATAAATACACAAATAATAATGATCACTGACAGTCTAACAACCAGGCTGAATCACCTCAGACAACTGCAACTTACCTGAAGCATTAAACATGCTCCAAGACTGGTTGCAGAGCACTAATGCTTTTGTCACCACATGGGTAATTTTGATTCCTCCACCCACTATCAGTCCCCAGTGCAAATGGAAATCAATTCTACTGTTTATTGCATACTCTCATTTTAATATCTTTATTTCCTATATCTCCCTGTGAACCTCCTCTCTCACTTTTTAACACTCAATTTATATTTGCTATTTCCAAAGGTTTTTTAGATTCATTTTCACATCCTGTTTTACAATCTATTTCTATTTTTTTCATGGCACTGTTTGTGTCTTCTTTTTTGTTATACTAGCGCTGTTTAACTTTCTCCCTCTTGTACTACTAAATTATCTTTTTCAACTCGCCAAAGAGAACAAAGAAAGAGAAAGAGAAAGCAAAAGGTTTATAAAGGCAACAAGAGAAACAAGAGTTTTTCTCTAACATAGATTTAGATTCTAACATAATATAGGTTGACACAAATATGAGAAAACGGAAAGCATGAAATGACTTCAGGAAAAGAAATTTTAACGTTTGTAACATTACAATGATCTAAAATGTTTCACAGTGGAGGAAAATTACCAGTAAATTCTTACAATCACAAAATCAAACCTACCACCATTTTTGTCTCTGTTTTTATAAGGATTTCATTCTAGTGAATAATTGCTGAAAACTAAAACTAGCTTTGGGGGCATATTTTAAGAATATTGCAAGTACAGCAGCCAAGCTCCTTTTTAAATTTTAAATTTACCATGACAGCCACCCTAAAAAAAGGAATACTATAAATCAAATGTACAACTTAGCCTATGTTTGGTTATTTAATGAATGAAATAAAGGCAGAGGAAACTGCGTGAAAAAAAAAAAAAATCTCAGCAATTTGTGACTGGAAGCATGTGTAATGTTTTTGTATTACAGCAAATATTTTTTCCAAATAGTTAATAAATGTCATTTTGTACCCATACTCTTGACATGGTTGAATGTTTCCTGCAGGTGGTGTTCATCCCATTGACAACAACTGGTCAGCTGTATGCAGTGTCTGGTTTGGATGAGACGCACATCGTGTCTCAGCTCTCACACCTGCTCAGGGATGGACAGTTCCCAATCAGAGTGTGCCTTGTGGCAGGACCATTGCCATCACCTTTACCTGCTGGTTTTACAGGTACTGACACTAAATATCCTGTTAACTCACAAAGACATTTACAATGTAGTTGTAGTAGTGATGAAGCAAATACACAGAAATGGTGTTAAGCCAGAAGACCTTCCTATAATATGCTGACCACAATATGCAGCCTATATGGTGTAATCAATGATATTGTTCATAGTGACCTGATTTTTAATTTATTTTTAATTTTTTGGGAAAGTGGGTCTTTTGTTAGAACTTTCATGCAGCAAAGACATAAATCATCACTTGCAACTTATTCTTTCTTTAGAAATTTTAACATAAGCACCAAAAAATTATTTTAATAATATATCAAACTGAAATTGTACTACAGTATGCAAATGACAATTCAATTTACAGAGAACCATGCACACTGAAGAAATTATTGCACATGACATGTATAATTAATCAGTCAATTTGCAGGTTATACTTTAAAAAAAGAGTCAAGGTACAAAATAATATATGATTCTTATTAAGTTACTAGCTGACAAAACTTGCATTGCCTGGGTATTCATTTTGCCAATTTTCTATTAGAGACAAAAACAAGAAATTAACCATGTTCATAGTGCAATATTGCAAAAATTCATTTCCATCTTTCCATGAAAATGCTTTTGAAAGTATGAAACAGTTGTAGAAAGATCCCAGACAGTTTCTGTACACTGGATGCAGCTGCTTCACAAATCTACAACATGATTTTGTAAATATCTCTGTGGCAATGCCTCTTCACAGCTCTGTAGACAGCTATTGCTTTTGCTACATCCATTTGTGCTTTCCAGTTGAAAGCTGTTAAAAGCACTGCCAGATGCCAGGCATTTCGTTAAGTTGACACACTGCAGGAGTGTCATAGTAATAAACAATAAATGTATTAGAACTTCATGCATGATGTGGCATTTTTTCATGCATCTCAGTGTTTATGATGTCATATATCGTGAAATGCATGTATTACAAAGATATATTTGTGTAGGTGTATTCAGCAGCATATGTGGATACTGTAAGTAAAATATGTTACAAATAGAGCGAGTAGGGAAGAAGTAATAAATTTAAATGTCACGCATGATGCAGCAGATTTAACACATCTAATTGTTTATGATGTCACATTTCCTGAACTATTATAGTTAGGTAGCTCTTACCCCACAGCTATTGTTATGTGGCATTAAGGGATATGTGTAAAAAGTTTAGTTGAAATCAGTCAAGTGGTTTAGGAGAATGTGTGGCATGTACACACATACAGACATCCATTTTTATAATATGTATGGGTTAAAACACCATCTAATTCATAGTTTCTGAATATTAATTTGTACGTTGTGAATGTGACTACTTAATGCCAGCATTGGATATGGGAGACAAACCTAACAAAGACAAAGACAAGAAGATCTTCCTTGTCAGATAGCAGATACAATGATCCAGCCTATAAAAAAGATGGCTCATTGTTCAATTGCAGATGGAGACAAATTTCATTTTTAAGCAATACATCCAATGGATTACTTTTTACTGTGTATGCCAGTGTTCTCGTGTTTAGCATATTTTAACACTAGCTTAGCACTTGCTGCTTTGCTCACATGGACTGTGTGGCTTGCAGAGATTTTTTGTTTTTATTTAATCAAATTTTTATGTTCAAATATTGCAACATCTTCTAAGCTTTTTATGATAATTAAGGCCAAATGAGCACTGTCTTTTCCAAATGTACTTGTGACCAAAAAGTGATTCTGCTAGCTGGAGTCCAAAGTTTTTGTCAATCAGGCCTTGGAAGTGAAATAGCAATTTTCATAAATTTAGTTTTAAAATTTTTATTATATCAAAATATTTTCTTAAAAATTTTCATCCCCTATTGCACTCCCTTAGGGGCTGAATTTACAGAAACACTGTAAAAAGTAATTTTTTTTTATATATTTCTAACTGTGAAGTTGAACACCAAGTGTCACTGATGTAGCCTTACAAATCCTTTAGTAGTTCTTTAGCGGAAAAAAAAAAATTCACCCACCATTTTACCTCCTTAGTGATTGAATTCCCAAAAATTCAAAATGCTGAGACATATATATTTTTTTTATTTTTTGACTGGGAAACTAAATACCAGTTTTCATAGTTCTAGCTTCAAAATTCCCTTAATAGCAATGTACTTTCAAAAAGCCTTTCTTCCCCTATTTCATCCCCGTAGGAGTGGAAGTTCAGACAATCCCTTCTTAAACAGTGCCTACAAAATAAGATCCATGTCCTCTCCAAACTTCAAGTTTCTGTCCTAGCAGTAGGGCAGGGTGGTGATGAGTTTGACCCTATTTCATTCCCTCAGGGTTTAAATTTCATCCCTGACTGAGAAACCAAACACCAATTTTCAAAGATTTACCGTGCAATGCTTTTGCAATAAAATATTTTCATAAAATATCTCACCATTTATTTCACCCCCTTAGGGTTTGAATTTACAAAATGGGTATGTTTTGTTTCTAACAGAGAAGCCAAATACAAATTTTCATAGCTCTAGCTTCAAAAACTCTTGCACAGTGAAATATTTCCATAAAAACTTTCATCCACCCCCTTTAGCACCATAGGGGTTGAATTTCCAAAAACAGTGAAACATTTTTCCCCATAACTGAGAATCTGAAATCAAATTTTCATAGATTTAGTCTTAAAAACTCTTTCATAATAAAATCTATTAATAACATATTGCACCCCCTTAGGGATTCAACATTGAGAAAACTGAACACAAATCTTTTATTTGTAACCAAGAAGTCAAATACCAAAGTCCGTAGACCTTGCTTTAAAAATACTTTAGTAGTTCTTTAATAATGATATATTTTCAAAAATATTTTTCACGCACTATTTTCACCCTTAGTGATCAAATTTCCAAAAATGCTGAAACATGTATTTGGTTTCACATTCAGAAAATAAAAAATACTAGTTTTCATAGGTCTACCTTCAAAATTCTCTTAATAGTGTCCCACTTTCAAAAAGTCTTTCATCCCTTATTTCTGTCACTTGAGAATGGAATTTCAGACAACCCCTTCTTAAATGATTCCTACAGTGTAAGATCCATACCCTCTCCAAACTTCAAGTTTGTATCTTTAGTGGTTTGGGCTGGGCAATGATGAATCAGTGAATCAGTCTGACCCTATTTCACCCCCCTTAGGGGTTGAATTTCCAGAAACACTGAAACACGTATTTCTTCATCTCTGAGAAGCCAAACACCAATTTTCAAAGATTTACCTTTAAACATGCTTTTGCAATAAAATATTTTCATAAAATATCTCACCATCTATTTCACCCCCTTAGGGTCTGAATTTCCTAAATGGGTATGTTTTGTTTCTAACAGAGAAGCCAAATACAAATTTTCATAGCTCTAGCTTCAAAAACTCTTGCACAATAAAATATTTCCATAAAAACTTTCATCTACCCTCTTTACCTCCATAGGGATTGAATTTCCAAAAACAGTGAAACATGTAATTTTTTATTTCTATTTCAGAAGCCAAATTTAAATTTTCATAGATTTAACCTTAAAAACTTCTCAAAATAAAAAATTTTCATGAAAAATTTAGTCCCTATTTCACCCCCTTAGGGATTCAATTTCCAGAAACAATGAAACACATATTTTTTTATTTGTAACTGAGGAGTCAAATACTAATGTTTATTGAATTATTCAGATAGTGAAGGGAGACAAAAATTTAATAGTCATGGGTGGCTGGAATTCGATAACAGGAAAAGGAAGAGAAGGAAACGTAGTAGGTGAATATGGATTGGGGGTAGGAAATGAAAGAGGAAGCTGCCTGTTAGAATTTTGCACAGAGCACAACTAAATCATAGTAACACTTGGTTCAAGAATCATAAAAGAAGGTTGTATACATGGAAGAAGTCTGGAGATACTGACAGGTTCCAGATAGATTATATAATGGTAAGACAGAGATTCAGGAACCAGGTTCTAAACTGTAAGACATTTCCTGGGGCCGATATGGACTCTGACCACAGTCTATTGGTTATGAATTGTAGATTAAAACTGAAGAAACTGCAAAAAGGTGCGAATTTAAGGAGATGGGACCTAGATAAACTGGCTAAACCAGAGGTTGTACAGAGTTTCAGGGACAACTGAGAAAAATGGGGGAAAGAAATACAGTAGAAGAAGAATGGGTAGCTTTGAGGGATGAAGTAGTGAAGGCAGCAGAGGATCAAGTAGGTAAAAAGATGAGGGCTAGTTGAAATCCTTGGGTGACAGAAGAAATATTGAATTTAATTGATGAAAGGAGAAAATATAAAAATGCAGTAAATGAAGCAGGCAAAAAGGAATACAAATGTCAGAAAAATGAGATCTACAGGAAGTGCAAAATGGCTAAGCAGGGATGGCTAGAGGACAAATGAAAGGATTTAGAGGCTTATCTCACTATGGGTAAGATAGATACTGCCTACAGGAAAATAAAAGAGACCTTTGGAGAAAAGAGAACCACTTGTAAGAATTTCAAGAGCTCAGATGGAAACCCAGTTCTAAGCAAAGAAGGGAAAGCAGAAAGGTGGAAGGATTATATAGAGGGACTATACAAGCGTGATGTACTTGAGAGCAATGTTATACAAAGGGAAGAGGATGTAGATGAAGATGAAATGGGAGATATGGTACTGCGTGAAGAGTTTGATACAGCACTGAAAGACCTAAGTCGAAACAAGGCCCCGGGAGTAGACAGCATTCCATTAGAACTACTGACAGCCTTGGGAGAGCCAGTCCTGACAAAACTGTACCATTTGGTGAGCAAGATGTATGAAACAGGCGAAATGCCCTCAGACTTCAAGAAGAATATAATCATTCCAATCCCAAAGAAATCAGGCATTGACAGATGTGAAAAGTACCGAACTATCAGTTTAACAAGTCATGGCTGCAAATTACTAATGTGAATTCTTTACAGACGAATGGAAAAACTGGTAGAAGAGCCAACCTTGGGGAAGATCAGTTTGGATTCCGTAGAAATATGGGAACACATGCGGCAATACTGACCCTACGACTTATCTTAGAAGCTAGATTAATAAAAGGCAAACCTACATTTTTAGCATTTGTAGACTTGGAGAAAGCTTTTGACAATGTTGACTGGAATACTCTCTTTCAAATTCTGAAGGTGGCAGGGGTAAAATACAGGGAGCAAAAGGCTATTTACAATCTGTACAGAAACCAGATGGCAGTTACAAGAGTTGAGGGACATGAAAGAAAAGCAGTGGTTGGGAAGGGGGTGAGACAGGATTGTAGCCTTTCCCCGATGTTATTCAATCTGTATATTGAGCAAGCAGTATAGGAAACAAAAGTAAGTTCGGAGTAGGTATTAAAATCCATGGAGAAGAAATAAAAACTTTGAGGTTCACCCATGACATTGTAATTCTGTCAGATACAGCAAAGGACTTGGAAGAGCAGTTGAACGGAATGAACAGTATCTTGAAAGGAGGGTATAAGATGAACATCAACAAAAGAAAAACAAGGATAATGGAGTGTAGTCGAATTAAGTTGGGTGATGCTGAGGGAATTAGATTAGGAAATGAGACACTTAAAGTAGTAAAGGAGTTTTGCTATTTGGGGAGCAAAATAACTGATGATGGTCGAAATAGAGAGGATATAAAATGTAGACTGGCAATGGCAAGGAAAGCGTTTCTCAAGAAGAGAAATTTGTTAACATCGAGTATAGATTTAAGTGTCAGGAAGTCGTTTCTGAAAGTATTTGTATGGAGTGTAGCCATCTATGGAAGTGAAACATGGACAATAAATAGTTTGGACAAGAAGAGAATAGAAGCTTTCAAAATGTGGTGCTACAGAAGAATGCTGAAGATTAGATGGGTGGATCACATAACTAATGAGGAGGTACTGAATAGGATTGCGGAGAAGAGGAGTTTGTGGCACAACTTGACTAGAAGAGGGGGTCGGTTGGTAGGACATGTTCTGAGGCACCAAGGGATCACCAATTTAGTATTAGAGGGCAGCGTGGAGGGTAAAAATCGTAGAGGGAGACCAAGAGATGAATACACTAAGCAGATTCAGAAGGATGTAAGCTGCAGTAGGTACTGGGAGATGAAGAAGCTTGCACAGGATAGTATAGCATGGAGAGCTTCATCAAACCAGTCTCAGGACTGAAGACCACAACAACAACAACATTGATGTTGCTTTAAAAATACTTCAGTAGTTATTTAATAATGATATGTTTCCAAAAAAAAGCTTCCACACACTATTACATCCCCATAGGGCAAAATTTTAAAGAATGCTGAAAAACATATTTCTTTATTTCTGACTGAGAAACCAAATACCAATTTTTGTAGATCTAGCTTCAAAATTGCCCTAATAACGACATTCTCCAAAAAGCCCTTCATCCCCTATTTCATCTCCTTAGGGTTGGAATTTTGAAAAATCCTTTCTTAAACTATGCCTACAGAATAAACTCCACACCTTCCCAAGTTTCAGCTTTGTATCTGTAGCAATTTGGGCTGGGCAATGATGAGTCAGCCAGTCAGGACCTTGCCTTTTATATATAGAGATTGTGGCTCAGTGCCAAGTGAGTAAGTGTCTCAAATTGCAAATCCTAAGGCTCAGAATCCAATCTTCCATTGGTCTTGGGATTTTTTCTGTCAGTTATTGCTCCTTTTACCTCTGTGAAAAATGTGAAGCTGTACCATGGTTCAGAGTATATACTGATCTAAAGGTCCCCTTGTATCTGGCTGCATAAATCAGTTCAAAATGAGAGGGAAACGAAGACATACCATACCCATTAGAACCGTGCCTAAAAAAGCACTACAGTGTTCAAACCAAATTTCAGATTGTGGACAACAAAAACTTATATTTCTGCAATTAATGGGAATAACGTGTCCACAAAGTGCTGATAGTGAAGGTAAAGCTTGTAATGTACAAAGTAAGTTGGGTGTCTGCTTTTATACCAATAACAAAAGCCTAAAGAGCTTTCCTCTCCTTGTAAATGAATAGCTTTATACAGTTTTTCCAAATATCAGGTCTTGTCTTAATATGTATATTGTGTCAGAATGATTCTGCAAATTTTTCTTTCTCCGCATCTCTCTACCATTATTCCAGCATTCCCAAGTGTTTCTTGCTTTTTGTGTGTCAGATGTCTTTGACAACATTTCAGAAACACATTCATTCTCATAATCTCAACAGTTTTTCATTGCATCTTGTAAACTACAGGGTGTTTATAAATGAATATCGGGGTTTTAATGGTTTATAATATTTATTACGTTAAACTTACAGTTATAAATGATATGTCAAATGAAAGAGCAACTAAAACAGTTTTACCAAGAACCTTATAAATGTTCAATGTGAGCACCATTTGTCGCACGGTGCACATCAAGTCTATAGCCAAGTGCTGGATAGGCCACAAGGGGCCCAATGACAGGGCTTGCTTTGCATGACCTCCACATTAACCCGACCCAATGCCATGTATTCCTTTGAGGCTTCTTCAAGGATTCTGTGTATGTGGCTCCGCTACCAGCTGACCTCCCTGAATTAAGAAACTGGATTGAAGCAGATTTTGCTACAATCACTGAAGACACACTTATCAATGTTTGCAAAGAACTCGGCTATAGACTTGATGTGTGCCATGTGACCAATGGTGCTCACATTGAACATTTATAAGGTGCTTGGTAAAAACTGTTTGATTTGCTATTTCATTTGACATATCATTTATAACTGTAAGTTTAATATAATAAATATTATAAAGCATTAAAACCCTGATATTCATTTATAAACACGCTGTATATGAATTTTAAGAAATCTTTGAAGACCCATATCATAGTCTTTATGTTGTTCAAAACAGTGTCATTGAATAAATAGAGTGTAATCCTTGCTTCCTACAACTGTCTATATTGTGTAAATTACAGTAAAGGGAATGCAGAAGGAGCTTTCCATTGTTTCAGAAAACTGGTCTTCATTGGACTAGAATAAAAAGATTTCAGGAATATTCTGTGATCTCACAAAATCCTTCAATTCAGTTAACCACTCATTAAAACTCCACAAACTTAAGAACTTTGGGATCAAGGATACTGCATTACAGTGATTCAATTGCTACCTCATAGAAAAATGAGTTATTGTAAAACTAAATTCAGTTAACTACTACTCCAAATGAAAAACTATTTCCTAAGGGGTGCCACAGGGTTCATTACTGCATTCATGCATGTTTTTGTTGTATGTCAATGATTTATCATTAAGTATCAATGCTCATTCAGTCCTGTTCATAGATGACACCTCAGTCCTGATAGAAAATGACACTATAGAAAAAAAATTACAGATAGTGTACAAAATGTGCAAGGTAAACTTGAATCTTGGTTCCATAAAAACAGAGTAAAACTAAATGTTTATTCAAGAGATAGACTTTGCCTCTAAATCATAAGCATTGTGTCATATAAAAACAGTCCACAATAATCGATTTGTGACAGAAGAAAGCCATATGAAATTCTTCGGCCTTTGGCTCTTTGAAAAGATTACATCATAACATTTTAGAGAAAAATGTTATTTTATTATTGAAGAACCCATGGAAGACAGTTTTACACTTTGAACAGAGACTATTAATCTGTAAACTGTTACTATGTAACATATATTGTAGTGTTATATGTATTTTTATTAGATATACTTGCAAACTGTTTGTTCATCTATAATGGATAACATTCTTAAAACAGTGTAAAAAGACATTTTGTAAATTATTATACTTATTGTAAACTTGACATGTCTCCTGCCCAACAGATTCAATGATCTGTATACAGTATGTAATAAGACTAATAAATCACAATCATTCCATTCATAAATGGGGCATTAGAATAATAGAATATTCATAGGTTTCACAGTGAAAATTGAGCCTCTGAATTTGGTTAGTTGGTTAGTTTGGGGGAGGGGAACCAAACAGCAAGTTCATTGGTCCTGTTGGATTAGGGAAGGATGGAGAAGGAAGTCAGCCATGCCGTTTCAAAGGAATCACCCCAGCATTTGCCTGAAGTGATTTAGGGAAATCACAGAAAACCTAAATCAGATTGGTCAGACAGAGGATTGAACTGTCATCCTCCCAAATGTGAGTCCATTGTGCTAACCATTGTACCACCTCACTTGGTAGTAGGTTCTTGTTAGACATTAGGCTTTAGTTGGATCTCAGCTATCACTTACATCCTTGTTGTAAATGTTCCTAAATTGTTAGTTCTGCAAATTCTATAGTACTGGACTAATAATAGGCTCTTATTTTCTTCTGTTTATCAAGTTTCTGTTGAAATTTTGTGTCCAACAAAATGTTGGTTACAGTATTATTTCTAATATTTAAGCCATCAACTTCTTCATTTTCAGTTTTGATTGTCTTCTTTGTTTGTGCTTAATTATATGGACTTCTGTTTAATTACTAGTTATCTCATTAACTCAGTTCTGTAAATAAAATAGAAAGAAACTTCCACATGGGAAAAATATATTAAAAACAAAGATTCCAAGACTTACCAAGCGGGAAAGCGCCGGCAGACAGGCACATGAACAAAACACACAAACACACACACAGAATTACTAGCTTTCGCAACCGATGGTTGCTTCTTCAGGAAGGAGAGGGAAAGACGAAAGGATGTGGGTTTTAAGGGAGAGGGTAAGGAGTCATTCCAAACCCGGGAGCGGAAAGACTTCCCTTAGGGGAAAAAAAAGGACAGGTGTACACACACACACACACACACACACACACACACACACACACACATCCGCACATACACAGACACAAGCAGACATGTTCGGTTTTCATTTTTTAAACACTGTCTATAGACTTTCAGCCTGTTACTCTGTGTGGAATGATATTAGGCATTAAACTTGTACGTTTTCTAATAGTTATCTTTAGAACTATTTTTGCTAGATCTTCAGATACAGCATCTTCATTTCAATCTTTTATCAATAATACATCCTAATCCTCCACACCCTCCTTGGTATGTCTCTTTGAACTAAGAGATATCCTGACTGGCACTCAATTTGGCCTTCTTCAGTCCTTTATACATTTGAAATTACATTTCTCCTGATATGTATACCATATTCCAGTTTCGGCAGCTTATCTTCAGCCCTTGTGATTCCACAGTATACAGTTCCTAGATGAAGTAAAATGTAAGCAGCAGCCTACTTATGGGTCACGGTATTTTATTTCTAATAATCTCAATGTAGCAAGGCACTGGTACAGTAGTAGCTGGGCATGTCCCTTATGTAATGACACACCGCCCAAGTTCCCTAAGTCTCCCATGCCCAGCACACTTTCACTGTAGATGAGACAAACTAGTGTCACTGTGCAGAGTGAAACTCCATCTTACAACATGAAAGGAAGGAATAAATAAATGAATAAAATATCTAATGTTAACCACTCTTGCCAGGAATTTTTCACGATCAGTGGTTTTAGACATGAGACAGTTATAAGCATTTGTCAACAGTAGTTACTATTTAATCTATCATTTTGTTATTGTTCCATTTTTTATGTTCCAGGCAATCTTTGGCTTGAAAGCTGCCAGCAGGAAGATGTTATCCTCGCATGTACACTGCCACCAGATGCTGATCTCTCTTGTCATGGACAGTTTACATCCCAGATGCAGCCAAAGTTCCTCGAAATCGATGCAGACTCCCAGTTTCTGCTGTCACGACCTTTACTGCACCACGAGACAGAGATGCGAATGTTCAAATCACCTCTACTCCAGGGTGTGCTTGCATTTTGTCGTGAACATGGTGATCGCTGGAGACGTCAAATTAAAGTGACACATCATATATTTCCATCAAATGAGACCTTACTGCAAGTACCATTACCAGCATCCAAGGAGAAGGCAGAGAAAATAAAAACAAGACAAGCAACTAAGAAGTCTGCATCATTTACTTACATGCCATATAATGGAAATGCAAATGTAAAGGTAGAAGAAGGGCGTAACTTGCCTCCTGCTGTGCCACCGAGAAACGAGTCACGAATACCACCCGACAGTGGTCCACCGAGTGAAAATCGCTGTCACCATAACCACGTATCTCCAAAGGTTCAGCAATATATCAACAACAAAAACTACCCACCAATGTATCAGCCTGAGGTATCATCTGCAATATCTGGCCAAAGTCGTACTGCATCTACATCTCATCTACAGCAAAGAATTCAGAGCCCTCCCTTGCCACCTCCAAATGCAAATTTAAGGAACAAAGAGGTATCATCTGGACTGTCACTTTCGCCTGATGACCTCCCTTACTCTCATGTTGCAGATGCAATAGTAAACAGTTTTAAAAATGGTGAGAATACTATTGATGAAGAAAATATATATGCAGAAATATGTGAGCCAAAGAATTCCTCCTCTAGAGATGTCAGAAAACTAGACTTTTATTTTCTGAAACACAGAGGTGCAGAGAAACTCAAAGAAGATTATTATTATGTGCAGTTTGATAGTGGCAGTGAGAGCAGTGCAGTGCTAAAGGAAGAAGTAACTTACGATACAGTTTGCTGATATTGACTGTACATTATTTAGCTTTCAGAATGCTTAAAATTGTCAGAATTATCTGCAAAAATCTGTACTGTTATCAATACAGATAATATAATGGCTGAATTTTAATTGTTGTAAGCAACTGTGATGTCACATTTAACACATTTACTGAATTTATAAAAAAAATCATCATGTTCATCTGATTATATGTTTAATTCTGTATCAGAACAAATGAAGAAATTCAAACATGCACATAAATATGTACTGCACTGCATTATGTTACACTTCAATAGTTAACAGGAGTGTATCAATGCAGTCCAATACAAAAGTATCCATTGCTCAGAATATTAGCTTTTTGTCCACAGATACACATCAGATTGTGAGCATATTGCAGAAATACTTTTGTATGCAATGAGCAAGCTTCCATTTCCACCCCTTTCGCTTCCTTATACCAGATGTTCATTGAATTTCAGTTAACAAATTTTCAGTGTATGTCTCCATTCTATATGTAGGAAGCTCAGATGAACACACACTATTTCAAGATTGTACAAATATGAGTCATGTGTTCAAAAATTAAAATTCTACTCTTTTAAATGGGATAATTGAGGCATAATGGCTGAAAAGATTATCCAACCATTGCTAGACACAATATGATTAGGTGCAAAGGTTCTGAATATGCTTGTTCAAAAATACTCTGAACTTTATAAACTATATAATGATTTTGAAAAACTATGATCACTCATTATATGCAAGACCCTGGAAGACAAATTATCAAATGTGAATAATTTAATGGAGTGCTACAAAGTAAACATAAATCATGCATCTCATTTTGTACTAACTAATGTATATACTGTACGTAAAATGACAAAATGTAGTATTTCCATTTATGCAATAACATTTGAAAATAAAAATTTGAAAGAAATTTTCCATGTGCTTTAGTTATAGTGAGTCCAGTGTTTGAACTAAATAAGTACAGGTGTTTTTTTCCCCCCACCATTATAATATCAGGCAAAATAAGTAACTACAAATGATCTGATTAATTTGGCAATGCTCTGAGAATGCTTTTGAAAGCAAAATTTTGGAAATTGACAGCAGTGGCTTGTGACATCGAGTTTGCTTTTGATCAGTCACATTGCCTTTGGATAACTGATTGTTAGTCACATCAACACAGACTGATATACAGTGGAATTCATAGATAATGTAATTTTTTTGATGTGTTGTTTCAGCAGTGTTCAGTAAGAGATACCTTTCTCTCTTGATGGATGAATGCACAGGACATGTCTTCCATCTGGACTAATTACATAGGCATAGCTTATGAGAGTTGGTGTTGGGAACAGGACAAGCATCCTGCTGCCTCAGAGTATTTCTCAGCTTCAATTGTTGGCATAATTGGCATATGGGTGAGGGCAGGAGTGTCTTAAGGAAGGATAATCCTGATTCCAAGATCTTATAAAAAATAAATAGCTCTGGGGGTTGGTGTCATTGGGTTGGGACCAACCAAGTGATAAGAACAGTACCGGTACATATTCATTATTGAAATAGATAAAATTTCACAGGGATGAGAGAACATGAAAAAGCTACAGAAAGCTAAGAAAATCTGTTGCACAACATTTAGCACATTTTAATAGCCGCTATTTAATCTGGAAGTCAGTTGTAAGGTAAGGAAACTTTTGGTGTGTAAGGGGGAGTAGCCATCAGAGTCAAAATACTGTTGGTGGTTTTGAAAATTAATATGCACTTAAGTTTTTATGGAGCCACCAGAAAATTTTAGGACCATATATAAAAAAATGGCCTTATTGCATAAGCAAATACCACATGAATGAAATGCAGTAATGATATTGCATTAAGATTATAAAGGAATGAATAATGTATTTTGGCATAGGTAATGGTTATGTACGATTAAGCAATGAATCTGAACAAGTGGCTTACCCTTGTGATGTAATATGAAGTTCACAAGCTGGCCCACAAATAGCTTCTTCTAGGCTGGTACCACATAAGTGTAAACACATGTGTTGTAGGTTTTAGAAAAAAAAATAGTCAAGGCAGCAGAAGATCAAATACATAAAAAAACATAAATCTTTAGATAACACAGGACATACTGAATTTAAGTGATGAAGGAAAAAATATAAAAATGCATAAAATGAATCAGGCAAAAGGAAATGTGGATACCTAAAGCTTGAGACTGACTGCAAGTGCAAAATGACAAAACAGGTAAGGCTCAATATGAAATGCTTGGCTGTAGAGGCATGAGAAAGATAGATGACATCTATGGGAAAATTAAAGAAACCCTTAGAGAAAAGAGAAGCAGCTTTATGAGCTTAGGTGGAAAGCCCGTATTAAGCAAAGAATGGAAAATTGAAAGTTGGAAGGAATATGTAGAAGGGCTATACACGGGATATAAAGTTGAGGCCAATATTGTAGAAAGAAAATAGGAAGCAGGTGAAAATGAAAAGAATTTGACAGAGCGCTGAATGACCTAAGTCAAAATAAGGCCCCTGAAGACGACGACAATCCCTCAGAATTAGCAACATTCTCGTGAGAGGGCAAAACTATTCCACTGTGGTACAAGATACTTGAGATAGACAAAATATCCTCTGACTTCAAGAAGAATGTCATGAGTCCAATTCAAAAGAAGGCAGTTGCTAATTGGTGTCTGCAATATCAGTTAATAACTCCATCTTGCAAAATACTGACATGAATTACTTACATAAAAACGGGAAAACTGGGAGAAGCTGATCTTAAGGAATATCAGTTTGGGTGCTGGAGAAACGGAGGAACATGGAGACAATACTGACTCTGTGTCTTGTTTTAGAAGATGGGTTAAGGAAAGGCATGCTGTGTTTATAGAATGCCTTTCCTTATAGCTTTTGACAATGTTGACTGGAATACATTATTTGAAATTGTGAAGCTAGCAGAGATAAAATATGGGGAGCAACAGGTTATCTAAGCTTGTACAGAAACCAGACTGCATTTCTACAAGTTGAAGGATATGAAAGGAAAACATTGAGCAAACAGCAAAAGAAACCAAGAAAGAATGTGGAGAAGCAATTAAAAATCAGAGAGGACAAATAAAAGCATTCTCATTTGCCGGTGACATTGTATTTCTATCAGACAGCAATGGACGTCAAAGAGCTGTTGAACAGAATGGATAGTGTCTCAAAATGGGTTTATAAGATGAACATCAACAAAGGTAGAACAAGTGCAAATGGAATGTAGTTAATTTAATCAGGTGATGCTGGAGGAATTAGATTAGGAAAGGATACAATAAAAGTATTAGGTGAGTTTTGCTATTTGGGAAGCAAAATACCTGACAATGGCTGAAGTAGAGAGGATATAAAATGCAATAGCAAGAAAAGTGTTTCTGAAAGACAAAATTTGTTAACAGTAAATATAAATGTAAGTGCTAGGAAGTCTTTTCTGAAGGTGTTTGTCTGGAGTGTTTCCTTGTATGGAAATGAAGCATGGATGATAAACTCTGCTGACAAAATGAGAACAGAAGCTTTTGAAATCTGGTGCTACAGAATAATGCTGAAGATTAGATGGGTGGATTATGAGAAGTTACTGAATCAAACTCTGGAAAAAGGAAATTAATGGTACAACTTGAGTAAAAGAATGGATAGATTGATAGAACAGATCCTGAGGCATGAAGGAGTCATCAGTTTGGTAATGGAGGAAGTTGTGGGGAGTAAAAATTGTAGAGAGAGACTAATGGATTAATAAAGTAAGCAGGTTCAAATGTGTATAGGTTGCAGTAGTAATTAGGAGAAGAAGAGGTTTGTGCTGAATAGATTGGTACAAAGAGCTGCATCAAATTAGTCTTTAGAATGAAGACCACATTTTTATGTATTGAATATTTAGAGATCTGTTGCCCATTATTTTAAAAAGAGCTCATACATTTTAAAAATTTTCCATGTGGTATTATAAATTGTTCATTATTCCAAGCAAACACTGTTTTCAGCAATAAAAATCTAAGTAACAATGATAAGTTGCAAAGGAAAATTTAAGTAATTAATTAATGGAAATGGTGAATGTTAAATAAGAACTTTGGTAATTTATTGAAACTGAAGGAAGTTTAAAGATGAATGGAAAGATTAACGATAAGCTATTGATTCCTGCCACCTAAATTCACCAGAAAGGGGGCGAGGTGGCAGGGGAGTTATGGGGAATATCTTAGAAAGATGTCAAGCCATGCACCAACCACTGGTTCATACTGTTAGTACACTATGTGCCTAAGAGTATATCTACTTTACAGCTTTAACCTGTCTTGGCTTACATACTAGGTGATTTAGTCAAGGCAGCTGTCATCATCATCATCTGTGTTATTGCTTCGGTCAGTTTCACCATCTATGTCTACACTCCTGGAAATTGAAATAAGAACACCGTGAATTCATTGTTCCAGGAAGGGGAAACTTTATTGACACATTCCTGGGGTCAGATACATCACATGATCACACTGACAGAACCACAGGCACATAGACAGACAACAGAGCATGCACAATGTCGGCACTAGTACAGTGTATATCCACCTTTCGCAGCAATGCAGGCTGCTATTCTCCCATGGGGACGATAGTAGAGATGCTGGATGTAGTCCTGTGGAATGGCTTGCCATGCCATTTCCACCTGGCGCCTCAGTTGGACCAGCGTTCGTGCCGGACGTGCAGACCGCGTGAGACGATGCTTCATCCAGTCCCAAACATGCTCAATGGGGGACAGATCCGGTGATCTTGCTGGCCAGGGCAGTTGACTTACACCTCCTAGAGCACGTTGGGTGGCACGGAATACATGCGGATGTGCATTGTCCTGTTGGAACAGCAAGTTCCCTTGCCGGTCTAGGAATGGTAGAACGATGGGTTCGATGACGGTTTGGATGTACCGTGCCTGTCGCGACACCACTGGAAGCGGGCTGCACGATGTTGGGGCATGAGCGGAAGACGGCCTAACGGTGTGCGGGACCGTAGCCCAGCTTCATGGAGACGGTTGCGAATGGTCCTCGCCGATACCCCAGGAGCAACAGTGTCCCTAATTTGCTGGGAAGTGGCGGTGCGGTCCCCTACGGCACTGAGTAGGATCCTACGGTCTTGGCGTGCATCCGTGCGTCACTACGGTCCGGTCCCAGGTCGACGGGCACGTGCACCTTCCGTCGACCACTGGTGACAACATCGATGTGGAGACCTCACGCCCCACGTGTTGAGCAATTCGGCGGTACGTCCACCCGGCCTCCCGCATGCCCACTATACGCCCTCGCTCAAAGTCCGTCAACTGCACATACGGTTCACGTCCACGCTGACGCGGCATGCTACCAGTGTTAAAGACTGCGATGGAGCTCCGTATGCCACGGCAAACTGGCTGACACTGACGGCGGCGGTGCACAAATGCTACGCAGCTAGCGCCATTCGACGGCCAACACCGCGGTTCCTGGTGTGTCCGCTGTGCCGTGCGTGTGATCATTGCTTGTACAGCCCTCTCGCAGTGTCCGGAGCAAGTATGGTGGGTCTGACACACCGGTGTCAATGTGTTCTTTTTTCCATTTCCAGGAGTGTATATATCATCAGTCTTGTGATGGGTTTAAGGAGTCCCATCATTAGTTCCTCTCCTGTGCCAACCTTTTCATCTCAGAGTAGAAATTACAACCTACATCCTCAAATGTATTTCAAATTCTGCCTTCTCCATACAGCTCCCATTACAGCTCCCTCTATTAGGCTGGAGGCAATAACCCGATGTTTTAACACATGTCCTATCATTGTCCCTTCTTCTTGTCAATGGTTTCCATATGTTCCTTTCTTCCCTGATTCTGTAGAGAACCTCCCAATTTCTTATCATATCAGTCCATCTAATTTTCAGAATTCTTCTGTAACATCACATCCCCAATGCCTTGAATTGCTTCTGGTCTGGTTTTCCCACAGTCCATGTTTCACTACTATAGAATGTTGTGCTCCAAACACACATTCTCAGAAATTTCTTCCTCTACATTTGATTCTAGCAGACATCTCTTGGTCAGGATGCACTTTTTGCCAGTGCTAGTCTACTTGTTATTCTCTCCTTACTCCATCCATCAGGAGTCACACTGCTGCCCAGGTAGAAGAATTATTTAATTTCATCTACTTTTCAGTCAGTAATTCTGATGTTACGTTTCTCACTGTTTTCGGTTTTCCTACTTCCCATTACTTTTGTCTCTTTGATTTACTCTCAATCCATATCATGCACTCATTAGACTGTACATTCCATTCAACAGATCCTGTTAAGTGTTCTTCACTTTTATTGGGGATAGCAATGTCATCAGTGTATCTTATCACTGATACCCTTTCAACTCAGATTTTAATCGCACTCTTGAACCGTTTTTATTTTTTATTTTTTTTTTATTTTTTTATTTTTAGCATTGGTTCTTTGAAGAGTAAGGGCAGAAGACTACACCCCTCTCCAGCGATTTTTAACCCAAGCACTTTGTTCTTGGTCTTCCAGTCTTATTTTTCCCTGGTTGTTTTGTACATATTGTATATTATCCATCTTTCCCTACAACTTACTCCCATTTTTCTCAGAATTTCAAACATGCACCGTTTTACATAGTCAAATACTTTTTCCAGGTCAGGCAATCCTATGAAAGTGTCCTGATTTTTCTTCAGTCTTGCTTCCGTTATCACCCAGAATGTCAGAACTGCCCTCTGGTGCCTTTACTTTTCCTAAAGCCAAACTGATAGTCATCTAACAGATCCTCAGTTTTCCTTTCCATTTTTTTGTATATTATTCTTGTTAGCTGTTAAGCTAATGGTGCAATAACTCTCAAACTTGTCGGATCTTGCTATCTCTGGAATTGTGTGGACTTTGTTTTTTCAGTTGTCTTATGGTACATCAAGAGTCCCATACATTCTATACACCAACATGAATAGTCATTTTGTTGCCATTTACCCAAATGATTTTAGAAATTCCAATGGAATTTAATGTACCTCTTCTGCCATTTTTGATCTTAAGTTGTCATAAGGTCTTTTAAATTCTGATTCTGGGACTGGATCCCCTATATCTTCCTTGTCAACTCCTGTTTCTTTTCCTATAACATCATCAGACAAGTCCTCTCCCTCACAGAGGCCTCCAATGCCCTCTTTCCGACTACCCACTCTCTCATGTGCATTTAACAGTAGAATTTTCATAGCACTCTTAATGTTACCATCTTTACTTTTAATTTCACCAAAGGTTATTTTGGCTTTTTTATATGCTGAGCCAGTCCTTTTGACAATCATTTCTTTTTTTATTTGTTCACATTTTTCATACAGCTATTTTGCCTAAGCTCCACTGCACTGCTTGTTTATTTCAACCCTAAGTGACTTGTATTTCTGTATCCCTGAATTCCTCTGAACATTTTTGTACTTCCTTCTTTCATCAATCAACTGAAGTATTTTTTCTGTTACCGATGGTTAATCTGCAAATACCTTCATTGTGCCTAAGTTTTCCTTTCCAACTTCTGTGATTACCCTTCCTTATTAGAGATGTCTGTCCCTCTTCAACTTAACTGCCTACTGTGCTATTCAATATTGCAATATCTGTATCCTAAGAGTACTTCAAGCTTACCTCTTGATTCCTTAGCACTTCCACATTGCACTTCATTTTTTGTTGATTCCTCCTGACTAGTATCATAAACTTGAGCCTGCTGTTTATCTTTACTAAACTGTGATCTGTCTCTATATCTGCTCCTGGATATGACTTACAATCCAATACCTGACTTCAGAATCTCTGCCTGGCCATGATGTAATCTAACTGGAAACTTCCCATATCTTCCAGCCAGCCTATTCCAAGCATACCTCTTCCTCTTGTGATTCTTGAACATTGTATTCATTATTACTAGCTAAAATTTATTTCAGAACCCAAGCATTCTTTCTTCTCTCTAATTCCTATCAAAAGGCCCATATTCTCCTGTAACCCTTTCTTCTACTCCTTCTCCTACAAAAGCATTCTAATCGCTCATGACTGTTAGATTTTCATTGCCCTTGACATACTGAATTACCCATTCAGTATCCTCAGATAAGTTCTCTATCTCTTCATCTTCTGCTTGCGATATTGGCATGTATAACTGAACTATTGTTGTCATATTGGTTTGTTGTCAATTCTAATGAGAACAAGCCTATCACTGAACTGTTCACAGTAACTCACCCTCTCCTTACCTTCCTATTCATAATGAATCCTACTCCCATTATACCCTTTTCTGCTGCTATTGATATTACCCCAAACTTGTCTTCTTTCCATTTCACTTCACTGATCCCCATTATACCTAGAATGAGCCTTAGTATTTCCCTTGGTCTTATGTCAACTCTGTTTGGCCTTCTTGTATATACTGAAGGTGTGGGGCCTTTGATATTGAATCTGCCATACAACTGATTACTTTCAATGCTGTTTCATCTCTAATCACATGGTACAAGTCCTTGTATGTATGCTCTAGTCATCTGGCCTGTGTGAGAAGTGTGAAGTGTATCATAAGGTGCTCTGTGGAACCTCTCTCCCCACAAGTACATCCTTCCCTTTCATGCAGTGTAAATTCACTGGGTATGGTGTATGTCCAGATGGGAAGTGGATGATGCCTCTATTTGCCCGATATGTCTCGTTCCTAGCCATTTCCTGATGTTGAGGAATAAAGAATAAACTATCTGGGGCTTATCACTGCTATCCCATTCCCATCTCCGCCATTTCTTTAAGTGATATTTGTCTCTTATTTCCTCCCCTGTTATGGTAGTTACCTTGTCCAGTCTTCCAAAGTTGAGCCAATAAGCTACGGCCTGACATCTGATGGTGCAGCCTATGTATGTATGTATGTATGTATGTATGTATGTATGTACTGAACTGAGGACCTAGAAACAATGGAGAGGTGTTGTAACCGTGACAGGAATGGTAGCGGGGTTACCACTAAAGAAAATGTGGTGTGACCGAATGGGAGCGGTCTGCGAACAAACAAGACGGACGAAGGGGAATAGGACAAGCATGATGACAGACAACTGAGCAAGACTAACAAGATCAACAACAAAGTATTAAGCAATGGGGTCACAAGAGATAACCTCAAGAAATCAAAAACAACGTCCACTCGTAAACGTAACGTAAGCACCACACGCAACCTCAGCACAATGTCTGTAAGGGAGATATCAACTGAACCAACACGAATACCAGACTGCCTCATTGAGTGAGAGGCAGCCACCTAAATACATGACAGGGAATGTCACTATTGGCTGCTGGGACCACGTGCTCTACAGTGGTGCCCTCACGTTAGACTCGGGTCCAGGAGCATGTACAGCCACGGTGTATGGCACGACTGCTGCAGAGACCTCTAGTGGTCATCGAGTCCCATGCCATCTGGTGTGCATTCAAAACCCGCGGTGCTCGGACCAGAGAGAGAGGCTTCATCCTCACCATAGCCCTCAGTGGTACACAACCCCATAACAGACTACAGCAGTCCAATCACCCCACCGGACCTAGGGTTATTGTGCGGTTCAGCCCCCATTGGACCCCCCCCCTCCCCCCCATGAATGTCTCATTCCAGACGAGTGTAACCTTGATGTTTGCATGGTAGAGTAATTATGGTGCACGCATATGTGGAGACAGTGTTGGCACAGCAATCACCAACGTAGTGTAACTGAGGTGGAATAAGGGGAACCAGCCCACATTCGCTGAGGCAGATGGAAAACTGCCTTAAAAACCATCCACAGGCTGGCTGCCACATCAGACCTAGATATTAATCTGCTGGGTGGATTCATACCAGGGACCACAAGGCTAGCCGAGTGGGCTAGTGCAGTCTAATGAGTATATTACCAAGGTCACACACAGATCTTCAGATGATTTGGACTGCAAAGCTGCCAATAGCCTCAGCAGCACACTTCTTTGCCTTTGCCAAACAGCTGTTTTGCTAGTAACGAAGCTCGGGCAGTGTGCCCATGTATTGGCCACAAGGCATGTGGTCAACTCAAAGCTCACAAAGAGATACATGCAAGTGGTAATCTACAGTTTTCAGTGTTTATACTGGTTGGTATATTGACCAAGCAGTAAAGGAAACAAAAGAAAAGTTCGGAGTAGGTATCAAAATCCATGGAGAAGAAATAAAAACTTTGAGGTTCACCAATGACATTGTAATTCTGTCAGACACAGCAAAGGACTTGGAAGAGCAGTTGCACGGAATGGACAGTATCTTGAAAGTCGGGTATAAGATGAACATCAACAAAAGCAAAACAAGGATAATGGAATGTAGTCGAATTAAGTTGGGTGATGCTGAGGGAATTAGATTAGGAAATGAGACACTTAAAGTAGTAAATGAGTTTAGCTATTTGGGGAACAAAATAACTGATAATGGTCAAAGTAGAGAGGATATAAAATGTACACTGGCAATGGCAAGGAAAGCGTTTCTGAAGAAGAGAAATTTGTTAACATTGAGTATAGATTTAAGTGTCAGGAAGTCGTTTCCGAAAGTATTTGTATGGCGTGTAGCCATGTATGGAAGTGAAACATGGACGATAAATAGTTTGGACAAGAAGAGAATAGAAGCTTTCGAAATGTGTTGCTACAGAAGAATGCTGAAGATTAGACAGGTAGATCACATAACTAACGAGGAGGTATTGAATAGAATTGGGGAGGAGTTTGTGGCACAACTTGACTAGAAGAAGGGATCGGTTGGTAGGACATGTTCCGAGGTATAAAGGGATCACAAATTTAGCATTGGAGGGCAGCCTGGAGGGTAAAAGTCGTAGAGGGAGACCAAGAGATGAATACACTAAACAGATTCAGAAAGATGTAAGTTGCAGTAGGTACTGGGAGATGAAGCTTGCACAGGATAGAGTAGCATGGAGAGCTGTATCAAACCAGTCTCAGGACTGGAGGCCACAACAACAACATCTGGTTGGTTTGCATAATAGTCATTTGGTCTTATCAGAAATAGCTGTATGTTGTTATGGAAGTTAAGCAATTTATTAGTATACATGACAATGTATTGTGTTGCTGTGATGTGTGTTATGAAAGTCTTGTCTAGTTTGATCTTAGGGTTCCTTTGTAGTTTGCCTTTCAGCAATATGTAGGCTGTTACATTGTCTGCTATGAATTTATTGCTTTTACACCAGTTGTTTATCTGTGTGTGCTGTTCAGTCAGCTGCTACTATCATGAACAAATGATCTGCACAAGCAATGACTCCACTGGAGTGTTCACATTCCTCTACCAGTTGTATTTGTTCAAAGATAATACTCCAAAAAATTGGCCTACAGACAGAGCACTGTAGGAATCTGTTACTGGTTTTCTTCACAACCTTACAATGTACAGCAAGTCACTCTGCTATTCTGTCTTTAAACAGTCAAGGAGATTGTTATATAGCACTGAAAGTATCTGCAATTCTCTAAGATGTGCAAACATCATGCATCATCTGTTGATTTCAAACAATTCTGTGGTCAGGCTATCAGCACATTTTTTGGCAAGCACTCCACAAGAGTTGCATTCTGAATTAATTTTATTAAGGCACTTACAGCCACTTACAGCCACATAGGTGCATATAGACATTAAAACACAGTTAACAATGTGGCATAAAATATGGAAGGTCTAACCCTCATAGTTAAAACCATACTGTCCTTGGGTGGAATGTTAGTGAATAAAAAAATTGGGTGATCAAAAACATTGCATGCAATGTAACAAGGACACACCAGCAAGTAAACACAACATGGAGCCATCCACGTAAGCCAAAGAGTGTGGCCGGGGACAGGGGAGGGGTTGCTGTGGCTGACTGGCCATTATTCAGAAGAAGCTTATTCTTATTGTCAAAGCCTGTAAGTCTATTAATTACAGTCCCTGTAAGTACGGTTGGTCACTCTGTGTAAGTTCTTCCAAAACTTTTCAATTGACTATCGATCTTAAGGCCCTCTCACTTACCACTGCGAAATCAGTGTAACTTGTGTGGCCAGACATGTGGGACATGTGGGTGGTTGACCTCTTTGTTTAACAGTTCACTTATTATTTGTCACCTTACATCAGTTGTGCATGTCACAGCGTGGAGCATGTGCTTTGTTTAACATTTCACTTATTATTTGTCACCTTACATCAGTTGTGCATGTCACAGCATGGAGCATGTGCTTATTTATTTTTGCCCGCAGTGGGGCTGAGCCCTCGCCTGTGGTTGATTGGGAGGTCGTTCCAAGGCATGGTAGGCAGCGAAAGGCGTCCCCGGAGGCTGATCAGAAAGCCTCCCCGGTGCGTCTGACAAACCGGTTTCAGGCACTGTCTCTGGCTGAGCCAGATGCAGCTGCCTGCCCTGTTTCAGAGGATCATTCTCAGCCTTCAAGGTCCGGGTAATCGCAGAGGGTGGGCTTACTGGTAGTTGGGAGCTCCAATGTTAGGCGCGTAATGGGGCCCCTTAGGGATACGGCGGCTAAGGAGGGGAAGAAATCCAGTGTGCACTCCGTGTGCATTCCGGGAGGAGTCATTCCTGATGTGGAAAGGGTCCTTCCGGATGCCATGAAGAGCACAGGGTGCAGCCAGCTGCAGGTGGTGGCA
The DNA here is from genome assembly GCF_023897955.1 of Schistocerca gregaria. Classification (NCBI taxonomy): domain Eukaryota; kingdom Metazoa; phylum Arthropoda; class Insecta; order Orthoptera; family Acrididae; genus Schistocerca; species Schistocerca gregaria. Next base: position 245,994,029 of record NC_064925.1, on the reverse strand, counting down.
CATGTCGGCACTAATGACGTGTGTCGCTTTGGATCTGAGGAAATTCTCTCTGGATTCCAGCGGCTATCTGATTTGGTGAAGGCTGCTGGTCTTGCTTACGAGATGAAGGCAGAGCTCACCATCTGCAGCATCGTTGACAGAACCGACTGCGGACCTTTGGTGCAGAGCCAGGTGGAGGGTCTGAATCAGAGGCTCAGACGGTTTTGCGACCGTATTGGCTGCAGATTCCTTGACTTGCGCCATAGGGTGGTGGGGTTTCGGGTTCCGCTGAATAGGTCAGGAGTTCACTACACTCAGCTGGCAGCTACACGGGTAGCGGAGGCTGTGTGGCGTGGACTGGGCGGTTTTTTAGGTTAGAAGGCCTCGGGAAAGTGCGGGATGGGCTGCAATGTCTTAGGGTGCTTGGCAATTACAGGACGTGCTTGGATCAAGGAACAGTCGGAATTATAGTTGTAAATTGTTGTAGTTGCGCTGGAAAAGTCCCTGAGCTTCAAGCACAGAAGCTGATATCGTTATAGGTACAGAAAGCTGGCTAAAGCCTGAAATAAGTTCTGCAGAAATTTTTACGAAGTCTCAGACGGTGTTCAGGAAAGATAGATTAGGCAGAATTGGTGGTGGAGTGTTTGTGTCTGTCAGTAGTGGTTTATCTTGTAGTGAAGTCGAAGTAGATACTCCGTGCGAATTGGTGTGGGTGGAGGTTATACTTAACAGCCGAATTAAGTTAATAATTGGCTCCTTCTACTGACCCCCAGACTCCGATGATACAGTTGCGGAACAGTTCAGAGAAAGTTTGAGTCTCGTAACAAATAAATACCCCACTCATACGGTTATAGTTGGTGGGGACTTCAACCTACCCTCGGTATGTTGGCAAAAATACTTGTTCAAAACCGGTGGTAGGCAGAAAACGTCTTCCGAGATTGTCCTAAATGCGTTCTCCGAAAATTATTTCGAGCAGTTAGTCCACGAACCCACGCGAATTGTAAATGGTTGCGAAAACACACTTGACCTCTTGGCCACAAACAATCCAGAGCTGATAGAGAGCATCATGACTGATACAGGGATTAGTGATAACAAGGTCATTGTAGCTAGGCTCAATACCATTTCTTCCAAATCCATCAGAAACAAACGCAAAATAATTTTATTTAAAAAAGCGGATAAAGTGCCACTAAAAGCCTTCCTAAAAGACAATTTCCATTCCTTCCGAACTGACTATGCGAATGTAGACGAGATGTGGCTCAAATTCAAAGATATAGTAGCAACAGCAATTGAGATATTCATACTTCATAAATTGGTAAGAGATGGAACGGATCCCCCGTGGTACACAAAAAAGGTCCGAACGCTGTTGCAGAGGCAACGTAAAAAGTATGCGAAGTTCAGAAGAATGCGAAATCCCGGAGATGGGCTAAAATTTACAGACGCGCGAAATTTAGCACGTACTTCGATGCGAGATGCCTTTAATAGGTTCCACAACGAAACATTGTCTCGAAATTTGGTAGAAAATCCGAAGAAATTCTGGTCGTATGTAAAGTACACAAGCGGCAAGACGCAGTCAATACCTTCGCTGCGCAGTGCCGATGGTACTGTTATCGACGACTGTGCTGCTAAAGCGGAGTTATTGAACGCAGTTTTCCGAAATTCCTTCACCAGGGAAGACGAATGGAATATTCCAGAATTTGAAACACGAACATCTGCTAGCATGAGTTTCTTAGAAGTAGATACCTTAGGGGTTGCGAAGCAACTCAAATCACTTGATACGAGCAAGTCTTCAGGTCCAGATTGTATACCGATTAGGTTCCTTTCAGATTACGCTGATACTATAGCTCCCTACTTAGCACTCATATACAACCGCTCGCTCACCGATAGATCTGTACCTACAGATTGGAAAATTGCGCAGGTTGCACCAGTGTTCAAGAAGGGTAGTAGGAGTAATCCATTTAACTACAGACCTATATCATTGACGTCGGTTTGCAGTAGGGTTTTGGAGCATATACTGTATTCAAACATTATGAATCACCTCGAAGGGAACGATCTATTGACACGTAATCAGCATGGCTTCAGAAAACATTGCTCTTGTGCAACGCAGCTAGCTCTTTATTCGCACGAAGTAATGGCCGCTATCGACAGGGGATCTCAAGTTGATTCCGTATTTCTAGATTTCCGGAAAGCTTTTGACACCGTTCCTCACAAGCGACTTCTAATCAAGCTGCGGAGCTATGGGGTATCGTCTCAGTTGTGCGACTGGATTCGTGATTTCCTGTCGGGAAGGTCGCAGTTCGTAGTAATAGACGGCAAATCATCGAGTAAAACTGAAGTGATATCAGGTGTTCCCCAGGGAAGCGTCCTGGGACCTCTACTGTTCCTGATCTATATAAATGACCTGGGTGACAATCTGAGCATTTCTCTTAGACTGTTCACAGATGATGCTGTAATTTACCGTCTAGTAAGGTCATCCGAAGACCAGTATCAGCTGCAAAGCGATTTAGAAAAGATTGCTGTATGGTGTGGCAGGTGGCAGTTGACGCTAAATAACGAAAAGTGTGAGATGATCCACATGAGTTCCAAAAGAAATCCGTTGGAATTCGATTACTCGATAAATAGTACAATTCTCAAGGCTGTCAATTCAACTAAGTACCTGGGTGTTAAAATTACGAACAACTTCAGTTGGAAGGACCACATAGATAATATTGTCGGGAAGGCAAGCCAAAGGTTGCGTTTCATTGGCAGGACACTTAGAAGATGCAACAAGTCCACTAAAGAGACAGCTTACACTACACTCGTTCGTCCTCTGTTAGAATATTGCTGCGCGGTGTGGGATCCTTACCAGGTGGGATTGACGGAGGACATCGAAAGGGTGCAAAAAAGAGCAGCTCGTTTTGTATTATCGCGTTATAGGGGAGAGAGTGTGGCAGATATGATACACGAGTTGGGATGGAAGTCATTACAGCATAGACTTTTTCGTCGCGGCGAGACCTTTTTACGAAATTTCAGTCACCAACTTTCTCTTCCGAATGCGAAAATATTTTGTTGAGCCCAACCTACGTAGGTAGGAATGATCATCAAAATAAAATAAGAGAAATCAGAGCTTGAAAAGAAAGGTTTAGGTGTTCGTTTTTCCCGCTCGCTGTTCGGGAGTGGAATAGTAGAGAGATAGTATGATTGTGGTTCGATGAACCCTCTGCCAAGCACTTAAATGTGAATTGCAGAGTAGTCATGTAGATGTAGATGTAGATAATTAATGGTCTGTCAGCTGCATAAACTGCCATGTCTTGTATTTGTTAAGTGTAACGGTCCCTTTTACAGCAGTGCTGGGCATAAAATGTTGCTGTCACCCAGGTCTTGGTTTGGCACCAATTTTTACTGTCGGAACATGTCTAATGGACAGTTGTACAATTGCTGTCACATTTATTTCTGTATTTACTGCCATGATAGATAGCTACCATGCTTTGGTTACCTCCACAGATCACTATGACATGGAGGAGGGGGGGGGGCAGAAGTAGGGGAGAGGAATGTTAGTTTTGCCTCCCTTGTCTAAGGTTCTTAGAGACATCAAGTCTGCACTAAGCTCTTCCACCACTCTGCCTATTTGCTGCATACAAAGTCGATCTTCATGGCATTAAGTCACAATATCTTAATGACTGCCATTCAATGAAACTGTAAGACTGCAGTGTGGACTTAGTGTGATCGAAGTGTGTCCCAGCACATCTTCTTAGTAAGTTCTTCTAGATTTGGTCAAGGTTCAATGTTTCAGATCTTCTCGCTCACACTTTAATTAGAATATCATGAAGTTCTCTAGGATCAGTTGGTAGGCTTTCTGATCTTAAAATCATACAATCAGTCTCTTGCATCATTGGATAACAGGTATTATTCTCTAGTGGGTGTATTAGTGATGTAACTAGCCACTGTGCAGTTTGAACAAAATCTTTGTTTTCAAATCTATTTAGTCTAATGTCTTTGAGTATAGTCTCATAGTTTAGATGGTGACAGATAGATAGTGATTCTGTGTTGGTCACCATTGATGATGGGAGTCAATTTCTCCATGCTGTTTGTTTCTTCAGAATTAGAAGCAGTCCTGTAACAGCTCACTGATTGTGGCAGCCTCTCTGCATCATTTGATGTCTGTGGTGTCACCGCCAGACACCACACTTGCTAGGTGGTAGCCTTTAAATCGGCCGCGGTCCGGTAGTATACGTCGGACCCGCATGTCGCTACTATCAGTGATTGCAGACCGAGCGCCGCCACACGGCAGGTCTAGAGAGACTTCCTAGCAGTCGCCCAGTCGTACAGCCAACTTTGCTAGCGATGGTTCACTGACAAAATACGCTCTCATTTGCTGTGACGATAGTTAGCATAGCCTTCAGCTACGTTATTTGCTACGACCTAGCAAGGTGCCATTATCACTTACTATTGATATTATGAATCATGTACTGTCACGAGCGACATTAATCATTAATGGATTAAAGTTAAGTATTCCACTAGCTACATCCGTTTTTCTGAAGTCTAATTTCCTTGTCCTGTTCTAGACCTCACGCCAGCCTGCCTGAGCTAAAACGTGTGCTTTTCGGCCTCCTCTAGTAACACGGTGTTGGCTCTTCTGCCAGCCACAACAATGTCAGTGATGCAGAGCCTGACACAGCAACATCCAGTGGTGAGGCAGTGTTTCTCTCCTTGCAGTTATTCTTGATTGATGGTTCATGTGTGGTGGGAGTTAGATGTTGTGGAGATATCACTTACACTTACATCACTTGGGTTTGTAGTATTCACTTATGTCTCCACATCTGAAAATGCAACTGAGACAGAGCTTACTAGCTTAATCTAACCCCGACACTTTGTGTTGTCATATGGGGTGTTCTGACTTTGATTCTCCTTTGTGTAAGCAGCAACAGCAAGTCTTGCTGCAGTATAATTTGTGACTGTGTAAATATATTGTGTGTCATTGTCTGATGAGTCATCATCCTGCAGTTGCCCACAATTAGCACCATATGATGTCTTCTGGGCAGTTTGTAATCTGCTTTTTATTGTTAATTTCAGCAGTTTCCACACTTGAGTGTTTTCAGTTTGATGTAGGTCTGTAACTGTTGTACAGCTCTGTGTGTTGGAATACTTGTTTCTGTCCTCAATGTTTATTTGTAGTGTAACTTTGTTTCTGTTTATGTGTGTGCTGTGATGCATTTCTCCTGAGTTTGTATTTAGTATCTCTTCTTATTCTTCTTTAATCCATAGCAGCTGATTTGTCTGAATGGTGGCTCACTGCAAGAGTTCCCGATTCAGTTGCCTTGCCACCCCATAATTAATTGAGATTGCCATTGTCATCTAAGGGGAGATCATAACATTTCCATTTGACTGCTGTTATCCTTTTCTTGGCTGCTGAAGGACATCCTGAAGAGAATGAAGATTGTGTATGGGGCAGCACATCTATCAAAAATCACCATTGGGGGACAGTGCACCAAGTTCCATGCTGGCCATGATTTGACACAAGACACCAGCCAATCAGAGAGGACAAATTCATCCCGTACAGACAACACAGAAGTGGGAGACACTTGAGCACCAACCCTACAGTCCTGATCTCTCCCTATGCAATTATCACTACTTTGTTCCTTATAAAAGACCTTCAAGTGTCAACAATTCATGTTAGACATGAATGTGCAGCAGGCAGTTTTGGTCATCTTCACGCAGCAGGACATGGTGTTTTACCAAACAAGTATCTTCAGTCTAGTGCATCAGTGGGATGGTTGCCTTAATGCTCATGGTGATTTTGCCTGATTGGCATACTAATTCTGGATTATATGGCCTTAAGATGGAAACTTTTTGATTACCTTTATATCATTGAGTGGATTGAAAATGTCTGTATTATGTTAATTCTCATTATGTCAGCCCACCTTCCTTCACCCTCATTTATGGTGATATGCACCTGTGTTGTGAAGCTCACTTGCCTTCACTGTCATTGAGGGTTATTTGTACCTGTGCTGTGAGTCTCTTTTGTTTCCTATGTCCTCCAAATATCTTGTTTCAGTATTACATGTGGAGTGATGTAATAATTGTCTACCTCTCATTTTACTATTGTATTTGTCAATTTCTTATTTTTGTCAAACTAAATCCTTTCCAACAGCTTATTCAGAAATTGGTATGTTGGGCAGCCTGGTACACTGCCTTTATTAGAGCCTTGCCTATTTCTTTTCTTGAAGGGGTTGCAGCCTGCACTGACTTCTTCGTTTTTACATTCTTTTTTATGCCTGTGAGCTGTACACTTTTTGCACACTTTATTAGTCTCATTGCGGACTTTGGTCGGATGATTGAGACTGCAGCACGTATAACATTTGGTTGTATAAAATTTGGTTACAGCTAGATAGTCAAAACAAATTTTAACATAGAGAAACTGTGTCCACATGCAGAGCCATATCACCCCGTGACTAATTTGGTCGCCATGTTGGAAAACAACAGCAAGGAATTACATAATGATTTTAGTGTCAGCAGAGCTACAGTGTAGCCATTGTCTCATCCACCCAGTTTCAGTGCACACCGCTAAGCACAACAAGGCTAGCTTCCAAAGCTCTTTTCATTTGCACTACATCACAGGGTCCTTTCCATGTCCGCACTTCAACCACAATCCAAGCACTTCTAACCACTAGACCTACTTATTTTCCCTTGGCTCCTTCCCATTACTCACACCAGCCTCAATGCAACATTACAAATGCATTTGTGCCTCAGTACACTTAAACTTTGCTTTTTATGTGCGTGTCTGTCATTTGTCACAGTGTCATAAAGGTGATGGTGATCTCTCTCTCTCTCTCTCTCTCTCTCTCTCTCTCTCTCTCTCTCTCTCTCTCTTCCCCCCTCCCCCCTTCTGTGTGTGTGTAACAGAGAGAGAGAGAGAGAGTAGCCATACTTCCAGTTTTTGGAAAATTATGCGTACTGCTCACAGCAGGATAGTGAAAAAGCTATCACACATTTATGCTTTGAAGTTAATGCTACTAATTATTTGTCATGATTTACAAACTCGTTTTCAGAAGAAATTGGGACTGTTGTTTTTCTTTACCACACATCCTCTGAACCCAGCTCCGTGGTGCCACCGTCTAACTGCAAAGAGTCTAAAGAAAATATCTGATAATAACAATGTCAGCACTGAGTAGCAGACATACACATTTAAAAGAAGACAGTTGGGAAATCCAGTTTCAACTAAAGTCCTTCATCAGATGAACAAACATACACACACATATTCGTGTGAGAGAGAGAGAAACTTCCACATGGGAAAAATATATTAAAAACAAAGATTCCAAGACTTACCAAGCGGGAGTGTCTGTGTATGTGCGGATGGATATGTGTGTGTGTGTGTGTGTTCATCTTTCCCTCTCCTTCCTGAAGAAGCATCCATCGGTTGCGAAAGCTAGTAATTCTGTGTGTGTGTGTGTTTGTGTGTTTTGTTCATTGTACCTGTCTGCTGGCGCTATATATAATAGAGGGAAACATTCCACGTGGGAAAAATATATCTAATTGCAAAGATGATGTAACTTACCAAACAAAAGCGTTGGCATGTTGATAGACATACAAACAAACACAAACATATGCACAAAGTTCAAGCTTTCACAACCAATGGTTGCTTCATCAGGAAAGAGGGAAGGAGAAGGAAAGACGAATGGATGTGGGTTTTAAGGGAGAGGGTAAGGAGTCATTCCAATCCAGGGAGCGGAAAGACTTACCTTAGGGGGAAAAAAGGACAGGTATACACTCGCAAACACACACATATCCATCTGCACATACATAGACACAAGCAGACATTTGTAAAGGCAAGGAGACTTTTGAATTTTGTGTTTATGTTTGTGTTTGTTTGTATGTCCATCAACATGCCAACACTTTCGTTTGTCATTATTGTTGTTATTATTATTATTATTATTATTATTATTATTATTATTATTCCATTCCTGATTTTTCATTTTTTAATAGATCTACATGATAAAGAGCCCAAACACTATAAACCAATTTACAATACAAATCATCAAATATCTCAAAAACTGATAGTCAACAGTTCGGCCTATAATGAGATCTATGTTTAATACTTCATATGTGAATAGTGATTATACAAAAAAATAAATAAAAACAAATCATAAGATATTATTGCTATCATAGAGTTTCACTGAATAATTTATAGTTTCTTTTACAACTGGCTATTAGATTACTATTCATCACATAGAGGAGACACTGAGCAGCAGGCAAGTAGACTGCTGATACCTGAAAATAGACTCTTGGATAATCTATCACAATAAGTCCTTTGACAGATGCTCAAACATACACATACACATACACATACACATACACACATTCACATGTGGGTGTGGGTCTGTGTGTGTGTGTGGGGGGGGGGGGGGGGGTCTGATTTGTTGTCTACATCTGATGAAGGACTTAGTCTAATAGCATATCCAATAGCCTATTTTAAATGTGCCTGTCACCTGCTCAACTCCTCCGCAATGTCATGAGTAGTAATCTATCCTAATTCATATTGTTGCTTAAAACAACATAAAGTAACATTAAGCTATGTTGGAAGCCTTTATTAATTTCACACAATTTGTTACATTAAAATGAATAATTACTACAAAATTTGACAAAAAATTGTTCAGTTAGAAAAAAGAAGTTAGATGAAAAAGTTCATTTGAAAGCTAAAATGTATCAAAAGACTAGAACATCTTCATTATATTATCATTATATTATATCATACTAAATACAGAAAAAGTATGGCTGAAAGCAAGAGAAACTACAGTTGTTACTTTTCTTGAGGACATGTAGCTCTACTGCACGTTTAAATGATGATGGACTCCTCTGGATAAAATATTTTGGAGGTAAAGTAGTCCCCCACTCAGATCTCCAGGAGGGTACTACTCTGGAGGCTGTTGTTACAAGAAAAAATAAAACATGCACTCTACAGGTCAGCATGTAGAATGTTAATTGGGCAAGTAGATTATAAATTTTAAAAAGGGAAATGGATAGGTTGAAGTTAGATATAATGGAGATTATTGAAGTTTGGTGGCAGTATGAACAGGACATCGGATCAAGGGAGTACAGTGTTATAAATCAAACAGTGGTAAACACAGGAGCTGGTCTCATAATGCATAAGAAAATAGGAATGCAGGTAAGTTACTATGAACACCTCAGTGAATTAATTATTATACAGTAGCTAAGAGAGACACAAAGCAACAACTAGCTCCACAGATGATGAAGAGATTTAAAAAACTATGTGATGAGGTATAAGAAATTATTCAGATAGTTACAGGAAAGGAAATTTTACTTGTGGTGGGGCACTAGAGCTCAGTAGTAGGAAGAGGAAAAGCGGAGAATATGGACTGAGGTAAAGAAGTTAAAGAGGAAGTCGCCAGTAGAATTTTTCACAGACCATAATTTAGTCATCCCTAACACTTGGTTTCAGAATTGTGAAAGAAGACTGCATATGTGGAAGAGACCAGGAGACACCAGAAGGTTCCAGATTGAGTATATAATGGTATGTCAGATATTTCAGACCCAGATTTTAAATGATAAGACATTTCTAGGATCATATGTGGACCCTGGCCAAAACAATATTTATTGGTTATGAAGAGTAGATTAAAACTGAAGAAACTGAAAATTGGTAGGAAATTATTGAGATGGAACCTGGATAAGTTGAAAGAACCAGAGGTTGTTGAAAGTTTCAGAGGCAGCATTAGGCAATGGTTGACTGAAATGGGCAAAGGAATACAGCAGAATGGCAATGGGTAGCTTTGAGAGATGAAATACTGAATTATTAATGAAGGGGAATAATATAAAAATGCAGCAAATGAAGCAGGTGAACAAGAATAAAAATGTCTAAAATGTGAGACTGACAGAGAGTGTAGTGGCTAGAGGACAAATGTAAGGATTTAGAAGTATATTATACCAGGGAAAGGATAGATACTGTCTACAGGAAAATTAAAAGAGGCCTCTTGAAAAAAGGAGAAGCAGTTGATGCATATCAAAAGCTCGGATAGAAAACTAGGACTAAGCAAAGACAGGAAGTCTGAAAGGCGGAAAGAGTATCTCGAAAGGTTATACAAGGAAAATGTGCTTGAAGGCAATATTATAGAAAGAAAATAGTGCACAGATGAAGATGGTTAGGAGCAATGACTCTGTAAGCAGGATTTGACAGGGCTCCAAAAGACCTAAGTCGAAACAAGGCCCCTGGTGTAAATGACGTTCCATAAGAACTACTGATATCCATGGGAGAGCCTGAGACACATCTGGTCATAAATCAGCTTGTAGTTCCTTGGTGGCAGCAGTCACTGTGAAATAATTATGTAATTAAGTCTCACTTATGAGGTATGCACATACTGCACCATCTAATTACACAATAATAATCATTGTGGAGTATAACCTAAACAAATAACAACAGCCACACTCAGATGAACAATATGTGTGACACTTTAATATTAAAGTTAAATCAGTAAAATGTAAGTGTCATGTGACTAGGGCCTCCCTTCGGGTAGACCATTCGCCGGGTGCAAGTCTTTCGATTTGATGCCACTTCAGCAACTTGTGCATTGATAGGGATGAAATGATGATGATTAGGACAACACAACCAGTCCCTGAGTGGAGTAAATCTCCGACCCAGCCGGGAATCGAACCCGGGCCCTTAGGATTGACATTCTGTCGCCTGACCACTCAATTACTGGGGGAGTACAAGTTAAATCAGTAATCATTGTTAATTGTCCTACTTTACTGTCCATCTTCTTAGTCACAACAGCACATCAATGGACCATTACACTATTACTCTTTTGACTGACATGGGTTCCATGCTCGAAATCTAGGAACAAGCTGACTTTTAAATTGTTTCAGGCCCAGTGTTTGTATAGTTTTGCAAAAATGGCTTCTAAAGTTTCACGTGTTATATACATAATTTTGATGATTTACAATTAGAATTTTACATCCCAAATTAATTGAATAGTGCAAAAAAATTGATTTTGGGCTGAACTTTATATTACAATAAGAGTTTTGACTGAAATAAGCCTTCTTGGTAACAAAAACTGCAAAACTAGCTAAATAAACAAGACCACACATAAAAGTGCCAATGTTCTTATCAAGTTTTAGAAATTAGCTACATGAATACTTTAAGGGTTTTTATGGGTTATTTTCCTAACTTTATCAGTAGTATAATAGTTAGATCTGTTTCATTTCAACAATTTCACTGGAATGGGAAATAATTACTGTTAGGTAATTGAACTGGACTTTAACAAAAGTAGTTACTTGGAATGGTTCATATTGATCAAGAATTTATTCTGACTAATGTGGGCCTGGTCTTTACTCAGAATTACAGTACAACAGCTTTCTCTTATGGCACATTATAGTTCAGAAAGCTAAAAACAATATATCACTCAAGAAGATAAATAACAAAACAAAATGGGAATGGGCTCCACCTTGCTTTGCTACCAGCCTCGACATAACCATTCCACCTGCTACACAGTACATATGAGAAAGGTGAAATACCACTCAAACTTCAATAATAATGTAATAATTCCAATTCCAAAGAAAGCAAGTTCTGACGGCTACAAATATCTGTCAGTTTAATAAATCATGGTTGCAAAATACTAAATTACTGACAGAAGAATAAAACAGGTGGTAGACGCCGACCTCAAGATCAGTTTGGATTCCACAGAAATGTAGGAATATTCAAAACAATACTGACCCTACAATTTATCTTAGAAGATAGGTTCAGGAAAGGCAAACCTATGTTTATAGCTTTTGTAGATTTGGAGAAAGCTTTTGACAATGCCAGCTGCAACACACTCTTCAAAATTCTGAAGGTATTAGGGGTAAAATACAGGGAGCAAAAGTTTATATGCAACTCATACAGAAACCATATGGATGCTATGAAAGATGCCTGAATAAGAAGCAGTGGTTGAGAAGATAGTGAGAAAGGGTTGTAGCCTATCCCCAATGTTGTTTAATTTGTATATTGAGCAAGCAGTAAAGGTAACCAAACAAAAATTTGGAGAACGAATTAAAGTTCAAGTAGAAGAAATATAATCTTTGAGGTTTGCTGATGACGTTGTAATTCTGTGAAAGATAGCAAAGGACTAGCAATAGCAATTGAATGGAATGGACAGTGTCTTGAAAGTAGGATATAAGAAACAAAACCGGGTAAGGCAATGTAATAAAACTGATGTTGAAGCTATTAGGTTACGAAATGAGGCACTGAAATCAGTAGATGAGTTCTGCTATTTCAGCAATAAAACAACTGATGATGACTGGAGCAGAGAGGACAGAAAAATTAGATTGAAAATGGCAAGAAAAGCATTTCTGAAGAAAATAAATTTGTTAACATTGGATATAAATTTTATTGACATGAAGTCTTTCTGAAGTTATTTGCTTGGAGTGTAGCTTTGTATGGAGGAGAGACATTGATGGTAAACAGTTCGAACAAGAAGAGAACAGAAGCTTTTGAAATGTAGTGTTACAGAAGAGTGCTGAAGATTAGGTGGACAGATCATGTAACCAACTACTGAAGAGGTACTAAATAAACTTGGGGAGAAAAGGAATTTATGGTATAACTAGAGTGGGATCAGTTAATAGGACACATTCTGAGACATCAAGGATCACAAATTTAATATTGGAGGAGGGATTGTGGAGGATAAAAATTGTAGAGGGAGGCCAAGAGATGAACACAGTAAGCAGATTCAAAAGAATGAAGGTTGCAATAGTTACTCAGAGATGAAGAGGCTTGCAAGTATAGATCAGTGGGGAGAGCTGCATCAAACAAGTCTTCAGACCGAAGACCACAACAACATCAAGGAAAAAGCAGGAAGGCAAAGGTCTGAAACATTTCTGTTTAGAAAGTAGAGCCTAATAGAGAGATGTTCACTGGAAAATAGGTTCTTCTGCTCGGTCAGTGTCTGTCAGAGCAGAATATGTGATCCAATACAGTAGACAATTTCGTTTTTTTCTTATTTTGTACCTTTTTTTCAAAGCCTCTTTTCAAAATCTCCATTACTTCACACCTGTGATTCAAGCTATAAGAGTTCCCATGCAGTCTGGTAAATCAGTCTTCACAACACTGGTTTTCATAACAAAATTGTGGAAGTTTTTCCTTGACTGCTCTATATGTTTCTTGAGATTTTGAATACAAATTTTAAATTTGCTACCTTGTAGGAGGTCAGCTTTACAAAAAGAGCAAAAACTTCAAAATTATCACTCTTTTTTTTAGCTTTAACTTATATATTGAAAACTATACATTTTTAGAAGTTGATTACACTATGAAAAACTAAAGTAGACAAAATTTCCTACAATATACACTAACCAGGTTTGATTATCTGATGAGTGGGATCAGTGCTACAGCACACTGAAAAGCTGTGATTTTATTGCTCTTCTGTGAAAACATGACAAACACCTGCTCACACACACCACACAATGTGATAAAACACTAAATTTCCAACAAGAGATCTCTGAAATATTCAGTCTTCTCATGAGGAGGGAGGGAATAAACCAAAAAGTGTGAAAAATGCCTTCTGTGCCCTACAATCAAATGATCCATCCCACCTGCTATCTCTCATTGGCACTATATTTTGGGGGTATCAGACTTATTCATATTTGTATTTGTTTTTCTTTATTCAACCTGTAAATTATAATTAAATACATAGTTTTTACAATTGATATAGGATAAGTCAGGTTTAATATAGTACACACAGATTTACACAAATTGTGATTTAGAAAACAATATTCAATATGTGTTGAATACTGGTAACATAATTATAAATACAATAAGATGATTGAAAGAATAGTATGGTTAAGAATAATTATGAGATCAATTACACTATAATTTATTGGTGCTCCAAAAACTGAGAAGCAAAAAAGAAGCATTGGTCAAGGAGGTATCTTTTAGTTTCACCTTAACCTTAGATAAATTTTGTATCTGTTTCCGATAAGGTGGCGTGTGGTTATACAACACAGTGCCCTGTATTACAGGAGTGGAAATCACAATTATTCTTGAAGATATTTTCTTCCTTTTATATGCTTTCTTTTATGAAGATTAGTAGTTCATAGATATACAAGCAAGGAAGGGGGGTGTATACTGAGACTTTTAAATATTGGTCTACAGGAGTCTCTGTTACTATTCTAACAATCTTTTTTAATAGTCATAATGTTTTTCTCCTACTTATGGAATTCCCCCAAAAGATAATACATACATCAGTAGTGTGGCATTGTGACCACTGATGCACAGCTTTCATTTTGTGAGAGGATTCTTATAGCATATTAAGGGTTTTTAACCTTTTTATACATTATTCAGGTGTATTTTCCAGTTCTGGTTATCCTGAATATGTTTACCTAAAAATTTTCTCACATTCACAAATGAGAGAGTTTTTCCATCAATGACAAAAATTAGTGTTGTTAGGTGGAGTTTCTATGGAGTGTGAAAACTGACAGGCACAGTTTTTTCAGAATTTGTTTTTAGCTTATTTGTTTTGAACCATTGTGTTAACCACTCTACAGAGTCGTTGATGAACTTGTGATCGAATCCTTCTGCTTTGAGTGTCTTGCAGGACTGAAACCCATCTGTAATGACTTTACTGACAGGCAGTATGAAGTGCTTTATCAGACGCACTAAAGTGACCTTGTCTGTGGAGAATACTGTGACAATGAAACACATCAGGACTCTCATTCTATTCCACCGAATACCCAGATATGATCAATTTCAGTCTTTGAAGGTCGTCCTCTCTGCTTCTTCCTTCTTTCTATGTGAGATTCGTCCACTTCAACAACTTTACTTGGCCCACCAATAGGGACACTGTCATTCGTCTCTACCACATAACACACTTCTCTGCAAAGCCCAAAATAGTCACACACGGTAGTAGCAGTTAAGTCCATTTCTGATGCTGTTACTTGCAAGGTGCAGTCTCGAATCCAGCAAGATAGAAGAATTACGCTGGTCTGGATGGATAATTTGGAAGAGTCAAACCACGTATTGTTCCTGATACTCATTTGCTTTCCGCACTGTCCTCAGTAAAATTGTAATGGTATTTCAGCATCGAAACTCTTCTTACAGTTTTACACACTTCACACCACCAGTCTATGCGGTCCCTCCTTTCTTCGTCCAGTAGTACTCCATATTTGTGACAAAACGTGAAACAAGTTTCTACACTGGATAGGCATGGAATTAGATTTTTCCACATGAGAGAATCCACCGAAGTAACGTCAAGAACACCAGTTATCCCAATCCCTACCGACATGAATCACCTCGGTTTCCCTAGCAACTCACAAATAATCCATGGAGGTATGTAACTTAGAGCAACTAAGAGAATGACGATCATAAATAATTGATCATAATGCCCACCTCCAATTACATGATAGATTTTGAATCGCACGTTTGATATGTATCATTTGGACCCCACGACTTTGATAGGCAATTATTCTTGGGAATTACCTAATCACTTCTCAAATCTTGATTTTTTACATCTTGGCAAAATACTGTGGGAACAACATCAGAGCCACGTCACTGCCACAGCTCTTTTCCAAGAGCACTGACATTGCACATGTTTACAGGCAACAGTCCCATGAATATCAAGTGAACAACTCGTGCTGGTGCTGACCTCTTGTGGGATTCCAAGAACTTTTCAAATCACCCTTGTAAATAGTGATGTAGCAGTCTGTGAGATGTGCTATGATGGCAAAATGGATAAAGTACTGTCCACAAAATGCTGTTTTGTAGTTCCTAGTTGAAGACTAGCAAATACACTCCTGGAAATTGAAATAAGAACACCGTGAATTCATTGTCCCAGGAAGGGGAAACTTTATTGACACATTCCTGGGGTCAGATACATCACATGATCACACTGATAGATCCACAGGCACATAGACACAGGCAACAGAGCATGCACAATGTCGGCACTAGTACAGTGTATATCCACCTTTCGCAGCAATGCAGGCTGCTATTCTCCCATGGAGACGATCGTAGAGATGCTACATGTAGCCCTGTGGAATGGCTTGCCATGCCATTTCCACCTGGCGCCTCAGTTGGACCAGCGTTCGTGCTGGACGTGCAGACCGCGTGAGACGACGCTTCATCCAGTCCCAAACATGTTCAATGGGGGACAGATTCGGAGATCTTGCTGGCCAGAGTAGTTGACTTACACCTTCTAGAGCACGTTGGGTGGCACGGGATACATGCGGACGTGCATTGTCCTGTTGGAACAGCAAGTTCCCTTGCCGGTCTAGAAATGGTAGAACGATGGGTTCGATGACGGTTTGGATCTACCGTGCACTATTCAGTGTCCCCTCGACGATCACCAGAGGTGTACGGCCAGTGTAGGAGATCGCTCCCCACACCATGATGCCGGGTGTTGGCCCTGTGTGCCTCGGTCGTATGCAGTCCTGATTGTGGCGCTCACCTGCATGGCGCCAAACACGCATACGACCATCATTGGCACCAAGGCAGAAGCGATTCTCATCGCTGAAGACGACACGTCTCCATTCGTCCCTCCATTCACGCCTGTTGCGACACCACTGGAGGCGGGCTGCACGATGTTGGGGCGTGAGTGGAAGACGGCCTAACGGTGTGCGGGACCGTAGCCCAACTTCATGGAGACGGTTGCGAATGGTCCTCGCCGATACCCCAGGAGCAACAGTGTCCCTAATTTGCTGGGAAGTGGCGGTGCGGTCCCCTACGGCACTGTGTAGGATCCTACGGTCTTGGCGTGCATCCGTGCGTCGCTGCGGTCCGGTCCCAGGTCGACGGGCACGTGCACCTTCCGCCGACCACTGGCGACAACATCGATGTACTGTGGAGACCTCATGCCCCACGTGTTGAGCAATTCGGCGGTACGTCCACCCAGCCTCCCGCATGCCCACTATACGCCCTCGCTCAAAGTCCGTCAACTGCACATACGGTTCACGTCCACGCTGTCGCGGCATGCTACCAGTGTTAAAGACTGCGATGGAGCTCCGTATGCCACGGCAAACTGGCTGACACTGACGGCGGCGGTGCACAAATGCTACGCAGCTAGCGCCATTCGACGGCCAACACTGCGGTTCCTGGTGTGTCCGCTGTGCCGTGCGTGTGATCATTGCTTGTACAGCCCTCTCGCAATGTCCAGAGCAAGTATGGTGGGTCTGACACACTGGTGTCAATGTGTTCTGTTTTCCATTTCCAGGAGTGTAGATTGGTTTTGTCACTGACTTCCAAAAAAGGGGGAAGCTTAAGAATAAATCTTTCCACTCTGCAGTGGAGTGCGCACTATTTTTGAAGCTTCCTGACAGATAAAAACTGTACCAAATTAGGTCTCAAACCCAGACTCTTGCCTTTCTCAGGAGACATTCTTACTGACAGAGCCATCCAGGTCATTGCAGGTTCTCATATCTGGTATTTGCATTCTGGCTGATCTTTTGTTGCATGGACATTAGGCCATAGGCACGTTTTTGTGCCTAACATTTTGTCTTCCTATGATGGGGACACCAACAGAGGGTATAAAGATACAGATAGTCATTTGAGTTTTATACAACATTCCAAGTCTTTACAGCCTCTAATGATGTCTCCAGCCTTAGGAGACAAAAATTAGGTACAGAAACTTGCCTTAGGCAACAGCTTCATGTCCATATAACATAAATCAATAAGGATATCTAGGCACAGTGCATACCTATCTCCACAACAACCATCTCCATCGCAACTGCCCTGACACCAGCCATCTCAAAAGTGACCTTGTCCATAGTAACAATGTCTACAGGAACTGTAACATTACTTCTGTTGTAATGGTCTTCTTCAGCAGCCACACACTTTCACTAAGTGACCTTCTGAAATAAGATGTGGGATCTTCAACTAAAAAAGAGCGAGAAGTCTCATTTGGAAGTCTGAAATGTAATTTCACCAGTCTTTAATTGCTTCACCTAGATCCTGTTGGTGAAGATTAGATCTCATGCAGCACTTGTGTGGTGCTCTGAGGTTGCTTCACTCTTAATTAAGTAAATATGAAGGTCTGTTCAAAAAATTCTGGAACATTCATAATCTCACACCTAAAATGTCTTGGAGCGAAATGCAGTTGGCATCCCTGCACACCCCATGTATAATGTGTAACTGCCATAAGTTTCATTGTTGTATGTGTGTTAGTTATTGTTCAATGCTGTATTGAGTAGATCATTATGTCACAAAGTTTGCGAACTTTGAGATGGCAGAGTTTGAGGAGCAATGAGTCTGTGTTAATTTTGCATGAAACTCAAGAAAACCTTTACAGAGACCACCAAATCATGCAAAAAGCCTATGGTGATGAGTGCTTAAGCTGTAATAGATGTTGCAAATGGTTCACATGGCTTAATAATGGCTGCACAGAAGTTAAAGATGACCCTCATTCAGGATGCCCTTCAATGTCTATCAATGAAGCGCATGTCAGGAATGTCAATGAAATGATAACGTCAACAACATGATTGCCCTGTTAGTGAATGACTACTGCACAAATAAGAAATCACTGTGTTGCCTCATCCTCCGTACTCTCCAGACCTGATTGCTGAGTACAGATGCGAGCCGAGTTGGTGACACTTTGCGCACAGCTCCAGGCTGCGTTGGCTTCCATCGCACTGCATGAAGCTGCTGCAAAGGGGCATCATTGTGGGGGGTCGGACACAGGGATGCAAGGGACGTCAAGGACGACCCAACTGTCCCCCGATTGGTCCATTGCTGTGGCCACCACGGGTACTGCCTGCACTGAGGTTGACCCCTCACCCGTGGTCCAGTGGGGGATCATTCCAAAGTCTGGCAGGCAGCGAAAAACTTTCCAAGGAGCCGATCGTAAAGCCTTCCCAGTTCATTTCATAAACAGGTTTCAGGCGTTATCTGTGGCTGACGATGTCTCTTAACCGGATGCAGTCATCCACCCTGTTCCAGAGGAAGCTTCTTGGCCCACTGTAACATTCTCTGGCAGCACACACACCATTAATAAAATGAAATGACATTTAATTGTACTATGTACACCGCTATGAAGCAATTCGTATGTACTGTAATTGTTTAACAAAAAATGTTATTTAATTTTGTGTAAAGGTCGTTGGTTATTATTGTAATATTTTCTGTAATAATATTCTTGATGTATTTACGATTGTAATATTTCTATACTCATAATGTAATTACGAATTATGTTAATATCTGCGATGAAAAAATATAAAATATAGCCACAGAGGAAAATAATGTTGTAAGATTACAAAGTGACATTCACAATCAGCAATAATATAAATAGCGCTACATAATGTGTATTCTTTCTCGTCTTCCTCTAGAACTGAGAGAGAGAGGAACCTGTGACATAGCATTATATGAATGAGTAGACTTTGTTTGTCTGTATCTACCTTTAGCCGCCATTAGAGGAGAAATTATAAAGGTGTGTAATTTTAATTATTGTTATGGTCTAAATACATTATAATTTATCAAAATTGTGTATTACTAATGTAAATTAGCTTGCCCATGTCATTTATAATGTTTCTTTAAAGAATTTTCAGAACTTTTAGTGATTATCATTGGTGTTGCTGGGCTGTGCCACGACTGAACGATTTGCAGCGGTGGCACATTTAAAAAATTGTTCCGCTATAAAATTAACCAAACCCGTAAATCGGGAGCAGGTAAAATTAGCAGTGAATTACGAAATATTTTTCTTTTACAGCGATCCTGAGGCTGACTGAATTTATTACTGGTTTTACATTTGTGCATTCAAAGGCGGATAATTAACGTTGAAGTTGTTAATCTGTTGGTTCTTTCAATTTCTAAAGCAAATAACTTAAACATATAGTGAAGTAAGTTTTGTCAATGATAATTAAACGTTCAGGTCGGCTTGGCAATATTTAACCATTTTATGCTAACAGAGACAGTCTTGTGTTCCATAGCTAATGCCGGGAAAGAATTCAGTAAATATTTAAAAATCCACTGCATCTATAAAATGTGTGCCAAGGCTGAAATACGTGAAAAAATTTAATTTAAATAAGTTTCAAATAAATGTTATTAATCAGTTAGTTTGAATTTATCAGCATGAGAGGGTTGCTAAGGTTCACGTAATTTTAAATGTGCTTAATGCTGTCT
Source organism: Schistocerca gregaria (assembly GCF_023897955.1). Classification (NCBI taxonomy): domain Eukaryota; kingdom Metazoa; phylum Arthropoda; class Insecta; order Orthoptera; family Acrididae; genus Schistocerca; species Schistocerca gregaria. The sequence continues at coordinate 245,973,997 of NC_064925.1, read as the reverse complement.
AAATTAATTTTTATTAGCACACGTAACTAAGGGGTTCTACAACAAAGTTCGTACTGAAAGAGTAAATAACATAAATATTTAAAGCCATTTCTTCCCCATTTTCATCCATTCACATTGTTACATAATAAATATATTTCTTTTATTATTATTATTATTATTATTATTATTATTATTATTTTCATTAAACCGCAAGGTCTGAGCATTCACAGACGGTGGGTTTGCTGGTAGTTGGGAGCTCCAACATTAGGCACATAGTGGGGCCCCTTAGGAATATGGCTGCCAAGGAGGGGAAGGAAGCCAGTGTGCACTCCTTGTGCATACCGGACAGAGTTATTTTGGATGTAGAAAGGTTGCTTCCAGATGCCATGAAGAGTACAGGATGCTACCAACTGCAGGTGGCTCATGTAGGTACCAATGACATGTATTGCTTTGGATTGGAAGAGACTCTCTCTGGTTTCGGGCAGCTAGCGGAAATGGTAAAGACTGCTAGTCTTGCTTGTGAAATTAAGGTGAAGCTCACCATCTGCAGCACCGTTGATAGAAACAACTGTGTTCTTTTGGTGCAGAGCCGAGTGGAGGGTCTGAATCAGAGGCTCAGGTGGTGCTGTGACCGTGTAGGCTGCAGATTCCTTGGCTTGAGCCATTGGGTGGTGGGTTTCTGGGTTCTGCTTAATAGGTCAGGAGTCCACTACACACAGTAAGCGGCTATTAGGGTAGCGGGGACTGAGGGAAGGGACTGGGCGGTTTTATAGGTTAGTGGGTCTCAGGGAACCACAGAAAGAGCATCCGTCTAAAATGGGACATGTAAAACAGTAAGTTAGTTGAATTTAGTTGTAGAAATGACAGTATTGTAGTTGTAAATTGTTGTAGCTGTGGTGGGAAAAAACCAGAGCTCCACGCCCTAATACAAAGCACTGAAGCTCAAATAGTTATAGGTACAGAAAGATGGCTAAAGCCAGAAAGAAGTTCAGCTGAAATTTTTTCAAATGATCTAACAGTGTTCAGAAAGGATATATTAAATACAGTCGGTGGTGGAGTATTTATTGCTGTCAGAAGTAGTTCGCCTTATAGTGAAACGGAAGTAAACAGTTCCTGCGAAATAGTATGGTTAGATGTTATACCTGACAATCGGACTAAACTATTAATTGGATTGTTTTACCAACCCCACAATTCAGAAGATATAGTTGCTGAACAGTTGAAAGAAAACTTGAGTCTCATTTCAAATAGGTACCCCACTCATACAGTTATAGTCAGTGGAGACTTCAATCTACCCTCGATATACTGGAAAAATTATATGTTTAAAGCCAGCAGCACGCATAAAACGTCATCCGAAATTGTACTGAATGCTTTCTCAGAAAATTATTTTGAACAATTGGTTCATGAGCCCACTCAAAGTGTAAATGGTTGTGAAAGCATACTTGACCTCTTAGCCACAAATAATCCTGGACAAATAGTGACTACCATGATGAATCCAGGTATTAGCGACCACAAGGCAGTAGCTGCTAGGCTGAATACTGTAACTCTTACAACCATCAAAAAGAAATGTAAAGTATATCTATTTAAAAAGCTGATAAAAATGCACTTAACGCCTTTTTAAGAGACAGCTGCACTCCTTCCGATCTGATCATGTAAGCGTAGAAAAGTTGTGGAATGATTTCAAAGAGATAGTATTGACAGTAATTGAGAGACATATACCACATAAACTAAGAAGTGATGGTACTGATCCCCCATGGTATACAAAATGGGTCAGATCGCTGTTGCAGAAGCAGCGAAAAAAGCATGCCAAATTTAAAAGAACACAAAATCACCAATACTTGCAAAGTTTTACAGAAGTTCAAAATACAGCGTGTACTTCCATGTGAGATGCTTTTAATAATTTCCATAACAAAACTCTGTCTTGAAATATGGCAGAAAACCCAAAGAGATTCTGATCATACATAAAGCACACAGTGACAAGATGCAATCAATACCTTAACTGCACAATAACAGCGATGAAGTTACTGATGACAGTGCTACTAAAGCAGAGTTATTAAACATGGTTTCCCGAAACTCCTTCACCAAAGAAGACGAAGTAAATATTCCTGAATTCGAGTCAAGAACAACTGCCAAGATGAGAAACATAGAAGTAGATATCCTCGGTGTCACAAAGCAGCTTAAATCACTTAATAAAGGCAAGGGTTCTGGTCCAGATTGTATACCAGTCAAGGTTCTTTCCATATATGCTGATACAATAGCTCCATATTTAGCAGTTATATACAAATGCTCACTCCCAAAAAGATCCGTACCTAAAGACTGGAAAATTGCTCAAGTCACACCAATACCCAAAAAGGAAGTAGGAGTAATCCGTTTATTACAGGCCCAAATCACTAATGTCGATCTGCAGTAGTGTTTTGGAACACATACTGTATTCGAACATTATGAAGTACCTTGAAAAAAAAAAGATTTATTGACCCATAGTCAGCACGGATTCAGAAAATATTGTTCTTGCGAAACACAACTAGCTCTTTATAAACACGAAATTATGAGTGCTATCGACAGGGGATGTCAAATTGATTCCATATTTTTGGATTTCCAGAAGGCTTTAGACACCATTCCTTATAAGCGTCTTCTAACCAAACTGTGTGCCTATGGAATACCGTCTCAGTTATGCGACTGGATTTGTGATTTCCTGTCAGAAATGTCACAGTTCATAGTAATAGATGGAAAGCCTTTGAGTAAAACAGACATAATATCTGGCGTTCCCCAAGGAAGTGTTATAGGCCTCTATTGTCCCTGATCTATATTAATGATATAGGAGACAATCTGAGTAGCCTTCTTAGATTGTTGCAAATGATTCTGTCATTTACAGTCTTGTAAAGTCATCAAATGACCAAAATGATTTAGATAAGATATCTGTATGGTGTGAAAAGTGGCAATTGACCCTGAATAAAGAAAAGTATGAAGTTATTCACATAAGTAGTAAAAGAAATCGACTAAATTTCGATTAAGCAATGTCACACAAATCTGAAGGCTGTAAATTCAACTAAATGCTTACAGATTGCAATTACAAATAACCTAAATTGGGGTGATCACATAGATGATGTTGTGGGTAGAGCAAACCAAAGACTGTGATTCATTGGCAGAACACTTAGAAGGTGCAACAGGTCCACTGAAGAGACTGCTTACACCACACTTGGCTGCCCTATTCTGTAGTATTGCTGTACAGTGTGGGATCCGCATCAGGTGGGACTGACGGATGACATCGAAAAAGTACAAAGAAGGGCGGCTCATTTTGTATTACCATGAAATAGGGGAGATAGTGCCACAGACATGATATGTGAATTGGAATGGCAATCAATAAAACAAAGGCATTTTTCATTGCGACAGGATTTTCCATGAAATTTCAATCAGCAATTTTCTCCTCCAAATGCGAAAACATTCTTTTGGCACCCACCTACACAGGAAGAAATGATCATCATGATGAAATAATAGAACCAGGACTCACACAGAAAAATTTAAGTGCTCATTTTTCCCGCATGCCGTTCAAGAGTGGAACGGTATAGAGACAGATTGAAAGTGGTTCATTGAACCCTCTGCCAGGCACTTTATTGTGTATAGCAGAGTAATCATGTAGACATAGATGTAGACCTGGCCCCTGCAGACATTTCTTTTATTCCAAAGTTGAAAAACCCATTAAAAGAATGAAGATTTGCCACGATAGACGTGATAAAAGAAAATTTGCATGCGACAACTCAGGTGATCCAGCAAGAGGCATACTAAGGCTGCTTCCAGAAGTGGAAATGCATAGGGACAGGTTTATCAATTGTGGAGAAGAGGATTTCAAAGGAGACCATGCACAATAAGTGAAAGATAAGCACAGAAAAAATGTGTGGAGAAATTTCTGGAATTTTTTGAACAGACCTCATATGTCACAAAACAATTACCACTGTCTTCAAACTGAACCAGAATTGTATATTTTATTAGACACTGCTCATATCGATTAAATATGCCTGCTCAGTTTTAATTAAACCAAAGATAGAAAAAGCACAAATGGGCCCCGAGGCTGGACTTGATACGAAACTGGTTCCAAGCTAATACCGAAGCTAGAACAATACTAAACAAAGACTTAGAACAGGCTGACTGAAATAGCACAATTGCTGGCCTTGTAACGATCAGCTCCATGATGTTAACGAACATTGTTAATTTACAGCAGTTTATACATTCTATAAGTTAAAAATGTCATCTTTTATTGGCTATAGAGTCTGTCATTCAATTTTGTTTGCATATTATTTATCATATTCATCATGAGCACCATCTATTAAAATATGCACAACTATAGTCTGATTCACAAATGGTGGCAATTCGTGCAGGTCAAGGTGTGGATAAGGACTGTGTTATTGTCAGTTTCAAGTGTCAGTTGCAGTATGCTCATGCAAGTGCTTTGAGCTTGATCAAAGTGTGTATCCTACAAATTGTCTCTCAGTTGCTTGCGCAGAATTTTTCGCCAACCACCACCATCGAACATCACAACTCGCAACAAATGGAACAAAAATTCACTAAATAACACATTATAATCACATTTAACATTTTTATTATCTATGAAATTCACAGCAGACTGCTTCGAACACTACTGAATGCTCACTGGCTGTCGGGGAATGCTGATGTAGGAGAGCAGAACAAGCCTAAACTCGACCATCATCGTTTATGACTTCAACTACAATTTATGCCTATGCAGTGGAAATTCTAGGTCCACGACCATGGGATACATCTTGTAAATTAAAAATTTACTAATTTTAATTAGGAGCTCTTGCTCATCAATATGGGTGTCACTGAATTCAGAAAAACCAGGCAATCAAAAATACATTAACTTATCCCTGAAATGTACAGTAGTTTGGCTATAATTCACGCTGAAAATTCAAACCATGTGAAATCTTTAATTTTGAACTAATGAAGCCTGGGATAATGCATATATGCTACTGAAAACAGGAAAAATAGTCTTTTAATTTGGAATTAGCCTCTCCGTCTGAATCTATGTATGAGCACGTAAGATTTTGCCTAGGACTAGATGCCCAAAACTTAATTCTAATAACTTTTGATTGCCATCATTTCTGATGAAACTAAATAGTTCATTATAATCAGAACAACAAACTGAATAATAATAGTAAAGTTTTGTGAGGGGAATTTCTTTCTACAATTTTGATTATTTGCATACTGTGTGTTTAATGTAGGAACTTTAAAATTGGAATTTTGAAAGAAAAATCTTACTGAAAGTTAATACATGAATAGGAGTGCATACAAAGTAGGATAATGGGAGCCAACCTGCTTCATCACAGAACCACTTCCATAGATACCTTCTCCCAAGCAACTATCTCGAAAATAAATGTCTCTATAGGAACAATCTCCATAGCAAATGTATCCAAAAATATCCATAGGAATTGTTTCGATAGCAACTGTCTCCGTAGCAAACATGTCCTCAGAAATTGTCTGCAAAGGAACAGCCTCCATAGCTACAGTCTCCTAAGCAACTTTTTCCATTCCACAGCTTCAAGTTTAGAAAGCAGTAAAGATTTAATAATAAAACTGAAGCTGGAGGGGGGGTGGGGGGAGAGGGTAGGTCATTGAGCTTTGCCTGGAGAACTGCTTCAGCAGGATTATTGTCCACAACAGTCAAGGTTTTGAGTGCCAGTGCTAGTACATAGTTCTAATCTTTTGGCCTTTCAAAACCAGTGCACACTCCATTGTAGAGTGAAAATTCCATTCTCAGGACAATGACCTATAATGTGCCACAGTAATTTCTTTGCAAGGTTCTTTCTTCTAGAAATTTCAGTCCAGGCGTGTGTGTGTGTGTGTGTGTGTGTGTGTGTGTGTGTGTGTGTGTGTGTGTGTGTGAGCTTCTCTGATATTTGGAGAAGAGGAGATAGGTACTGGCAAAACTGAGGCTGTGAAATCTGCTCCTGATCTGGCCCCATATAAAGTCTGTAAGAACATTTCCCATGAGAGGCAAAGTTCTGGGCATACAGTTTAATCTGTCAGTGAGTTTCAATTAAGGTAAAAATTTTACATCCCACAGATGAGGATCATAGGGATGGAGCACAAGCTCAGATTGAGGAAGGAGACTGGTCTTCTTTGTTTCAAAGGAACCATACCGGCATCTGTCGAGTGATTTAGAGAAATCACACAAATACTTCATCTGGAGGGCCGGACAGGATTTGATCACTCATCATCTTGAACAAGAGTCCCATCTTCACCACTATGCTGTCCCAATTAGCAACAATGTTCAGTGCTGCCCTCATTCTCCTCTTATTGCAAATAGTTATTCCAAAAGTCATCAAAATATACTAAAAGTTATCAAAATAAACCAAAGTCTAAATCACTTGTAGGTAGTGTGATAAAAAAAAATCATATATTAATATCACAAGTAGATCTTTAATGCCCTTCAAGATGATTGCACTCTTGAGCAACAGATGACATAACCACAAAGAGCAAAAGCTTAATACTTTTGTGGTCACTTAAAGTACAAACAAATAATGAACCACTGTAAACCACATTAAAAGCCATATGTTTTTACACCAAGAGTAACTTTAAAAATGGGCAATATGCTATATACAGCACTTGCCCGTCATCTGCTGTGATACAGCGCTGGTCACCAAAACACAAAAATATATGAATGTGTGTGTAGCAAATAGGGAGTGCAACACACTAAAACTTTCTTCCTCTACACAATATATGAGCTAGAGTGTTATGTCTTATTGAGTTATAATTCAAGAAGCCAAATGACTACATACCTTATTAAAACCATTGGTTCAACTGAACCTAATCTTACATCATGTTCTGCATACTGTTCTCTTCAGTAATGGGGGGCATGGCAATCAAACTGACAGAGAGCAGGCAACTATTTTCTCTAGTCCTCACTCATACTGCAGTCATTCTCCTCTCCTGGACACCCACCTAAAATGGTACCCACAAAAATATTAGCATTTTCTTGGTTGGAATTTTGCCTTTTTCTGTATGCTGAGTTTCTGAAATGAATACTTTGTGGAGCTCAACACCCACTTTTCTCAAAAGTTATCCTGAAAGGCAGGGATCAAGCCAAACAGGTGTATGCACCTTCGGCTCACTACCACACCAAGACTCATTAACAAAAGTATGATCATATAGGGTGCCAAATGAAATTTGTGAATGGATTGAGATTTCCTGCTAGGAAAGGCACGGCATACTATCTCACATGGAGAGTATTCAAAAGCTGAAGTTACTTTAGGTATGTCCCCAGGGAAGTGTGTTCAGATCCTTGCTATACACATCGTACCATTAATGACCTGAAAGATGATATTAATAGTAACCTCAGACTCAAAGGCAGTTATATGTAGTGAAGTACTGCCTGAAAAAAACTGTGCACGTAATAAGAGTGATCCCAGGTATTCAGTTCAGTTGTTGTTTCCATTTTCTGCATAGTGTTTCCATGACCAACAAAGCTGTCGTTAGCAGGAGCTGTGAGCCTTGCTATTATGTGTACCTGCTGTCTGGAGACCAATCACACTGTTAGCTATTGTTAGTCTCATGCCCGCTATCTATAGCTGAATTCGATTCTCGGCACCCATTGTGCCTTGCTCTTTTGTTTTACAGAACATGCACTGATACTCAATTAAAAAAAAAACAATTTCCCATAGCGTTTTCCAACTCTGATTGATATGATGGTTAATAACTTAAGTGATGGACCGTACATATTATTTAAGTTAAATTCTACATCCCTGTTTATTAGGTTTGCTGATATCTTTATTTCAATAGGCTCCTTAATGTTGCTGTCCCAAAAGCTAGTCATTTGCTCCACAATACTGGTCTCCTCATTTCACAATTACATTCGAGGTAGTTTCAGCAACAGCTGATTTGCTTGACTGTTTTAGTCGGATGTGTTGCTGATAGTTCACATGGAATGCAATCTACAGCTCGCTTATGAAGACATAGGCCATCTTTAACATGTCAAGAGAATGAAATTCACTGGATGCCATTATTCCATAGGGGTCTGCTGATCTTTCCAGATAAAGTACACAAAGCATTAAGTACACAAAAATGTAGTATCCTACGACAACAAAATCAATTACAACAATCCAATTACCAGGGTGTGGCGATTTGTGGGGATATGGTCCAAAATAATAACACAGGCTGAATCACAGGTAAAGCAGATAGCAGACTTCACTTTATTGGTAGGTCATGCGGAAAATGTAGTTTCTCTACAGAGGACACTGTTTACAAAACACTTGCCAGACTCATCTGAGAACATTGCTCAAGTGTGTGTGACCCATATCAAATAGAGCTAACAGTGCACACAGAACACATACAAATGATGACAGCATGGCCACAGATTTGTTTGAATGATAGGAAGCATCACAGAAATGCTGGAAAACCTGAACAGGCAGACTCTTGAAGACATGCAACAATTACCCTGTCAAAGTCTACATGCATAGTGCCAAGAATAAGTACTATTGAGAAATTTAGGAATATACTACAGTCTTACACATACCACCACCATAGAAACCACAAAGATAAGGCTAATTACAACATGCAAAAAGGCATTTAAGCAGTTCCCACATTCAACATGTAAATGCTGAATGTGGTATAAAGGAAAGTAGCCTCTTCAAAGCACTTTGTGATGGTTTGCAGAGCATATATGAATACAACAGAGCCCCTGCCCCCAAATTATTAAGTTCTTACGGAAAGAAAAAAATGTAACGCAGTCAGACGTTTTTCTTTCAAGAAAATGATTTAAAATTTGGTATTATGAACGTTTTTAACAGGGGTGGAGCTGGAACTTTTTTATGGCTACTTACAACTCACTATTCATCTTCCAAAATATTAAAAATACTCCATACCCACAGGTCCACCCCCGTCCACCACAAACTACTGTTTGGGTGCTCTTGATGTGGATTTTTAGGGAATTCAGAGAGCCCTAGAGTAAAGTTAATAAATTTGGGATTGAGTTTTCGGTTTCTGAGGATATGATACAACATAGGTGTTGAGTGGGGCCAATGACTGTGCCCACATAAAAATGTTGTGAAACAAATATAGTGCAAGGTAAACTTTAATGCTAAGAAAAAACAGTTGTTTGGCTGGTCAAACTTGCACAAATCTTCCATAACACTGATTTAATGTAATCTCTAAAATAATTCAACACTGACGCTACCTGTCTGCTTTAAATTCTCAACTGCATTCTTCCACACCATCAATTTTATCAATGTTAGGCAGGTGATGGAGCCCCTTAGAGATAAGGCAGCTGCTGGAAGAAAGCCAATGTGCACTCTGTTTGCATACTGGAGGTAGTCATCCAAGAAGTGGAAAGGGACCTTCCGGATGCCATGAAGGGCACAGGGTGCACCCAACTGCAGCTGGTGGCTCATGTCGGCACTAATTACGTGTGTTGCTATGGATCGGAGGAGATTCTCTCTGGTTTTTGGTGGCTGTCTGAACTGGTGAAGACTGCCACTCTTTCTAGCGAGATGAAGGCAGGACTCATCATCTGCAGCATCATCGACAGGACCGATTGTAGACCTTTGGTACAGAGTCGAGTGGAGGGTCTGAATCAGAGGCTCAGAAGGATTCGCGGCCGTGTAGGCTGCAGATTCCTCAACTTGCACCACAGGGTGGGTGGGGTTTCGGGCTTCGCTAAATAGGTCAGGTGTTCACTACAGACAGAAGGCGGCTACACGGGTACCAGGGGCTGTGTGGTGTGGACTGGGCAGTTTTTTTAGGTTAGACAGTCTCAGGAAAGATCAAAAAGGGCTCCAGTCTCAAAGAGTACAGGGCACAGAAACGAAGAGAGTCGACCAAGTGACAGGCGGTATTGTAGTTGTAAATTGTCGTAGCTGTGTTGGAAAAGTACCAAAGATTCAATCGCTGATAGAAAGCATTGAAGCTGAAATCGTTATAGGAACAGAAAGCTGGCTAAAGCTGGATTTGAGAGTGGATTGGTAGAGAAGTGGTATGAAAATGGTTCGATGAACCCTCTGCCAGGCATTTAAGTGTGAGTTGCACAATAACCATGTAGATGTAGACCTCCCTTCCTTCTCCCTCCAATAAACAAACTGATATTAGATGATGAAAATACAAAATAATATGAATATTCCGTGTATAAGGAAGTATTTGTTCGGTAGAGAAGACACACTACACAAGTCACAATAATAGCAGACATAGCAATCTTGCTCACACCAATCAAATTGTAAACATCTATGTGCTGCATTACAGACAATTCATCCCCCCCTCCCCCCAAATTCCATTTCCCCTTTCAAATGATATGCAAGAAGAATGGTTTCTGATAAGCCTCCATGTGAGCTAGAATCTCTAATTTTACCTCCTTTTTCTTTTCGAGACATACATAAAAGCAATATATTCCTCAACTCTTCTAAGAATATATACTTTCAAGATTTTGACAGTAAACCATATTGTGATGCCCAATGCCTCTCTTGATCTGTACACCACTATAGGTAGATGAGCACCTCTATGTCACTGTCACAGGGGAAAAAAAAGCTAATAAAGTGTTGCAAGGATCTTAGGTTTTTTTTACTCACCTGTGTACAATCGTCTAAGAAAATACTTTTAAGTTCTACAAGTAATTGAAGGAAATAAAGATGCAACTGCATGAATTGTATAACAAATTTGCTGTATCGCCATTAACAGTAGAATGTATCTCCTACATACACACCAAAAGTAGTTATGGAGCTTCCTCAGTACTAGGACCAGACGTAAGTAACAGTTCACAATCCATTTCAAATCTCTTTCCAAAGGGACAGAGGAGGATGGAGGAGGAAGGTGGAATTGCATGTTTAATACTGTGTTCACATGATGAAAATTAAAGACAGGGCATTAGTTCCAGTGTTGCAAGACAAGAATTACACACAGTGCAATTCAAGGAGCAATTCTGGCATTCAAATGCAGTGATTTAAGGAAAACACAAAATATGCCATATTGAGAGTATAACCCACTCTGCTCAAATATTAGTCCATGGTTTTTCCTGCTGTGCAACTTCACTCAGTTCTAATTATGAAGCTAAATGAGCACAACAATGCAATAGTTGGTAGAATGTGAAGATCTTACATAGGATGGGCAAAATAAATCTGTCCCAAAGAAGAAAAAAATAGAGTAAGACTGATGCAGGATTGACCCTTGTTAGTCAACATCACACTAGACACTGGAAACGGTCCCCAATGTTGTTGGTTCAGTGCTATGACAGATTTATCAAATTATGAGGAGCTCTGTCTTTTAGTATGAGTGAAGGGTATAGGAGTACACCTGATCAATTTTCTCCACAGGTAGAAATAACAGGGGGAGGGATCAGGCAATCGAGATGGCCACAAGATTGCATTACCTCTGTTGAGCATCCTCTCCTCAATGAAATTTTGAGCGAGTTCATCAAGGCAGAGCGTGCTGTAGCTCCACCTTGCTGAAAGTATCCATGCTGTCATTCATCTTCCGAGAGTTCATCCACATACGGATTAAACAGTTTCTGGATATACCATCTAGTATAAACAGTTTAGTGAAGGAATCGTGTTATGATGTGGACACCAGACGTTGTGCACCAAAAACCAATCTTGAGGTTGTGCTATGGTCTTCGAAGTACTGATGAGAATTTTCAGATGCATAATGGTGCATCCTCTGAGAGTTCACATACCCTCAGGGGCAGAACTGTGCCTCATCTGGAGAAGTGAAAAACTGAAGTTCTAAATGTATCAATTCCCCTTCATTCGCAAACCAGTAGCAAAACTCCACACGTAAAGGTTCATCTGTACACTTTAAATCGCGTGTAGTAGTAGTAAATTTGTAAGGATAGAGATGCAGGTCCATTTTAATAGTGTTTGGAAACAACCATCTCTCAATTCCCACTTGCACAGGAAACAGTACTGAGAATGTGTCGAACTTTGTTCCATGCTTCCCTGCACTCGACAAATGTTTTCATGTGTCCAAACACTTTTTGGATAGGTATCAGCTTTTATTCACTACAGAGCCCGTTTTGTGCCATTTTACCTCTAAGTTTTACAGTGCAGAGATTACTGGAAGTTTTATCAAAACATTTCTAGCCTCATGCACGTGCACAAACCATTCAATGCTTTCCATGAACTGTGTTTTACATAATACTCAACAATGGACATACACTGATTTATTATGAGCACCATTTTGTGCTCCTCCAACAGATCATGAAACATGTATGCTCCTCTAACTCACTCAAACATAATGACACAGTGAAATTCTGGGGCAGGGCATGTTGGAGATGCGCAGGTGCACACATTTGGCAGAATCAACTGGTGCTTCAAAATAACAAGTGTCCAGCGTTTTCTGTGACGGACAGTTCTCATTAACAAAGTAGGTTCCATGTTGGACTTTTAAATATTTTATGGGACAGTTGTCTTTCGCCCACCCAACAATAATTTTGAAAGTAAAAATGGGATTCAGTCAAATCAGTGATCTTTTGTTACACAGACTACCTTCGAGAGACATTCCAGTATTTTCTTTGCTTGGTTTGCAAAATATTGTAAGCACCTGTATTGATTGCAGCTTGATATTGTCATAAATCTTACACAATAACAAATTAGTGTAAACGGATAGGTAAAAATAGGCAGTGGCACATGTGCACGCGCATGCATAGAAGGGTTTAACGTTTACAAAAGTTTGGAGCCAGTGGCTCCTTCTGGCAGAAGAGTTGAGCCTGTTTGCATGTGACTGATAAAACTGCCAACATGTAACTTGCTACTGCATGAAACTTTCAGACTGACTACATTTGCTTAAAAGCAACTGCTTTTTAGATATTGTTTGAGAATGTCTGGGGGTCCTAACATACTATGTATGACAGTGATAGATATATCAGATACTTATTGCTGAGGATATTTGGTATAAATGTTGATTGTTGTCAGTGAATCCAGTGGAAAATTCCAGTGCTAGTTACATAGTGGCCAGTGGCAACATACCTGTCAGCACTCCCTGTAGCCTTTATTGAGGTGTTTGCACTATGACAACCCTCCTAGTGGCTGGCTCATATCTGGTAACCAAAGCAGCAAGGGCAGGGAAGCCCTCTGCACATTTCATGTTGGTCAGCCACTTCAGTATCTCTAAAGACTCTAACTTTTCTGCTAGTAGTGGCTGCCCAGCTAATATACAGACTTTTTTAAATTTTATGGATCTGCCACACTTCTCTTCATGTTCTGCCACTGTCAATGTAGAATTAGGACCAAGTCATATGTATCTCTCATGCTCCTTAACCTGTATGTATATGATGCATACATCCCACCAATACAGAACAGTCCACAATTACAGGTAAGTTGATATACTAATGGCATATGAACCTTGTGTGGAGCATCTTTATTGGAACCCAGTAAGTCTTCTTTTATTAGTGCAGTAGTACAGAGGTTTTATTCACCAGTGTTCTAGAATCTTGTCCACACTCGCAAACATCTCTTACACATGGCAGAAAATTTGCTGTGGTGGTCCTTCCTGTATGCCCTGGATCTCATTCCTTGTTGATACAGTTTTCTTTGTGGTATTTGGGCAGCAGCCATTTGCCTTTAAAGTTATTTGAAGCTTGGGAAGTTTACTCTGCTGACTGTTAACATTGTCATTTCGGTGTACTCTCATTGTTAATGTATGAGTTACCAAGCACCAACAAAATACACTAGGGCATCCAGCCATTATATCACATATGACATGATCACATACCCAGAAGAATTTTACTGAAATGTTCGTTGTTACATTACTCAAGCTATCCAATGGGCCACAATGTACTTCACAAGAAATGGTCTATACCGAAACCAATATGACGTTTGAACTGACACTGATCAGCAAAACATTATTACTACTGCCACAATGAGATGGAATGCCTCCTGGTGCAGATGTGGGCATGCAACATGGTCAGGAAAGTAACCAAGCAGAGCAGAGAGGAATTGGAATCATTCTAGTGACAATATGGGCCACAAATGGAGAAATCCACTGATGTAAGTCGACTTAAAATAAGGGCAACAATGTATGAAAAGAGACTGTTACTTACCATAAAAAAGATGTGTTAAGTCACAGGCAGGCATAATTAAAAAGACACTTACATAAAGCTTTCGGCCACGGCCTTCATCAGTAGGAGAGAAATAGAGAGACACGTACACCTTTCATACACATAAGCAAGCACTCACCCTCATGCACACATGACCGTAATGTCCAGCAGCTCAGGTCTGGGCTGCCAGAGTTGACTGCTGTTCAAAACGTGCACTATGCCACAGACATAGGCCAATGGGGACAGTATTATGCTAATAAGGGAATATTCATTTGGCCTTTCATGGGACCTGTGGTAGGAGCCAAAAGCACCACAATCGCTGTGACCAAATTCACCCGATCTGAACCTGATGGAACATTTCTGGGACACATTATCATGCACCAGTCTGGTTCCACAAAACAGTGGTCTGTAATGCATGGAAATCTGGTGTCCTGTGTACAAACACCTGGTGCCACATACATCCAGAAACCTAACAAGGAATTGTCATATCCATGTTCTGCAGAATCACTGCTGCATTGTGTTTCAAAAGTGAACTAAAACATTATTAAGCAGATGGTCATAATATTTTCATTCATCAGGGCATGTCTTACATGATGTATTCTTTCTTGTAATTAATATCAGGTCACTGGCAAAGGTATGTTTACGCTTTTTGAACATGTTGTATGCACACTCCTTTGACTGGTTCCAATATAACAGTTGAGCTGAGAAATACTCCAACAAATATTTACAACCATTTTGGGCAAATTTTCAATGTGTGAGCATTGTAGAAACCTAAAGTATCAAAATTTTCTGTTTTGTATCTAAGTTAAATTGCAATATAGCACGGGATAGAGTTTATAGATATTTAATTTTGCTCCAGTCAACACAATTCAAATAAAATACAACAAGCAATAAATAAATCACCATTGAACAGAAGCAAATTCTCAGAAGTGTGGTATCTTGAGACAAAATAAAACAGGTTTTCAAAACTATTGTTCATTGTTTATTATTAATTTCAACAATTTTCATTCAACTATCAACACACAAAATATATGACACTGTTTCATAATTCACATCTAACTTGACAAATAAAGTCACATTATTTTCCTTTATGTTACATTCTTTAACTGTGCACATTAAACAAATACAAATGTCAAACTTCTTGATTAACATTTCTCTATACGGATGAATAATGAAAGCACAAAAAGATTCAAAAAGAAAACAATAATATATTCTGCTGCTTCCATCAAAATGTGTTGAAAAAATTATTTTTTCCCACTATTGCTAGCAAATTCGGAAGTATAACTCCATTATCTGGAGTAGTCACTTAAGAGATAAAAATTATTTATTTTTACCATGAAAACAAGTCCATATGACTTGCATGTAGAGCACCACATATTATGTGCACCTCCCTCCTCATCCCTGCTGTCATAATTTGCTGTCATTTTGGCTAACTTCATCAGTACCCTAACGATCACAGACAATTAGCTCCTATGCAAATTACAACTTAACTGAAGGATAACTTAATCTGCACAAAAACATATAAAAAGACATAGCATCTTATATAAATATTATGGTGGGTTGCAATTCAAGCGTGTTTGTGAACACTCCCTAACCATTCTTGCCAGCTGCTTCTGCAGTGTTGTTGGAATTTCAAGCTTGAAGGCATCTTCTGGCCTCTGAAGCATATCTCTTACAATCTGAAGAGCCCTCTGTCGCAGAGGAAAGACAGGTATTGTAATGTATACTTTGGTTCTTTCAATCCTCATGGGCAGTGCAGCTATAGGAATGGGTATCCTTTCATACTGTTTGAACCATGGTTCTGGTAAATACACATCTTTTGATTTTACAACTAGTCTGTCACGAGTATCTGCATCAATGAAAAGCCATGGATGTGACTCATAAGTGTTTGCATCAAAGAACGTGCCTGGTAATAGGGTTTTGAACTTCACATGTTGACCCTGGTAGTTCATCCACACAACATCAACTTTGCGTTCAGTGCTGTTAATGAACCTAAGAAAAGCACTGTTTGTAGCTTTCAAAGATCTGAGGACCTTCTCCTCATCCGCCATAACTGTAGTCACCCATCTGAAAGATAAGAAACAGCAATGAAGATATATGGAAGTGCAACTGTATAATTATTTGTTATGACTTTACTATTTTGATTGAACAACAATACAACTTCAAAAATCAGAAAGAACAGGACACAAGCAGTACAGCATCCCAGTTATTACATCAACAGAAACCATCACAAACAAGCTCAAAACAAAAAGAACCTATGTGTCTTAACTGAAGCAATGGTTCTTTGGATAATGCACTCGAAAAAATTAGATTATGTTGAACTAGATCATACACACCAGTGTCCAAAATTAAAGCAACAAATCGAAACTTTGCAAGATTGAATTTGTTTTGCCACAAAAAAGTACAAACAGGTTACAGTAAAGTAGAAACCATGTAAAGAATACAACAGAACATAATCAACTGCAACATGCATAACAGTAGACAATAATGTTCTTAGTTTTTTCCCCAACTTAACAGATTTGCACACACGTTCTGACAACGGGTTAATGTGTTAAGTATGTGATGTGACCACTTCTGGCACCAGTACAGGCCTGAAAATAATGGGACATGCTTTGAATGGTGTCATCAATCTCATTTTGAGGCAAAAATAACATCCATTCTTCATGCAGAGCTGCTCACACGTGTTTGATAGTAGTTGGATGCTGATGTGATGCAACCCATCTCCCTAGTGCATACCAGACATGCTCTAGGGGATTCAAATCTCGAGAGCGAGCAGGTCACCCCATATGTGCAAATATCTTCGGTTTCCCAGAAAACATCAACCACTCGTGCTCTATGAGGTTGAGCATTATAGTCCATCAATATGAAGTCTGGGCCCGCAACACCTTGCAACAACTGTGCATGAAATCTCAAATTCTCCTCAGAGTACCTGACAGCAGCTAAATCTTGCTGATTCACTCATACAATTTCATTAAGAAGTGTTCGAGTGGTCAACATAATCCCTACCCAAACCATTACAGATTCTTCTCGATACACGTCTCTCTTCACAATGTTTGGGTCTGAAATCGTGTTCCACAAGCCCTCCAGATTCGAATCCGCCGAGTATCACTCTCCAGACCAAATAGGGACTCATCTGTGAAAAGAACATTGGCCTACCATTCGACCATCCAGGAGGCATGTTGAAGACTCAAATCTAGACGTTCCCTTCTGAGAAGACACACCAGAGGTGAACAGACAGCAGGTCTCCAACAATAAAGGCCACTCTGCTGAAGCCTTTTGTACACCATTTGCCTCGATACAGGGGCATGTCCAAGGAATGCTGCAAGGTAAGATGCCTGTTGCAGTGCGGTAGTAAGGCGGTACTGCCGTGCCCTTACAAGCCAACAATGGCCCATTCGTTCTCATGTCACATGTAGTCAGCCCTGTCCGGGATACAGTTTTGGTTATCTCATCCCAGAAACAGAAGAACAATTCACATTAAGCCATTGGGCCACATCAGTTTGCGAATATCCTGCTCCCATTCCTCCTATGGCCATCCACAGCAGACTGTTTGTAGATGTCTTCTCTGTGCCATACTGCACCATCTGTGACTGTACACAGCGATTTTGGATGTGGGACTACCCTGCAAACACTACCCCACTTATAAGTGGCCCAATGTCATTGCTGGCATTTCTTTTGTTTTAGTGCGCAAAAACAACTAGTGTCATACATGCCCATGTCAAAACCGATAGAACATGAAGACAAAAAGAGGAGCTAAAAACAACTACAGATCAATCGATGGAAGAGAAGACAGCTAAAAACAGGGTCTGGAGAAGGTCTACAAAATATGCCATAGAGAAAAGGAAGCCCAGAACTAAAAATTAAATGGCCTTCGCCATATTGCTATGACGGATTAAAAGTAAAATGTGGTTAACAGCTCATACATTGTTCGCTAAAATGGCTGACCTCTAAGATGACAAACACAAACAGGAACATACACAGTTAACAAAAGGGCATTCCGTTGGTAAATGGTGGACAACCAGAAGTTAAGCATAGTATGCACAAAGTGATGGGGGAGCACCACTTAATAAATGGTGATGGCTAAAGACAGTGCCCAATAGGCAACCTAGTTAAAATGATCTCGTGGTGAGAGAGCCAAGAGGTGGTCATCCAAGCCACTGGGAGAGGCTTAATAGCCCGAAGCTTGTTCCCACGAAGGGGGGACCAGTTGTGATGCCATAGTGATATCTCCTGCTGATAGATAGCAACATAGATATCGTCAGAGGGACAGTAAGAACTAGCAGGCTGAGGTACAAGGACAGCAGTCTTGGCACAAGTGTCAGCAGCCTTGTTTTGCTGTCAGACCGAAATGACTGGGAATCCACATAAACATTACAGGGCTCCATCAAGAGTTAGCGAGTGGGAGTTTTCCTGGACCCGTTGCACTAAGGGATGGGCAGTGTACAGCACATAAATGCTTTGAAGGGTACTGTGAGAGTCTGAACAGATGACAATTGTAATGCCTATGTCATTGGATGTTCTGTGTGGCCTGATACAGGGCGAAGAGCTCTGCTGTAAATAATGAGCAGTCTTCTGGAAGCAGATGCCGAAAAACAGGTGCCAACGACCAAGGCACATCTGACACCACAGTCAGTTCAAGAGCCATCAGTGAACGTAAAGACGAAGGTCCATGCAAAGGTCGTGAAACTGAAGATGATAAGAGTGAGGCTGAAGTAGTGTCCTTTGGAAGGGAATGAAGGCCAAGGTGAACACAGGCCGGCACATGAAGCCAAGGTGGTGAAAGGTTCATAATGGGAAAGTTTCTGGTAGTGTAAAGGTAAGCCGCCAGAGCAAGAGCCGAAAATGAACTCCAAGAGGTAGCAGAAAAAAGGAGTCATTGAAGAAGGAGGGATAGGATGGGTGGTCATGCATGGCAGACGAACGGCAATGCATATATGCCGAGGTGAAAGTCGCGGAGGTAGGACAGCAGTATTTCGGCAACTTCTGCATACAGACTCTCAAGCAGGCTAGTGTACAAGGTGCCAGTGGCAAACAGATGCCACGGTGGTGGACAGTATTGAGACAGCATAAGAGGGACGGACGTGAAGACGCATAAACGAAACACTCTCAGTCTACTTCTGAACTGACAAAACGGTCAATCCATATGAAAAGGGCCAGTGATGGTTGCTTGACCATTTTTAAATGTTTAATTTTTTTTATATGTGATTACCCTATATTTGAGAAGTTCAAAACAGTTTTTAAAATAATTTATCTTGCACCTTTACTGGATGGTGGCATTTTTATTTGTAGGTGCACGACAATTTTTCAGTCTGGAGACATTAGCAAAAATTTGAACATCTTTGCACTGGGTTAAGTACAACATTGCAACTGACATGATCGTTTATAGAAAAGTGTCCTCTACAACATTTTCTATTACACAAAATACCCTAAATTCAAAAATAACCAGTCAAAATGACCTTCAAAGTTTGGTATCCAAATTTTCAAAAATCTGCTTTTTTAGGCAAAAAAATAACAAACAAGGAGTGAGTGTCTTTTTTCTATAGTTAGATACCATACACTACTAGTCTCATATAGAGCAAGAACACTTACAAATTTTTCCTTAAGTTTTTTTTATTAATTTCTGAAATTTGAAAATTTTTATTTTTGTAGACTTTGGGGTTAGTTATCTCAGGTGGAACTGAATTTAAAAATACGATTTTTGTGCTGTTTGTACGCCTATATGATAGCAACATACTGCAGAAATTTCAACATTGATATCTGACTGTGAACAAAGATATGAATTTTTGAAAATGATGAAATAATTCACATTACAACTGATCTTATGGCTGTTGCCTATTTAAATGGTTTATTGTTTCATTTTAATAAAATTTAATTTTGGCATATATTTAGTTAACACGATCACCCAATATCCATTTATTTATTTTTAATAATGCAATATTAAACAATAGGAGCTTTCACTATTGTTCCATGGTAATAAAAATGGCCATTTATGTTTAGGTTTATTGTCAATAAAGAAGTACACTATTGTTGGGTGTGACATTGCTGTAGCCAATCCGTTCTGAAACTTCTGTTAGAGTGAATGTACACACTTCATCGACAGTGTAGAATGTGTTATGTGCTTTGTTCTGTGTATAATTTGTAATTAATTTTGAGAGATTAACTGGAATGCAATAACATGGATGAACAATGCTATGTTGGACAGGCAGCAATTGAAGTGTGCCACAAAACAGTTTATGGTTCAGTTTCAAGAAACTTGAAAAATGTCAATGACTTTGATGAAGTTAGACAAACTTTGTTTAAATTTCAAGTGAGTTCTTTTGTAACGTCAGTGTGTGAGTATCATGAGAAGAAAAATATTCTGAAGTACAACCACATTTTTGGAAGAAAATGCTGTGATCCACTTAAAGTTAATCAAAAGCCTATTACTAAAGGTTTGAGGGAAATAAAACTTGAACATTTGTCCTTGTCATGTGAGTAAAACAGCTTCCCAAGTGAAACTTAATGTTATTCCTGGAAATTCCCTGTGCCCAAATTGTTACTCAGACATATTTGCTGTGAATCCAGAACCAGAATCATGTAACCTTGTTAATGACATTTATATTCCTAATGAGGAAGCTGTTAGCATATTGGATTTTGCTTGCTCCAAGTTAGACTTATCTCCTGTTTCAAAAATAATAAAATTAAGTAGCAGAGGAAAAAAGCAGCTATTGAAAATAAGGTATAACAAATTTCAGACAAAATTAGAAAAGACTTGGGATTATGCTTTAATAATACAGATACAAACATTATTTCTAAGGAAGAAGAAAACCTACCACGAGCATCATCTGACACTTAATATTTGAGCTTAATACAAAAATTAAAAAATTAAATGTCCAGTGACATCTAAAGAGGAAAGTGTTAAAATTTTAAGTTTGCTCCCTGACTCATGGTCAAGAGAAAAAATAGTTCACGAATTCAACATTTCTCATCATTTGGTTAAACTAACCCGAAAATTAGTGAAAGAGCAGGACATTCTTCCAGTTTTAGGAAATGAAGGTATAAATGAAGAAAAAATTAAAAAGATCCAGCAGTTTTTTTGAAGATAATGAAAACAGTAGATTGTGCCCAGGTTGCAAAGATAGCAAAAGAATTGTTATAAATAGAAACGACTAGTGCTGTCAAATTTAAATGAACTTTATGTAGCTTCCAAAAATTCTCATCCTGAATGTAAAATTGGAATGTCAAAATGTTGTGACCTCCTCCCTAACTGGTGTATTTTGGCTGGATCTTCAGGGACACACTTCATATTTGTTTGTTTATATGATCAAAATGTCAAACTGATGATTGTTGGTGCAAAACTCCATGATCTTAACTAAAGAGTTACCAGATTTAATGGTCTGTGATACTAACAGTTATGACTGTGTGATGAGTTGGTAAGGAAACCCTTATTGAATTGTTTCATGAATACAAGGAGGAAATGCCAGACAATATTACCTTCAAACAGTGGGTCACAACTGACAGGGCAGAAATGACAACAGTGGTTAAATCTCAGTAAGAGTACTTTGAATACTTAATGGATAACTCACAAAAACTCAAAAGTCACCACTATGTTTCTAAAATCCAAAGTAAGTTTTTGAAAGAAAAAAAGGACAACTTCATGAAACTGAATGCATAGTGCTACTTGATTTTGCAGAAAATTTTACATTTGTGATTCAGGATGAAATACAAGGGTACCACTGGGTCAATGACCAAGCAACAGTGCACCCATTTATTCTCTACTTTAAAAATGAGAAAGTCGAAGTTTCCATTTCTTCAATTTGCATTCTAAGTGACTACTTGGAGGACAACACTTTGGCTGTACATGTGTTTCAAAAAATATGTAATAAATTACATAAAAGAAATTTTTTCCAAAGTTGAGAAGCTGATATACTTTTCAGATGGAAGTGGTAGTCAGTATAAGAACAAAAATAATTTTTCAAATCTGTGCAACCACAAAGTAGACTATGGGTTGGAGGCTGAATGGCACATTTTTGCATCCTGCCAAGGTAAAAATACATGTCATGGAGTAGGAGGTACAACAAAATGTGAAGTAAGTAAAGCTAGCCTACAAAGACCAACCACAGACCAAATTCTCGCAGTACAGGACATGTATGTCTCTTGCAAGGATAATATTAAAGGCATTACCTATTTTCTGATCAAGAAAGAAGAAGTGGTTCTGCATATGAAAACAACACTTCAATCTAGCTTTGAAAACTGTATAGCAATAAAAGGAACAAGCCATTTCTACAAATTCCTTGGCATTGCAGAAAACTTAGTTTGATGCTATGTAAAATTACATCTCCGTCTTTAATGCTGAATGGCATAGTGGCATGTGTGTATGATGGACAGAGGTTGAAAGATAAGTTTGGAAAACAATGATGTTTTTGTGCATTTTTACCGCCCTACTGGCCCAAGAACATGATTCAAGAAATTTACTAGTGACAAAGTTTGGATACCAATTAAACATGTTTTAAGGAAACTTTCAGTGCTTTAACTTACCACAGCAACTGGGAGGTCTTATCCTACATCACAGAAGCTATCTGAAGAGTGATACATAAGACAAACAAAAAACAGACTTCCTTCAGGTTGGGAATAATTGTTTTATTTGATGACTGTTTCAAAGTGAAGATATTTCCAGTGACAACTTTTTGTGTTCTAAATGTTTTGACATAACAACAACAATGATAGTATCTGAACAAGGTGAAGCCTCCCATGGTGTAGATGATGTAGATTTTGCACCAATAGAGGAAGAATTAAATATCCTGAATCAGTCAACTACAGAGACAGGTGTTAGTCCTGTTAAGAAACCATGTTCATTGAAGTCGAGTCATAAGCTCTATGCATCAAGAAAGCACAGAGAAATTATTTTTTAAGTTATGGATGAATACACTACAGCAAAGCTGACCACACTCTTCAACATAGAAATTCCATCTTCGGAAGAAAATAGACCAAAGCGCTCTTGCACCTCCTGCCAGGAATTTTTCGCAAATATCAATTCGGCTGTTGAATATTGTGCATCCTATAGTGAAAAGGTGTAAATTATAACTATTACTCCATAGACGTTTTAAAAGAAAACAATTTTGAACTATGTTCTATCTGTATCAAAGTGCATGACAAATCAAGAAATGTGAGGTCTGTCAATGGAGTCTTTGAAAAACCAGATCCCTATTACGGTCATCCTGTAAAAGCAGCTCAAGTTCAAATAGTGCAGTCATTTTATCTGGAAGATAAATGGGACTGTTCTCACCAGAGTGCCAACAAGAAAGACACTATAACTGTGACAGTTGAAGATCTAAAAGTTGTGAAAGTGAAGAGATACACGACTCTCAGTATTAAAGAAACTTTTGCAATTTATAAGAGCAACTATACAACTCCACATATTGGAGGATTATGCACTACAACTTAAGTGGGTAGTTCTACACCTACCTAGAGATGTCTGTCTATGTGTGTACTGCACGAATTTTGAACTTTCATGTGGTAACTTTGAAGAACTTACTGGAGCATGTGACATATGACACCTTGGCTGGACATTTGAAGTCATTGGTAGTCTGTGATGTAAAGTGAGACACTTGCTTGTTTCAAGAATGTGATGACTGCCCTGGAAAGGGAGGACTGTCTTTACAGACACTTGGCCTGGAAGACATAGCAGATAACTCTGCAGAAATTACGTGTGCAACACAGGAGGAAAATAAACCAATTAAGAAAACTGTTGCTTCTGACCCTTTCATTGATGAACTTAGTAAACGGTCAATGATAGCAGTAACACACCAGCTTCTAAAGAACTGCAACAACAACACGTTGTAGCAGTGAAGGGGATTGTACAGGCTGAAGAACTAGGCCTATGTTTAGTGCTTCACTGTAATTTTGCTGAGAACTGGTCTGCAATTCTCCCACAAGAAGTACAAGGATTGGAATAATGACCAGGATCCAATTTTTGCTGGAGTGACATCTTTTCAAAACAAGACCACAAGTGTTGGAGTTATAAGTGATGACACAGGACAGGAATCAGCACATGCTTTGCAAGCAATGCCCAAAATTCTTCAACTGCAAACAGGGACAGAGAAGATCATCATTATTTCTGATAGCATTCCTTGTCATTTTAAAAATCATTACCAGCTGTTTGAATTGAGTAAGTCACTTGTGCCAACAGACTGTGTACACAGTGCTACTGGTCTCTGGAATGGGCCTTGTGATGGCGTAGGCGGCTTGCCGAAGCACCATGCTACAAAACGGTCTTTCCAGATGAAATAAAGCTGTGATTCAGAATGCTGAGGATTTTACAAGGTCGTGAAATCTTGCACATCCACAGCCCTCATTCTTTTGTCAAAAGAAGAAATCGATGAATTCCATGAGCAGAAAAAAGGAGAACGGTCCAAACAAACTACTCCTGTCTAAGGAATTCAGAAGACATTTTTGGATTTAAAGTGATGGGCGAACTCATATCTCATGCACTTTAAAGAACAAAAAAGGAGAAATTTCGTTCATTCGGCCAACACCTCAGAA
The DNA here is from genome assembly GCF_023897955.1 of Schistocerca gregaria. Classification (NCBI taxonomy): domain Eukaryota; kingdom Metazoa; phylum Arthropoda; class Insecta; order Orthoptera; family Acrididae; genus Schistocerca; species Schistocerca gregaria. The sequence goes on along the minus strand of NC_064925.1, from coordinate 245,949,477 downwards.
ACAGCATGATAATATTCAGATTCACGACCTGAAAAGGAGGATGTTTGTGGTGTGTGTGGATGACAGTGACTGGTGGATTACAGAGATTATTGACACCAGTTATGAGTTAAATGAAATTGTAGTGAACTTTATGCTACCACATGGACAGCTGTTTCCAGTTGAAAAACAGCAAATGATTTGAAGGCTGTAAGTGCTCCAGTTTCTATTCGTTCAACAGGAAGGCATCACTCTATATCAAAGGAAGATACTGAAGCAGTGCAACACATTTTTAGCCATTGACTGGCTAATTTCAGTGAAAAACAGACTGCACAGAAGTTGTACAAGTTGAAACCTTTAAGTCTTTGGACCTTTCACATGCATTTTGGAACCAATTAAAATACTTGAAAAATGAGTCTCTTACTCATCTTTCAAAACTAAAATAATGTTAAATAAGGCTAGTAGAAGAAGAATGGGTAGCTCTGAGGGATGAAGTAGTGAAGGGAGCACAGAATAAAGTAGGTAAAAAGACGAGGGCTGCTAGAAATCTTTGGGTAACAGAAGAAATATTGAATTTAATTGATGAAAGGAGAAAATATAAAAATGCAGTAAATGAAGCAGGCAAAAAGGAATACAAACGTCTCAAAAATGAGATCGACAGGAAGTGCAAAATGGCTAAACAGGGATGGCTAGAGGACAAATGTAAGGATGTAGAAGCTTATCTCACTAGCGGTAAGATAGATACTGCCTACAGGAAAATTAAAGAGACCTTTGGAGAGAAGAGAACCACGTGTATGAATATCAAGAGCTCAGATGGAAACCCAGTTCTAAGCAAAGAAGGGAAGGCAGAAAGGTGGAAGGAGTATATAGAAGGTTTATACAAGGGTGATGTACTTGAGGACAATATTATGGAAATGGAAGAGGATGTAGATGAAGACGAAATGGGTGATACGATACTGCGTGAAGAGTTTGATAGAGCAGTGAAAGACCTGAGTCGAAACAAGGCCCCGGGAGTAGACAACATTCCATTAGAACTACTGACGGCCTTGGGAGAGCCAGTCATGACAAAACTCTACCAGCTGGTGAGCAAGATGTATGAGACAGGCGAAATACCCTCAGACTTCAAGAAGAATATAATAATTCCAATCCCAAAGAAAGCAGGTGCTGACAGATGTGAAAATTACCGAACTATCAGTTTAATAAATCACAGCTGCAAAATACTAACGCGAATTCTTTACAGACGAATGGAAAAACTGGTAGATGCGGACCTCGGGGAGGATCAGTTTGGATTCCGTCGAAATGTTGGAACACGTGAGGCAATACTGACCTTACGACTTATCTTAGAAGAAAGATTAAGAAAAGGCAAACCTACGTTTCTAGCATTTGTAGACTTAGAGAAAGCTTTTGACAATGTTGACTGGAATACTCTTTTTCAAATTCTAAAGGCGGCAGGGGTAAAATACAGGGAGCGAAAGGCTATTTACAATTTGTACAGAAACCAGATGGCAGTCATAAGAGTCGAGGGGCATGAAAGGGAAGCAGTGGTTGGGAAAGGAGTGAGACAGGGTTGTAGTCTCTCCCCGATGTTATTCAATCTGTATATTGAGCAAGCAGTAAAGGAAACAAAAGAAAAATTTGGAGTAGGTATTAAAATCCATGGAGACGAAGCAAAAACTTTGAGATTCGCCGATGACATTGTAATTCTGTCAGAGACAGCAAAGGACTTGGAAGAGCAGTTGAACGGAATGGACAGTGTCTTGAAAGGAGGATATAAGATGAACATCAACAAAAGCAAAACGAGGATAATGGAATGTAGTCGAATTAAGTCGGGTGATGCTGAGGGAATTAGATTAGGAAATGAGACACTTAAAGTAGTAAAGGAGTTTTGCTATTTAGGAAGTAAAATAACTGACGATGGTCGAAGTAGAGAGGATATAAAATGTAGACTGGCAATGGCAAGGAAAGCGTTTCTGAAGAAGAGAAATTTGTTAACATCGAATATAGATTTAAGTGTCAGGAAGTCATTTCTGAAAATATTTGTTTGGAGTGTAGCCATGTATGGAAGTGAAACATGGACGATAACTAGTTTGGACAAGAAGAGAATAGAAGCTTTCGAAATGTGGTGCTACAGAAGAATACTGAAGATAAGGTGGATAGATCACGTAACTAATGAGGAGGTATTGAATAGGATTGGGGAGAAGAGAAGTTTGTGGCACAACTTGACTAGAAGAAGGGATCGGTTGGTAGGACATGTTTTGAGGCATCAAGGGATCACAAATTTAGCATTGGAGGGCAGTGTGGAGGGTAAAAATCGTAGAGGGAGACCGAGAGATGAGTACACTAAACAGATTCAGAAGGATGTAGGTTGCAGTAGGTACTGGGAGATGAAGAAGCTTGCACAGGATAGAGTAGCATGGAGAGCTGCATCAAACCAGTCTCAGGACTGAAGACAACAACAACAACAACAACAAATAAGGCTAGGTTTTGATTTTAAGAGCCTATTATGTGATAATGTGGAAATAAAACAGGTTCTATGTACGGCAAAAATTTCCATTGTTTATAAAACCTGTTTGACTTAAAGTTGAAGCTGTCCTTTTCAGGGAATGTAGAACTATATGGTACTAACTGACAAAAAATCAAAATTTTATGTATTGGCATTTTTGAAAAATAAATATTTTTCCTTAAATAATAAAAAGCTTAGAACCTTAGAGGAAAAGAACTTTGACAGACAAGTCCAAATGGAAGATTTCTTTGTAATCATAAAGCAATTATCTTTCAAATAAAAAAAAAAAAAAAAAAAAAAATATCTAGAATAGTTCCAGAGATACAGCATTCTAAAATTTTTCAAAAATTCGCGTCTTCAAAAGGATATGCACAGTGTCATCTGTGGAGGGCTGTACCTCTGAGCAGAAACTTTTCTGCAGAAAGCAAAAAATATGTATTCCTTACTTAGTTCTTCATTTTAACAATTGCTACATCCAATAACAAAGAAAGCTATGAATGTATGATTTTTTCCTAACCTGCATGAATTGATATGGACTACACCTAATGCACTGGCCCTAGGGAGCACTGCCATCTCTAGAGCAGCAGTGAACGTCGACCAGCATTATACATGAGCTCTGTGAATTATGTACGTGTTTTTAAAACACTGAATCCACTCTGTTAAAACAAATCTCTAAGTGAGACTCATTTTACTAAGGTCTGAAGGTCCTTTATGTTTTTCCGTGTTTGCGATTTACAAATTGGATTGTTTTGGAAATCAGTTTCGTGCAAACGTTTTCTTTTTCTTTTTTTGTATTTAACCATTCATGTTTTGAAATCTGTGTGTCATCTTCTGTGGGTCAAATTTTTGTTTCTTAAAATTACATCGCTAAATGAACTGCATTATTATAACACCTCTCACTGGGTATGGAGTCAGAAGGGTGTACTCAGATCACATTTCACCACATTTTGTGAAAGTGCATGTGAGATGAAGTACTGAGCAAAAATTCTGGGAAGAACTGTGTGGAAACGGTGCACCGAGTAGCAGTTGATCGAGACATCAGCCAGAGACACACAATAGGACGAAAAATTTTGCGCAAGACATGCTATTAAAAAAGGGGGGGTGGGGGGGCACAAAAACCAATGTACAGTAAAATTCAGTTCCTTTATTGATGTAATTTTAAGAAATAAAAATTTGACCTACAGAATATGACACAGATGTTGAAACATGTCTGGCTAAAAAGAAATGGTTTGCAAAATGCTGAGTCTTCAAAACAACCTAATTTTTAAATCTCTATGTGATGAAATATGAATATATGTTACATTATTACTATTTACTTATAAAAATTTCAATCTAAGATTGTCACAGGTGGGACAAGGAATTTTCATAGGTGTCACTCGTGTCACCCAGTGTCAGTTTTTATAAACTAAAATCAATTTTACTGTATTCATTTACAGACGAATCAGCATGTAACATTGGCTAAAATTTACAATGGGCCACAGATATGCAGATGCTGGCAACACCTATGCATGTATGATCATGAGTGAATGTGTTGTTACTTTCAACAATAAAATGATATCACTTATCTTCACCCATCAACCTCCCCAACCTCATGATTTAATTTAAAACACACACACAAATCACATGAAACACTGATTCACAATTCGGCTATTCAGCCATCTTAGATTTCCCCGACAGCCCTTTATAAAGTTTTACCCATAACATGTCTAGACCTCCCTTCCTAATTAAATAACCTAATTAAAAGTTTTGTTACCTATAAATATGATACATTTCAGTACAGTATTGGTTTGAAGCCCTGTGTACCAAACTATTTTAATTTTAAGAAACCACCACTAAAGAAACTAAATGCAGATGACTTCTCAACCCTCTTTCAAAAAAGTCTAAATTTCCTGAAACTTCATTATATAAAAAGTTTCTAATGTGTACAATACATAGATTGGTAAGAACAGCAAGAACTTGTTCAAACTCTATGTAGGATACAGCCTTCTTATTAACTTCTCATTTCCTACAAATATCATACACACAATTCTGTTCAACAGTTTTCTCTGCATTTCCAGGGTATGTGTATTTGGCAGATTTGCTTATCACAGTCTGAAAATCCAACAAAATAAATGTTCTTGGCACAACCTTTTTCACAACTGGTGCTGGCACTGTAACTGATCATGGGCCTGCAGATCTTCAACACATTACTGCTCATCACAAACCTCAGAACCTTAAAGATGAGAGAATTTACACTGGATGTAACTTGAAAAACTATTTCAAATCCAGATTTAAAAAACTTCCTTTACTGTCAAATTCAGGCAATGTTTCTGGAAACTAACCCACTTCCAAGTCACTGGGCCTGCAATAGACTTTACATTCTTCGTATTGCTCGATTGCCTTCTCATATCATCAACTGTGAAAATGTTTTGCATTTTAAGCAGATTATCACAAGTAAATTTACTAGATGAAGTTTTCTTCTTTACTAATAAAATCTGTTTTGCTCCCTTTTATGGCACAGTAGCCTTATGTTCAATTAAAAACATTCCACAGGATACCTTTATCTTCATGTTTTCCCATCTGCTTTTATTCTGTCCTCTTTACTGGAGTGTTATTTGCTGGCATCTTTCTGTAACTTCCCTCAAAGTTTTCCCATATTTGCAGCTGACACTGTTTTTCTCATCCTCTGAATAAATAATAAATCAATATAAGTACAATTCATTAAGGCAAAAGTTATACAACCCCACATTACTTAAAATGGCATGAACTGTTAAACAGTTGGATAATTGTGAGACAATTACTTCCAATATTTATAGACGATAGTTTGTACATTAAACACTGCTTTATAGGTCACTAGATTTTTTTTATTGGGTTTACTCCCCCCTAATACAAAACAAACACTACTGCTACAATTTCTGAGTTACAGGCCAAACTTTATGTTTCTTCATTGCAGGTGGGATACTAAATACACTGCCACTCTTGTAAATTGGCTGCTTACTTAATATATTACTTTTCTTTAAAAACTGAAGACTGTTCAAAAGGTTCAGCTACTAAAACTTAACAGTTGACACAATAACAATAGCAACAACCTAAACTGAAATATAAAAAGCAAACTTACTGATCTCTAACCTCCTCTGACAGTTTAACTATAATATCTCAACAATGCTATAACTTCAATAATGTTCCAGAGACGTAACATTTTACTTTAATAGATTCAGAAAACGATGACAACTTTAATTAAAAGTAAAATTTTAAAAAATCTCAGGCTTAGTTTTACACAAAATCACCCATTGTGATTCTCTATATACAACAATTTCTGTTATGCAGCAAAGATGAAGCCTATTTCATTTAAAATAATTAAAGGCCAATGAATTCCCTTTAACACTAAGCCTGGCATTACTACATAGAACATAACAAGTCTTCAATGAAACCTAATCACGCAATCTTTGTACAATTTGAATTCTCTTTATAATCATGTGCTTTGAGGCTTTCTTAGAGCATTTACGTGAACTGAACAATGCTGCTTCTTCCTATTGTAAATAATTAATGTAAAGAACAAATATATCTTAGCTAAACCCAAGAATAGAGTGCACATCTATCATCCTGTTAAGTAGCTTCTACTGAAAATAAGCATGTAGCTTCTGACAGCCCCTCAGAAACAAAATTTTACACCAGCTTCACAAACAAACTAAGATGACATTCAGTGTGTGATACATCATTTCGATAAAAGTCACTTAGTGAACCTCCCTTGCTCTTTTCATAGTTTATGCCCAATGTATGTTGGCCTACATAATATGAATCAAAATATTCTGTCTCTGGTCCATCATTTAATAAAAATTTTCGAAATTTACCTTCCAGTTTTTGCTGTTATGATGAAAACTGCATTCAAACATTAGCCTGTCATACAGGTCAATCTGTTACCAGAACCTCTATTCAACAGAGAAATACATTGGTTTCACCAGCACAACCAAGTTAACACCTTTCAACTCAATGTACACCTTTAGTGACATTACAGAACTGACTGTCACCACTACCAACATTTCAAGAGGGAGGTGACTGGGAGCTTGCAGTATAACGCATTAGCCCATCTCGATACACATTCCAAATTTTTCCAATAATACTTTCAAGGGGAAGGAATCAAAAATGTTACATAGCCCTTCAATAAAAAAATAAATAATAATAATCTCAACAGTTGAAATGTGAACTCAGGCTAGTAAAATAAATTATAACATTAAATTTGTGGTATTTCAAGTAGGGAAAGCAGTTAACATTCTTTATAAACACATCTTAACACACAATAATTACAAACATATCCGAGGAGTCATTAAAATTATTTTGTTTCTCACATACAAGCAACCACCATTTTGGATATATGCTTCAAAATTAATACTTCGTTGTCTTGCTAACATTTTGATGTAACAGTACCGAAAAATATTTTCTGCAGGACGATTTCTGTAGCCAATAAAAGCACAACATGTGCGCAACACAACCAAAACTGACTGAAAAATTAAGACCACACTTCAAGTACATATAGTTGCAATAGAGGTCGACCTGTTACTACAACACAATTGTCACCTTCCAACGTGAGATACCGGACTGCACAATGCATTGGACCTAACTTCAACATTAAATGCCGCACCAAAAATATTCTGCACAACTATAGCTAACATGACAAAATACATCCTGGATGAAAGGTTTCCTACTTTTAAAAACAAATGTTCAATTTTTTATGAGTTTACAACAACGCCTTCTCACATTCCTTCAATACGTCCCATGCATAATCGACGCCACGATCTGCAGAACCCACCTATCGTTATTTCAGCTGTTAAATATATTTTCATCTCCTCCACAACTTTCAATTACAGTCGCAATTTAATGCCTATGTTTCAGACTGTTAACATGTTTACTCCTACCATCAGATGTCAACAACTTACAAGTGTACATTAGGGTAAAAATATATTTAATGAATACCACGCTTAAACTCTTGTTTAAAACTTACCAACAAAATATGATGACGGGAGATTGTAACTAATTACCCGCTAATACCACACACCGTCAACTTCGATCAAACATAAACTAATAACGTAATAAGCTCTGACGAACTGACAGTAACAAACACTTTAGGCCTCGATCGACTTATCGATGTATAGTCAAACCGACAATCGAAATGAAAGGGGGAAAAGCTGTATCTTCTTCTTCTTCTTCGAATACAACCAAGTTACATAAATGAATTGGATGAGTCAACATTAAACTACAAAACATTTCTAAATAAAATCCTTTTTTCACTCAGTCACGTGATCTAGGTATGTAGGCTCTACCACATATTAGACTGTGGCTCTAAGATAAACTTGGTTTGTCAAAATGCCGGACACGTATAGGAACAGTAGTGAAATTAGTGTAAGGGCAGGGTTATGTACAATATCTGAAGCATACATGTATCGAATTTATTACGAAAGTAGTAGATACGTCTAAGACATGAATAATCATTGAGGAATTTCATAGTCTCTTTCATAAAACGAGCGACAAAATAAGACGTTCGCATTTCCTGGATGAAAATTGATATATCCTGTTGTGTCATTCATTCTTAGTGCTTTGTCCAACCCCTGTCCTTCCTCATTACCTCAAACACTCTTTTCAGCATCGATTTTCATAGGGTTTACAGTTCTTGCAGTGAAATTGTCACCCATTCTTCTCACATCTCTGTTTTAGCTCACATACGGCCTCAAATTGACATTCATCCATTGACATAAACACGCCTTGCAAGTATTCCCCAAAGGTTTTCCACGGAGTTCAAATTCATGTTACTTGAAGGTCAGGAAAAGACATCGATATCTGCACAAATGTGTTATATTGTTGGAACTTTAACATTTCGCCCCGTAGGTCCTCACACATTCTAATCTATTCTGTCTCTAGCGTCTCAGTGTTCATATTAGATTTCATTCTAGTGTTCAACCAAGAAATGTATGATTTACCTCTAGTGCAGAACGCTACCCAAATCATAACACTTTCACTACCAACATTTCTTCTGATTCTTACATGTTGCTCTGTCCTCAGACCATGGCAACTATACTGAAATCCATCTGAACCATTAATATTATTCTCATCAAATGAAGCACGCTTTATCCGATTCTCTAGTACATAACATTTATCATGCAGCAAACTCCAATCGAACCTGTTTGTCGTTTCTTCAATGCAAAGTGTTTTCATTTGGCAAAATTTGTCATAAACGTCTGGCAGTTATTGGAAACTTAAATCAGTAACAAGTTGAGAATAATAACGGTTGTGCTTCTCACTTTAATCAAAAGTAGCCATTTCAACGCCTCAGATAATTTTCCACTTTGCACATATTTTCTGTTCTTTCCACATCTTGGGTAGATATGCACCGATTTTTCCTTTTTTATCAAATGATAACTGTTTTCCATGTTACTATGTCACAGTCATGGCTTATGTACAGAATAGGCACTGTGACTAATGGCATCTGTTTCCTATCAGCACAGAAGGCATGTACACACACACTAACACTTATCAGGGCTGACTACCTTTATACTGAGTACCGCACTCTATCACTTGAATCGTTAATGTGTAGTTTTATAGTGTAATACCGGCGTCAAATGCAATACCATTTGACTGCATCTGTTAGTATATTGGGTGTCATACTACTGCATATACACTGCGTGCAAGTATTACAAATAATAATATTAATTTTCCTACAAATATCCACGCCTTTATACTGACTTCCACTACTGTAGATTTTCCTGGAGAAGTGTAAATATTGTGCACAACCGTTAATCATCACAGGGCTTCTAGACTGTAGGTTGCGCTTTCTTCTTTACTTTACCATAAGTAAAGTGTGATGATAGATGGTAATGGCAACTGTGACTTGTGAGTAAAAGCTCACGAACGACATGAATATCTACACTGGCCAGGTGTCTTTCATTGTATTAATGTGTGTATTGTGGTAGGTGGTAGGAACTTCTGTGCGAGTATGTTACCTGTAAAGAGAACATACACTCTTTTATGAAGCTAAAGAGGTACAAACTGTAAGAAAGATACAGCTCATAGCATATGTGAAAAACACTTCTGTAAAAAACGGCCATGAGCATGAATCAAGCCTACTGCAGGCGTCCAGACGACAACCGATAAATGCAAACAAGAATCTACAGGTTTCCATATGTGAAACAGGATGCCATGATATTAATGAAAGCCCAAAGCAACAATAAAGAATTGAAAATTGTGAATAGAAAGATAGTAACTCAACAAATCTCCATTGTCGAAGTGAGCTCTAGCTAACGTCAGTCAACAAGAGGAACAGAACAGGCACACCACACCTCAACACCAAATAAACTTTTGTTATACCCCAAGAAGTACATCATAATTGAGTGTACATCCAACAAAGCAATTTCCCTAACCTACTGAATTACCTTGGCACAGACTGGTCGATTACAATCCCACACAATGCTGAAATAAATGCAAATTCTCAGGATCCTGGCTTACACATATCCACCATACGCAGCTCCATTTCATCAGTGACAAAATCTTGTTCACAGGTCACAAATGGTATACATGGATAAATGAACAAGCTTGCAATTGATAGTTATCAAAGTAACAACTTAATTATTCAGCAATTTAAAACCTTTGGAGCCCAATTTGAAGCCCCAGAAGTTCAGATATATGCTAGGAAATACAATGAATATTGACACTGGCTATTACTTGTTTCCCACAGGCCTACAATCATCTCAAAAATGAAAAAAATTGTGTATGAAAATTTGTAAAAACTCAGCAGATAACTTCGATGACTGAAGGATTTCTCGCCAAAAGGTACATTTAAACTTGCGATTTACAGCTCCACAGACAATATTAATCACAGTAACGACTACTGCAGTTGATTTCTGCATCATCTCTGCATACAGTCCCCCCTCATGCCTCCACCACCATTTCGAATCTGTAGCAGCGTTTTGGCCCACTTATTTAAGCAATTTCCATTTAATTACTTATGTAGTTGGAGGCAGTTGTAACATACACTTATGGGGTTGTGTCACTGTAGCTGCAAATGATAGAAACAAACTTGCAGTAAGTCATAGAAGATAAAGCCTATTTTAAACGAAGGATTCTCTACAATAGTTTCTGCACTACCCTGAAATAGCCCTGCTGTAGATTTCGCTCTCTGTGCAGGTTACTGCAATTTTTTCAGCCTCAAAACTGATTCGTGAGATCCTTATCCCTTCCCAGTGGAGATTTTGATTACAATCGATCTGAACTACCCTTGAATACTTTATTTGTCTTCCTCGTGATAAACTGTACACACATGTTTGTTACATTATAATTCAATGTTACAACAATAGTTTTGTAAATTTATTCAGCTTTTGTGTTGTGACCCACACAGCCATCAACAAATACAAAATTATCTCTCCTGGAACAACATTTCAACTAACCTTTAATATGTTTCAATATGAATAAACTTTTCTATAATTTACATATATTCTGAAGCTCCAAATAAGGACAGCTGAACAGTTGTGAAAACAGCACAAGTAGTTTAGCTATACATGTTCCATTCTCAATATTGCTGGATTCTTGTCTTCAGGAGACCTCTACTTCATGTGTTGATTCATGTAGACTTTGCAGTAAGTCTGTGCTTTACAAAGGGTTTCTTCTGAAGCTGGCCCACCTGGCGCTATATTGAGACATCACATCACCGAGAAATTGTGCAATTACTTTGAAGATTCTTAAATCTTCCATCGCTCAAAGAGTGATGATCGTTAGGGGACTCTCAACACCTACACTGTAAAGCTGATTGAAAAGGTTGTCTGTTTCGTTTAGTACAGAGTGCACCTTTTTACAATGTGATCAATACCTTCCACTTCTCACAATTAATAACTGGAGGGTGTCTTTTCTATCAGTTCTGTGTAAGTGTAGCCCAAAACAGCTATGCTTAAACTTAACCCAAGTAATTATTATATTTAATCCTCGTGAAATACTCCTCCTCATGAACCAGTATTTTGTATATTATTTCAGATACATGCCTGCCTCTAGATAGTAACGATATTTTTTTCTTCTTTCAATTGTCTTTGCTGCTCTTGAGTAGAGTGGTTAGGTCAGAATACAGAATTCTTTTGTCTTCGTTATGGTCCAGTTTTTTACTATCTTCAGTAGGTCTATCTGTGAATTCACTGCCATTAAGACAGTCGTGTCCGTTTCATCTACATAGTCGTAAAGGATTTGTGCATGTCTTGTAACCAGAGGAACTGCTTCAGAATTTTGTACTCCAGATGGTTGTTATGGCTTCACATCAGTAGCTAAATATGAATCTAGACATATTGTGATTCTTTCATCTGCGTTCTTCACCCTGGATGTAAGGGTTGTTAATATGGTAGTCAGTTAAGCAGTCATAATATTTTTAGGCAGCTGAAAGCAGTCCCATTACTTCGCTTTCTTATGTCTATATACGTACAAACTCTACCAGATGAGCTTTATGGACTGCCTGTATGTGTGGTTGTCAGTGCTGCCAATACTCATACATAATTGTGTACACTATTTATATGTTCTGTGAAGTTAATGTACTCTATTGTGTCATCCTTATATGTCAGTATCTCTATAGACAAATGAAACAGGTTCTCATGATATAACATTTCATCAGCGCTTATCATTTTCTTTTGGTGATTAATGGTCAAAGGAGGGGTCAATCCTAAGTTTCTGTTTCTTCTCTTAAAGTGTTGACCTTCTGATCTGCCTAAATATAAATTAGGCTGCTATGAACAATCTCTTCAAGTGAAACAGCGGTTTTAATTTTTCCCAGTGACGGGGTATTTGTTGATGTGGAGCTCGTCATCCCTATACATATCCACTGCATTTTGTACTATGTTCTGTCAAATTTCGAGAAGATATTGAGGTTTGCTGAGTCATAGCAGATACTACCTCAGTAAAAGTCAGTCGAACTACTGGTTCAAAAATATGCAAATACAAATGAATGTACCCTCTGCTTTAGTCCTGTGACGCCTATTATTATACTTAACGATCGTTTGCATTTATCTGTTACAGCTCTTACTGGTTAGTTTACTAGCAAAGTTCATTCCAGGTATTTAACTACATTTTAATTGGAAGGGTGTTTGGGCTCGTGAATACATCCTTTATATTAGAGAATAGATACCTAGGGAAGGTTAACATCGTAGTTTTATTCAGCAGTATTATTACCCCATTACTTATCAGCCACGACTGTAGCTTGACCATGACTGTATCGTAAACCACCAAACAGGCATCTAATATCACACTTTCTGTATAAATATGTATACAGTATCATCAGCGTATTGGAGTAATCTAATTTTACCATCCACCAGTTCACATAGATCAATTATATGGATGTTAGACAGCAGCAAAAACATATTCAAACATTGTGATTTTCCTTGGTCCAAAAACAATGAGCTACTTTTATAAATATTTGCCTTTTGGACAGAAAAGAGTTGGGTTAATCCTGATGCCCTAGGCACTTAGTTTACTAGCTATTTTTGGTAGAGACATGTTACTGCAGCCACTCTGCAGACCTGTAAAGAAAGCCACAATATAGTTGTTTCTGTTAAAGTACTTCGGTGCATCTGCACTTAGAAGCATCAGGGTTTTGCTGGTATTCAGTCCCTATCGAAATTCAATTTGTGTTTCTTGTAGACAGCCTTAGTTTTCAGACCAGTATTGAAGACTGTGCCTTACTACTTTTCCTAATACTTTGATTGGGCTGGGAAGAAGTGTAACAGGTCTGCAGGATTCAACTTCAATATTTTCTTCATTAGACTCCTGATTGGATCTAAAAACGCTATTTTCTTGTATTTAATATGTATGCTCTTCATCCACATTGCATTAGAACATTAAGTAGGTGTTGTCTTCCTATGAATGAGAGGAACAGAAGTTATTGGTAATTTACTTATTTAATTATGTATTCATCCTTAGACCATTCAACATAACAGTGTCAGATATGTCAGGTACATACAGAAAAAATATATACATATGTGAAACATATATAAATAGGATAGTATTAGGTGGGGATATGGCAGAACACTGGCCATGGTTTTATGAATGGAATTACCCCAGCATCCACTTTAGCAACTTGGGAAAGCCATGGAAAACCTACATAGGGACAGCCAATTGTGGTAGAACCTGACCCCTCCTGAATGCGATCTGTAACAGGTCAGAAAGTAATAATAAAGTTTTAATTGTTATCATGAAGAGTTACATCATCTTAACTTGTAATATTAGCAACTGAATTAGTAGACAGAGATAAGTTGAAGATACAAAATTATGTTAATACAAAGCTTTGCTTATATGCATTTGTTTTTAAAAAAATGGTGTAGTACTGATGCTGTGAGATTCGCCACTAATATTGTCATAGCAAGTGGCCAATGATGGTGCAACTTGCTTTCACTGCCAGCAGTAACAATCTGCAGTAAAGATGGTAGATCTTTAAAAGCACTGTAGTTCGTAATAGATGCAACAGCACCCAGCTGTGGAATCTAAGGAAGTTATTGTTAAAAGTAAAGGTAGCATGTAGGTTTGTTTGTTGAATGGTTCCTATATGGTTTTAACATGGAGCAAATGGTCATTGGTGTACCAGACCTTGAACAAACCACCTGAGCACCAAGCAGTGGAGGACTAACTGGTGAGCTGTCATACTGATGGTCATTATTCAACTGTTCAGTTGAGTCTATTCAGAGAAATAGTTTTTGGATAATTAGTTAAGAACGTATTTGACAGATTTTTCTATGTCGAAGGTTAACATTAATTATCAGTAGTTGCGCTACAGTTCATTGAATTCTGATCATTTTTACTATGTCATGATAAGCAGAAAGTGTATGTTGGCAATTGTTGATTTCAGGGATATTAAGAATTGATTAATAGCTTACAACAATGTGTATTAAGTGCTGTAGTTAGACCAGACATTGATAATTGGCACTTAGGTTCCTTTATAATCATTGGTTCCATTCATATTAACTAGTGATACTGTTTGTGTGCTCCAGGAATTAGGATGTTTGGGATATATGCATATATGTGTATCTAGGTGGTCAGCATACCATGAGGATGAATAATTGCGATTTTAGTGTCTGTAATGGCATCTCTGAGATAATACTGTGATTAATACTGTGATTGCTGTAATTGCGGATGGGTGATTTTAGGATTCTTGTTGAGAAAAGTACTCAAAATTCCTTGAGTAATTTACAAATAGGTATTTGTATTTGTAATAATCGTGGTCATGCAGCAGAAGTTACCCTTTAATTGTAGATATTTTTCTAGATAAACAGTACCCAACTGGAACCACTGAAGTAAACATGTGAGAAAGCTACTATTACTTCCAGCCTCAAATGATGAGTGGTTAATTAAAGTAGGGCACAATAGTGGATCCACATAATGCCAACACCTGAAGAGGATAAAATCTGTTTGCCATAAAGAAGTCTATGCACAGAGTGATGGTGGCACATAGCTTTCTTGTTCCTTTTTATGATCTCATATGGTTGATGGGCTTATGAAACAAAGAGCTGTACATAAAGGCTATGTACTTAAAATAAATTTTGACTCTACAAATTGTCGATTGAAAAAATGTATATACTGGATGTAGTCTTGGCAAATATGTACATTGATGTATAGGCAAGATAACTTTGCCAAAGATGCATATCATGACTGTCTGTAACTATAGGGCAAAGTAGCAGCATAACAACTGTGCCCAACCTATGCTTTACAGCATCGAACGTAACACTGCATATGCTTTGAAATGATCCTAACTTTTCGCCAAGTTAAGATTCTACATTAGTATATTTATCTTCAATATCAAATTCTAATTTTCTTTATCTAAGTCCTGAAATTGGTTACTATGTGTCTGACTAAAGTCAGTGAACATTTGGTTTACATGGATAGTCAGGGAATTACTTAATTCATTTTTTAAATCTAATTGCAAACTCTCCACTTTATCATTTAAGACATTGAACTTAGCCTTTAAAACGTCACTCTGTGCTTCTAGTTTTTCACTTAAAGTAGCACTTAGTTCCTTTCTTATAGCAGCTGAATCCGCCTTCTGTTCATCTAATCTAGCATATACTTCAGTACTCAATGAGTCTAATTTAAGACTTAGTGCTTTAATTAAATTTGCGACCTCAGTCCAGCCTGGCATTTCTTTTCTCACTGTCATGGCCATGGCTGGTTCTGATGTTTCCCGAGTTTTTTTGAGTATTATCTACATTCCCCTTACTTTTAGATCTAATGACCATTAAAATAAATTCACTTCTGAGTATAACAACTATACTAACAGTCTAGTATTGAACTGTGTCCTTAACTTCACACTTAAATAATCATTGTCTTTCACTTACCCAGTGTAGAGTTTTACGTTGCATTGGTGTCATGGCCATGGCTGGTTCTGATGTTTCCCCAGTTTTTTGAGTATTATCCATATACCCCTTACTTTTAGATCTAGTGACCATTAAAATAAATTCACTTCTGAATATAATAACTATACTGACAGTCTAGTATTGAATCATGTCCTTAACTTCACACTTAAATAATTATTGTCTTTCATTCATCCAGCATAGAGTTTTATGCTGCATCGGTGAGCCGGTGTGGAATCAGCGCCATTGAACGGCATGGGCGCCGGCAGTGTCGAAGGTTGGTTTCAGCGTTGATGCTGTTGAACGGATTTGTAGTCAGCACCAATGAGCAGCAGCTGGCGCCATTGGCGTTAGTTGGTGGTTACGGGATCCATTCCCCCACAATGTGTGTGAGGGCTGCTTACTCTCCACACTGGATCTCCATCGTCGAATAGATCTCGTCGTAACTCTTCTTAGTCTAAACTGTTGAGATTTTCCTCGCATCTTTTCTTGTATGGTATTTATTAATTTCCACCTGTTTTCACTGTCCATGCAGAATCCCACTCTGCAAAACAATTTCCCTGTCTTACTACTACTGGTTGCTATGGTAACTCATAATATCTTTTTATCTTGCTTTTGTTTCAAAATTCCTCTTCCTTCGAGTTCTGATCACATAAGTTGCCATGTTCAAACAGTTTTGGTGACAAGAGAACCGGTGCAAACCTGAATTGCGAATTTCGCACTTTTCTTACTGCAGGTAAGAAACTTGAAACGTTTAGCCGATCCTCTTCTCTGGATAAGCAGCTGTGTCAATCTCCACAACTTCTTCTCCGAAGTAATAATGCTGGTTAGAGGAACTAAAAAAATGCTGTCTCTCTCTCTCACTAGAAATGACTCGGTACACTCATACTTTTAGTTCAGCTCAGGTATATTTTCATTTCCACAATTTCATATAATTATACAAACTCTTGCAAGTCACCTACGTCGAAAGCCGCTAGGTACTATTAACTTTAATTACAATGTGGTGGATTTAATAGCCACCAAAATTCAAAAACAAGTCTTGCTTCTAGCAAGTCCAACACCAAGATGGGATACCAGTTCGATTTTACACAGAGTACACAAAGGAACTTGCCCCCCTTCTTGCAGCCATGTATTGTAGGTCTCTAGAAGAGTGTAGCATTCCAAAAGATTGGGAAAGGGCACAGGTCACCCCCATTTTCAAGATGAGACGTCGAACAGATGTGCAGAACTATAGACCTATATCTCTAACGTCGATCAGTTGTCTAATTTTGGAAAACATATTATGTTCGAGTATAATGACTTTTCTGGAGACTAGAAATCTACTCTGTAGGAATCAGCATGGGTTTCGAAAAAGACGATCGTGTGAAACGCAGCTCGCGCTATTCGTCCACAAGACTCAAAGGGCCATAGACATGGGTTCCCAGGTAGATGCCATGTTTCTTGACTTCCGCAAGGCATTCGATACAGTTCCCCACAGTCGTTTAATGAACAAAGTAAGAGCATATGGACTATCAGACCAATTGTGTGATTGGATTGAAGAGTTCCTAGATAACAGAACGCAGTATCTCATTCCCAATGGAGAGAAGTCTTCCGAAGTAAGAGTGATTTCAGGTGTGCCGCAGAGAAGTGTCATAGGACCGTTGCTACTCACAGTATACATTATTGACCTTGTGGATGACATCAGAAGTTCACTGAGGCTTTTTGCAGATGATGCTGTGGTGTATCGAGAGGTTGTAACAATGGAAAATTATACTGAAATGCAAGAGGATCTGCAACGAATTGACACATGTTGCAGTGAATGGCAATTGAATCTCAATGTAGACAAGTGTAATGTGCTACAAAACAAAGATCCTTTATCATTTAGCTACATTATAGCAGGTCAGCAGCTGTAAGCAGTTAATTCCAAAAATTATCTGGGAGTAGGCATTAGGTGTAATTTAAAATGGAATGACCATATAAAATTAATCGTCGGTAAAGCAGATGCTAGACTGAGATTCATTGGAAGAATCCTAAGGAAATGCAGTCCAAAAACAATGGAAGAATGTTACAGTACACTTGTTCGCCCAGAGGATAAAATCAGAGAGATTAGAGCCCACACAGAGGCATACCGACAATCTTTCTTCCCACGAACAATAAGAGACTGGAATAGAAGAGAGAACCGATAGAGGTACTCAAGGTACCCCCCGCCACGCACCGTCAGGTGGCTGCGGAGTATGGACATGGATGTAAATGTAGCAGATTAAGTAAGTGTCTCTAGACACATCTCGTTTCAATTGTCTATAACACCACCAAGGAATAATACGTAGTTACTCTTTGCAACCTCCATGAAGGGTCTATGACACAAGCGGCAAACACTTGGCGGCGTCGCTCGTCTGACGCAACTCCTGTCCTCCCATGGCCAATGTCCATCCTGCACACAAAGACATGTGTTGCGCCGTTAATAGGCTCTCTTCCTCACACTGATCTTTAAAACATCACGTGTTCGATGCGGCAGAAGGTCGAGTGGTTCCAGAATTTACGTTGAAATTCTCGAATCACTACAGATGGTAGATGGAGTTTGATAGAAGAAGTAATATTAGGCATGAAGAAAAGTGGTGAACATTTTCCTCATTTTAAACTTAGGGGTTCAGTACATCCTGTTATTTTTTGCAGTCGTTCCAAGAAACATTCCTTTTGTATTGGATAACACTAAAAGCATAATGTTTATCATTAGTCACCGGCAAGAAGATGCCTTGCAGTATGCTATGTTGTATTTAAATCGGTTCTCCACTACTGATTAGTTTAGTCATGCTTTTAAAGCCTAATGTTAGACAGAGACACAGTGAGGATTGGGATGGGTATCGAAATTTTGTAGAATATCACCTCAACCAACCTTTTGCCTTGATGAACCAGTAAATGAAGGACACTTGATAGAAGTTCTCATCATACATTTAAAAGATAATGTGAGAGAGACATTAGTTGGTAAAAGGTTGACTCTGCTCCAACCACACTGAAATTATTAGATCAGTTGGGTTATTTTCATAGAGCAAAGGTTAAACCTTAAACTAAGACATCCAACTGGAGAGAAGTTAATGGTGCACGAAGAGGATCCTATAGGATATCAAGGATAACAACCTTTTAATGAACAATTGTTGTACGAGAAAGAAGAATAAGTTTGGAAAATATTCACATTAATAAAAGATCAAACTATCGGTTTTATTTTAGATACAGGCGGTCAGACAAGTTTTTTTTTTCCAAGGAAATGTGGGAAAAGAATAGAAGTCCTTGGGAGGGCATGAAGTTCTTTTGAACTTCACTATTTCAGGAATCGTTTTACAAGCCGTGTTGGTGGTATTATGCTTAATGTACCAGTTCTCTTAGGGATGGATTGGTTAGTCACTTATGATGTCCTATTTGACATTACAAACGGGAAAATGCAGATAAATGTGAATAATCGACAACTTTGGGTAAAGCTAAATTAGAGTATTATTTATGAGGATCAGAACGAAAATATAAGGACTTCGAATACTAAAATAAATAAATGTGTGGAAGTAAAGGAAGGAGGACTAGGTTAACACTGGTAACGAAACCATGTAATAAAGACAAGTTAAGGAGAAATGTGAGGAGTCTTCAAATTTAACAATGGAAGAGAAAAATCAATCAGAAGTTGTTCTAATAAGGAACATATAAGATTTTAGTGCGAAATCGAGGATAATTAAGGAATAGGAGTGTAAACTGAAACTAAAGGAGCACATATAGTTTTCTAAGTCCACACACCTGCAAAGTATCTTGTAGAACTTAGATATTCTGAGACCTACTTCTTCCTTAAAAGGTCGCGGTTATTGACAGATTTCTGTCAGAAACCTGAATATCGATTTGCTCTTGTGTATTTTCAACAGATGGTTTATCTTGCTTGACGCACAGCCACAGAATGGCAAGAAAGGAAGTTTTTTCTCCCGTTTCTCGTCGGTGCACTTATTATAAATCTTGCTTGAAATTGCTTCATTTATTTGATGAACACTATAGTCGTTGTGTCCAAAGACTTTGCGTAGGTGACTCAGCTCATGGGGTAAGTCATCAGCTTCTGATATCTGTCTTGCTCGATGCACCAATGTTTTTGCAAAACAATGCGCTCCTGTGCTAGGTGATGATGTCTCATGGTGTGCAAGTACAGATCGGGGTGGAGGTGTGTTCTATAGACGCTGTGGCTAAGGCACCCATTTTTTTTTTTTTTTTTTGCGGTGGACCTGGACGTCGAGGAAAGGCATCTTTGTCTACCCCCAAGATAAACTGGATATTATTGTTAATGCCACTGATGGGTTCCAAGAACTCTTCAACTTTCTCACATCAATGGGGTCAAATGACGAACATGTCGTCAAAGTGTCGAAAGAAACAACTAGGCTTTAATGGAACCATGTCTAAGGCAATATTCTGAAAATCAGTCATGAAGAGGTTTGGAAAAGCTGGGGCTAATCAGCTACCCACTGCAACGCTGTCCATCTGATCGTAATACTGGCCGTTGTACACAAGGTAAGAAGACGTAAGAGGGTGGCTGAATAGTTTGACTACATCACTTGCAAAGAATGGGGATATCAGGTTCAAAGAGTTTTTGAATGGCTCATTCGGAAGGTGACACCACAGGACCATATGTCACCCTCACTAGGTGAAGAACGGTTATTTGGCTGATTAAGTGTGCTGGATTTTTAATATGATGTTTGCAGCGTCTCGCTTTTGGAGCGAAGAGACTGACCAATTCCTTCGCCAGCTTTTATGTCGCTGAACCAGTGGATGATTTGTTGAGGCGGAATGGCGTCCCGTCCTTGTGTGGCTTCAGTAAAGCATGATCAGTAAGTGGACTAAAGTGGACTAGATGGCTGTGGAAGAAGATTGTTGACCACACTGTCTTCCACCGAAGAGCACTTAAGAAGTTTAGGTGCTTGTCTTCTTCTCATTGATATTGGGTCGTGTGGGACTTTCCAATAAATATTGTCGTTCAGTAGTGCATAGTCTGCGTATTCCATAATAACGGTGCATTCCCCTTGTCAGCAGGAAGGACCACAATGTTTTCATCATTTCGTAGTACTCATAGGCCACTGCACTCAGTCCTGGTCATGTTGGGTGCTGGCAACTTTGCTTTCGTGAAAATATGGCTCGTTTCACGCATTGTGTAACAGTGATATCAGACACTGATAACCTTTCTCATGAGCTGAGGCAACTACCCAAAGTCTTCAGGAACAACAGCTATAACGTTCATTGAATAAATGAAGTTATTTCAAGCAAGACTTACAATAAGACAACTGACGAAGAGCAGAAAAAGAAACTTTCTTTCTTGTCATTCTGTGCTTCTCGTCAGGCAAAATTAACCATCTACTAAAAAGACACAAGATCAAATCGAACTTCAGGGTTTCGACAAAGATCTCAGTTACTAAGACCAGTTAAAGATACAGCATGTCTCAAAATACTAGAGGTCTAGAACACACCTCGCAAGGGTGGCCAGTCTCATGTTAGACAAACGGTACACAGTATGAAATAATACAGGACAGAGCGTGAGACGTTTTATCGCATTCGCTACCTTCACAAATATGCTTTAGCAGAGCACGTTTCCTGAGCATGCTTTAGGAAACGGACACTGGATAAAATTTGACGAAACATCCGCCATGGTTCGCTATAACAGTTCCTGGGACTGTATAATTAAAGAAGTCATTGAAACAAGGATAACCGGTAATACCCCAAATGCAGATGGTGGCCTGCATATTAACATGGAGTGTATCCAGTGATCGCGTGGTTGAATTGGGCACATCCAACGCTGTGACAATGTATGCCCATGGTGATGCTGCAGGCACCAGTGACATCAAAGGCGGCAACTAGTGTATATAAGGGGGTATCTGCAGCCCACTGGCAGTCATACCACTTGACAATGCCCAAGGAGTGTGGTGCAAAGCTCATGTAATTTTAATCACTTGATGCAGCCTGAAACCCAAGAACTTTTTATTCAATACTATTACTCTTAGATTCTGTATTCTTACATTTCTCTAGATTTCTTTAACACACATTGACTCTCAGAAAGTAAAGTAGTATTTTATGTCTATTCTGAAATAATAGGGAAGAAGTATTGAAATGACGTAGTTTCTATCCTCTGTCATTATGTCCCTAGGATTCTGGATCCATAGATTAAAAATTTGGAAGTATTCTGTGACTTACATGGAGTCAAAACAAAAGTAGTGACTTTTCACGTTCATCCACTACCTTGTCAATCATGAAAAGCGTTCTGAGTCGATTCTGGATGGCGACAAAGACATGGGCCTCATCAGACAAAAAACAAAAGTTGACCTTACAAAGGACTGGATGGACATGGTTAAAGATTTGTGTGCAAAAGGCATTCTTTTTAACATCACTGAAAGTGGTGGTTCCGTGATATGTGAGTAGACTCATTTCTTGCAGCCAAAATACTTACCAAAATTCCCTTTTTCCATCTCGAATTGTTAAGGAGATGAAGATAGAACGTCATCATCCAATTCTTATCATACATCGTCACACATACTATGGATGTTGGATCATATCAGTTATCTGTTGGACGAATGATAGAGAAGCCTTAAATTGCACATGGAGAGTTTTTGTTCCCATAATCTTGTTAAGAAAGTAAGCTATTAAAGAACTGAATCACAGAAAATTTATTTAAACTAAAACGTATCAATGTCTGAGATAGTAGTTCCTGTTTTATAATAATAAACCAATTCATCCAGCATGCTGGTAGAAGATCACATTTACAGTGTTTAGGACTGCTGCTGTTTGCCAAAGATAATTACCGTGGTGTGCTGGAAATGAAGGTGTTCTGTAATGCAGAGGCCCAAGAGCGTTTTACAAACATTCATTTGCGGCAGTGAATTTATTGCTTTCTCAATACCATTTTGTATTATGTATTTTATATAGGCAAAGAGTATAGTATGAACGCTGTTGCATACAAAAACCACAGTTTATTCTTAATATCTGAACTATTGTTCTGTTAATTATATTTCTATTGTATGCATTGTAAGCATAGATTGAATGATTATTGGATGTAATAACCAGGCTATTTAGTAAAGATACCAAAGTTGGAGCACTAAAGTATCATACTGATTTATTGATCAATATAATTTATCCAAGGTCATTGAAATTAAAGCAGAAAATTGATAAACAATATTATGCCTAAAAACCTAATTAGTCATAAACACCTTGTATGATAGATGAACAGACACACATTTGGATAGAATTTTGCTGTGGGAGTTGCATAGAAGTTATAAAGTGAAAGATGACCTTGATATCATATTAGATTCTGAATTTCGTTACCTAATTAGAAGATTATACTAAGAAACTGAGAATAGATATGTAGACAAATAGATACATAGGTTCCAATTTATAAATATTTTTCAGTACTGTTAAGGAAGACTAAGAAATGGTCTTTCATTACACTTATAAACCACAAAAACATATTTCAATATTGTTGCAAAATGACAACTAGAGGTACAGTCAGTAGTAACACACATGGTTTCACGTTTCTAAACCTCATAAGTTCTGAAATATGTGGCTTGTAAAGGATAGCAAAGGCGTCACATTTCTGACATAATGTATTGCATGTAGTACTGTGCTCAGAGCAGGGGTTGCTTGCACTGGCGCTTGTATCCAGCCATAAACGTACGAATATCACCACGGCACGCTCTACCTTTAGTGTACAAGTGTCTCCTAATCTGGTCTGCTGAACTGCTCTCATACTGTAACGTAATTCACATACACTTCCACATTAAAACCTGTTTCCTTGTGGCTTGTTACATTTACCATCATCTAGTCGATATGGAGGTCTTCAGTAATGAAGAAAAACTAGATATTATTTTAATTAGTGGCGAATGTCACAGAAATGCAACCTCAGATGTGACAATGTATGCTGCACGCTACCCAGATCGGCGGTGTCCATCACGTCGACCCATTGGCAACATCTGCAAGACACTCACGTAAAAAGGATGCTGGGGTCGCACAAAAAGTCAACGTACAACGCCAGCGACTGACAACGGAAACGAAATTGCAGTACTGGCCGCTGTAGCGCACAATCCTCAGGTGGGTGTACGAGAAATTGCACGAGGTGTAGGAATAAGCCACAGTAGTGTGTGCAGAATCTTGCATCGGCATTGGTTTCATACGTTCCATATCTCACTGTACGGGAATGACTTTGAATCTCGTATTTCATTCTGTCTTTCTGCACTTCAGCATTTGCAAGGTAATCCAGTATTGCTAAGCAGTAGGTTGTTTACGGATGAGGCTCCATTTACAAATCATAGTAATGTGAATCTGCAGAACATACATTATTGGTCGGTGCAAAAACCCCACTGGATTCGCCGAATTGCTCATCAACGACAGTGGTGTGTCAATGTTTGGTGCAGTATCATAGCTAAATGCATTGCAGGTCCCTATTTTTACTGTGGAACATTTAATGGACAGCGATATGCATCATTTCTTCAACACACACTAGCGGTTCTCATGGAGGATCTAGGATTGGAAACTCGTCTTTCAATGGGGTTCCAACGTGATGGATGTCCCACACACAACGAAATGTTGCCAGAGATGTTCTAGATGCGACATTTCCAAGGAAGGTACTGTGCAACGGCCAGCACAGTCCCCGATTTGATGCCATTTGACTTCTTTCTCTGGGGCGCAGTGACAGACAGAGTGTATCAAGGACCCCCAATGACAGTAGAGGATATGCAACATCCCATTACTGTGGCACGTGCAGCAATATCTGTAGAAACTCTACAATCTGTGCAACACTCTCTAGTTAACTGTTTGCAAAAGTGTATTGATGCAAACACAGGGCACTTCGAACATATGTTAATATGACACAGTTTCATTGGTCAAGGTGTGGGTGTATTTTCTATGCTGGATATAATGCACAACAATACAGTTTCTGTACTAAATGTGTTTAGCAAAGTGGATTCAAGTGTGTTAATTCTAATTGTAGCTCTAGTTGTCATTTTGCTAGAATAAACATACATTTACAATCCGAATGAAGTATGACGTAACTTTGGGCTGGAGATGTTACTTGCTTTTTTTTTTTTTTTTGAGTGTTGCACATACCTTCCCATTGTGTGCGCCGCTGATACAGGCAGCGTGAGGTGCATGCTTCAGTCTCAGGACGTGTGCTAGCTGTGCACTGCACTTATTTCAAGCGTCAGCTTTGCTTCGCAATTTCTCGGAATGTAATTGACGTATTGCGATGCAACCAAGGCCATTATTATTGCTACTTTTCATGCTATTGATTGCATACGAAATAATATGGGAAGTCCATTTAAAAATACACTTGTCTGTGTTGAAAAATTCGCATACTACTTGGTTTCCTAAGCCCTGCCATATGTTCATGCTGTTGAAAACCGGTTTTGAATATCTATTGTTGTTCCAGAGATATCTGAGGTGGCACCATTAGGTGAGACAACCTATATATATATATATATATATATATATATATATATATATATATATATATATATAGTGAAGCATTAAAAATAAACTTCTGCCTGTGCCTGTCCCCCCCACCCACCTGCCCACCAAAGGAGATTCGGATACTTCAGGAAAAAATACTTAACTGTTGTATTTAGCATTGTTTCTGTTGTGTGAACGATGGTACTGGAACTTATAGGAAGCAAAATGTGTTAAAATCTGTTAAACAACAAGCAAATATTTGAAATGATTGCCGGCCGCGGTGGCCATGCGGTTCTGGCGCTACAGTCCGGAACCGCGAGGCTGCTACGGTCGCAGGTTCGAATCCTGCCTCAGGTATGTGTGTGTGTGATGTCCTTAGGTTAGTTAGGTTTAAGTAGTTCTAAGTTCTAGGGGACTTCTGACCTAAGATGTTAAGTCCCATAGTGCTCAGAGCCATTTGAACAATTTTTTGAAATGATGACTTTTTCTGCAATACACTATTTACGACTGAAATTACCTTTGGTGAAGCACAGACTAATCATGCATCACTGTCACTTGTCCAACTCTCTCTGAAGTTGTAACACTTGTAGTTTCAAGGAAGTAGTTCCACTGTTTGGAGTATGACTGTAGCTATAACGCTAAAAGTAGTTTTTATTTCATTGCTAAACAATGAAGTGCTCTAAATTTCAGCAACATCTGCGAAAAAATTACACCAGTAATATGGAAAAACGTAGTATATTATGTTCTGGAGATTCAAGTGTTTTTGTTATACATAAATGGTTTCTCATTAAGGAGTTCAGAATAACCTCCTGAGATCTCAGTCTGATGTGTATTTCTGGAGATATTATCATTTCCAACAATTTTGATTTTTATCTATCTATCATGCAATGAAAAAAGTAAAATACAGTGGTTATCTCATTATTTCTGGAGGCTCTGAATCCACAACAAAAAATTATGGGTGCCTGTTTGGGGTATGAAAATTGACCCCCTCTCACACCACAGGGGCAGGGGCAATGATGGTTGTGACTTTTGCCATTGGATGTCCCCCTTCAAGACAAATAACTTCTATTACAACCATTTTAATGCGATTTCTAGATTTCCAGATATTTCCAAAAAGAGTTTTAAACACCTGATCCTCTGTATAGTGTCTCTTAAGGCAGGCGCGTTTTCTCTGATATTTCGGAAGATATTTACAATTTTGTTTTTGCAGTATGTTGTTGGAATCAGCTCGCAGAAATAATGCTCATCCTCTCCTTCGTGCTAATCCTGCTGTCGACAGACAACGTCGCTTTGTTTCTTATTGCAAACAATATGATTTTTAAAGAGGAATTTTATGAGCACATTTGACAGAGCGATCCCAAATTAGTCTAGTGCTATATTCCTTTTGGAGGTATGCATGAATAGGAATAGCAAAACACAAAGAATAACCCATACTCTAACACTGATTGAGAAGTGCTGCTGCATGGTGGTAGCAATCAATATTGCACTAGTCTAATTTGGAACTACTCTACTGAATGAGAAAATAAAGTTACAACTTAAAAATAATTTTCTTCATAACAGGAAACAAATGGATGCTTTCCATCGTAATTTAGTGTTACATTAAAGACACGATTGGCAGTATTTTTTTTAGGTTGAGTCCAGCTACAGATTGCACAACAGTAATTGTAAATATCTGGCGGAAGATTATAGAAAATGCGCCTGGCGACCTTTTGGAGAGACATCCAGCATACAACTAAGTATTTCTGTTCAAGAAACTATAATATACACTACATTTGAAAACACTTTTTCCTTTTTTCTGATATTGTACTTGAGTGATAAGGTTATCAAAACACCTATTGCATTCCTTTCTGAACTAAAGCAAGATTTGTCACAAGAAAGTGCAGATCATTATTATATTATATTGGTGACTATTTCTATTGCTCTCAAATTGTAGTTGATTGTTGACTACAAAGTTCATGAGTGAATAAATGCATTACAATCTTTGACCAATATTCCCAGTTATTGAAACAAATGCCTACAAGATATACATGTATGAACTACACATGTTGTTGTTGTTATGGTCTTCAGTCCTGAGACTGGTTTGATGAAGCTTTCCATGTTACTCTACCCTGTGCAAGCTTCTTCATCTCCTAGCAACTATGTTGTTGTTGTTGTCTTCAGTCCTGAGACTGGTTTGATGCAGCTTTCCATGCTAATCATACAGTAAAGGTGCATGTCCTCGGGAAAAATTACGGCTGTAGTTTCCCCTTGCTTTCAGCCGTTCGCAGTACCAGCACAGCAAAGCCGTTTTGGTTAATGTTGCAAGGCCAGATCAGTCAATCATCCAGACTGTTGCCCCTGCAACTACTGAAAAGGCTGCTGCCCCTCTTCAGGAACCACACGTTTGTCTGGCCTCTCAACAGATACCCCTCCGTTGTGGTTGCACCTACGGTACGGCCATCTGTATCGCTGAGGCACGCAAGCCTCCCCACCAACGGCAAGGTCCATGGTTCATGGGGGGAGGTCTAGCAACTACTGCAACTACTGCAACTATTGCAACCTAAATCATCCTGAATCTGCTTAGTGTATTTATCTCTTAGTCTTCCTCTACGATTTTTACCCTCCATGCTTCCCCCCAGTAATAAATTGGTGATCTCTTGATGCCTCCAAATGTGTCCTACCAACAAATCCCTTATTCTAGTCAAGTTGTGTCACAAATTTCTCTTCTCACCAATTCTATTCAGTACCTCCTCATTAGTTATGTGATATACCCCTCTTATCTTCAGCATTCTTCTGTAGCAAACATATTTCAAAAGCTTTTATTCTCTTCTTTTCTATTTCCATACATGACTATAATCCGTACAAATTCTTCCAGAGAAAACTTCCTGGCACTTGAATTTATACTCGATGTCAACAAATTTCTCTTCTTCAGAAATGCTTTCCTTCCCACAGCCAGTCTACATTTTACATCCTCTCTACTTCGACCATCATTAGTTATTTTACTCCACAAAGAAGAGACTCATCTACCACTTTAAGTGTCTCATTTTATAATCTAATTCCTTCAGCATCGCCTGATTTAATTCGACTACCATCCATTATCTTTGTTATGCTTTTGTTGATGTTCATCTTATATCCTCCTTTCAAGACACTGTCCAATCTGCTCAAGTGCTCTTCCAAGTCCTTTGCTGTCTCTGACAGAATTAAAATGTTGTTAGCAAACCTCAAAGTTTTTATTTCTTCTCCATAGATTTTAATTCCTATTCCAAATTTTTCTTTTGTTTCCTTTACTGCTTGCTCAATATACAGTCTGAATAACATTTTCAATAGGCCACAACCCTGTCTCACTCCCTTCTCAACCAATGCTTCCCTTTCATGCACCTCGACTCTTATAACTGTCATCTGATTTCTGTACAAATTGTCAGTAGAATTTGGTTTCCTGTATTTGACCCCTGCTCTCTATCAGCTCTGGATTGATTGTGGCTAAGAGGTCAAGTGTGTTTTCGCAACCATTTACAATTCGCGTGGGTTTGTGGACTAACTGCTCGAAATAATTTTCGGAGAAAGCGTTTAGGAAGATCTCGGAAATAGGAAAAAATGTTCCAGTCAACATTGTTAAAAGCTTTCTCTATGTGTGCAAATGCTAGAAACGTAGGTTTGCCTTTCCTTAATTTGTCTTCTAAGATACGTTGTAGGGCCAGTATTGCCTTGCAAGTACCAGCATTTCTATAGAACCCAAATTGATCTTCCCTGAGGTCAGCTTCTACCAGTTTTTCCATTCGTCTGTAAGGAAATCGTGTTAGTGTTTGCATCAGTGTCGTATTAAACTGATAGTTCGGTAATTTTCACATCGGTCAATACCTGATTTTTTTGGAACTGGAATTATTATATTCTTCTTGAAGTCTTGCTCTCCAGATGGTAGTGTTTAGTAATGGCTGGCTCACTCAAGGCTAAACTAGTTCTAATGGAATCTTGTTTACTCCCAGGGCCTTGTTTTGACTTAAGTCTTTTAGTGCCTAGTCAAATTCTTCATGCAATACCATATCTCCCTTCTCATATTCCTCTAAGTCCTCTCCAATTTCCATAACATTGACCTCATGT
Source organism: Schistocerca gregaria (assembly GCF_023897955.1). Taxonomy (NCBI): domain Eukaryota; kingdom Metazoa; phylum Arthropoda; class Insecta; order Orthoptera; family Acrididae; genus Schistocerca; species Schistocerca gregaria. Next base: position 245,920,164 of record NC_064925.1, on the reverse strand, counting down.
ACATAGATCTTCTATATATTCCTTCCATCTTTCTGCTTTCCCTTATTTACTTAGAACTAGTTTTCATTTGAGCTCTTGATGTTCATATGGGTGGTTTTCTCTTCTCTAAAGGTCCCTTTAATTTTCCTGTAGGCAGTATCTATCTTATCTCTAGTGATATATGCCTTTACTTCCTTACATTTGTCTTCTAGCTGTCAATGATTTGCTATTTTGCACTTTTGCCAATCTCATTTATGAAAAGCTTGTACTCCTTTTTGCCTGCTTCTTTTAGTGCATTTTTATATTTACTCTTTTCATCAGTTAAATTCAATATCTCTTCAGTTACCCAAAGATTTCTACTAATCCTCGTCTTTTTACCTACTTGGTCCTCTACTGTCTACACGATTTCATCTCTCGAACCTAAATACCCCACTCATATGGTCATAGTTAGTGGGGACTTCAACCTTCCCTCGATATGTTGGCAAAAATACTTGTTCAAAACCGGTGGTAGGCAGAAAACATCTTCCGAGATGGTCCTAAATGCTTTCTCCGAAAATTATTTCGAGCAGTTAGTCCACGAACCCACGCGAATTGTAAATGGTTGCGAAAACCCACTTGACCTCTTAGCCACAAACAATCCAGAGCTGATAGAGAGCATCATGCCTGGTACAGGGATTAGTGATCGCAAGGTCGTTGTAGCTAGGTTCAATACCATTTCTTCCAAATCCATCAGAAACAAACGCAAAATAATTTTATTTAAAAAAGCGGATAAAGTGTCACTAGCAGCCTTCCTAAAAGACAATTTCCATTCCTTCCGAACTGACTATGCAAATGTAGACGAGATGTGGCTCAAATTCAAAGATATAGTAGCAACAGAAATTGAGAGATTCATACCTCATAAATTGGTTAGAGATGGAACGGATCCCCCGTGGTACACAAAACAGGTCCGAACGCTGTTGCAGAGGCAACGGAAAAAGCATGCGAAGTTCAGAAGAACGCGAAATCCCGAAGATTGGCTAAAATTTACAGACGCGCGAAATTTGGCACGCATTTCGATGCGAGATGCCTTTAATAGGTTCCACAACGAAACAGTTATGAATAGCACAGAATGTGCGAATGTTATTCATTAATCATTTCAGATCGACTCGAGTAATGGTTCACTGATGAACGAAAAAGTTTAACGCTGTATTCCCAATTACAGATAGAACTGACACTGAAATATATTAAAAAATAGTATTTATATTTATTATGACTAGTAGAATAGTGGAGATATATTACAGGCTGGTAACTTTAGATTGTGGACCATGGCAGAAATGAACGTAAGAGAAGAGATGGGAGAAGAATTGAGGAATAAGGTAACACAAATGTTACGTGACTGCACTAGAAAGCAAAAGAGAATGAAGCGTAACCGAAAACAGAAGTGAGCATTTGCCTCACCGTTTGGGGAAAAAAATGGCCATATATGACAACTGCTCAAAATTTTGTCGTCAGCGAAATATTACATTCGAATGGTTTACCGCGTATGACATTGTTCAAGATGCAGCACGCGTAATGTACTGGCCTTAGCACGTGCAGTTATGTTAAAAATGTATTTCACAATACCGAGCCTGGGAGGACTACGTCACGGATTGTAGTTCTTCATGGCCCTGCGCAGGGCCGAGAGATGACTGTTGTGTTACGCAACCTGAGTACAGGGTTAGTAGGATTTATTTATTTTCACTGCTTGCATAAATACTATCGAGGGGGCGTACTCTGGGAGGCAGGGACACTGGATTCCGAAGAAATTCTGGTAGTATGTAAAGTACACAAGCGGCAAGATGCAGTCAATACCTTCACTGTGCAGTGCCGATGGTACTGTTACCGACGACTGTGCCGCTAAAGAGGAGTTATTGAACGCAGTTTTCCGAAATTCCTTCACCAGGGAAGACGAATGGAATATTCCAGAATTTGAAACACGAACAGCTGCTAGCATGAGTTTCTTAGAAGTAGATACCTTAGGGGTTGTGAAGCAACTCAAATCGCTTGATAAGGGCAAGTCTTCAGGTCCAGATTGTATACCGATTAGGTTCCTTTCAGATTACGCTGATACTATAGCTCCCTACTTAGCACTCATATACAACCGCTCGCTCACCAATAGATCTGTACCTACAGATTGGAAAATTGCGCAGGTCCCACCAGTGTTTAAGAAGGGTAGTAGGAGTAATCCATCTAACTGCAGACCTATATCATTGACGTCGGTTTGCAGTAGGGTTTTGGAGCATATACTGTATTCAAACATTATGAATCACCTCGAAGGGAACGATCTATTTATACGTAATCAACATGGTTTCAGAAAACATCGCTCTTGTACAACGCAGCTAGCTCTTTATTCGCACGAAGTAATGGCTGCTATCGACAGGGGATCTCAAATTGATTCCGTATTTCTAGATTTCCGGAAAGCTTTTGACACCGTTCCTCACAAGCGACTTCTAATCAAGCTGCAGGCCTATGGGGTATCGTCTCAGTTGTGCAACTGGATTCGTGATTTACTGTCAGGATGATCGCAGTTCGTAGTAATAGACGGCAAATCATCGAGTAAAACTGAAGTGATATCAGGTGTTCCCCAGGGAAGCGTCCTGGGACCTCTGCTGTTCCTGATCTATATAAATGACCTGGGTTACAATCTGAGCAGTTCTCTTAGGTTGTTCGCAGATGATGCTGTAATTTAACGTCTAGTAAGGTCATCCGAAGACCAGTATCAGTTGCAAAGCGATTTAGAAAAGATTGCTGTATGGGGTGGCAGGTGGCAGTTGACGCTAAATAACGAAAAGTGTGAGGTGATCCACATGAGTTCCAAAAGAAATCCGTTGGAATTCGATTACTCGATAAATAGTACAATTCTCAAGGCTGTCAATTCAACTAAGAACCTGGGTGTTAAAATTACAAACACCTTCATTTGGGAATACCACATAGATAATATTGTGAGGAAGGCGAGCCAAAGATTGCGTTTCATTGGCAGGACACTTAGAAGACGCAACAAGTCCACTAAAGAGACAGCTTACACTACACTCGTTCGTCCTCTGTTAGAATATTGCTGCGCGGTGTGGGATCCTTACCAGGTGGGATTGACGGAGGACATGGAAAGGGTGCAAAAAAGGGCAGCTCGTTTTGTATTATCACGTAATAGGGGAGAGAGCGTGGCAGATATGATACGTGAATTGAGATGGAAGTCATTACAGCAAAGACGTTTTTCGTCGCGGCGAGATCTTTTTACGAAATTTCAGTCACCAACTTTCTTTTCAGAATGCGAAAATATTTTGTTGAGCTCAACCTACATAGGTAGGAATGATCGTTCAAAATAAAATAAGAGAAATCAGAGCTCGAACAGAAAGGTTTAGGTGTTCGTTTTTCCCGCGCGTTGTTAGGGAGTGGAATAGTAGAGAGATAGTATGATTGTGGTTCGATGAACCCTCTGCCAAGCACTTAAATGTGAATTGCAGAGTAGTCATGTAGATGTAGATGTAGTAGATGTACCCATTCTTCTTCTACTGTATTCCATTCTCCTGTTCTTGTCAAGATTTCCCTAATACTCTCCCTGTAACTCTCTACAACCACTGGTTCTTTCAGTTTACCCAGGTCCCATCTCCTTAAATTCCTACCTTTTTGCAGTTTCTTCAGTTTGAATCTACAGTTCATAACCAATAAATTGTGGTCAGAGACAACATCTGCCCCTGGAAATCTCTTGCAAGTTAAAACATGGTTCCTAAGTGTCTGTCATACCATTGTATAATCTATCTGAGATCTTCCAGTATCTGCAGGTGTCTTCCACGTATACATCATTCTTTCATAATTCTTAAACCGAGTGTTAGCTATAATTAAGTTATGCTCTGTGCAAAATTCTACAAGAAGGTTACCTCTTTCGTTTCTTATACCCAGTCCATATTCACCTAATACCTTTCCTTCTCTTCCTTTTCCTACTATCGAATTCCAGTGCCCTGTGACTATTAAATTTTCTTCTCCCTAAGTATATGAATAAGTTCGTTTATCGCAGCATACATTTTTTCAGTCTTTTCACCATTTGCAGAGCTAGTTGGAACATAAACTTGTGCTACTGTGGTAGGTGTGGGCTTCATGTCTATCTTGGATATAGTAATGTGTTCACTATGCTGTTCATAGTAGCTTATCCATCCTCCTATTTTTTATCCATTATTAAACCTACTCGTGCATTACACTTATTTGCTTTTGCATTTATGACACTGTATTCATCTGGCCAGAAGTCTTGTTCCTCCTGCCACCGAACTTCACCAATTCCCACTGCATCTAACATTAACCTGTCCATTTGCCCTTTTAAATATTCTAGCCTACCTGCCTAATAAGCGATCTGACATTCCACTCTGTGATCTGTAGAACGCCAGTCTTCTTTCTCCTGATAACCATGTCCTCTTGAGTAGCCCCCACCCAGAGATCCAAATGGAGAACTATTTTACTTCTGGGATATTTTACCCCTACACATATAATATAATATAAAACGTTCTCTTCTGCAATGAATACTTTTTGACAAAGTAAAGAGTTACTCCATTATATTATCCTGTAAGCTAACAGTGAGTGAAAATATGTTGACGTGCTAATTTTGTTGTTGTCAAAATTGGCAATTATTCTTATGGTAGAATTAACACTACCTAAACTTCTTAGTACGTTTACTACATGGTTTTTACAGCTTAAGTTTTTATTTATATGCGCATCCAGTTACATGAAATTTTCTATTCTGTTTCTATATATTTTATTAGTAGACAACATTCATTGCAGGTGACGTATTTTTAACAGTACAAAACTGAATCATCTGTATTTGTGTCAACGTTTAATGGTAGCCCACCTATCATAATTATTTGACACCTTTAACCATAACACCACTGACTGTTTTCTCTGTGGATATTTATTTTGCTGGTTTATAATGATACATGCATCATCTGCAAAAAGGAGTAAGTTTGCATCCTGATTAAAATAGAACGCTAGATCATTAACACAGAGCAAGAATAGCAATATGGCCATCTTCAAACATTGTAGAACACCCACTTGGATGATGCTTTGACAATCTTGTTTGTATTATACATATATTTAGTTTTGAAAATAGGAACTAATCCAGTCATGTGCTGAGCTATATATCCCACAAAAACTTAATTCTTTCACATAGTATTATAAATGACCCTATTATTCTGATAAGTTAAAGAAGACCCACATCTGATGGTATTTCAACATTTAAAAAATTCATCATATGCTCAGGGATGGTATACACAACCGCTGCAGTAGAGCACTGCATTGGGAATCCAAAATATGATTGATTAAGCTTCCAATTACTACTGAAGTTATGTTACTGACATCTGCAGGATTACTTTGCTTATAGAGAGGCATAACAATGGCATATTTTTTTATCTATCTGGGAAGAGACACGGGACTAATGCCTTTTTAGTGTTTCTTTGACATTTCATCAAAGCCATAACAAATCCAAACTTTTATTTTTGAAGGACATAATAATATAATTTATTGTGGATGGGAATCCTCGATAAAATCTCATTTCACTATATTCTCATTCTTTCATGTACCGTTTTCGTTTCACTTCTGAGCTTCTTGAACAGATTTTCTCACTTACTTTTAAAACTAAATTATTAAAAAAATGTCTGGTACACATGAACTGTTCTTCACGATGCTTCAGTTCTCTTTAGTGGAAACAGTATCAGCTTCTAAATATCTCTCTTTTAACAATAGGTTATATTACTTTGGTTTCATAGTGTGATCTGTCTATTTCTAACAAAATGAGCTTACTGCTCGACATTTTTCTTGAAATGTTATTGTACTGATAATAATATGACTGTAGTCCTACATCTTTACTTGATCTGGCTGTTTTTTAATTGTCATTCTTCCTTCCAGGGGGTACATTAACATAGACACTGATCTAAAGGTTCTTTGTAGACTTCCATGTATTACATTAAATTGTTTTCTGGGAAAAACTGTTATGAAACTACTTTGGTTTTGAACTGGCATTAGGTTTTTTTTAAACATCTCCCTAGCCATAATTTATCACGTTTTGTTGAAATATTCCATTATTTGGTCATTAATCATTGTTTTCATGGAGTGTTTCTAGACTATACATGCAGCTAAATTATGTAATGATACTGACTGTTCCTTGTGATCTGAGATCTAAGAATATCAGATGATATAGCCTCCAATATTAATTCATAAGCATCTGCTTCTATATCCCGATTGATAGAAAATTTACTTATTTTTGTATTTTTGAATTTATATTCATTTCTAATGAAAGTGACAACTTCTCCTTTACCCACATATGGTGTATATGAATATGCTGCTAAATAGTAATCATTTTCTATAACGTCTTGTATTCTGAGCTTAGGGCCAACATATGTTATGGTTGAATTTGACATCTTCAGAACGGTATTAATGTAAATAGAATCATCAATGAATCATTAAACAAATTGTTTGATGCAGCTTCCAACTTCTCTGAAAGTTCTGGCATTGAGCGTAAATTCTGTAACAAATGAAAAAAAACATAATATGAAACTTCAGCAGCAATTTTGAAGTCAATGATTAGTACCATTTATCAGAATTAAACAGACAGTTTCAGGAATGACATAAGTTATGGATGCATACAGAGCACTGTAACTTTTGTTTATGTCTACCATATATAACTAAGATTTTAAAAATGATGTTCTGTCCTGATGATGCTTTTAAAACTTGTGCATACAAGCCTGCCACCATCGTTTTTAGCCACACACTCAATCTGATTTTCTACTGACACTGTATTTAACATGTCATTAAAAGAAATGAGTAGTGCATTTTCAAATGTAATTTCGCAGGTTTTAGTCCAGGAGTTCACAGAAATGCTAATGAAAAGAACACAATCCAATAAAAGTTGGTTATGAGAACATATTTGTCATAGAAACTATTTGGCAGTGTGAAAAATGCAAAGAAAAGTTTTTTCTGAAGAGGAGAAAGTGTAAATCGAAAAGTAAATGAAGAACCAAACTACTTCTGAATACCTATTGAGCTATATTTCTTGTTCCATAAAGAAGTCAGGTACGCATTTGAAAGATGAGATAACAGCTTGCCATATATTAGATGTAACACTGAGACACCTGATGATGGAGATCTCTTTACTGCTACTGCACTATGATGAGTGGATTTCTAAAGTCACTGTCTCTACGTTTATGTGTTATTTTGGCTGCTGTCTACAATACCCAGAAGAAAACTCACAAACTAAGACATTTATCTCAAGAATTATTCTTTGTTCTATTTTTAGTGTGAGTCAAGGTTCTGACAAGCCACAGGTTCTGTACAATTCAGATTGTGTAGTAGTATAATAAGCAAATGAGTCATGAACACCACTTTTCTAATACGCATGTTTTTTATAATACCAACAGCAAGGAAGAAAACAAAACTGCACATTTTTACAGCAAATTTTATCAGCATCTAGAAGTTTGTATCACTCTGTTTTGTCAGTACAGATAAGGATTAATAAAAGTGAAATACTGCTGTTTCCTTTGTGTATCAAATGTGCAGAACAAAAAAATAAGGAAACTTAATCTCAACTATGATGAAATAAGATATTTTGCGGCTTAGACAACTGATAAAGTAAAGAAAGTTGTGGAAAAAGGCTACAAATTTTAGACATCTATATGTATGGTTTTTTTATAAATAAAAGCAACATGTTTAAAAAATATGTAATAGCATTTATGATTATAAAATTAGAACCCAGTCCTCATAATTTTCAGTCCAGTTATATATCAAAACAGTGAAATAAAAATTGAATATTGAATTAGATCCTGGTAAAATAAAAGAAAATCCAGGAATTCATTATCGTGAAAAGATAGACAACAAAATAATTTCTGTAAAACAGAATGTGTTACTGATTTACGACAACTTTGTGAGATACTACTGGATGATCGATCAGTAGTGTAGCGCTTTACACAGTCACGTCGATTAAATATTTGGGCGTAGCATTGCAGAGCAATATGAAGTGGGACAAGCATGTAATGGCAGTTGTGGGGAAGGTGGATAGTCGTTTTCGGCTCATTGGTAGAATTTTGAGAAGATGTGGTTCATCTGTAAAGGAGACCGCTTATAAAACACTAATACGACCTATTCTTGAGAACTGCTTGAGCGTTTGGGATCCCTATCAGGTCGGATTGAGGGAGGACATAGAAGCATTTTCAGAGGCGGGCTGCTAGATTTGTTACTGGTAGGTTTGATCATCATGCGTGTGTTATGGAAGTGCTTCAGGAACTCGGGTGGGAGTCTCTATAGGAAAGGAGGCGTTCTTTTCGTGAATTGCTGCTGAGGAAATTTAGAGAACCAGCATTTGAGGCTGACTGCAGTACAATTTTACTGCCGCCAACTAACATTTTGCAGGAAGACCACAAAGATAAGATAATAGAGATTAGAGCTCATACAGAGGCATATAGGCAGTCATTTTCCCCTCGTTCTGTTTGGGAGTGGAACAAGGAGAGAAGATGCTAGCTGTGGAAAATAATACATCCACAAATATTGTTATAGCAGCATTGAGTAAATCAAATACGAGGCTTAGTTGAATGAGATATTAGATAAGCTAGGAGAATCAGTTATATATTTTGATGCAAACAATATAGTATATATTCATAATGGTAAAAGTACTATATAAGCAGGTTGTAAGCTGTGTGAATGAACTGATGTGGAAGGATACAACGGGATTAAAAATTATGCATTGACTCGACCTAAAAGTTACTGTCTAGAGAAAAATTATGAAAATACTGTGATGAAGGTAAACAGATTTATCTTCAACTACAAGAATATTAAAAAGTTTAATGGCAAATCTATGAGAAGATTTATTGAGAATTAAGGAAACAAAATATATCATTGGAGTACAATCAGAGATGTTAACACAAAAATTTAATCAACAAGGAAATTAAGAAAGAATTCTCATCTCATTATGATAAAAGAATAGTTCTAGAAAATTATGAAACAATGCATAAAGGTAATTAAACTAAGTTTTTATTTTTTCTGATGCAAAAAAATTACACTGGGAATTTCTGTTAAGCAATTATGTAAATGCAACAGTTGAGTGCGCTCAAGAGACCTATTTAGTAGTTCCAAGCTAAAATTAGTAAAAGAAGGCCACTCAGTGTCTACAAGGAGGCAGGTTTGGTTATGTTGTTTGTCCGTGCTTTCTCTGTGTAATGAAATATTTCTTTTTCTAAAGTCATAGACAATTTAGCAGGTACAAGTTTAAGGAAAACATTTAACTACACTAGACATTAAGCTCACGAAGTAAATACCTCTTGCATGACATTAATTGTTTATATTGAAGACTGATATTAATACATATAGGACAGCACTTATTCCAAATTAACTTTACATTTCCATTTTGTTTTTTTGACACTGTCATATTGAATAGAAGAGAAGTTTTTCGACTCTCCTAATTCACCGTTTCTTATGTGAGGTGTCAGCTGCTTCACTTGTGACCCATGGAAGTACAGCAAACACAGCACATGAACTGATTCAATCCTGAAATTTATGTAATGAAATGGAAAGTACGTGAACAGAAAGTTGCCTGCTAGTATAGACAGTTTCCAGGCAGCTAGGAAATTTCTTAAGTCTTCAGTTCCTTCCGAATTTGTTTAACACCAGTGCAAAAAAAAAAAAGGTTCATATGGCTCTGAGCCCTATGGGACTCAACTGCTGTGGTCATCAATCCCCTAGAACTTAGAACTACTTAAAACTAACTAACCTAAGGACATCACACACATCCATGCTCGAGGCAGGATTTGAACCTGCGACGTAGCAGTCGCAGGGTTCTGGACTGCGCACCTAGAACTCTGGACCACCGCGGCCGGCCAGTGCAAAACCAGCAGTTCATAAGCTGAGGACTCAGATTAGGAGCAACGTCCCTCACAAGACCTTTGCCGCGTCCAGCTTTCGATATCTCAACACTAATGTTATCCAAATTATTTGCAACGTCATGAAAAAACGTCGCCCCATAAATTGCCCTTATAAAGTTTTGTCGCAACGATTTTTTCCACCTGGGTAAGAATATTACAGACGCCTTTTGACTGATATGTGAGCAGATTTTTGCTTTTAAGCCGTGTCCTAATTAGCGACAGAAGCGACCGACAGCTTCAGGCGGAAAAACACAGGCGAATGTGCGACGTTTGAATGCAAACGTGTTTGAATCTTGTTGCTGCAGCACGTCCGACAGAGAGCGGCAGCCACGTGTGTTCTTGGCAACGCAGTAGAGTGAACGCGATGGAAGCTATGATCGGATTTTAATAAAAACATTCGGTGTAAAAATTTGATTCTTCCGCATCTTATAGATTTATATCTTTGTTCAATAAAGGTCTGAATTTATTGTCGTCATTCGTCGTAGCTACTGTGCTGCGCGAAACTGAATTTTTTTAAAATTTGTAGAGGTAAAATCACATTACATAGACTTTCCATATAGTTTATTGAAAGCCATACATTATTGCGTATGAAATGCAACCAATATACCTAAATTGTATTTCAAGTTGAGACCAGAATGATATCTCTTTTCATTGTTTGCTCTATCCACGGATGTGTCGCTCGCAGCGCGCCCGAAACTTTCCTGCGTTTTGGGAATCAAGTGGTAGTAAAAATCGTCGTATCTCATAAACGGTTCAAGATATCGAAACGACTATTTTTGGAAATGACAGCACGTAAAAATGACTATTTTATCGTATGATTAACACTCGATTCGGTTTTTTAAACGAGTGAGCAGAGCAAAACCAGACTCCCTATAAATTACACCGTTAGGTTTAGTCCGAATTTTCATAGCCAAACAAAGAGAAAGAGATAGGTAAACGGGGCATCAAAGTGACTAGCGTGAGGTCTAGCTTTGCGTGAATATATTTAACTGCTTGCAAGTAATCAGGGTAATTAACGAAAATGTAATTAATGAGTTAATACAAAATAGAAATTTTCACTAAAAGCTGTGGCAATGTTATGCAAATGAAGCACCAAAAATTTCATATGTTTAATGCCTAGCTATTTTGCACATAAAATGATACATTGGTGCGGTATTTAAATGTCAAAAAGACTTCCTTCGAATCAAGTACCAAAGTTAGGATTTTCGAGCACAGAAAACGTAAGGAAAGCGACCGAGGAGTCATGCATGCTTTCTGAGAAAACTTGAAAATAAAAAATGAAAGAAATCTGTCAAATATTTTATGAAATGATTTGTGTAAAAGAAATAAGTAGATCAGAGAAACGTTCTATGTGCCTTTGCATGATGCTCGAAATAATGAACAGAAAATGACGTGCACCAAAAATTTCCATAATATTATTTATTTCATACTTTTAGGCAAATCATTTCACAGAGCGTTTGACTTACTTTTCAAAAATTTTGTTTGCTATATTTTACAGACTATTTAGTTTAATTGAAACGCTTGGCCTTAAAACTGTATGCTGCTGAATTACTTTCCCAACATGAAATATCTGTAAAATTTCATGGTTCGTTGTAATTTATTAAGAATTTAATGTTGTGATATACTGGGATAGGTGTGAATACACTTAAAAAGACCAAATTCTTTGGCAAAACCTTAAAAATATACTTAGAGATGCTGTGTAAACAGTATACTTAAAACATTGTATAAAGAATTTTAACTGAGTCAGTTAAAATATAAAAAAGAGCACATGTAATCGAACTGAACATCTTTCGTTGCATGTAACCACAGTCTGCAACGCTACCATTATAACATTTTTTTGTTGATCTCATTTTGTTCTATATTTTTCGTTGGATTTGTTCATGGGAGACGTCTGTTGACACCCATTTAGGTTGTTCATTGATCCGTTCACTCTGTTTTTTATTACAGAGGGTAGCTAAACACTCTGACCGAACATGCTGAGCTACCGTGCCGGCTTTTCACCAGGACTAGTTGTTGCAAATTCGTGTCTAACTGCTTATTTTGATCTGTATTTAGGATGTTCAATAATGTAGTCAGTCATTCTCCGATATTTATTGGCTGTTAAAAGTTCTTGATTATTTAAAAAACATTCGTCTTTAATTTATTGATGAAGTAATCGAATGCTCATTCACGTGTATTCCAAGAATTTGTCTGGTGATCTTCGTAGTTGATGATATTTATGAAATTCTCCATGGAGATTCCTTTGTAAATTTCATGCACAGCATTCCTTCACGCTTTATTTTCTTATGGAAGGTTGTAGCCTTATACTCCAGCTACAGTATTCCACAGTTTAGGGGCTCCATTTTAGAGAAACAGCTGGTTGGCGCTGAGCAGCCTTCTTGTAGCGCAATATGGTCGCTTGCATGCATGACACCCGAGCTTTACGGCCGATGCTGCTGTTTGTCGTTGGAGTGTCGCATATCCAGAAGTCGCTCGCTATCGCTCTCTTCTGTTCCTCACTTAGGACACGGTCTTAGATAAGCTATAATATCTAACATACGTTAGTAAGCAAAGTGGTATATCACATGTATTCCCACTTAGAAGGCACAAATGATTTAGGTATTTTGTGAATCTTCTTGCTTAATGCATCACATAACCTACCAGATGATAAACTAAATAATCTTTCACTAAAGAGCTTTCAAGATTCTCCAGCGTATGCTGTTAATCGAGTCGAGCCTCTGTGAAGCTAAATGGAACACACAGCGTTGTTTCATTGTGTATCTCAGTTCCAGTAGTCTGTTCTTTTTCTGTGAAACTCTAGCTAACGTCGACTTCTGCCTTTTCTATATGACATCAAAGACAATTCACATTTGTGTTCACTTTTTTCACCAGGAGATAAGCAAAGTTTAACAGGAATGGAAACACATGGTAAAATATGGAAACTTAGAAATTCTATTACTGATGGATGTTCATTGCAACTCAGGGACCATACGATACCGAAATGACGCTGGAGTGGATCCTGATTAAATTTTGCTGTCAGAACATAGCTGAGACTTCGTTTTCAAAAGTAATCAGATAGTCCTAATTTACTTTCAATTGTTATTCTTAGAGACTGGAGAGTTTTTTTTGAAAGGAAAGCTTTTATTTCTAATGGAGAGAAAGCTTCTCCATTACATTACCATTTTGCAAGGCTCTGATTTATTGTACGAAGCTCCCTTAGGAAACGAAGAGCAAGTGCATCCACTAAATTGGTCATGCTAGTGAATGATACTGTTGATTCACTGCCTTCGAGTCCTACCTCTTCATTTACCCTGAAGTACTTTATTATGTTGGCTACTGAGTTTCTGAGTAGCTCCAGAGACAATTCGACTTTCATTCGCTGATAAGACATCAGATCCAAGTGGGTGAGAATTTGTGACAAAATTTTAATCTGGAGAATGCTGGGGAATTTTCTAATGCATGAATACTTCGATAAAAATTGTCGAAAAGTACCTCAGCTTTATCACAAAAATTATTTCTTGCCAGTTTCATTGCATGTACAGTGTCTGAAAATGTCCAAATTATTCTAGTGTCATCAACCAGATTTGCTATAGACCAAATAACTTTCCGTTTTTGCTACTAATTCCTACATTTTGCTTACTGAGTTTAGAACGATCAAGGAGATTTGTCAGCCTTCTTACACATTTTATCTGAGTTTCACAGAAGATTTATTTTGGTATTCACTGTTCTTCATTTATTACATAATCACACGACATCTGGTTTCTTACACTTCGATATTCTTTTTAATGCAAATACTGCAGCATCTGGCAATGTTTCATCCTGAAAATTTTCCTTGGCAGAAAGAACACTCGGCGACATGGTAACTTCTTGTTCAACATTTTCTTTGCTGTGGTTTCTCTCTTGTGAGTATTTTACTGGTGATTTTCTTTTGTGTAATACTTTCAGTTGATATTTCAGTTAATCTAGGAAATAAATGAGGAACTGCTCCTGGTTTTGGAGACCAATTTTGTCTTGGAATTTTAACTTGTTCACTGTCGATGACAAACAAGTCTGGTTTTGTGATAAGTTGTTGAGTGAAATGTGAATCACTCACAACAATTATGAATCAGATCTCTCTCCCTCATTTGGGAATCCCTCCTTCGTGTTTTGGAGGGCTGAAAAAACGTTTATCCTTATTTACTCTACAGCGAAATTTGCATGCTGGAATGAAATACATTGTCGTTTTTTATTCTTCTTCTTCTTTAAATATAATTAACTATAATTCTTTACATCACTTTATCACTGCAGCCTTCCTCTGCAACGTTCAGTCATAACACTTTTAACAAAATCACAAAATAAGCAAAGGCACTACCAATCACACCTTCCAATACAGCAAATTCAGTCTCAAGCGACAGTGTTGCTCATAGTTCGTGGACACTCCACGTGTCCTATGGTACCTTTAGTAATGAATTGTGAGTCAGCTTAGTTCACTTCTACTATCTATGATACACTATTTCATGTTATTTCATTTAACTGATAGTTTTCTGTGTTGTCTGTAATATATTTTTATTTTTTATTCTACTCATAGGAAGATTGTGTTACTAATTAAACACAGATTTCCAAAGAAAGTGCTTTTGTATTTAATGAAAATCTAATAAATCTAACTAGTGAGCATTATTTGGTATGTGCAATGATACAGGGAGCAGAAATGATATTGTTAAGATGATTTATCTGTCACATCAGTATTAAAAATAAAATAAACTATGTTTTGAGAAAAAGTATTTCTTACTTATTTTGTTCCCAAATTAGATGAGAGCAGACAGTTTGATGGCTGTAAGAGACGAGGTGTGAGCATTGTTAAAGTGAGCTTGGATAGGTAGTGAGAATGGTCTTAGAGAAGAGGTAGTGGCTGCTCTTCAAATTGTTGCTCCAACACATTTATAAATTTAGCTACAGTCCTGGTCTAAACTAACATTATTTTCTGTATGCAACTGAGATACAATAATGTTATAGGTACTATACAGACATTTTTCACTATTTTTTTTGAGACATAAGTCTTCTGACAGGTTTGTTGTGGCCCACCACAAATTCCTCTCCTGTACCAACCACTTCATCTCAGGTAGCAATTGCACCCTACATCCTCAATTATTTGCTGGATGTATTCCACTCTCTGTCTTCCTCTACAGTTGTTGTCCTCTACAGCTCCCTCTCATACCATGGAAATCAGTACCTGATGTCTTAAGAGACACAATTTTTGACCTCTACTGCTCCCTCTTGTACTGTGGAAGTCATTACCTGATGTCTTTACAGATGTCCTAACATCCTGTCCCTTCTCCTTGTCAGTGTTTTCCACATATTCCTTCTCTCTATGATTCCGTGCAGAACCTCATCATTCCTTACCTTATCAGTGCATCTAATTTTCACCATTCGTCTGTAGCACCACATCTCAAATGCTTCGATTCTCTTCTCTTCCTGTTTTCCCGCAGCCCACGTTTCACTACCATACGATTCTGCTCTGAAAACGTTTGTTCTCGGCAATTTCTTCCTCAAATTAAGGCCTATGTTTGATAATAGTAGACTTCTCTTGGCCAGGAATGCCCTTTTTGCCTGTGCTAGTCGGCTTTTGATGTTCTCCTCGCCCAATCGATCGTTGATTATTTGGCAGCCCAGGTAGTACAATTCCTGAAGTTCACCAACATTGTGACTATAAATCCTGATCTGAAGTTTCTCGCTCTTTCATTTCAGCTACTTCTCATTACTTTCGCTTTTCTTCGATTTACTTTCAACAGATATTCTGCACTCATTAAACCGGTCATTCCATGAAGCAGAACTTACATTTCTCCTCACTTTCAAGCATGACAGCAATGTCGTCAGTTTATCTTATCATTGATATCCTTTCACCTTGAATGTTAAACCCACTCTTGAACCTTTCTTTTATTTTTAACATTGCTTCTTCGATGTATAGATTGAAGAGTAAGGGCAAAATACTATGTAACTCTCCTGCACTGTTTAATCCAAACACTTCGTTCTTGGTCTTCCAGGCTCATTTTTCCGTTTGTTTTGTACATGTTGTGTATTGCCCATCTTCCCCTACAACCTACCCCTGTTTCTTGTCAGAGTTTCGAACATCTTGCACCATTCTACATTGTCAAACGCTTTTTCCAGGTCGACAGACCCTAGGAACGCGTCTTGATTTTTCTTTAGTCTTGCTTCTATTAACAACCACAACGTCAGAATCGCGTTTCTGGTGCGTTTACCTTTTCTAAAGCAAACTGATAATCATCTACCACAGCCTCAATTTTCTTTTCCATTCCTCTGCATATTATTCTTGTCAGCAACTTGGGTGTATGAGCAGTTAAGCTTACTGCAAATTAATTCTAGCACTTATCTACTCCTGCAGTCTTTGGAATTGTTTGGAAGATATTTTTCTGAAAGTCAGATTGTATGTCGCCTGACTCATATATTCTATACACCAATGTGAATAATCGTTTTGTTGCCACTTACTCCAATGATTTTAGAAATTCTGATGGAATTTTATCTATCCCTTTTTCCTTATTTGATCTTAAGTCCTCCAAAGCTCTTCTAAATTCTGATTCTAATTCTGGATCCCCTATCTCTAGTAAATCGACTTCTGTTTCTTCTTCTATCTCATCAGACATATCTCCCTCCTAACACAGGCCTTTGATGTAGTTGTTCCATCTGTCTGCTCTCTCCTCTGCATTTAATAATGGAATTCTAGTTGCACTCTTAATGTTACCACACTTGCTTCTAATTTCACCAAAGGCTGTTTCCCCTTTTCTATATACTGAGTCATTCCTTCTGACAATCGTTTCTCTTTCGATTTCTTCATATTTATCAAGCAGCATTTCGTCTTAGCTTCCCTGTTCTTCCTATTTATTCCATTCCTCAATGACTTGTATTTCTGTATTCCTGAATTTCCATGAACATTTTTGTACTTTCCTCTTTCATCGATAGATTGAAGTATTTATTCTGATACCTATGGTTTCTTCGCAGTTACCTTCTTTGTGCTTATGTTTTTCGTTCCAACTTCGGTGATTGTCTTTTCTAGAGATGTTCATGTCTCTTCAACTCTACTGCCTACTGAGCTATTCCTTATTACTGTATCAATAGCCTTAGAGAACTCTATATCTCATCATTCCTTAGTATTTATGTATCCCACTTCTTTGGATATTGTTTCTTCCTGACTAATCTCTTAAGCATAAGCCTACTCTTCATCAGTACTACATTGGATCTGAGTCTATATCTGCTCCAGTGTAAGCCTGACATTCCAGTATCTGATTTCGGATTCCCTATCTGACCATGATGTAATCTAACTGAAATCTTCCTGTACCACTCAGACTTTTCCAAGTATACCTCCTCTTGTGATTCTTGACTAGTTGAAATTTATTGCAGAACTCAATAGTCTTTCTTCTGTCTCATATTATTCTGTAACCATTTCTTCTTCTTCTTTCCCTACAACTGCATTTCAGTCCCCCATGACTATTAGATTTTCATCTCACTTTATGTACTGTCTTACTCTTTCAATATCCTCATAAACTTTGTCTATCTATATGATCTTCAGCTTGAGATGTCAGGCTGTATACCTGAAATATCATTGTCAGTTTTGATTTCTGCTGATCCTGATCATTGAACTGTTCACAGGAACACACTCTCTGATTTACATTCCCATTCATAATGAATCACTACTCCCCTTACATCATCTTATGGTGCTGCTGACATAACCCTATAAACATATGACTAGAAATCCTTATCTTCTGTCCATTTCACTTCATTGACCTCTACTATATCCAGACTAGGCTTCTGCATTTCCCTCTTAAAATTTTACATTCTACATCCCGACTCATTGGGTGTTATTCTTTCATTGATTATTCAATCTTTTTCTCATGGTCCCCCCCCCCCCCCTCTTGACAGTCTCTTCCCTGAGATCTGAATGGGGACTATTCTGGAATCTTTTGCCAAAAGAGAGGTCATCATGACAGTTTTTTCAATTACAGATTACATGTTCTGTGGATACTCCTTATGAGTCTTTAATGCAGTGGTTTCCATTTGCTACTGCATCTTCATGCCATTGATCCTTGTTGATATTTTCGCATTTATGGACAATTTCCCACCCCAAGGACAAAAGAGTTCCCTGAACCTCTGTCCACTTCTCTACCCTCTGAAGGCAGAATGAGGGTGACCTCTTGTGCCAGAAGTCTTCGACTGCCAATGTTGATTATTAATCAAAATTAAAGAAGTGATTGGTTTTGAACTTGGAACAGAGGACGTTTTGATCACTAATCAAAGACGCTAACCCCAGACTGTGGTTCCATTGTTTAATAACTCGAATATTTTCTTTACTAATTTCATTATTTTCAATTTTTTAATGACTTCAGTTAAATTTTAAGTATACAATATATATTTTAAAAAATTACGATTACAAATTCAGTTTTTTACATGTCAGAGTTTTATTTCTGCTTCTTGAGGGTATCGTACTATGAAACAATTGATTTTGAGGTTGTTCTCACATATTAATGTTTTAACATTTTTGGTAAGGGAGTCTTCATTTTTGTGACAGTTTATTTTAACATGAAGCTAATGTGAAACATTCCAAAATGATATGATGAAAATCTCTGCATTCTTATGGATGTTCACTGCATGTGTACAGGTCCACCACTCCAATCACATAGGGGTGTGTGATGAAACATGCATGTCATAATCTTAATCTAAAAACTGATGTGCCATACCGCCTTTGGAGATTCTTCTGACTGCACCTCTTCTTTTTTGCATATTGCACTGGACTGAAACGAACGAAACACACTTTTCCCGCTGTGATGTTTGCTACTGCTGTTCCCATTGATTATATGCCTCTTTTGTGAAACATGGAGCAAGTCAGAATAAGGAAACAACGTAAAAATCGGGTGCATTTCTTTGATGCTTTCTTTGGAGAGCTGATCTGCTACTTCATTATAGTGAATACCAAAATGCCCCTTTATCCACATTACATGTACATCTTAAGTTTTGTTGTTGACTGTCGTTATTAATTCATAATATTGTAGATAAAACTCCACTTTCGATGCTTTAATTGCTCCAAAGCACTTCTAGAGTCAGTCAGAATTAATATGTTGATCCCTTTTTTATTCCAAACTTTACTGCTTCTTTTGTAGCTGCCACTTCTGCAATGTAAATACTTCATAATGGAGGTAATAAAAACTTTTTAGCCAATTTGTGACTACCATATAAACTCTAAGCTCTTGACCCATTCTGTTATGTAGATGAGAAAAACTTCAGATTGGCAGACTGTTGTTTTATATTCTTTACTGAACACTGATAATATTCTTTCCTGCCATGCCAAAGGCAACATACCTCTGAGGCTATGGACGCCTATCACTGACAGTGGTGTTCGTTAGTATTCAACTGGGTATCTTACTTCTGCTAACTGTTTAGCTTTAACTGTGACAGGTTGTTTAATTACTATGGATCTTTGAAGCAGAACCTTTTTAGCAAGTAGTTCTCTATGGATATCAGGATGCATTTCTTTGGCTTCTATCAGAAGGGCATTATTTGGTGATGACTTTATTGCTCCTAGGCGCAGTGTAATAGACCAATATTGAAGTGCATTTAGTTTTTCTAGCACATTTTCTCGGACATTCTAAATGAAAAACTTCCATAGTCCATTATAGAGCGCATAGTCAAGTATGAGGAGTATGTCTGGTTGGGGTCCTCACTACACATAAGACACTCAGAGGTTTTTCTGTTTTCATAACAGTATCATTAACATGTTGTGTCCTGGTTAATCTGCTACCTAGAAAAAGCCCTAATACCTTTGCTGATGTTCGTACATTAAATCGAAAAGGTCCCAAACTTATCGTTGTTGGATACGTTTGGTGTTTTCATATAAAGAAAAACACATAATATTTTGTGTGAAATGGAGACTGTTCCTCAGCAGCCCTTCATATATAGATCAGCGGCGTTATTTGTCCATGATCAACACAATTCCAGGCTGATGGACGCTGTATATATGGAGACATCATCTACATATTGTAGCACATGAGTAGTGGAGCCAAATATGTTTCCCGAATCTGCTACAAAATTGGCATATAAGAGGGGGCTTAGAATAGCACCACGAGGTAGTCCTCTATACACTGAGAAGAGTCCATATAAATTGTTGTCTTGCTTTCTAATGTACACAGTTATACTGTGTATATAATTGTGAAGAACACCTAAGTGGTCTAACTTCTGCAAGAATAATAAAATGTCAATAGAGTCATATGCTCCCAATATATCCAACAATAAAGCTGGAAGATAACTTTTCTT
Organism: Schistocerca gregaria; assembly: GCF_023897955.1. Taxonomy (NCBI): domain Eukaryota; kingdom Metazoa; phylum Arthropoda; class Insecta; order Orthoptera; family Acrididae; genus Schistocerca; species Schistocerca gregaria. The sequence goes on along the minus strand of NC_064925.1, from coordinate 245,900,005 downwards.
GTCAAGTGTCCATCATGAGGATACTTAAATAGTCAACAGTGCTCCTCCCTTTCAAAAAGCCACACTATGAAAATGGCAAAATTTTATTATGTTCCATCCACCACTAAATGTAATTTGAGAATGCATTCAGAAGTTTTTGTTAAGCAGAACGACAGTGCAGTTTGACGATATGACTCTGCTGTTGAATCATTTTTACTGAGCTTTAGTGCATGTACAATAATATGTTTGGTGCATTGTTGAGGAATTTTGTTTTGTGCGCATATTGCATTAAAGATCTGTAAAATAAGTTTTTGATTCTGTAGGTAACCTGGATATCAAAGAGCAATTTATTTGATCATTTCCCAATGATCTGTAAGTATAATATATAAGGACTATTTCTAATTTTTGGATTGTAAAAGGTTTTGCAAATAAATCAGTACATGACTGTGCTCCTTTATGAATGCTCTTTCTAAACTGTAATATGTCTCTTTCTACTGCTGAAGGTGCAATAATACCTATGAAGTCTTTAAGCCAATTGTTTATACATTCTGGCACCAGAGATTTATTGTTGACTATTCTTATCATTGACCAAACCTCTGAGAGATGGGTATTCCTTGCAATACTTTAACATCATTTTTTGCAGGAAGATTCCTTTTGCAGTTTAAGAATTGTTTAGCTTTAGTGCAGAAATATTCCCATATGGTGTTGCACTTGTACTGTGTAAATACTAATTTACATTGACCAGTTACATGTGAATACTCAGCCTTCTACATGGCTCAGTTCGAAATTTTTGATTTCTTGTAATCTTTTTCTGAGGAATGAAGGCTGGCTCTCCAGCTTTGATTATATTTACATATTTACTGTGCTAAGGCACCCTTCTCACAGGTCAAATGTACTACATTCTTTGTCTAAAAGTCTTTGATATCTAGTCAAGTTTGCTTTCCTTACATTCCATCTTGATTTTGGTCCATAGGTAATATTAACTGGTGGATTATATAACGATACTACAATTCGAAAATGATTGTATACTGTTGGATATGAGTTAACTTTCCACTCAAAAGTGTCTGCTAGTGATGATGCACAAATAGATAAATTGACGGCCGATTTTCACCAATGTGGCACAGTAAACAGTGTTGGAGATCCATCATTTAACGTAAATCAATTAAATTCATCCCTTGTTTCCAAAATGGATTCTCCAAGTATGTCATTTATTTCACACCCCCTATGAAGAATTATGAGCATTAAAGTATGCACCACTGATGACCTCAACAGTTAAGTCCCATAGTGCTCAGAGCCATTTTGAACCTGAGTCTGCACATATTAAAAGTGGTAGATTTAACTGATTGAATAATGATTCACAGTAAATGGTGACAGCCAAAACAGTTGCAGGATAAAGATTTATTACAATTCTTGACCAAGGTTTCGGTATATATGAAGATACCTTCATCAGAAGTAAAATATCTAAAATTAAAACTTGCAATGGAGATTAATAAAACAATTGTGCCAAAGGCGTCGTCAGCAGTTAAGGCTACATCTCCGTTTATACAATGTGATTATGGACAACGGGTCAATTTGAACAATTTGTTGCCATTTAGAAAACGTGATTATGGACACAGGGTCAATTTGAATAGCAAAAGCAACAGATAATTCTATTAACAGACCTATGCCTACTTTCCTATCATTTCTATCTTGATAGAGAACTTGATAAGCTTTAAACTCGATATTTGATTTCAGTCATGAGATCGCTGCGATATCGACATTATTCAGAAAAAGTTCATGCTCTGAAGCAGTGAGTGTCAAACATTTTTGCTTAAGACACAATATTGACACTGTAGGTGGACACCTCGACCTTCATAGGAAGTGTGGCATGCATGGGAGGGGCAGGAGCATTAAGTGGCCACTCAAAGAGAATGTCAGTATTCAGCAAACCATGGTTATCGATAGAAGTTCAGTATGTACAGTTTTGAATCCACATGTTATAATGTATCACACCAAATATTTTTAAGCAAGGAAGATAACAATATTTTGAAACTAAATACATTTTCAAATTCTATATAGTGACCAATTTTATGCACCTAAGAAGGTACTGTGGCCAGTGCCATCGCAACAGAATCCCATTTTTTTCTGATGTCTGGGCACATTTTCTAGGCATCTTCACACCTCCACTCCAGTATCTGAAAGAATACTAAGTGCTGCAACAGACCATATGCAATAAGCCTTTTGTATTGGTCCAAATGCAACAGAACAGAGATGGTTTTAAATAATGAAGATTAATTAATTCAAAATTGACACAAAGGTGTAGAAAGACATGGATAATTTTTTGTATAAATGGGCTTAGAATGCACTTTTTTTGTTTCATTATGGGTATTTTTGGAGAGAGTGAATCCCAATTGGGATGAATACCTTGACCAATTTTCCTGATGAGTAGTGTGGCCACTTTTCCAGATCATATGCCATATTGGCTTTAGTGATCCACATAAGAAACTATCAAACTGAAGTATCAGATATACGTTTGTAAGCCAAAATATATAGTTTAAATACTGGTATGGAAAAAAATTATTACTCTCCATACAACTGAGGTAACAAGAATATTGTAAATCTCCTATCTCACATGAGATGACTCAAAGACAAATCATTTTTACTAAAAAATACCAGAATAATTTTCTCTGTCAATCTCACTAACAACAATGGCGATGTATTTTAGATCTAGTCTGACCACTTCTCAGCAGTGGTGTTCAGGGCAAAAAAGACGCAATGGCGACTTTTCCCATATTGGCTACTTTTCACACTTTTCCCCACCAATCTTAATATTAACTGGTAATGTCCATCAATTAGTATGTTATACTAATTAATAACAATAATTGCTGTGTGAGACATGATCACAAATGTTTTGTATGACATTTTCCTTTTACTCGTTGCACTGTATTACAACAGCGTTAATTTGCTCATACATTACTTGCTGCAAAAATGTAACACATTTGAATACGACCATCTCTATAATGAGCATTCACAAATCCATTTTAGTTCCGTTTGCAATTTATTCGATAGCAACTGATAGTTGTGCAGTGCTCGTTAATTATCAGCAAGGGCAGACTAAAACAATAAAAAATATTCACTCTCTCACTTCTGTTAAGCCTGAAGTGACTGTGCTACATACTACTTTGACCCTGATGTAAGCAGTAAGATTTGGCCAGGTGATGGTCAAATATACCAACGTCAATTAAAATTAAGCATGTCGTAAAATGTCTCTGCAGATAATTTTGTTAGTTAGTGAGTAAGAAAAATGTATTCTTAAGAAGCGCTTCACTTTCGTTGACATCTTTGGATTTGGCTGTCAGTTGGTTGATGCACATATTGTATAGTATAGCTGAGATCTGTGAGCCACCCAAATAGTTGATTGAGGCCACATGCGATTTGTGGGCCACATTTTGACGACCACAGCTCTCAAGTGTCCTTATTTGAGATTGCTGAGGGGCACTGCACTGGATAATTTTCATTACGTGTATTTTGTTCACTTATTAAGATAAAATTCTAGCAATTGCCTGTTGTATGGCTAATGAGTTTATTGATTCTGTGTTAGGTGTTTGTGCTTGTCTTATAAGTCCAGCAACAAGGTTCACAAGTTTTTTTTATTTTGCAAGACACATCTGAAGAAGAAATGTCATCAGTATCTGTTTCCATCTGACAAGGATATTTATGATACTTGGGCAATATGGGTTTTCTGCAATTAGTTCTAATGGTAGTTCACTTTGATAATGAACGACTGGGATCAGAGTACATTAGAAGTTAGTGGATGTTTTGTTTGTTGCTGGGACTGCCTGTGTGTCGTGAACCTGAACTGTGTTAGGTAAAATGTAGTAAGCTTGCTTGTCTTCTCGCTTCCACTTGCTATCATTATAGCTGCATAATATCTGCTAGTTATTAGATTCTTAGCTTCGACGTATTGAATGTTGAGCTCAGCAGAAGTGTTTTTCTTTACTCTGGACACTGTTCCCCACTTACTTATGATTTCCTTGACAATGATTTCCTTGATAGGGATTTGAGTTTGAGGATTCAAGTGCTGAGTGATTGCCACCAAGATTTCTCTGACATTTCTGAAAACGACATATGGTCGAATCTTAGGCAACTGGAACATTGTCTGAGTGTTCATATACACTGCTGGAAATGGAAAAAAGAACACATTGACACCGGTGTGTCAGACCCACCATACTTGCTCCGGACACTGCGAGAGGGCTGTACAAGCAATGATCACACGCACGGCACAGCGGACACACCAGGAACCGCGGTGTTGGCCGTCGAATGGCGCTAGCTGTGCAGCATTTGTGTACCGCCGCCGTCAGTGTCAGCCAGTTTGCCGTGGCATACGGAGCTCCATCGCAGTCTTTAACACTGGTAGCATGCCGCGACAGCGTGGACGTGAACCATATGTGCAGTTGACGGACTTTGAGCGAGGGCGTATAGTGGGCATGCGGGAGGCCGGGTGGACGTACCGCCGAATTGCTCAACACGTGGGGCGTGAGGTCTCCACAGTACATCGATGTTGTCGCCAGTGGTCGGCGGAAGGTGCACGTGCCCGTCGACCTGGGACCGGACCACAGCGATGCACGGATGCACGCCAAGACCGTAGGATCCTACGCAGTGCCGTAGGGGACCGCACCGCCACTTCCCAGCAAATTAGGGACACTGTTGCTCCTGGAGTATCGGCGAAGACCATTCGCAACCGTCTCCATGAAGCTGGGCTACGGTCCCGCACACCGTTAGGCCGTCTTCCGCTCACGCCCCAACATCGTGCAGCCTGCCTCCAGTGGTGTCGCGACATGCGTGAATGGAGGGACGAATGGAGACGTGTCGTCTTCAGCGATGAGAGTCGCTTCTGCCTTGGTGCCAATGATGGTCGTATGCGTGTTTGGCGCCGTGCAGGTGAGCGCCACAATCAGGACTGCATACGACCGAGGCACACAGGGCCAACACCCGGTATCACGGTGTGGGGAGCGATCTCCTACACTGGCCGTACACCTCTGGTGATCGTCGAGGGGACACTGAATAGTGCACGGTACATCCAAACCATCATCGAACCCATCGTTCTACCATTCCTAGACCGGCAAGGGAACTTGCTGTTGCAACAGGACAATGCACGTCCGCATGTATCCTGTGCCACCCAACGTGCTCTAGAAGGTGTAAGTCAACTACCCTGGCCAGCAAGATCTCTGGATCTGTCCCCCATTGAGCATGTTTGGGACTGGATGAAGCGTCGTCTCACGCGGTCTGCACGTCCAGCACGAACGCTGGTCCAACTGAGGCGCCAGGTGGAAATGGCATGGCAAGCCATTCCACAGGACTACATCCAGCATCTCTACGATCGTCTCAATGGGAGAATAGCAGCCTGCATTGCTGCGAAAGGTGGATATACACTGTACTAGTGCCGACATTGTGCATGCTCTGTTGCCTGTGTCTATGTGCCTGTGGTTCTGTCAGTGTGATCATGTGATGTATCTGACCCCAGGAATGTGTCAATAAAGTTTCCCCTTCCTGGGACAATGAATTCACGGTGTTCTTATTTCAATTTCCAGGAGTGTATATGGTTGGGCTTGACATTTCATCCTGTACACAGTTACACAGGTTTTCTAGAAGAAAGCTGACAAAGAAATCCCATTTAAAGCGTGCTAAAGCTGGGTTCACACACATAACAGAAGTGTCGCCAGTCCTGATTTAGTCTCTGTATAAATTGTGGATATAGACAAGTGCGTTACGATAGCTGTTAAACTAAAAGTTAGTTATTCAAAACGCTTAAATCAACGATAATGTAGATTTTTAAATCCTTGGAAGAGTGGTACATCTGCATATGGTATTTACATGCTAACTGTTAATTTGACATAGCGCATAGCATTTTCATCTTCGAGTGTTATTTCATTCCTAAATGCACTTGTGACCTCTGATTAATCTCTGTGCGAATTCTATTTTTGGATCTAACATTTAGGTTTCGTCTGCCTTGTATTTAACTCTTGTCAAGCTATAATGCCATAACTTGCTCTATAATATTAATAACCACCCATATGATTTCAGTTGACTGCATGTTGAAAGCTGTACAACTATGCAGAATTTGTTGTGTCCTGTGTGAAGGATATCTCACGGTGCCACGACAGAAAGTCACAAGCTGTGGTGCCACATAAGTTGCGTGTGTGAACCTGGCTTTATTCATCCTTCTGACGCTGAGTACTTTTATCAGTGATTCTATGGCTTGAATTAATTCTTCAACAGTAATGAAGGGGCGACGATTCTGTTAAAATGTTTGCAGCTTATGTGGAGTTTTGGTCTATTCTAATTCTGTTTCCTCCAACAGATCTGATGTTTGTTAGGTTCCTTCAGCAGTCTGGTTTTGTTTGAAAAATCCATTCTTTCCTTATATTCTTGTGTAAGAAGGAGCTGATGAATCGATTTTCTACGATTGTCCTTGGGAATAAAGTAGGCCTACACAAATTCTATGTCTGACACTTTAACTGAATTAGCACTACTGAGCACAGGATGCATTCAGATTGTTTTCACAACGGTTTTGGAAGACTTTTCATTATGCAAGGTAATATAACAGGTATCTGGTTCCACAGTGTGTTGCAAGTTATTGTAATGCAGTATTTGTGGAGTCCCTTAATCAGTTTTATTCAGTAATTCCCCTGTTTTGCTTGCCTTCAACAATTCCTTCTGTGAAATTTGCGACTAGGGTATGCAAACGCTATGAGACTGCTATTGATAATATCTTTACAGACAAATCATATCACAAAAGCAATAGTAAATGGGCTATCTGACAATGACATGCTGCATCTTGTTTTAAATGTTGAAACATGTCAGGAAAAAAATCTATTAAATCTGACGACAGGAGGGTAATAAATCAGACAAAAATTGTAATTTTTTTGAGATTGCTCAAAACATGAACTGAATAGATGTTTATAATACTTCTGACACAAATGCAGAATACAAATCATTCATTAATAAGGTTACTTTCTCTTTTGAAAATTGTTTCCCTCCAAAGGTAACTCATATCAAACAGAAGTCTAAAAATAAATCATCGATTACACAAGAAATAAAGGTATCATGTGGGGTGAAAAGGAAAATGTATCTGCTATCAAGGAACAACTCTGATGTTAGCATTGCAATGCATTACAAAGAATACTGCAAAACATTTAAGCAAGTAATCGAGAAATCTAAGCAGCTTTATTACGAAAAAAGATAGTTACATCAGGGAACAACTTTAAACCTATATGGGATATAGTGAAGACAGAGACTGGTGGAGCCAGAAAGGAAGAGGAACAGCTAGCTCTAAAAATAAATGAGACAGTGGTAACAAGTGTATGTAGTGTTGTAAACCTGTTAAACAAATACTTTGTTTCTGTTGATAACTGTGTGGGGTTATCAGGTTAAGTAAGTGGTGCAATGAAATATCTGAGCCTGATCTCTACAAATAACTTAAGTGAAATGGAAATGATACTCACTTCTCCCCAAAAAGTAGCATCCATCGTAAAATCCTTAAAACAAAAGTATTCTAATGGTTATGATAAAACATCAGTAAAATTAATCAAGTTTTCTTGTGAGTTGAGTTCTATCTTAAGTTACTTATGTAAGCAATCTCTCATTGGCAGAACATTTCCAGAGTGGCTAAGATAAGTTAAAGTTAAGCTTCTTGATAAGAAAGGGGACAAAAGATGCTGTGGCGGCTTTATAGTATGCCGAACTATAGAATAATACGTAGTTGTTCAGAATAACTTTCACTACCTTCCTCACTCGAAACCGTAACGATAAACATAAACAACTCTAAGTCCATGGTTCAAATGGCTCTGAGCACTATGGGACTTAACATCTGAGGTCATCAGTCCCCTAGAACTTAGAACTACTTAAACCTAATTAACCTAAGGACATCACACACATCCATGCCCGAGGCAGGATTCGAACCTGCGTCCGTATCGGTCGCGCGGTTCAAGACTGAAGCGCCAAGAACCGCTCGGCCACACCGGCCGGCAACTCTAAGTCACTATGCCAACAGCGGCAAAGGTTATGCTCTAATACGTCAGCGATACGATCGAGCTAAACTCACGTGGCGAAGAATGTCAAAGTGTTGCCACATCAGCCCCTCTTTTTTTGAAACCGGGTGCTCCCAGTATGTCAGGGAACTTACACTTCACTTGTCTAACTGCTCTTGTAACCACTGTTAGAACACGATCCTGTTCTTCCCGTTCCTCTGTGTATGTTCCTGGGTTTTCATCCATGTTCTCTGGCCTCACAATGATGGGTTCCTCGTTGGGTGAACTTAACACCATGGGTTGAATGCCGAGAATGTCCTCGCCGATGTACGCGGGTTTGAGGCGCTCAATGGGTACTTTTCTTGATTGCCGTTCTTCGATTCTGAACCAGTGTTCACCTCTCTCTATTTCTCAGTAGGGATCACAGTATGGAGAAACGAGTGGTGGGCATACTGCATCGTCTCTGAGCCACACGAGATGTTTGTGTCAAGTCGTTACGCACAAACACCTTTCGTTCCTCGTGCTTGGCAGTGCTGGTAGGCTGGAGTTTTCGCATTCTGCTGCTAGGTTGTTGTGCAAACTGCGTGTAAAGCTCTGAAGTGGCCAGTCGAGAGGATTGTGTGAGGATTAATTTCCCTGGGACTCTCAACTCTTTGCCATAAACTAATTGCGCGGGAGAGCACTGTAAATCTTCTTTCACGATTGTTTGTAATCCGAGAAGAACCAGTGCTTCGGACCAGTCAGACGTACTACACTTTAGAGCAGTTTTGAGAGTGCGGTGAAACCGCTCCACCATCCCGTTGCTAGCTGGATGATAACTAGCTGTACGAAAATTGTTGCAGCCACATAACCGCAAAAGTTCCTTAAAAAGCTGGCTCTCGAACTGTGTGCCCCGATCAGTGGTAATGTCGTGTGGTACACCAAACCGAGAGAACCAGGAGCATATCAGTGCTTTTGCTACTGACTTGGCCGAGATGTCTATTATGATGTGGGCCTCTGGCCATTTAGTGAAACAGTCGATGACCATAGGAAAATACTGGTGGCCTCCGGCAATTGGAAGTGGTCCCACAACGTCGACATGAATGTGCATAAAACTTGCTGACAGAATTGGAAATTGAGCTACTGGTGCAAAAACATGCCTGCCGATATTAATGCGCTGACACGATAAGCGTGCACATGCCCTGTCGTTGCAGTCTTTCTGCCATTATGGCCGTATCACTTTAGGACATGGTATAAAAAAGATCTGAAGATGGTCATTACAGACTGAAACCGGGAACCGTCTAAAGAATTCATTTGTGATCAGAGACTGGAATAAAAAAGCATTTTCTGTATCCCTGGTCTCACTACTTTGCCTGATGCTAGGCTTGCTGTTGCTCGGATTCCAGGGTGAGAAAGATCGTGTAAGGCCTTCAAGATCTCTCGGCGGTATTCTTGTGGTATGTAATGTCTTTGACTTCCTTTCTTCACATCACACCAAATTCCTTCTGGTGAATTCGGAATGGAAATGCATTTAAGATGTAATGCCATTGGCTGGCCCTGTAGGAGAGGGCACAGGAAAGGATGAAGTTGTTGTGTTGTTGCCATATCTGACCATCGTACTGCGTTCAAACTAGCACAGTTGCGTGATAAGCAGTTTGCTACCAGGTTCTTCTACTCCGCTATGTGACGTATACCCGATCTGTACTGTGTGATGTATTCTATCTGTCTACATTGCCGTGGTGAAGCGGGGTGTGCGTCACTCTCAAAGATGGCCACTAGCGGTCTATGATCTGTGAAAATTGAGAAATATTGCTCCTCTATCGATGAACGGAAGTGCTTGCCTGCAAGGTACACGGCTAACAGTTCACAGTCGATAGCGCTCCACTTTTGCTGCCTTTGGTCCAATGTTTTTGAAAAAAAAGGCGAGTGGCTGCCATTCACCACTAATTTCCTGTTGCAGTACCGCTCCTACTGCTGTCTGGCCTGCATCGACCATAATCGCCAAGAACGAATGTACTCTTGGGTGAGCCAGCAATATCACTTGTGACAAATGTTCCTTTAATCCTGTGGTATTTCTTCCTATGAGTAGAGCCATGAGTGGTTCTTGGGCTGTCGCTAGGTGAGGTAAATGGCGGCGGTAGTAGTTGAGCATGCCGAGGAATCGGCGAAGTACTTTGTATGTTATTGGGAGGGGCATCCGTTGAACTGCCTCCACACGTTCAGGCAGCGGTGATAGACCTGCTGCCGAGACCACATATCCGAGAAATTTGACTGCCTGTTTACCCAACGCACACTTTGCCTCATTAACTAAGGTGCAATAGCATTCAAAACGCTGTAAAAGCAGTTGCAGGTGTTCTTCGTGTTATTTCGCCGATGAGGAGAAAACTAGAACATCGTCCACGTAGCAAAAAACGAATGGCAGTTCTCGTAGCACTTCATGCATAAAACGATGCCAAGTTTGGGCCGCGTTTCTAAGACTAAACGGCATAAAGTTGTATTCAAATAGGCCAAACGGAGGGATCACTGCAGTTTTTTGAACATCTGCTGGTGCCATTGAAATTTTTAAGTACGCTTTCGCACAGTCTATCACACTAAGGATGGTAGCATTGCCGATATTATAATTGAAATCCACCACATTGGGAACAGGATACCGATCCGGAATTGTTTGAGAATTGAGTCCTACAATCACCACATATCCTCCAAGAATTGTCTTTTTTGCGAACCATGTGGATGGGTGAAGCCCACGCACTGTCTGACATAGTTACTATACCTGTCGCCAAAAGTCGATCAAACTCCGCTTGCGCCGCAAGTAGTTTCTCTGGACCCAGACGTCTTGGTCGGAATTCAACTGGTTGGCCGGGCTTCGTGCGGATGTGATGCTGTGTCTTATGAAAGCACTTCCTGGTGGCGTTCTCTGGGCGAGTCACTGCTGAAAAGCGTTGAAGTATGCTGCGGAAAGATGCGTCCTCTGATGTTGTCATATTGCCTACAGCATTTGAGAAACTTCTTCTTGTGTGGCTCACACATGTGCGTCCCACATTGTTGTAAGCACGAATTCGTAACGACGCGTTCTGGCATAGAGGAAGTGGTAGAATGACCGGGCACTTCGCACTGCATTTGCCCTGGTGCGGAAGTGAGGGGAGGCAATGTCTTTTCCTTGCGTATCGGAACCAATCGTCGATTGACAAGGTCTGGCATCAGGTAATATTTACACAAGAAATCTGCCCCAATAATAGGGTCCGGTATCTGCTATTATGAAAGTCCATACCAGATTGAAATCTGGTTCGAGATGTAATGCCAATCGTTTCTCACCGTAAGTGGGGATTGCAGAGTTGTTGGCGACAGTGAGCACGTGATGTGACGTAGTTTTTTGGATGTCACTATTTCTTCTAGTATACACACTAACCTCTGAACCTGTATCAATCAGAAACTTTTCTCCAGATGTAAGGCATTAGATGAATAGTCTGTCCGATTTTCTAACCATAGATTTAGCTTTCTTAGCACCGTTTCGTTTTCCACCTGTCTCTGGGCGACTAAAAGATTGATGACGAACATTCGCACCCATTAATGACCGTCTCCGAAGTTTGGAAATCTGCAGGGTTGGTTAAATTCACGAGCAGAATCGCGGGAGCGTTTGTGATAACAGCACTAATGTTCTGGCTGGTTCTGAGGAATGTTATTCCTGCGACTTTTCCAGCGTCGGCTCTGTAAATGTTGTTGGTGCTTGACGACTTGGACGTTAAGTTTTGCCACTTGTGCTACCAACTGTTCCATGGTGGATTCTTACGATGTGTGCTGGTGATGAGAAGAAGTAATGTCTGAACCAGAATCTACGGTGTCTGACTCCACAGGGTGGTCCATTGATAGTGACAGGGCCAAATATCTCACGAAATAAGCATCAAACGAAAAAACTACAAAGAACGAAACTCGTCTAGCTTGAAGGGTAAGACCAGATGGCGCTATGGTTGGCCCGCTAGATGGTGGTGCCATAGGTCAAACGGATATTGTGGTATCACCGCCAGACACCACACTTGCTAGGTGGTAGCTTTTAAATCGGCCGCAGTCCGTTAGAATACATCGGACCCCGCGTGTCGCCACTGTCAGTGATTGCAAACCGAGCGCCGCCACACTGCAGGTCTAGTCTAGAGAGACTCCTAAACACTCGCCCCAGTCGTACAGCCGACTTTGCTAGCGATGGTTCACTGTCTACATATGTTCTCATTTGCAGAGACGACAGTTTAGCATAGACTTCAGCTACGTCATTTGCTATGACCTAACAAGGCGCCATATTCATTTACTGTAAGTACTATCTTCAAGAATGTATTCTTAACAGATAATATTGTGACTCATGTACCATCAAGAGCGACGTTCATCATTAATGGATTAAAGGTAAGTTTCAAACTAATTACGTACGCTTTCTGTATTCTCATTCCTTGTCATGTTCCAGACCTCACGTCAGTATAGTTCTTCCCTCCTCAAGCCATCCAGCGTGAGCTAAAACGCTTGCATTTCGGCCTCCACTCGTAACTGCTAACACAAAAGATATCAACTGCGTTTTTTTTAAATAGGAACCCCCATTTTTATTACATATTCGTGTTGTACGTAAAGAAATATGAATGTTTTAGTTGGACCACTTTTTTCGCTTTGTGATAGATGGCGCTGTAATAGTCACAAACGTATAAGTACGTGATATGACGTAACACTCCGTCAGTGCCGACGGTATTTGCTTCGTTATACATTACTCGTGTTAAAGTGGACCGTTTACCAATTGCGGGAAAAGTCGATATTGTGTTGATGTATGGCTATTGTGATCAAAATGCCCCACTCTCGTGTTCTATGTATGCTGATCTGTATCCTTGACGACATCATCCATGTGTCCAGACCGTTTGCCAGATAGTTACGTTATTTAAGGAGACAGGACGTGTTCAGCCACATGTGAAACGTCAACCACGACTTGCAATAAATGATGATACCCAAGTAGGTGTTTTAGCTGCTGTCGCGGCTATTTCGCACATCACCAGCAGACAAATTCAGCGAGAATCGGGAATCTCAAAAACGTCGGTGTTGAGAATGCTATATCAATATCGATTGCACCCGTACTATATTTCTATGCACCAGGAATTGCATGGCGACGACTTTGAACGTCGTATATAGTTCTGCCACTAGGCACAAGAGAACTTACGGAACGATGACAGATTTTTTGCATGCGTTCTATTTAGCGACGAAGCGTCATTCGCTAGCAACGGTAACGTAAACCGGCATAATATGCACTATTGGGCAACTGGAAATCCACGATAGCTGCGACAAGTGGAACATCAGCGACCTTGGCGGGTTAATGTATGGTGCGGCATTATGGGAGGAAAGATAACTTGCCCCCACTTTATCGATGGCAGTCTAAATGGTGCAATCAATGTATGCTGATTTCCTACGTAATGGTTCAAATGGTTCAAATGGCTCTGAGCACTATGGGACTTAACATCTGTGGTCATCAGTCGCCTAGAACTTAGAACTACTTAAACCTAACTAACCTAAGTACATCACACACATCCATGCCCGAGGCAGCATTCGAACCTGTGACCGCAGCAATCCCGTCCTACGTAATGTTCGACCGATGTTACTACTAGATGTTTTACTGCATGACAGAATGGCGATGTACTTCCAACATGATAAATGTCCGGCACATAGCTCGTGTTCGGTTGTAGCGGTATTGAATAGTATATTTCGTAACAGGTGGATTGGTCGCCGAAGCATCATACCATGGCCAGCACGTTCACCGGATATGACGTCCCCGGATTTCTTTCTGTGGGTAAAGTTGAAGGATATTTGCTATCGTGATCCACCGACAACGCCTGACAACATGCGTCAGCGCATTGTCAATGCATGTGCAAACATTACGAAAGGTGAACTTCACGCTGTTCAGAGGAATGTCGTTACACGTGTTGCCAAATGCATTGAGGTTGATGGACATCATTTTGAGCATTTATTGCATCAATGAGGTGTTACAGGTAATCACACTGTAACAGCAAGGGTTCTCATAAATGATAAGTTCACAAGGGTACATGTATCACATGTTCAAACATACCTATGTTTTGCCTTGTAATTTAAAAAACCCACCTGTCACCAACTGTTCGTCTAAAATTGTGAGCCATATGTTTGTGACTATTACAGCGCCATCTATCACAAAACGAAAAAAGTGGTCCAACTAAAATGTTCATGTTTCTTTACGTACTACACGAATATGTAATAAAAAATGGGGGTTCCTATTTAAAAAAACGCAGTTGATATCTGTTTGACCTATGGCAGCGCCGTCTAGCGGGCCAACCATAGCACAATCTGGTTTCCCCCTTCAAGTTAGACAAGTTTCGTTCTTTGAAATTTTTTCGTTTGACGCTTATTTCGTGAGATATTTGACCCGTTCACGATCAATGGACCACCCTGTAATTTGCTGTATACTCCCATGCTTCTATTGTGGTTGCACAAACAGAAGATTCTCTTAAACTATTTGATATGGTGCCTGTCTTCTTTGCTAATGTCATTAAGGGTACATTTGTGCGGCGTTGATGGCTACCTTGCGTTGTTGAAATATACATTCCGCCTGTGTGAACCACAGCTATGGCCTCGTTGTTCCTTGGCACATATAGGGGTACTTCTACGTTCTCCTGTGGAAGAGCTTGCTGCAGGTGCCGTACTTTGGTCCTCCTCGAAACTATTTGCCGCTACTGATGTCGGTGTAGTCATTATTCCGACTTGATGTGTGTGAAATCTTATGGGACTTAACTGCTTAGGTCATCAGTCCCTAAGCTTACACATTACTTAACCTAAATTATACTAAGGACAAACACACACACCCATGCTGGAGGGAGGACTCGAACCTCCGCCGGGATCAGCCGCATAGTCCATGGCAGCAGCGTCTTAGACCGCTCGACTAATCTCGGGCGGCATTCAGACTTGCTATGTGGGCTGTTGCGTCTTCTTAGTGGGGTCACCACTGTGGCGGCTTTCTAGTATGTCGAACTATAGAATAATACTCAGTTGTTCAGAATAACTTTTATTACCTTTACACTCGAAAACACAAATATAAACATAAACAACTCTAAGTCACTATGCCAACAGCGGCAAAGATTATGCTCTAATACGTCAGAGATACGATCGCGCTAAACTCAGGTGGCAAAGAATGTCAAAGTGTTGCCACAATACGGTCAAACAATCGACCAATTTCACTTTTTCTGTTTTTTTCAAAAATATTTGAAAAGCTTGTGTTCCATCTTCTTATGCATGCGACAGTATTGCTGAAGCGCCTAAATAAGTCAGTATTTGCAAAGCGAATGATGTCAGATGTAGGAGGTATAAACATGAAAGACTTACATAATTTGCTTACTTTCATTCAGTTATGTCGTATGGACCATGTTTTGAGCTAACTCAACAAACCGACCAAAGGTTTTTAGAGTGCAAAAGTGTGTAATCTGATTCATTTGTGGTGTAAATTCAAGAGACTCATGTAGAAACCTGTTCAAGAAGCTGGGTATTGTAACCACTGCTCTCAGTATATTTATTTCTGAATGAAATTTGTTGCAAATAATATACCTCTGTTTCCAACCAATAGCTGAAGACATAGTATCAATATAAGGAATAAGAAAAATCTACATACAGATCAAAAACCACTTACCTCAGTCCAAAAAGGGGTCCAATATTCAGGATCAAACATTTTTAATAAATTGTCATCAACCATTAAAAACTTGGTTCCAGATAAAGCACAGTTTAAACAGAATTTGAAATACTTTTTGGTAGGCAACTGTTTCTGCTCTTATGATGTATACTTAACAGGGGACAGCCGGAGTGGCCGAGTAGTTCTAGGAGCTACAATCTGGAACTGCCCGACTGCTATGGTCGCAGGTTCGAATCCCGCCTCAGGCATGGGTGTGTGTGGTGTCCTTAGGTTAGTTAGGTTTAAGTAGTTGTAAGTTCTAGGGGACTGATGACCTCAGATGTTAAGTCCCATAGTGCTCAGAGCCATTTCAACCATTTTTGAACTTAACAGCTACTGTTAGGCCACCGTAGTTAAAAATGTCTGTTAGATTTCACTTTTGACACCACTTGGTCACAGTGGTCAAGAACAGATATTTTGTGTTGGTGCATAGATTTATGTTTCATTCTGAGAGTGAATTAATTCTGTAGATATTAGGAGTCCCAGTTTATTGTAATGGATTCACCTATTTCGACTGTCTCCTGACAAATGATCAGGATAGTGAGTATTGTATTCAAATGTTTTATTTTTTTTATGTTACACTTTCCAACATGTTCCACACCCATCAGAATTATCTCATTTTTGGTCAATGGGACGAAAACTAAACCTATTTTTTTCCATTTATCTCATTATATAAATGTCTGATTTTCAATTTACAGTTTGTGGCACCGACGTCCATGTAAAACTGCTCACTGTCTTCGGGCTGGTTAATTAGAGACACAAGCTCACATACATCTGTGTACCATTGCTCCTGTATTGCCAGTTCACCCCTGTTCGGCCGTAAATTGAAATGGACACCTTCCTCGTATTGCCCACTGTCCATATAAATTTCGAAAGTCGCTAAAAAACGCCATTGAGCACTGCAGCTGGCGTTAAAAGTTGAAACTTATTTCACAAAGCGAGAAAATACAGGGTGACGTAAGCAGCTAATTCTATTTACGCTGCTTGACCATCCAGTGCAAAGAAACGGGATATTTTCGGTTCTGTTGGATTTAGGGCTGGGCAAATGATATTCGCGTTCGAACGGGCCTGAGATTTGCCGATACGCCGCAGCGCTGTTTATACTCTCGAGGTTGTACGAACAGTCACTTGACATTTGAATCGCGCAGCGCGAGTGCAAGGGAAACTCAGGAATCTAAGAACTAGACGCAACAATAAGCTTTGAATCTGCTTAAAATCTGAAATGTATATACAACACTTTACAAATTCCTATTGTGTTTACCGAGCGAGGTGGCGCAGTGGTAGCACACTGGACTCGCGTTCGGAAGGACGGCGGTTCAATCCCGCATCCGGGCATCATGATTTAGGTTTTCCGTGATTTCCCTAAATCACTCCAGGCAAATGCTTTCCTTTGAAAGGGCATGGCCAACTTCCTTCCCTATCCTTGATGAGACCGATGACCTCGCTGCTTGGTCTCTTCCCCCAAAAAAACAAACCCCCTGCACATCACCTTTCCCCTTAATTATTGGAATTGGGATCCTATTGTGTTTGAACAAATTTACAATACGAGTTCTCTTACAGCACCGCTATGTATGGATGTACAAACATTTACGGTATGCCGATTTTTCAGTAAAGATAACAAAGACGAAAACGTTCTCCACGAAATAGTACTTGACTGAACCCAGCATTACATTTTATTTGTTTATAGGAGGCCGTAATGATGTAGCAATTAGGTTGTAACTGAGCAATTCACTCTGCATTCACATTCTACAGTAACAGACAAAAACGTTGCCAGATTTTAATCAGTTTGAATACAAGACAGAAACATTCCAACGAAACAATTGAGGAGGTTAATCAAGAATTAGAAGCCGAACAAACAAAATACGTCGTCATAAGGCGACTGTACTTTATCGCGAGTATGAACCATAGCGGCAAGACCTGTCTTGCACTAACTATATCGCGGGGCGAGTGAAAGTTCGAGAATTGGAGACGATCATGATTGCAATCTTTTGTTTATTTATTTGTTATGCATGGTCTCTACGCTACAAAATATTTCAGTCTTTGTTTCACAGCAATTTTTGCTATAAAAATTCACTGCGCATTAAAAACGCTAAGGCAGACCGTTCTGATACTACCAATAAACGTCACTAGATCGAATGTAGGCCAGGGGGTGCTGACGGAACCCTAGATTTCCCGAACTGGGACGTAAACTGTTCGTAAAGTAGTTGGAATGTCTTGTTGAATGATTATCTTTGCCGTTGTCACTGTTTCCAGTATTTATGTCTATATGTAAGGGACGTGCTGAAGGTCTTTGCGCTCGCGGGTCTAACACATGTATTTTTCGATGTGACACGTAATTTTGTGTGTGTTTGAATTTCGTCGTGAAATATATTTAATAACATCCTAGGCCACTAGGCTATAGCTGTTGGACAGTGAGTGCAATAGTATGGAAGTAAATACACGTAAATAGTTTTTCCAGATGGCTTCACACCTGAAAACTAGTTGTTGTTACAGGAGCCCAGCGCTAGTTGTCAACAATGCCGCTATCTTGCAGATTTTATAAGGAAAAGTATCCGGAAGTGGAAGATGTTGTTATGGTTAATGTACGCAGTATTGCGGAAATGGGAGCGTACGTCCATTTATTGGAGTACAACAACATTGAAGGAATGATATTACTTTCAGAACTCTCCCGTCGTCGTATACGATCAATCAACAAACTGATCAGAGTTGGAAAAACGGAACCCGTTGTTGTGATCAGGGTCGACAAAGAAAAAGGTAATTTGATGATAATCCCAAAACTTGATTCCTGTGCTTACTTTAGTGCAGTGCCATTAATGCTGTGGGTTTCTCCAATAGAATGTTGTGGTCCAGGATGTCTAAGCTTGCTAGTGTTTATTGTCCACTGCCTCCAGGGAATGTATTTTTTTTTAATAAAAAATATCATAGATGGCGCTAGGGAATGTGTTTTTTTTTTTTTAGTTAAAAAAATCATAGATGGCACTAGTTTCAGATTTTTTTTGTTTCCGCCTACAAATTTCATTAAGCTATTTTATATTATAGGCAGTTGGTATGTATTTTTAAATATTTCGTTCTTCTTCCTTCTTTCGAAGTTACCACTTCAGTAGAATCATTAGACAGTCGAGAAATGTCCCTTTCAGAAGAAAGGAATTGATTATATTTAGAAGAGGCACTGAAATGTTTACAGCAGCCTATGTTGCTTTTTGATTGAATGTGGAACACTATAAATTCCGGATGATATTTTCTTTAAGGGTGATGCAACATGAATGATTTCATCCCGATTTGTTTCACAGATATAGATTAAAGAACAAGTGTGCAATTCGTTTTTCTGTTTGTTTCTACTACCTCTTTTGTCAATGACTGTTTAATTGTTTATGATATCTAGATATGACATTGTGTTCGCTCCTGTATTTTTTTTCATTGTCGATAGATGCTCTGTGTAGGGTACGTATATGGGGTGCCTTGACTAGTGAGATATTGCCATTATGTTGTCTAAGTTGCTCACTTCATCAGCATTGCTTGTTTTATTTCAGTCAAGATGTTATCAGTGAAGTATTTTTGTTCATGTAACATGACATCTGGAAACTGTTTACAAGATTTGATAAACTAGTGGATGAATTTATCAGGAGGAACAGATTATTCTGTTGAACATATGTGGTTTCATACAAGCTGATTTGAGAATGAGTGCTATCTCATCTGTAAGTGCAGAAGAATGTTGAGCACAGTTTTGTTTATTTTTTGTTTATGTTGAGTTTATTTTGTACATTGGTGTGGACATATTCACATTTACTTCGGAATAATTGTATTACTTACCTGTCTGACATTGTTCAGTACTGTGAGATAATATTGCACACTTTCTTGGCCCGTGAGTGCCGCTCATGAAATGGTCTTAAAGTTCAAAACATGTACTTTCTGGGTAATATAATGGTGAAAGTTATGTAGTAATCTGCCCCTCGCATTTTTTATAGATTATGTATGATGTATTTACTTATTATGCATCAAAACACTTGTCAGAAACTTGTCCATTATCTGATATGCATTTTCTAAATTAACCTTGCCATTTTAGTTTTTATGAGGCAAAGCATGTTAAACTCTGCAAAGTGCATTTAAATGTAGCATGGATATAAACATTAGGATACAGTAAAGCTTAATCTTACGTTGCAACATTTATTTTGCATTCACATTTGTTGGCTTCACCGACCCTCAACCAAATCATCACATTTCAACTTAACCGAGATGTCATGCTACACTACCAGTCTGTAAGTCACCACAACCAAGGTTCCAGGGAGGTCAAATATCACATAATAGCCCCACAAGTTTTATTTTACATTCACATTCATTGGCACCCAAACAAATAGGTTAAAAGGCTAACTTAAATCAGTCACCACACTTCAGATCAGTCACCACCTCAACCAAAGTTTCGACACTACCACACACTAACCAGATATTTCAAACTTAGAGTGTTCATTCATAGCACCCATCTTGAGGATGTGAAGTTGAGACGATGTTTTGAACAATTCACGTTGGTAAATAAGATGTTTCAACCATTATTATGTTAAGCTGCCTTTTCTGAATGAAAATATTCAATAGATCATCTCCTGTTTCATAATTGCGCACATCTCTTGACTTGACTTCTTTAACAGAATAAATTTCATCAGTGTATTTTAGGTATCTGCTGGCAACTTACATAATATTGCAGTCCAACACAGTGGTTTTCCTGTGCACATCCCACAGCAAATTTCTCGTCCACATATGATGGGCAAGCAAGGCTCTCCCCATGAGAATCTATTGTGTGGTCTTGTCACAGACGTTTCATATCCTGTGCATGAAACACCTACATTATCTATCACGTGTTCCGCAGTTAGTGTGTAGGATTCTATGTATATACTACTAACTTGCATGTATCCAAGTGAGCATTCAAATTCAACTTTCCAGTTCTTGTACATGCTAAGCACACACCACCTTGGCTTTAACACATGTTGAAATACCTGTTACATTTGATGACGCCTCCCCAAGCACGTCACTGTAACTTCGAAAATGTGAACTGCTTTCAACACATCCTTTTTGTAAGTAATTCCTCTGGCAGTCTTCATCATTGGCCACTCCATTAGCGATCTCTTGATTTCACCTTGAAAAGAGAGTAATCTGGCACAGTGGTTGGGATGCTGGACTGGAATTTTGGATGCTTATGGTTCAAATCTTTTCTGGCCATCCCAGTTTGTTTTCCATGATGACTCCTGTGTAGGGTGCTTTGATTTGTGGATAGTTTCCATAGATGATAGCAAATAAAAGAACAGTGAATTCATGCTTGTAAATGAAATAGCTATTTCCACCGTTGTGTGGGTACTGCAAAACCATATGTGTACCAACTGAAGCCCCAAATAATGTGGAACAAAAACCGTTATCCTTTCAATGCTTGCTGTCCCTGAAGATCTACTGTATTACATGTTCAAAAAGAAATACCAGCTCAGATATTGTTGACTGCAAATGTATCGTGAAGATAGTGTCACCTTTCTCATCTTTAGTCACCTTTTTTAAAGATTGTCACCATTTTAAATTTTTGTAACTTGTCTTACACTTTTAGGGAGAAAGTAAGTTAAATACTTTTGTTTCCAATTTGATGTATTCATGATCATTCCTTTAGCTTTTTGGAATGATCCAATCACAGATGTAGATAAAATCTAGCCAGAGTGGCTTTTGAAATTTGAGATAGGTTGTTGCTTTTTTATTTTTAGTGTGTGTTTTATTTTGTGCAACTGTTACAAGGATAAAATATTCCTCTGTTACAAATGCTTCTATTTTTCTTCAAGATTCTGATTTTGCTGTAGAAGCAAAACTGCTCCTGTGGTGCAGTTCATTTTTGAAATTAAGCTGTTCCAGATGGAAAAATGCAAACTCCTTAGTGACTGGCCTAAAAACAAATTTTGTTTGAAAAGTTAAGTACCTGCAAGTGGCGGGATGGGGGGGGGGGGGGGCATTGAAGTAGTGAAATTGAATTATTTTGCAGTGTGTGTTGTTCCTCTGCTAACTCTACTAATTTGGAGACAGAAAGTTTTCAGGCAGTTTTTAACCTCTCATTTTCAATGAAACATAAGTGTAACTTTCAAATCAAATGTAGACCATATCAGCTACATTCAGAACTTTTAGATCAGACACAAACTTCAAGTATGGTACGTTCATGGACAGTAAAAATAGTTCCTTCACAGTTGAATTGATTTGGACTATGAAATCAGTGATTCCCAATTACTCCATGGATTCGGCAACTGTCTTTTGTAATGTTTTAAAGATGATATTCCCTGTTAGTGTTGCTGAATGTTTTTATGTTCATCTAGGATAGTGATGTGCATAACTGATGGACTGACACTATATTTACAGTAACACGCATTAGAAGCAGCAAGTTCATCGTACTGCACATTGAGTTTTGATTAAACTACGAATGTTAAGGCAATTATGAACAGCTATTATATTTTGGTCAGAGCATAAGTGTTGCGTAACAATGCAATGTGTTACCTAAGAAATTTATTGGCAAAGTAGATGGAGAAATGTTAAATCAGAAATTATGGGAAGGACTTTCTGAAGCCATTTTGTCCCTAAATAAATGCCTTATGCTGGAATCAGATGGATCTTGACAACCGGAATAGGCCTAAACTAATAATTAGTTCTCTTTACTTCCCACCCCCCATCTCCCCCACCTCGTGTCGCTCTCTCTCACTCTGACTCGGATGATACAGTTGCTGAACGACCGGAATCTCATTTCAAATATATACCCTTCTCATATAATTATTCTGTCGTGACTTCAATCTATCCTCGATATTTTGCCAGAAATACATGCTTGAAGTCTGTGGTAGGCATAAAAAGAAATCTTAAATTGTTCTGGATCCTTTGTCAGAAAATTATTTTGAACAATTACTTCAGGAGTCCACTCAAAATGTAAATGGTTGCAAAACCGTACTTGACCTCTTAGCAACAAATAATTCTGAAATAATGGGTAGCATCATGATTTTATCAGGGATTAGTGACCACACAGTAATTGTAGCGAGACTAAATACTGTAACACTGAATCTCACCAAAAATAAATGCCACATACATCTATTTTTAAGAAAACGGATAAAAAAATTACTTGATGCCTTCTGTCGAGACAGTCTCCATTCCTTCCAATCGGATTATGTAAGCCTTGACCAAATTTGGTTTAAAGTCAGAGAAATGATGGCAGTTGAGAGATATATACCAAATAAACTAGTAAGAGATGGTGCTGATAACACATGGTGCAGAAAACAGGTCGGAACACTGTTGCAGAAGCGACCAAAAAAAAAAAAAAAAAACATGCCAAATTTAAAAGAACACAACATCCCCAAGATAGGCAAAGTTTTACAGAAGCTCGAAATTTGGCGTGATCTTCAATGAGAGGTGGTTTTAATAGGTTCCATAATGAAACACTGTTTCGAAATCTGGCAGAAATTCCAAATAGGTTCTGTTTGTATGTAAAGTACAGCAGGGTCACGTCACAATCAATACCTTCACTGCACAATAGAATGGTAATGTTACTAATGACAGTGCCACGAAAGCAGAGTTACTAAACCCAGTTGTCAAAGATTCCTTCACCTAAGACCGTGGAGCAAATGTTTCAGAATTCAAATAGAGAACAACTGCCAACGTGAGTAATTTAAAATTAGATATCCTTGGTGTAGTGAAGCAGCTTAAATCACTTAATAGAGGCAAGACCTTTGGTCCAGATTGTATACCAGTTAGGCTCCTTCCAGAGTATGCTGATACAGTAGCCCCATATTTAGTAATCATATACTACCACTCGCTTGTTGAGAGATCCACACCAAAGGCTTGAAAGTTGTAAAAGTCACACAAGTACTGAAGAGTACTCTGCTATATTACTAAAGAGTACTCGGATACATTACAGATCCGAATTACTAATGTCATTCTGCAGGAGGACTTTGCAATATATACCATATGTGAAGGGAAATATTTATTGATGGAAGAGCCAACACAGATCCAGAAAATTTACAGAAGACATCAGAAAAGTTCAAATAAGGGCAGCTGGTTCTGTACTACCATGAAAGAGGGGAGAGAGTGCCATGTATATGATGTGCCAAATGGGGTGGCAGTTATTAAAGCTAAGGCAATTTCTGTTGTGGCAAGATCTTCTCATGAAATTTCAGTCACAAACTTTGTCCTCTTGAGTGTGAACATATTTCATTGGTGCCCACCTACATAGGGAGGAATGAACATCATAGCAAAATAAGAGAAATCAGACATCACACTGAAAGACGTAAGTGTCTGATTTTCCTGCTTGCTGTTAGAGAATGCAACAGTGATAATGGTGTAGATGTGATCTGATCTCAATGAAAAAAAGTGAGTAGGCTTCTAGACAGGGATATCAAGGAGACCTGATGCAGAAAACTTATAAACATCGGAAGTTCCAGCATTCCTGCAATGCATAATGCCTATGTAAAGACTTTGAAATGTTTAGGTGAAGGAGCATCCAAATTTCTGGTGAATATTTACCATTATTTTGACAGTTGGTCTGTTAGCTGGGAAGAATTTGAAGGAATTCAATCTTAAGTATAACATTCCAGATCACAAGTTTTTTGAGGCATAGCCAAAAGATGGCTTACTTTAATGTCTTCAGCCAACACCATTTTGGAGCAGTGGAATGTTATTCAATATTACTTTCTTAAGCATATACCTGTGAAAAAGTATTGTAAACGTTTGGGGGGGGGGGGGGGGGGACAAAACATTCAATAAGTGCACATAAAGTTTTCGAAGTCAGACACCTTTTCTTCACAAGTTGTATGCAGAGATAGATACTTCAACCCTTTTTGGCTTGTGTTTTGAAGGTTTTTGCTTTGAGAGAAATTGTGAGTATTTCTGAAGTTAATTATAATGAATTATTTACATTGGGTAATCTGCTTCTTCGTAAATAACTAGTTGTCAGCAGGCAAGTAACTGAAGAGCTTGTTAACCTGGAAGAATGTGACAAGTTGTGGTTTCTAAATTATGCCCAAAAACATAACATAGCAGCTTGCAAACGTTTGAGGGTAAGGACATTCTTATCATGTGCACCACTGAAAAATTTTACATATTTAGACTCCAAAGTAAGAGTTAAAGAGAAGAAGCTGCAGTAACATGTTAATGGGGGCAAAAATGGTGCTGCTCAATTTGTAGCAAGATTACTTATTAGATGAGTGGAATGTTCTACAGTTTGAAAAAGATGATCTAACTTTATATAACAAAGGTATTGACATTTACTGGCAGCCACACATCTCTAAAAGAGACTGGAGTTAAAGCATCCATATGTTTTCACACTTGTTGAGGCTTCTTTTACATTTGCCCATGGAAATTCACAGAGAAGATATTCATTTCAATGCACACGTTAGGAGAAGACAAGGCAGCGGTAACCGAAAAGTTTTTAAGCAGTGTTTTGGCTGAGGGTTGTTTTGGGACAATGCCATTTTGGCCATTGTCTCACAACTCATTTGGTATACACAGCAAACATGGGCAAATTATACTGCTTGTAAGGAAGAATGTAAAAGAAAAAGCATGAATGAGAAAAAAGCAAAAGAACAACAAAACAAAAGACATCTTGAACAAGAGATTAAAAGATGAATAACAGGAAAAAATCAATTCACTGTAAACTGAAGATCATCATTTTAAACTGAAGAACGAAAAAAAAATTGAAAGATGTTGAAATTGGTCCAGGATATAATTGTGGGTGTGCTGATCATGAAAGCAGAAGAAGGAGTGGAATTTCAGGAATACATTCGTCTGTGTAACATGTGTACATGATTAACATAGGAAGATCACAGGTTAATGTAAGTGCAAGATAAGCCATTGCAAATGTGAATTATTGGCACCTTAATAACCGGTGTAACCGCCAGAATGTTGAATGCAAGTGTGCCAATGTGCGTGCAGTGCATTGTATAGGTGCTGGATGTCAGTTTGGAGTTTCATGCCCGTTGCACTTTTAGTCAATAAAGAGGATGTTAATGCAGGTGTTGACAACACGAGTTGTCATCCGATGATGTCCCATATGTGCTCATTTGCAGACAGACCTGGAGATAGAGCAGGCTGAGGCAACATGTTGATACTTTGTGGAACATCTTGGGTTACAGCAGTGGTGTGTGGTCAAGTGTTATCCTGTGGAAAACACCCTCTAGAATGCTGTTCAAGAATGGCTGCACAACACATTGAGTCACCAACCTGATGTACGAATTTGCAGTTAGAGTGTGTGGGGTAACTACAAGTGTGCTCCTGGTGTCATATGATGTTGCACCCCAGGCCATAATTCCAGGTGTAGGTCCAATGTGTGTAGCACACACAAGGATAGTTGCAGGCTCTCAGTTAGCTTTCTCCTATAACCAACACTAAGGCAGAACCAGCTTTCATCAGAAAACACAACAGACCTCCACCCTGCCCTCCAATGAGCTGTCACTTGACACCACTGAAGTCAAAGATGGCAGTGGTTTGGGGTCAGTGGAATGCTTGCTATAGGAGGTCTGGCTCTCAGCTGTTCTTGAAGTAACCAATCTGTAATAGTTTGTTGTATCCGTGTGATGCCAACTGCTGCTCAGATTGCTGCTGCAGATACAGTGTGATGCACCACATCAATATGTGGAACAAAATGGTCTTCCCCCTCGATAGTGCCACATGACCATCTGTGTACAGTGGCAGTCGTGTACAGTGGCTACATTCCTGCTAATGTGTTGATATCATCTTTGTCACCTTAAAGACATTTTTGACGAATATTAACTCATTATGACCAATGTCAAAGGTAACTAATACTCCCAACCATTGCAGCATTTATTTAAAGCAAACCCAATTTGAATCATCATAGTGCCGCTTTCTAGGGCCACTCTGACACGACTGGTGTGAAAGCTGAATTGACATCACTTACCAAACTTTCATTTACCTGTATGTTGCACAACTCCTTCTTGGTATTGTAATTTTTTTCCATCAGTGTATTTTGTTAAATTTTTTCCGGGATTGAAGTGTGAAATGACATCAGTTTTTAAAATGTGATGTTGACTTTGTGAATTACAATAACCAATGTTTGATTACCAATATTGAATTATCAATTTACCTGCTCATATTAATACATTTGTATGAGGCAAAAACATGACCATACCCCATTAAGGATCATAATAGAGAAATTTATTATGGTCTGAATCAGTTCGTTTATACCATATATGTTTATTGAAATAATTTGTCACCTTTCAAACACTTTTATATACTATTTTAGCACCTTTTAAATGTCGTCTTCAAATATTTTGTGATCTTTCTCATCATTTTTTAAGTGCCACCATGGCTCCCAACTCTGTAATTGTTAAACATGAAATAACTGTTTCATTTTCCAGAGAAAGACACATTAAGAGGTAATCAGCCTTGCTTATTGTGTTTTCCAGGGTTTTACTAGAGCTTGGAAAACTTCTGGGATGATAAATTTCAGTTCATTAGATACCTTGAACTAGAATATCAAACTGGAGTAATTGTCCCTGGTCATTGTCACTGATCACAGGAATTTGAAGTGTCAGAGCTAACATTGTCACCACTGGTGTAGCATCACTGTCTTTTAAGCAATGGAAAATCCAGGATGGAATGTCACAATATTATGAAAAGGGAAGTTGCTACTTGCCATATAGCGGAGATACTGAGTTGCAGATAGGCACAACAAAAAGACTTCCACAGATAAAGTTTTCGGCCATTAAGGGTGTGTGTGTGTGTGTGTGTGTGTGTGTGTGTGTGTGTGTGTGTAGAGGGGGGGGGGGCCTCTTTTTGACGAAGGCCTTACTGGTCAAAAGCTTTATTTGTGACAGTCTTTTTGTTGTGCCTATCTGCAACTCAGCCTCTCCGCTATATGGTGAGTAACAACTTTCTTTTCATAATATTATCACTGTATTTTACATTTTTCCTTCCCTGTCAGTGGCCCACCAGGATGAAGTATTACCTTAAAATCATGAACACAGTTATTAAAAACAACACTATTAATAATCTTTATCTCTTCCACCGTGCTCATACATGCATTGCACATAATATATTTATTATCCCAGTAGTGAACTACTTTATAGGATTTCATCGTTTTTTATAAACAAACCAGCTGTAGTGACAATTGCTGACAGCAGCATGGCCATTTTGTTACTGGAACAATGTGTGTGGTTGTGTCTCTCAAGCATAAATGAAGTAGCACAATTGTGGGTCAAGAAAGAGTTGTGCACCTGCACCCATGCTGGTACATATGTGAGATACACATGCACGTGGTGACTAGGTCAAGGCCCACAGGTGTAAATGCCCTGTTAGGTAATTGTGATATTTGAGATTCTATTATAAGGTGGAATGTTAGACATATTGCACAAAGGCCTATGCAATATGTACCACTGAATATAAACTGGGTCAACAGGATAAACCTCCAGCAGCTTAACATTGTAGAATTGCCTTCTTCACTTGACAAAGGAGAAGTTCTAAGAGTGCATTATAAAGAAGGTGATACTTATACACAAAGCAGATAACTTTAACAGGGATTATGAAGACCAACTCAGCAAAGCCTGAACTTTGCATAACCAGATTGCAGTGAGCAGGGCAAGAATTTCTGATGACTGTCCAGTTGCATCACAGCAAAAGATCCCACACAACCACCAATTTTGCTTCAACACCTAGCCACAACTGTGTTTGTCACCGAGGTCAGTAACCCAGTGCACACTTGGGAGGCCAGACGTCAGTCCCCCGTAGGAGGCTCCCGACGATCTTCTTGTCATTAGTCTGTTAACAACTACCTCAATGTGAGCAACTTTCGGATCTGGTGACACTAAGAAGACTGCTACACTGTACGAACACCCACAGTTTCAACTTGCCATTGTTTTCCAGCAGCTACCACCCGAATGAGTCAGGCAGTTGTCTTTTTTGGAGTCATCAGTCTTGTGATTGGTTTGATACGGCCTGCTACAAATTTCCCTCCTGTTCCTACCTCTTCATCTCAGAGTAGCACCTGTCCTAAATTATCTTCTGGATATATTCTAATCTTTGTCTCCAGTTTTTGCCCTCTACAGCTCCCTCTAGTACCATGGAAGTATTTATTTTTCAGATTAAGGCCTTTGTTTGATACTAGTAGACTTCTCTTGGCCAGGAGTGTGGCCTTTTGCCAGTGCTGGTCTGCTTTTAATGTCCTCCTCACTCCGTCCGTCATTGGTTATTTTGCTGCCTAGGTAGCAGAATTCCTTAATATCATCTGATTTGTGACCATCAATTCTGATGTTTAGTTCCTTCTTGTTCTCATTTCGGCTACTTCTCATTACTTTCATTTTTTCTCAATCCATATTCTGTACTCATTAGACTGTCCATTCCATTCACCAGATCATGTAATTCTTCACTTTCAATCAGAATAGCAATTTCATCAGTGAATCATATGACTAATATCATTTCACCTCAAATTCTAATTCCAATCCTAAACCTTTCTTTTATGTCCATCATTGCTTCTTTGACGTACATATTGAACAGTAAGGGCGAAAGACTACATCCATATCTTACAAACTTTTTCAGTCCGAGCATTTCATTCTTGGTCATCAATTCTTATTATTCCTTCTTGGTTCTGGTACATATTGTACACTCCTGGAAATTGAAATAAGAACACCGTGAATTCATTGTCCCACGAAGGGGAAACTTTATTGACACATTCCTGGGGTCAGATACATCACATGGTCACACTGACAGAACCACAGGCACATAGGCACAGGCAACAGAGCATGCACAATGTCGGCACTAGTACAGTGTATATCCACCTTTCGCAGCAATGCAGGCTGCTATTCTCCCATGGAGACGATCGTAGAGATGCTGGATGTAGTCCCGTGGAACGGCTTGCCATGCCATTTCCACCTGGCGCCTCAGTTAGACCAGCGTTCGTGCTGGACGTGCAGACCGCGTGAGACGATGCTTCATCCAGTCCCAAACATGCTGAATGGGAGACAGATCTGGAGATCTTGCTGGCCAGGGTAGTTGACTTACACCTTCTAGAGCACGTTGGGTGGCACGGGATACATGTGGACGTGCATTGTCCTGTTGGAACAGCAAGTTCCCTTGCCGGTCTAGGAATGGTAGAACGATGGGTTCGATGACGGTTTGGATGTACCGTGCACTATTCAGTGTCCCCTCGACGATCACCAGAGGTGTACGGCCAGTGTAGGAGATCGCTCCCCACACCATGATGCCGGGTGTTGGCCCTGTGTGCCTCGGTCGTATGCAGTCCTGATTGTGGCGCTCACCTGCACGGCGCCAAACACGCATACGACCATCATTGGCACCAAGGCAGAAGCGACTCTCATCGCTGAAGACGACACGTCTCCATTCGTCCCTCCATTCACGCCTGTCGCGACACCACTGGAGGCGGGCTGCACGATGTTGGGGCGTGAGCGGAAGACGGCCTAACGGTGTGCGGGACCGTAGCCCAGCATCATGGAGATGGTTGCGAATGGTCCTCCCCGATACCCCAGGAGCAACAGTGTCCCTAATTTGCTGGGAAGTGGCGGTGCGGTCCCCTACGGCACTGCGTAGGATCCTACGGTCTCGGCGTGCGTCGCTGCGGTCCGGTCCCAGGTCGACGGGCACGTGCACCTTCCGCCGACCACCGGCGACAACATCGATGTACTGTGGAGACCTCACGCCCCACGTGTTGAGCAATTCGGCGGTACGTCCACCCGGCCTCCCGCATGCCCACTATACGCCCTCGCTCAAAGTCCGTCAACTGCACATACTGTTCTCGTCCACGCTGTCACGGCATGCTACCAGTGTCAAAGACTGCGATGGAGCTCCGTATGCCACGGCAAACTGGCTGACACTGACGGCGGCGGTGCCCAAATGCTGCGCAGCTAGCGCCATTCGACGGCCAACACCGCGGTTCCTGGTGTGTCCGCTGTGCCGTGCGTGTGATCATTGCTTGTACAGCCCTCTCGCAGTGTCCGGAGCAAGTATGGTGGGTCTGACACACCAGTGTCAATGTGTTCTTTTTTCCATTTCCAGGAGTGTATATTACCAATCCCCTATAGCTTACTCCTATTTTTCTCAGAATTTTGAACATCTTGCACCATTTTACATTGTCGAAAGCTTTCTCTAGGTCGACAAATCCTAAGAACGTGTCTTGGTTTTTCCTTAGTCTTGTCTCCATCATCAGTCACAACATCACAATTGCTCCTCTGCTGCCTTATCTTTCCTAAAGCCAAACTGATCGTCATCTGACATGTCCTCAATTTTCTTTTCCATTCTTCTGTGTATTATTCTTGTCAGCAACTTGGATGCATGAGCTGTTAAGCTGATTGTGTGATAATACTCGCACTTTGAAATCGTGTGGATGATATTTTTCTGGAAGTCAGACGGTATATTGCCAGTGTCATACATTCTGCACACCAACGTGAATAGTTGTTTGGTTGCCACTTCCTCCAATGGTATTAGAAATTCCAATGGAATGCTATCGATCGCTTCTGCCTTATTTGATCTTCCTCCAGACCTCTCTTAAATTCTGAGTCTAATACTATATCCCCTATCTCTTCTAACTCGGCTCCTGTTTCTTCTTCTACCACATCAGACAAATCTTCCCCCTCATAGAGCCCTTCACTGTACTATTTTCACCTGTCCGCTCTCTTTGCTGCATTTAACAACAGAATTCAGATTGCACTCTTAATGTTTCCACACTTGCTTTTTCCTGCAGCTATTTTGTCGTAGCTTCCCTGTACTTCCTATTTATTTAATTCCTCCGCATCTTGTATTTCTACATTCCTGAGTTTCCCAGAACATTTTTGTACTTCCTTCTTTCATCGATCAATTGAAGTATTTCTTCTGGTACCTGTGGTTTCTTTGCGGTTACCTTTTTTGTACCAATATTTTTCGTTCCCGTTTCTGTTATTGCCCTTTTCAGAGTTGTGCATTCCCCTTCAGCTGTACTGCCTACTGGACTTTTCTTTATTGCTGTATCTACAGCCTTAGAGAACTTCAAGCGTATCTCATCATTCCTTTTTATTTCTGTATCTCACTTCTTTTTGTTTCTTTCTGACTAATCTCTTAAACTTCATCCTACTCTTCATCAGTACTACATTGTAATCTGAGTCGATACCTGCTCCTGGACACACTTTACAATCCAGAATCTGATGATGTAATCTAACTGAAATCTTCCCGTAACATCCGCCCTTTTCCAAGTATACCTTCTCCTCTTGTGGTTCTTGAACAGATATTTGCTATTACCAGCTAAAATTTATCACAGGACACAATTAATCTTTCTGCTCTCTCATTCCTTATCCCAAGCCCGTATTATCCTGTAACCTTTTCTTTTACCCCTTCCTCTACAACTGCATTCCAGTCCCTCATGACTATTAGATTTTCATCTCCTCTTGTGAACAGCATTACCCTTTCAATATCCTCATATACTTTCTTTATCTCTTTAGCTTGCGACTTTGGAATGTATACCTGAACTGTTGTTGTCGGTATTGGTTTGCTGTTGATTCTGATAATAATAATAACCTTATCACTGAACTGTTCACAGTAACACACTCTCTGCCCTACCGTCTTATTCATAATGAATCCTACTCCCGTTATACCATTTTCTGCTGCTGTTGATGTTACTCTATACTCATCTGAACATAAATCTTTGTCTTCTTTCCATTTCACTTCATGGACAATTATTATATCTAGATTGAGCCTTTGCATTTCCCTTTACAGATTTTCTAGCTTCCCTACCACATTCGAGCTTCTGATATTCCATGCGCCGACTCATAGAATGTTATCTTTTTGTTGATTATTCAATCTTTTTCTCATGATCTCTTCTCCTTTGGCAGTCCCCTCGTGGAGATCCAAATGGGGGGACTATTGGAATCTTTTGCCAGTGGAAAGATCATTGTGACACACTTTTTCCATTACATGCTATATGTCCTGCGAATACACATTATGTGTCTTTAATGCAGTGGTTTCTGTTGCCTTCTGCATCCTCATGCTGTTAATCATTGTTGATTCTTCCTCATTTAGGGGCAGTTTCCCACCCCAAGGGCAAGTGAGTGCCTTGAACCTCTGTCTGCTCCTCAGCCTTCTTTGACAAGGCTGTTGGCAGAATGAGGGTGACATCTTATGCCAGAAGTCATCGGCCACCAATGATGTAAGAGCTGTGTGTCCAACAGATATAATTGGAAACCAGTAGTGTCACATTTATTTAATATATAGTTGAAACACGGCACGCAAATGTACTTGTTTCCCATGCAAAAACATACTTAAAGTGGATAGTTTGTTAAAAGACAATTATACAGCCTTCATTTAATTATTAAACATGGTAATTACTGATCATAACTTTATTTTACACTCGTAAATGCTAATTATTATCTAGAACAATTCATTAACCTTATACTGGATTACATCTATTGAGAACTGTTACTTTATTGCTACATTATTTTTGAACTGTCAGTAAATTATGTAATACTATTTTGGTTTGTTGTACTGTCCTCCCCAAGATACAAATGTTTTATTAATTGTTATATAAAGCATTTTGTCATTATTAGGATATATCACGGTAGTTTTGAGCTTCCATCCAAAAAATCTTGCTCAACTTGACAGCACAAGAGAGTGGTGATTGAATGATACTGAAGATGAGTAGAGAGCAGAGCCTGTCCTACCCTGCTTAGATGATAGAATAATTTTGTAGGTAAAACACTCTCTCTCTCTCTCTCTCTCTCTCTCTCTCTCTCTCTCTCTCTCTCTCTCTGTCTGTGTGTGTGTGTGTGTGTGTGTGTGTGTGTGTGTGTGTGTGTGTGTGTGTTGGTTTTCTTGAGAATATTTTGTTTTGTATTTGTTATTTATGTATTGCCGTACATCACAAATTGCTGTAATTATCTCTTGGGTTTCACACGTGAAATAATTTCAGGTTACATTGATCTGAGCAAGCGACGTGTATCTCCAGAAGATGTTGAGAAATGTACTGAACGTTTCTCTAAGGCAAAAGCTGTGAATTCAATTCTTCGGCATGTCGCAGAGCTGTTACAGTACGAAACAGATGAACAACTTGAAGAGCTGTATCAAAAGACTGCATGGCACTTTGAGGATAAACTGAAGAAGAAAGCATCTGCTTATGACTTCTTCAAACAAGCTGTACTGTGAGTAGCTTTTTGCTTAGGTTTTGGTTAATGGAATATTGTATTTTATGTATATCTTACTCATGAATCTAACAACAAAAACAATCAATTTTTGACAAAATAATTTAATTGTGTAGATGAAAAATCTACTCACCCATATGGTGGCAGAACACACACATAAAAGAGAGTTGCATTTAGGCAAGATTTTGTAGCCAGTGGCTCCTCCTTTAGGCAGAAGGGTTGAAGGGGAAGGTAGAGGGGTGAAGGAAAAGGACTGGAGAGGTCTAGGAAAAAGGGGCGGGGGTTAGGGATCCTCTTCAACTCTCCTGCCGAAGGAGGAGTCATTGCATCCGAAAGCTTGCGTTATTGCATTCCTTGTTTATGTGTGTGTTCTGCTGCTGCTTGGTGTGTAGATTTTTTTTTTTTCATCTATACAATTAAATTGCTCATGAATCTACATCTTTCCCATACAAATTAGTGAAATGTGTTCTAGATATAACACAGTGCAATATTGAGAATTAAATGATTGTAGAGATAATGAAGACCATATTACACATGAAAAGCCACTGTTTAAGTGAAGTTTACCTAACAGCTTTTACACCATTGCTTTGTATTGAATTTAAGAGGCTACCGCTCAAGGTATGGAAATGACTTGTTGCTTAATTGTATGATCAATCAGGATGCCCTTTCTGCATGGAGCATCATATAGATCCAATTATACATAGTGTTTCTGTCCCACACAATACACTTCATGAGATTGTTGGGAGGACTGAGTACAGAAGTTTACATTTTCAGTTAATGTGGTACCAATGTACAGTACTAACCACTAGTGTTGTAACATCTTTAATGTTGTTCCGTCAATCCACAGTTGCTATTACAGGGTGTATACGACCCGGGAGATCCAGGAAAAACCCGGGAATTTTTCATTGTTTTAGTTCTCTGTTAAATTTTTGTAATTTTGACTGGTAAGAACCAATACTCTAACAAAGGATATTACTGTATCCCACTACTACAGAATAATTCTTCAACAATAAAACATAAACGAGAGTAAAAAAATGAAAATAACTTAAATTTCAAAGGAAATGTGCCGTATACAACGACCACACAGTGCTCATGCAGGCATCTGATAATAGAAAAATGTGTCAAAGGCTTTAGGAAGACTATGTAATGCTTCATAACAACAAATTGCCTCCTATGAGTGTAAAGTCACAACGTAAGATTTGTTTTAGCAGTTAAAAGTGGGCTCATGCGCATCCGCAGTTGAGTCCCTTTTGAATAGTACTCGTAGATTCTCCCACTTCTGGCTACAGGATTGTGGCTGTTGGCTGTGCAAGCAGTCGCAGCAAGCAGCTAGATGCTTCCGGAAAAAGGGGGTGCCAAATTCATATTCTGGAGGAAAACAAACTTGTTTCACAAAGCGCCTAGCATCCAGCGCACATTGGTCTAGATTGCTCATATGATTTTGAAACGCATCACTGTTGGTTTTTGAACATTTTTGAACACAATTTCAGTTGATTTCAGAATGACTCATAAGTTGATTTTTGAATGCATGCATAGTGTAAATGATGTCTCTGTCAGAAGAATCCTCGTCACATCTAGAAACAAACTTTCCGCTGACAGGACTATACGAGCTGAGCGGAGTTAAGCCGAACGGATGAATGCCAATCGCTGTCTGATTATATGGTTGATTGGGTTTGCCAATGATCAGTGTTGTCATAATTATTAGCGAAATCCATAAATTCAGACTACCAGAATTGGGGCAAAAAAAAGAAAGAAAAGAAAAAACGATTAACAGGTGAGAAAAATTACATATTATCTTCTTGGTGTGTCCAAGAAAAAGAAATGTTGACAGATATTCTATTCTCGAAGTAACGCGGAAAATGTGTTGTACGAACATATAACAATGCCTAACCAGAGAATAATTGCGGGATAACTAAACCTGTGATTCTGGCAGGGTTAGTGAATTTAATCGGCGAACAAATTTTGACAATGGCAGGAGTAGCTACAGAATTGGTGAAGGTAAGATTGTTTGTTAGAACAAGGAAGGAGAAGAAGTGGGGACATCACACAAATTATGGAAGAGTAAGATGATTCCAAATTTATTTAAAAATTTCGTAATAATACTTTTCGATCTCGTGCTTGAGAAACTGGTGCCTATGAATGAAATGTGAAACTGTTTCCTAACAAAGTTTATTTGCTTGTAGTAGGTCTTATAGCAATTTGATGTTTGTACTTCGTGAATTATATTATGTCGTATTATAAAAATGACCATTTGTGCTAAAACAGTCTCGTTTATTTGGTGTGTTTTACAAACTTGCTGCTATATTAGAAAGGCCTATTTCGTTTTATCTAGCTGACAGTGACAAAACAGACGTAATCAGATTGAGAAACTACACCAGTCTTTTATATATTTGTATTAACAGCTTTTTCAGTATTAGATAACGACATTTCGATTTTTCCTGTAGCAAAATGTTTGACGAACTTTGATGAGGTAATAGATTCTTTCACAGAAAAGAAAGCACGCCATGTAAAGCTGTAGCAAGATCAGAGAGAAGGAAAAAAAAAAAAATGATAGGAGCTAAGGATTGAAGAAATGTGCACTTTCTTGCTTGTCTCTTGTCTTTATTGGTTTTATGTATCCTGTATTTAATTTTATGTGACACAAAACAGCAAGTTATTGGCTGATAGACAATAAAGAGTACGAATTTTCTGAAAAGTCCTTGTTCTCCCGATTACAAATAATCC
Organism: Schistocerca gregaria; assembly: GCF_023897955.1. Taxonomy (NCBI): domain Eukaryota; kingdom Metazoa; phylum Arthropoda; class Insecta; order Orthoptera; family Acrididae; genus Schistocerca; species Schistocerca gregaria. The sequence goes on along the minus strand of NC_064925.1, from coordinate 245,863,490 downwards.
CATCCGCTAATAATTGTGAGATTTTTTTTAAAAAGAGGGGCAGCCTGTCAAACCAGCTGACTGGGAGCAGGAGAGGCACCACAGGATATTTCAATTTCCACTGTCTGGAATATAGTTTGTTGGCATCCATTACAAAATATACACATTTCATTTCCACAGAGCGAAATACAGTGACGTGCGATAGAAGAATGATGTATGAAGAGGCGTGGCACTGCACTTTGGCACACTTAAGACTAAATAATAAGTCTTACATTTCTTTGAACGCATATGTTTTATGTTTTAAACTTTTCAGAAAGACGAACATATTAGATTTTCAGTATTGGCCCGGTTAGCAAATATTGTAGATCTGGAGCTGATGCGCAGAGCAGTCTGGGTTATAGTGGGTAGTCTCCATGTGATCCGTGTTTACATTTAGTGGCTTTGCTGTTTCCCCTTTGTTTACTCTCACATCAAATGAAAACAAAACAGAGCTATCAAGTGAATTATAATACATTCACATAATTATGGAAGGCTTAAATACGTTCTTAGTTTCAGATTTTATTTTATTTCCACCTTTCTGACAGTCAAGCATTAATCGCCTTGCAGAACAATGAAGTTAGTTTTGTCTGTTTGCTAAAGAAATTTGACTTTTATTAACCTTTTCCACAGAGGCAGTCAATGTATTTGAAATGAAATGTTTAATTCCACAGTACTGGCGAGTTTCAACTGTTCGCTGCATTTCAGGTGGTTTCATTTTCTAAAGTGCCGAAAGGTTCTACGCCCGTGTATAAAATCATAACCATTCAAAGGATTGAAGTTTTGCAGTTTCGAGGGAAAATATACTGTCACTTAACACGGAAAAAGTGTGTTTTTAACTGGGAAAATCCGGGAAATTTTTTTTCTCTTGTATTAATATTGTATTAATGGTTTTTAGGTTAAGACTGTCTGTCTGAAATGGAATAAAGGCAATATTTGCTTGTCTAGAAACATTCTGCCTCAGTTTATTGTCATCACAGTGGCCTGAAATGCGTATGCATTTTCAACTTGCATATTCTGCTATTGTGCCTGGCAGTTGCAGTTACATACATGTACAATAACAGCAAATGTAAAGTGAAAGTGCTACATACAAATGAAAATTATACATGGCTCTTCTATCTAAAAATCTTAAATATAACGTTAAAAAGGTTTGCACAATCTGTTAAAGCAGCAAGACCATGGATTGTGGTACAAACTCTTATCACAATTACTAAGGATCAAGAAACTGAACCTGAAATCAATTCAACTTCCTCTGAGAGTCCTTGTGACATGTGCAACTACAAATGTTTACATTTGTGAATGTCTTTGGAAGAAGTAGTTAGTTGTTAGGCATTTTGTTCTATATGCTGAATGACAGTCATTACTTCCAAAGTTTTGTGGTTTTTAAGATAATTGTTCAGAATGGTGTGGAGTAAATGTTATGTGTACCACTTCCTTCACATGGAATTTAGATCACTTTGTTGCTTGTAAAGGGTGGTCCTGCCAGCTGTGAAGTGTGATGCATCTAAGAGAGTAAGGATCATGCTTGCACTGTTTTCAGTGAATCTTTGAAGATTTTAAGAGACCTATATTTCTTTATAATCATTCACTGTTTCTACATACATAATGCAACTAGATATGGGCTGAGTGTTTACATTTTTGTTATTGTTTCATTAACTTGTTTCCCAGATTTATGGAAAATTGTCATAATTGAACATGCTATCTCTTTTCAAACTGCAATGAGAATCCTGTCTACAATTATTTAATTATTCTGAATCTGCCTGGCCATGTTACTACATGGTGGAGTGATGTGAACACTCTACACACTCTTACATAATATTCCCCACCTCCACCCCCACCCACATAACATACAGAGTCATAGTTCCACAACAGTTTCGTAATGGCATCGGAGTCAGTTTTTACTAGCACCAGTTGGAAAGTGCAGTCGGTGATAAATATGACACTTTATTTAATAATGAAGAGTAAAACCTTTGTTGAACTGTCATGATATACAACTTGGCTAGAAAGCAAATCCCTGTCAGATATACATGGCAAGAGTGCAGACAGTTATATAAATTTGTACTTTCTTCTTACACTATCTTTTTTCTCTTCTTTCAGCTTACATATTTGATTCGCTTTAGAGATTTTTTCCTCCCAGCTGAAGGATTTCCTGTTATTTGAGGCCTGTAAATAGAAAAAAATAAAGCTAATTAGTTTAGGATGGCAAGGTAAAATTTGTTTCATATGCTTGCATATGGAGTGAATAGCATCATTAATGTAACAATACAAGTTCAGGTTGATATACTGCTTTCCTCTTGGTAGTCATGTAACATAGTTTCAGTGAAAAGATTCAGCGTAATTCTCGTGACAGCATTGCTAGTTTTACGAAGTTGCCTCAAGCCACTTGTTCTCCTCAAGGTCATGCTGCCCCACTGTGTGCTACATGTGCCATATACTGCTTGCACATGAGTAAACTGAGTTCACCTTTAGAAGTTTCTGCGCCTGGCTGCTTGTTTCATGTAAAAGAATACCTTGCCATTGAAGGCAGACAGTAACTTTAACTCTTGAAGATGGTGATAGGATATGCTCTAACACATTAGCAAATAACTAACATACCAGGTGGTGTCTTAGGCAGCACAAATCGTGCAGTAAGACAGAGATTGAAATATATAGAACAAATAATTGAAGATATGTGCTATGAGAGAATGGGATTGTGGAATTTGTATTGCAGGATACAACAATTTAATCAGAAGATTGGTAAGGAGCTATAGGCTTATAATTTTTGTTACCCATTTAAGAAATTCTATTAATATTAGACTGTTGATAAACAGCAAGCATTATTACTGCTTTGCTATGGGGAAACTAAAGGGAAATTGTTATATGAGGACCACCAGCTTCAGTATAATTCCTTGTGTTCGTTTATAACTAGTGTGCCATAGGTTTAGTAGTGTGTTCTTAAAACTAGTCTGAAGCATTGCTTGAAACTAGTGCCAACAATATCAGGAATGCCTCAATAGTTTTGAACCTGATGATATTAAATACAGTATTACTACATGTTGATATGAACATCTCTCTCTTCCCCCCACCCCTCTTTGGGAACATACAAATGTAGGCAAACAATCGATAGCAAAATTTTAATTATTGTGAAATAAAAGTTTTAATAGTCTGCTGGTCATAAGCCCAAGTGCACAAAAATGTCAGCTTATTATGATACTGACCTAATACAAAAACATAGTACATAGCTAATAAGTTAGTCAGTAGTTCTTGGATTCTTATTTTCTGTCAATAGTATTCACATAAATGCTCGTGTAATTCCTTTAGCAGTTATGCACATTCAGACAGTACTTACTTAACATGAGCATCGACTATATAGTCACTTAAGTTTACTGCAAAAGTAAGTCCTCATAAATCCAGTAACCAACTGAGGTCTTCTGTAAGTTCAAGAACACTTGATGTAGCAAATAAATTTGGGCAAGTGCTCAGTTTGAGCGCCACATGATTGTGAGCAGGGAAAAACCTTATTTTTTGTCCCGCACTCCCCATGTTGGTCATAGGCATCGACAACTGTTTCCAATTTAAATAAGCAGCATCATGTATTGTCACAGTGAGTTTTGGGTCCTAGGCGATTTTCGCATGAGCCTAGTTACTGAAACCATCTGATAATAAATACATTTTTATGCAACCAGAGCCACTATTTATTTAAAATATAATATGATTGTTAATTAGGCCCATTAGCAGGAAGCACCTGTTAGAAAGGAGTAAAATTTTCCATTTCATTGCAACAGTGAAATATGAAGATGGCTCTTGATCTTAGAAATTCTGTTAAATTGATATGTAAATATTAAAGGGATAAATGAAACTTAATTTCATTGTAAACAAACAAAATTGTAGGAAGTTTATAGTGAGTACTCTTAAGATCCAAAGTTCTTTTAAACAATTTTTATTTTATCAATGAATCTGATAGTCATAATTTAAAAACAGATTGTGTAGGTAGCATTGTTTGTTGGGAATGTGTGGTTCAGTGGATTAGAGTTACTTTTACAGCATTTCCATTATAAACAAGAATTAATCATGTTACTTTTCGTGTTTACATCAGGGATCCATCAATACTGTTAGAATGCGGTCTAGATGAAAAAACGAAGGAAGTACTTCTAAACAACATCAAGAGGAAATTAACATCACAGGCAGTGAAGATTAGAGCTGATATTGAGGTTGCCTGTTACGGCTATGAAGGGATAGATGCAGTAAAAGCAGCACTCCGAGCTGGATTGGCTTGTTCGACAGAAGAACTGCCAATAAAAATCAATCTTATTGCACCTCCGCTTTACGGTCAGACAATTTCTAATGACTTCTTGTTACAATAGTGATAAATGGCAGTAATAAGTGTCTTTTCAAACTTCTTTAGATCTGTCAGTTATATTGCATATTTCTATTTTATCTACAGTTATGACAACATCAACACCTGAAAAGCAGGATGGTTTAAAAGCATTAAATAATGCAATCAACAAAATTGAAGATACTATAACAAATATGGGAGGAGTATTTGCAATTCAGATGGCTGTAAGTATTGTGACATGTAAAACAGTATGCATTTACAAAAGTTCTTATTTTTAATTCTTGAAGTCAGTCCCATGTTTACTGAAAAAGCTGATTCAGATATATTTTTGACAGCCTAAAGTAGTTACTGCAACAGATGAAGCAGAATTGGCAAGACAGATGGAGCGTGCTGAAGCAGAAAATGCAGAAGTGGCAGGAGATGATGATGACGAAGAGGAAGAGGGTCAAGTGTTCAGTGGTGAGGATGAAGAAGGTGGTGGTGATCAAGAAGGATCAGTTGAAGAAAATGGGAAGGCTGAAGAAGAATAACACACTGAAGCAACAAAAAGAAACATTTCTGCTCAATCTGAAGAGTAATTATTTAAGTGAAGGGAGTTTTCTCCCTCCACGTTTGAGGAAAAATCTTCGCTGAAGTATTTAAGTCATGTTGTGATGTCTTTTGTAATTTAAATTTGAATAAAAATAGAATTATGGATATTTCTCTTATTATTGCATGGTGGTTGCACAAAAAGTAATGCTTCACTTTTTTTCCCTTTTTCTCAGGCTACAACAATGTTGCGAATGTGGAATGTTAGGTCTGAATTCTATGAAGTTCTTGAGTGCATGTGCAAGATTTGTTTCTTCCAAGGGACAGGGTAGCTGCTGCAATGTTTCAAAATGTTATCTGTAAGTGATTTATGTTATAAGCAGTGCATCATCATTCACTTTCTCACAGAGGGGAAAGAAACTATAGGGAATATTCACAAATGTTTATGTGTAGTCTATGGAGCATGGGAGGACAGTTGGTTGCTGAATACAGAGGGTGAGGCCATCGGAAGGCACTTTGATGGAGCTTGCAGTGAGCAGGGAAACCATCCACAGCTGTCAACTTGACGTCTTGTAGTATGCTGATGTTCTCATTCGTGACGATCAATGCATTATGACTCTGCAGTTGGCACTGCTGCTGTCAATCAGCAAATGAAGTGTGGATGCAATTAGCCTTACTCTTGGATATTCAATAGTGTATGCAAGATGGATTCCATGCTATGTTATGGTGGGACATAAATCTCACAGAAAAAATAAAACAATTTTTTCTGAGTTGTAACATTTTGAAACTGAGGGGAGACCATTGCAGCCTGGATTGTGACATGATGATGAAATGTGGTGTTCAGCATTTTGATTTAGAAACAATAAGATAACCAAAGTAATGAAGTCATCTTCACTCTCCACAGAAGAAAAATTCAATGTAACTGCTTCTGCCAGTAAGATCGTGACAACTGTGATTCTAAGTGTGATGCCAAGAGACAGTACGGTTAATTTGAAAGGCTTATGTGGTCACATCAACCACACTTACAAAAGATTTTCAGCAACTTTAGCACTATAACAACCCACAGGATGTCTCTGTTCAACATGATAATACTCAGCCTCAGACAATTTTGAGGAATTATTAACACATCATGAAACAGGGTTGGGCAGTTTTACCCTTTCTCCCTACAGCTCTGACCCAACTCCCTTGGACTTCCAAGTGTTTCGGGCACTGAAGGGTAGCATTTGTGGAAGATATTTTGAGGAGATGAGGTGGTGATTCGCACAGTGCAGAAATGGCTTAGTGACCAGAAGAGGAACTGGTACTGATACGGCACACACATTTGTGTATCAATGAAGGCATGCCACAGAACTGGAATGAGCTTATGGAGAGAAATAGGGTGTGTAGGTAAAACTTTCTTCTTTCATGCATATAATAAACAACTGCTGAAGAAGGGAAAAAAAGAGCAGTACTTTCCATGTCACTTTGTATTGTGATCCATGTCACTTTGTATTGTGAATTATAAATATTTGAAGACACATTTGACATTTTTAGCAAAGAAAGGAAAACAAATGAAGGATGACAGTTTCGTTGAGTAAACAAAGATGTCAGTCAATTACAAACCTGAAATGTCAGCTACATAAATGCAGGTGCAAGTATTAGTACATGAAAGACATTTAATGAAATTATGAATGAAGTTATTTGTGAATAGCCCCTCTCTCTCTGTGTGTGTGTGTGTGTGTGTGTGTGTGTGACCAGTCATACTACAATACAAGGTATCACTAGCTGGTGAAAAGTAATGTACACAATGCTGAATTATGTTAACTATGATGAACTTATATAATAATAATAATAATAATTTCCGTGGAGGCCCGGGAAAAGAATGGGCTCCCCCGTATGTTCTGCCAGTCGTAAAAGGCGACGAAAAGAACAAACCACTAATAGGGCTAACCCCCCTTTTAGTGTGATTAGTTGGTTCAGGACAGAACTAAAGAAGCCTCGGACAAGTGCCGTCATGGTTGGGGACAACGCTTGTACCCTATGCCTGCCCACAATGGTAACAACACTGCTAGCCAACTGGAAAATGATTTAAATCCAAACAGAGGTGTTTTGCAGGATATGCTTCCTGCAACCACCCTAGAAGGAAAACAAAGACAGAGGATGAGATGGTCAGAAGAAGTTAATCGACACCTCATCTTCTGTTATTACCAAGCAACAAACCTAGGAACCAACACAACTGGATACAGATCACAAGTATACACAACATTTATTACCAGATACCCAGAATTAAAATTTTTAACAGAACGACTAGCTGATCAGATCCATGTAATAATCAAAAATAACGGGATACCCCAGTCAGAATTAGAAAACAACAAGTACAACAAATAATGTGCAATCAAAAGAAGAAGAAAATACAGTAATGGACTCAAAAATCACAGAGCAAATAAAAAAAACAACAACACGCATCAATTAAACAATCAGAGGAAAACGAAATCTTAAGACAGCCACCAGAACAAGTACAAATAGAACACGAAGTGACACACGTTAGATATAGAAGAAAAATTTCAGCTGACATATATAGAATACAAAGACACAAATACAGACATTAGACCATTCTTGCATAGACCGTCAAATAACCCACAAGTCGAAACAACAATAAAAACTATCAACACAATCATACACAACAAAATAAATGAAAACACAACTATGGAAGAGTTACAACTACTGGTTTATATAGGAGCACTCACTACACTAAATGTACACACTAGGCAGAGATCAGAACCAACCATCACATGGAAGAAACCCACAAAACCAGCATGGCAACACAGGCTACATATCAGAATAGAAAAACTGAGGAAAGACATTGGACAGCTAACACAATTTATAAGAAATGAAATATCAGACAAAAAACAAAAAAGGTTAGGTAAAATCTCACAACAATAAGCGATAGAGCGGTTAGATGAAAAGAAGCAGAAATTACTAGCATTGGCCAAACGTCTTAGAAGATACAAAAAAAGTGAAAATAGAAGGAAACAAAACCAAACATTCAACACAAACCAAAAGAAATTTTACCAGACAATAGATAACACACACATTAATATAGACAATTCACCAAACATAACAGACATGGAACACTTCTGCAGCAACATATGGTCAAACCCGGTACAACAACACAGGTATGCACAGTGGATACAAGCAGAAACACACATACAAGATGATACAACAAATGCCTGAAGTGATAATTTTGCAACATGAAGTCACCCAAACAATTAATTCTACTCACAATTGGAAAGCCCCTGGAAAAGACGATATAGCAAATTTTTGGCTAAAGTAGTTCACCTCAACATATTCACATCTAACTAAATTATTTAACAGTTACATTGCAGGCCCATACACATTCCCTGATACACTTACATGCATACCAACAATATATATTAACTTCAGTCATTACACAGAAATTAATGACACAACACAGAACAAAATTATAAATGAAGAACAAAAAGGCTGTTGCAAAGGAGCACGAGGATGTGAAGAGCAACTGATGCAGAGGTGACATATCAAGCTTAAAGCCAAACAAAGGTCGCTACACTACGCATACATTGATTACCAAAAAGCTTTTGATAGTGTACCCCACTCATGGTTACTACAAATATTGGAAATATAGAAAGTAGATTCTAAATTGATACAGTTCCTAAACATAGTAATCAAAAATTGGAAAACCACACTTAATATCCAAACAAATTCAAGTAATATCACATCACAGCCAATACAGATTAAGTGTGGAATATACCAAGGAGACTCATTAAGTCCTTTCTGGTTCTGCCTTGGTCTGAATCCACTATCCAACATGCTAAATAATACAAATTATGGGTACAACATTACTGGAACATACCCACAAAAAATCACACATTTGCTGTACATGGTTGATCTAAAACTACTGGCAGCAACAACTCAACCAATTACTAAAGATAACAGAACTGACAGCAAGAAACAAGACAAAAGCTATAAATACTTATGCTATACCAATATTGACATACTCATTTGGAGTAGTGAACTGGAGTAACACAGACCTAGAAGCACTCAATACACTTACACGATGACAATTCCACAAATATAGAATATATCACATACATTAAGCAGAAAGGAAGGAGGAAGGGGATTTATCGACATAAAAAACCTACATTATGGACAGGTAGACAATTAAAGAAAATTCTTTCTAGAATGAGCAGAAACTAGCAAAATACACAAAGCAATCACTCAAAAAAATACATTGGCTACACCACTGCAATTTCATAACCACTTCTAGAACCTTTTAGATCACATAACATCAACAAAAACGAAGAAAGTAAATTGGAAAAAGAAAACACTACATGGCAAGCACCCGTATCGTCTAACACAGCCACACATCGATCAAGATGCATCCAACACATGGCTAATAAAAGGCAATATATACAGTGAGACGGGAGGATTCATAATTGCAATACAGGATCAAACAATACACACCAGATATTACAGCAAGCATATTATTAAAGATCCCAATACCACAACAGATAAATGCAGACTTTGCAAACAACAAATAGAAACAGTAGATCACATCACAAGCGGATGTACAATACTAGCAAATACAGAATACCCCAGAAGACATGACAATGTAGCAAAAATAATACATCAACAGCTTGCTTTACAACATAAACTTATAAAACAACACGTTCCCACATACAAGTTGTTGTTGTTGTGGTCTTCAGTCCTGAGACTGGTTTGATGCAGCTCTCCATGCTACTCTATCCTGTGCAAGCTTCTTCATCTCCCAGTACCTACTGCAACCTACATCCTTCTGAATCTGCTTAGAGTACTCATCTCTCGGTCTCCCTCTACGATTTTTACCCTCCACACTGCCCTCCAATGCTAAATTTGTGATCCCTTGATGCCTCAAAACATGTCCTACCAACCGATCCCTTCTTCTAGTCAAGTTGTGCCACAAACTTCTCTTCTCCCCAATCCTATTCAATACCTCCTCATTAGTTACGTGATCTATCCACCTTATCTTCAGTATTCTTCTGTAGCACCACATTTCGAAAGCTTCTATTCTCTTCTTGTCCAAACTAGTTATCGTCCATGTTTCACTTCCATACATGGCTACACTCCAAACAAATATTTTCAGAAATGACTTCCTGACACTTAAATCTGTATTCGATGTTAACAAATTTCTCTTCTTCAGAAACGCTTTCCTTGCCATTGCCAGTCTACATTTTATATCCTCTCTACTTCGACCATCATCAGTTATTTTACTTCCTAAATAGCAAAACTCCTTTACTACTTTAAGTGTCTCATTTCCTAATCTAATTCCCTCAGCATCACCCGATTTAATTAGACTACATTCCATTATCCTCGTTTTGCTTTTGTTGATGTTCATCTTATATCCTCCTTTCAAGACACTGTCCATTCCGTTCAACTGCTCTTCCAAGTCCTTTGCCGTCTCTGACAGAATTACAATGTCATCGGCGAACCTCAAAGTTTTTACTTCGTCTCCATGAATTTTAATACCTACTCCAAATTTTTCTTTTGTTTCCTTTACTGCTTGCTCAATATACAGATTGAATAACATCGGGGAGAGGCTACAACCCTGTCTCACTCCTTTCCCAACCATTGCTTCCCTTTCATGCCCCTCGACTCTTATGACTGCCATCTGGTTTCTGTACAAATTGAAAATAGCCTTTCGCTCCCTGTATTTTACACCTGCCACCTTTAGAATTTGAAAAAGAGTATTCCAGTCAACATTGTCAAAAGCTTTCTCTAAGTCTACAAATGCTAGAAACGTAGGTTTGCCTTTTCTTAATCTTTCTTCTAAGATAAGTCGTAAGGTCAGTATTGCCTCACGTGTTCCAACATTTCGACGGAATCCAAACTGATCCTCCCCGAGGTCCGCATCTACCAGTTTTTCCATTCGTCTGTAAAGAATTCGCGTTAGTATTTTGCAGCTGTGACTTACTAAACTGATAGTTCGGTAATTTTCACATCTGTCAGCACCTGCTTTCTTTGGGATTGGAATTATTATATTCTTCTTGAAGTCTGAGGGTATTTCGCCTGTCTCATACATCTTGCTCACCAGCTGGTAGAGTTTTGTCATGACTGGCTCTCCCAAAGCCGTCAGTAGTTCTAATGGAATGTTGTCTACTCCGGGGGCCTTGTTTCGACTCAGGTCTTTCAGTGCTCTGTCAAACTCTTCACGCAGTATCGTATCTCCCATTTCGTCTTCATCTACATCCTCTTCCATTTCCATAATATTGTCTTCAAGTACATCACCCTTGTATAAACCTTCTATATACTCCTTCCACCTTTCTGCCTTCCCTTCTTTGCTTAGAACTGGGTTGCCATCTGAGCTCTTGATATTCATACACATGGTTCTCTTCTCTCCAAAGGTCTCTTTAATTTTCCTGTAGGCAGTATCTATCTTACCCCTAGTGAGATAAGCTTCTACATCCTTACATTTGTCCTCTAGCCATCCCTGTTTAGCCATTTTGCACTTCCTGTCGATCTCATTTTTGAGACGTTTGTATTCCTTTTTGCCTGCTTCATTTACTGCATTTTTATATTTTCTCCTTTCATCAATTAAATTCAATATTTCTTCTGTTACCCAAGGATTTCTAGCAGCCCTCGTCTTTTTACCTACTTTATCCTCTGCTGCCTTCACTACTTCATCCCTCAGAGCTACCCATTCTTCTTCTACTGTATTTCTTACCCCTATTCCTGTCAATTGTTCCCTAATGCTCTCCCTGAAACTCTGTACAACCTCTGGTTCTTTCAGTTTATCCAGGTCCCATCTCCTTAATTTCCCACATTTTTGCAGTTTCTTCAGTTTTAATCTACAGGTCATAACCAATAGATTGTGGTCAGAGTCCACATCTGCCCCTGGAAATGTCTTACAACTTAAAACCTGGTTCCTAAATCTCTGTCTTACCATTATATAATCTATCTGATACCTTTTAGTATCTCCAGGGTTCTTCCACGTATACAACCTTCTTTCATGATTCTTAAACCAAGTGTTACCTATGACTAAGTTGTGCTCTGTACAAAATTCTACTAGGCGGCTTCCTCTTTCATTTCTTAGCCCCAATCCATATTCACCTACTATGTTTCCTTCTCTCCCTTTTCCTACACTCGAATTCCAGTCACCCATTACTATTAAATTTTCGTCTCCCTTCACTATCTGAATAATTTCTTTTACTTCATCGTACATTTCTTCAATTTCTTCGTCATCTGCAGAGCTAGTTGGCATATAAACTTGTACTATTGTAGTAGGTGTGGGCTTCGTATCTATCTTGGCCACAATAATGCGTTCATTATGCTGTTTGTAGTAGCTTACCCGCATTCCTATTTTCCTATTCATTATTAAACCTACTCCTGCATTACCCCTATTTGATTTTGTGTTTATAACCCTGTAATCACCTGACCAGAAGTCTTGTTCCTCCTGCCACCGAACTTCACTAATTCCCACTATATCTAACTTTAACCTAACCATTTCCATTTTTAAATTTTCTAACCTACCTGCCCGATTAAGGGATCTGACATTCCACGCTCCGATCCGTAGAACGCCAGTTTTCTTTCTCCTGATAACGACATCCTCCTGAGTAGTCCCCGCCCGGAGATCCGAATGGGGACTATTTTACCTCCGGAATATTTTACCCAAGAGGATGCCATCATCATTTAATCATACAGTAAAGCTGCATGTCCTCGGGAAAAATTGCGGCTGTAGTTTCCCCTTGCTTTCAGCCATTCGCAGTACCAGCACAGCAACGCCATTTTGGTTAATGTTGCAAGGCCAGATCAGTCAATCATCCAGACTGTTGCCCCCGCAACTACTGAAAAGGCTGCTGCCCCTCTTCAGGAACCACACGTTTGTCTGGCCTCTCAACAAATACCCCTCCGTTGTGGTTGCACCTACGGTACGGCCATCTGTATCGCTGAGGCACGCAAGCCTCCCCACCAACGGCAAGGTCCATGGTTCATGGGGGGGGGGGGGGGCACATACAAGTATGCACCACAAAATGTACTGGAGAATGATGAATACAAATTATACTGGAACAGAACCATTATAACAGATAAAACACCACATAACAATCCTGACATCATACTCACCAATAAAAAGAAGAAATTAACACAACTAATCGAAATATCCATACCCAATACAACAAATATACAGAAGAAAACAGGAGAAAAAATTAAAAAATACATCCAACTGGCTGAGGAAGTCAAGGACATGTGGCATCAGGATAAAGTTGACATTATACCAATTATACTATCAGCTACAGGAGTCATACCACACAATATCCACCAGTACATCAATGCAATACAGCTACATCCAAACTTATATATACAACTACAGAAATCTGTAATTATTGATACATGTTCAATTACCCAAAAGTTCCTAAATGCGATGTAACATATACCGTACAGTTAAAAGGAAGTCACGCTTGATCGAGGTCTGTGTCACTTTCCATTCTTGACCAGACATAACGTCTGAGAAAAGAAAGAATAATAATAATAATGTGCTTTCAGTTGCACAGTCATAACAGAAGACTAGTTGGTGTCACATTATAAGTTCGGTGGTTAGGTTACTCTTTGTATTTGAAGGAACAGATCCTATTCTGGTGCTGGTGATTTAGGTTTCCCATAATTTTTCCCAAGTAATACAATTTCTTCAGTTAGCTCGCATTGAATTATTTTACTATCATTGTCTTTCTGATTTATTGTCTTCTGGTCGAATGATAAATCTCAATGGTAATACATCAACAATAGAGATAGATATGTTAGGAAAGAAAGCAATATTACAACCTAATGACTCAACTGACTCATCTCTGTATCACAGTAAAGGTGGGTTTACACCTGTGTTACTTTCCATGAACACTAGGCACATGCAGCCGTTGCACAAAGACGCAAAGAGTAGCATATGCTGGTGCAAAGTCGTGTGTGCCTCTGAATTGTGTACAGGGGGGGAGCACGAATCTTCCCACACCAGATGGGAAAACCTGCTCTTCTACTTGTGTGTGGAGCAAGGACAGCTGCACGGCAACTTGCTGCAACATGCACAGATGTAACACCTTCAGCATTGTTATCCACCCAGCAGTTGGGGAGCACACTACTATGGTTCGTGTTGGAAAGGTGTGACGAAAAGAAAGCAACTGCTAACTTTGAACCTCTTACCACATGTACGCCTTTGGTAACTTGCCAAAGGAACAGCTACTTTCAGAGCTCTTTTAAATATGTACAATGAATAATCTTAAAATTTGATGAAATGTCAGTCTTGCTTCATCAATACTTGCAGTCTTATCACACAAATACTTTTGTTGTAGGTACCAACTATTTCATATTCTATTTAGAATTTGTGCCGGGTCTGCATCTCCATTTTCTTATCATTCATTATGATGCTCTGCTCTGCTGATATTTACCAAGTGCACATCCCATTTTCTGTGAAATGTTTCATTCTCTCGTAGATTTTACCCTCTCCATCAGCCTCCTTCAAGTTCGAAGGGCAGATGAACATACAATTCAGTCATGACAATAAAAACAAAGTGTTATCTACCTATGCCATCGATTAAATTGTTTACTTAGTTGTCCTGAAAAATTAATATCATCATTTAACTGTGCCAGAGGGATCATATTTTACCCATCTGAACTCGTGTATTTGACTTGCTGCATTTTCTTGAATATGCTTAGTCAATCTGCTCTCCTATCCTGCACACAAAAAATTGCAGGTAAGCAAGTCACTTACAATTAGTTTAAGGGATGCAAAACTAGTTAGTCCTTTTCTTGACGTTTTGTGATAAGTAACTGGTTGTAAGGGCTGTGAATTATACAAAGGAGGAGATGTGCAACTTACATGCAAAAATAAAATGGAAAGAAACTTCCACATGGGAAAAATATATTAAAAACAAAGATTCCAAGACTTACCAAGCGGGAAAGCGCTGGTAGATAGGCGCAATAAATAAAACACACACACAGAATTTCTAGCTTTCGCAACCGACGGTTTCTTCTTCAGGAAAGAGGGAAGGAGAGGGAAAGATGAAAGGATGTGGGTTTTAAGGGAGAGTGTAAGGAGTCATTCCAATCCCGGGAGCGGAAAGACTTACCTTAGGGGGAAAAACGGACAGGTGTACACCTTGGTGTGTGTGCGAGTGTACACCTGTCCGTTTTTCCCCCTAAGGTAAGTCTTTCCGCTCCCGGAATTGGAATGACTCCTTACACTCTCCCTTAAAACCCACATCCTTTCATCTTTCCCTCTCCTTCCCTCTTTCCTGAAGAAGCAACCGTCGGTTGCAAAAGCTAGAAATTCTGTGTGTGTGTTTGTGTGTTTTATTTATTGTGCCTATCTACCGGCGCTTTCCCGCTTGGTAAGTCTTGGAATCTTTGTTTTTAGTATATTACATGCAAAAATATGTATACAGCACTGATATTAAGGGGTATAGCACTGGTAATGAGAAAGGAATTTGTTTGGAAAGATGCTGTTTATTACACAAAGTGGCTGGTGTCATACATTTATTGTATATTGTATTTGGTGATTAATGTGTGACAAATGAGACCAGATATGTGGTCAACCGGAGCAGAAACCAATACCTTAACAACAGCTGACAAGCTCTCATACATTTTGCGTAGGTGGAAAAAAGGTCAAATCTATGCAGTTTCTTGGGTTAAGTACAACATTAGCCAGAACTGTGTATTTACTTCTCATGTTAGTAGTACACTGAGATGACAAAAGTCCTGGGATACCTCACTATTGTGTCTGACTCCTGTTGTGGCATAGTGTAAAAACTTGATGTGATATGGACTCGACAAGATGTTGGAAGTTCCCTGCAGAAATATTGGGCCATGCTGCCTCTTTAGCTGTCCATGTTTGCAGAAATGTTGCCAGTGCAGGATATTGTGCATGGACTGACTTCTCGTTTATGTCACATAAATGTTTGACGCGATACATGTCCAGTGATGTGGGTGACGAAATCATGTTCGAATTGTCCAGAATGTTCTTCAAACCACTCATGAACAATTGTAGCCTGGGGACATGGCGTATTGTTATCCATAAAAATTCCATTAAGTTCATAAATGGCTGCAAATGGTCCCCACGTAGCTGAATGTAACCATTTACAGTCAATGACCAGTTCAGTTGGACCAGAGAACCTAGTCCATTCCATGTAAATACAGCCTACACCATTATGGAACCACCACCAGCTTTCACAGTGCCCTCTTGACAACTTGGGTCAATGGCTTCTACCATTAGCTCTTACCAATTGAAATCGCCACTCATCTGACCAGACCACTGTTTTCCAGTTATCTAGGGCCCAACCAACATGGTTTTGAGCCCAGGAGATGTGCTGCAGGCTATGTCATGCTGTTAGCAAAGGCATTTGTGCCAATCATCTGCTGCTGTAGCCCATTAACGCCAATTTTCACTGTATTGTCATAACGGATATGTTCATCATATGTCCTTATTGTTCTCTGTGGTTGTTTCACACAGTGTTGCTTGTCTGTTAGCACTGACAACTCTATGCAAATGCCAGTGCTCTTGGCCGTTAAATGAAGGTCGTTAAACATTCATTGTCTGTGGTGAAAAGTAATGCCTGAATTTTTGTACTCTCAGCACACTCTTAAAAGACACTGTGGATGATCTAGCAGTATTGAATTCAGTAACGATTTCCGAACTAGAATGTGCCTAGTTCCAGTGGCCATTTTGTCTTAAAGTCTGTTAATTTCCATCCTTGCGGACATCATCACATCGGAACTCTTTTCACGTGAGTCACCTGAGTACAAGTGAGAGCTCTTGTCAATGCACTGCCCTTTTATACCTTGTATATGCGAGATACTACTGCCGTCTGTACATGGGCACATCACTATCTCATGACTTTTGCCATCTCACAGCAAGGTAAGAACATTGAGAGATGATATGACAGAACTGACTGCCTGAAAGCTTTTATCAAAAATTGAAATTTACTTGTACATCACAATTGTCTACTTTTGGTCTTAGAGGCCATTTTCAAGTAATAACAGGTTTCCTGTGCCATATCCCCACACACCCACACGCCCCAATCCTCCTACGATCCTCAAGAACCAGCTACAGTAGGGCTCCTACTTTCTCACAATACCACCTTGGACTGGATCAACTATTATCATGCCCTGAAATGGGGTACTTCCTTCCTGAGGTCCTGGAACCCCCACCTAAACTGGTGTTCCATCACCCCCACCCCCACCCCCCAAGGCTCCATAACATTTTAGTCCAACCCTATGCCAGTCCCATCAATGTTTTCCCCTCTTCCTGCTCCACTCCCTATTCCCATTGCCTCCCGCCACTGCTTCTGACAGCCTTGTTGTGGCACCTGCCTTCTAATCTCTAAACGCTCTACCACCAGACAGTGAACACCCCCCCCCCCTCCCATCCCCGCACTTGTATCCTTCTATACCCCTCCCCTGTCAGTGCCCCACTCAAGTTTCCTGCTTTTGTTCAATGCAACAGTTGAAGTCCGGCCAGAGCAGCTGTGGATAGCGGATGTGTGTGTGGGGGAGGGGTGTCCTTTTATTTCCAGAAGGCTTTGGCTGAAAGCTCAATGTGTAACAGTGTTTTCATTCTGCTGGCCTGCATCTCAATATGTCATCTTTCATTATGGTGAGTAACACTCTATCCTTTTTATAATTGTTAATACTTTCTAAAGGAATATACAGGTGAGGTCATCAAAAAATTAAGAAAGCCACAAACATGAAATTTTATTTTTTTCAATCTTTTATTGTCTTAACTGCCAGTCAATGACAATGCTTGTGTGGTTGCCCATTTAGACATGGCTATAAATACATTTACCGAAGGCACTTGACATTATGACCCATGTATTGTGGTGGGTTGCTTAATTATTTCAATAGACTCCCATTATTTCTTTTAAAGATAGTGTTTAAAAATGGCCTCTGAAGCTGCCAGCATGTGACGTGCTAGTTAAATTTAATTTTTGTCAAACGACTGCAGTTCCAACACAACCCCAGTTTAATCTTTACGTCTTAGCAGATCGGTGGAATTAAAATTTTTCTATGAAGACGCAGGACAGCCCATTCACATGGCTAAAAGCCTTTTACTGAAGCTTTTAGTCTTTCCCAACTAATGAGAAGTGCGAATGAAATGTTGAGACTCTTTTTAAGGGCACACCACCTGACAGAGAAACTAACCCAAAATAATTTATGAATAACAGTAAAAGCGATTGTAGTAAATTAAATTTAATTGTAACAACTGTAATGATTGACTGGTGTGGGGGAGGGGGGGGGGGGGGGAGGAGCAGGAGGATCACGAGCTAGAAATTTCAGATTAGATGATCCATAAATGATAACATGAAAAACCAAGGAGGCTAATCAGACGTGTGCAAAAGGCAAAATACACCTCTGTCCAATGGTGCATGAGGTTACAGAATGTTGCTGGGAGCTCATTACTTGTTTTCGAATGGCAGGCACACATGTGATGGCATTATGATGGCTTGGAGCACTATCCGACTTCTGTATTTACTCGAACCTAAGCCGCACCTGAAAAATGAGACTAGAAATCAAGGGGAAAAAAAATTTTCCCGAATCTAAGCTGCACATGAAATTTGAGACTCGAAATTCAAGAGGAAAGAAAAGTTTTAGACAGCACCTCCAAATCGAAACAAAGTTGGTCCATTGTAACATGAGACACAATTTAGGCCGAATGGATGAAGAGCCAGCTACAGTAGTTTGGATCCAATCGTAAGCTTAGCAGTTAAGCTTTACCAGGTAGCATTTGCTGTGTGTCAGACGTTCCATCCGTATTTTTGTGGGTACCCTTCCTTTTTCACGTGCTTCATCTGGTTCGTATCGATTCCTTATTTTGCTTTGATCTGGTAAGTGCCGTTCTCTCTGTTATTGGTGTTATATCACTCTATGCTGAAAATGCAATATTGCACTGTGTCATGCATTGTTTGTCGCATTCTGATAATGAGTGTTTACGACTTGTCGCTGCTCACGTCATGGCTTGCTTTTGTGCGCGCTACCGTCACTTACAATAAAAAAAAAAGAGACTGCTATTTGTGGTTACTTACTCTGCTGCTTTCTTTGATAATGATCAACAAGAACCAAATAACAGACTGCGTATGATATTCTGCACAGAAATTAGTCATCTTAGATTTAAAAATCTAGTCTGTTGCCGTGCTTCATTTATGACTGTATCACTATTCAGCATAAGAATAATATGAATATAAACATGACATTATATGTATGTTCTTCCGTGTTTGCTGTTGTCTCACTCTAGTTTTATAGTTTATTATGCAGACAGGATTTAAATGAGATGACAGCAAACACGAAAGAATACATGGCATAATGTTTCCATTCGTCTTCTACTTTTTTTAAATTTATTTGCTGACGCAGAGGTTTTAGTTCCAATATTTATCTCTGTTCCTGCAAAGCATGCCTGTGTAGCACTACATATATTCGACAGTAGAAGTTAGTTGCGGTGGCAGCTACCAACATTGTTTAGAACTTCCCCTTACTTTGCACTTGATTCTAAGCCACAGGCGGTTTTTTGGATTACAAAAACCAGAAAAAAATGTGCGGCTTAGATTTGAGTAAGTACAGTATCCTCTTTGTGATGGTCAGATGTGTTCGACTAGAATCTAAACAATGAGTATGACTGCCCTCAAGTTCCCATGCAGTCCAACATTGGCCCACTGTTGCATCAAGGACGAGGTTCAGGGCATTTTAGCAGATAAAATTCAACCTGCCATTCCTAATGGGCCAAAATCATTCAATGTGAAAGTAATTCTGAGAGTACTTCAAGGGCATGTTATAGGTTGGTAACAGTTTGCAATGTACATAAATGATCTAGCGGATAATGCTGAAAGCTCTCCGTAAGGTTGTTCAGAGGTGATGCTGCGTTATGCAGGTTGTCTCTCCTAAGAGTTATCAAGTGCATTTTCTCTAATATCTCACAGCATATTTGCAACACAACCGGAATCAGCCCAACCAAATAGTGTTCACCATGTCTTTCATGTGACGCTCAGTGTCGATGGAAAGCATCGGTTTGTTTCCCTGTTACAAAGAAAAATACCTTCTGCAAAGGGAACCAAATTTATGCTTCCCCATCAACACTGGGCATAACATGAAAGATGTGATGAGTGTTTGGGCTGACTGCAGCTACATATTGCAAAAACACAATTGCAAAGATCAGCCAAAACATCAGATCAGCCAAAACATCAGAGAAAATTCGGATGATGAATCTTAGGAGGGACACCTGGTATAATACACTATGTGATCAAAAGTATCCGGACACCCCCAAAAACATACATTTTTCATATTAGCTGCATTGTGCTGCCACCTACTGCTGGGTACTCCATATCAGCGATCTCAGTAGTCATTAGACATTGTGAGAGAGTAGAATGGGGTGCTCCGTGGAACTCGCGGACTCCGAACGTGGTCAGGTGATTGGGTGTCACTTGTGTCATACGTCTATACGCAAAATTTCCACACCCATAAACATCCCTAAATCCACTGTTTCCAACATGCTAGTGAAGTGGAAATGTGAATGGACACATAGAGCACAGGCTGACCTCGTCTGTTGACTGACAAGAGACCCCTGACAGTTGAAGAGGGCTCATAATGTGTAATAGGCAGACATCTATCCAGATCATCCCACAGGAATTCCAAACTGCCTCAAGATCCACTGGAAGTACAATGGCAGTTAGGCGGGAAGTGGGAAAACTTGGATTTCATGGTCACATGGCTGTTCATAAGGCACACATCACGCTGGTAAATACCAAACGATGACTGGACAGTGGGAAAAACATTGTGTGGAGTGATGAATCACAGTCCACAATGTGACGATCTGATGGCAGGGTGTGGGTATGGCAAATGCCTGGTGAACGCCATCTGCCAGCGTGTGTAGTACCAACAGCAAAATTCGGAGATGGTGGTGTTACAGTGTGGTCGTGTTTTTCAAGGAGGGGGCTTCCCCTTGTTGTTTTGCACAGCAGTATCACAGCACAGGCCTACATTGATGTTTTAAGCACCTTCTTGCTTCCCACTGTCGAAGAGCAATTCGGGGATGGCAATTGCATCTTTCAACACGATCGAGCATCTGTTCATAATGCACACTTGTGGCAGAGTGGTTACACGACAATAACATCCCTGTAATGGACTGACGTGCATAGAGTCCTGACCTGAATCCTATAGAACACCTTTGGGATGTTTTGGAACGCTGGCTTCATGCCAAACCTGACCAACCAACATTGATACCTCTCCTCAGAGCACCACTCTGTGAAGAATGGGCTGCCATTCCCCAAGAAACCTTCCAGCACATGATTGAACGTATGCCTGCAAGAGGGGAAGCTGTCATTAAGGTTCAGGGTGGGCCAACACTATATTGAATTTCAGCATTACCAATGGTGGGCACCACAAACTTCTAAGTCATTTTCAGCTAGGTGTCTGGATACCTTTTATCACATAGTGTATGTCGAGTGCCTGAAAACTAAAAGAAAAAGCTGAAGACCAGCAGGGGACTGACACTAAGTTCAAGGTCTAGCTCTGACACTCAGCATATATAAATGTAATTTTTTACATATAAATAAGAAAAAAGACCCATTACTATCTGATTATACCACTGGGAACAATAAGAACCATAAAAATATATGAATAACTGTAAGAATATATAAAATAGAAAGAAACTTCCACATGGGAAAAATATATTAAAAACAAAGATTCCAAGACTTACCAAGTGGGAAAGCGCCGACTGTGTTTGTGTGTTATTTTATTCTGTCTGTCTACCGGCGCTTCGCTTGTACGACAGATTTTTTCAATAACAGCTGCCACTTGGGGATTCAATTAGTAAACACAAAAGTGTCACTGTAAATCAGACGTGCCCTCCTCCACATTGTAACGTGGGTTGTGAAGTACAGTTATAGATTTGCTCTGCATTTCTTACTAGTTCAACTTACTATGGATCCTGTGTACTTAAGCAATAATGCAGTATAAATCAATAATGCAGTATAGGTCATTTTCATAGGCAAACTGTGATTTCCTGCGGACCCACCAGTAAATAAAAGCCAGCTGTTTCCCTTTCCAACAAATGAATTTGTGTGATTATTTCTCTCAACATTTGTATGATATCAGTGAGTCAAGTTGTTCCTCATTCTGTAATTAATGGACATGACATTTTACATCCCATAAGGTACATTACTTTATTCGTAGAGCCAGTTTAAAGTCATTGCACTAGGCTGACAAATTTTGTCAGGGTACTGCTACAATTTTCATCAGTTTTGAATTGTAATTTGATTTGTATTATCAGTGAAATAGTTTACACTTTGGAGATACATTGGGTCCTTTTATTTCTAGGGTATATATGGCCCTCTCATAAGTTCGGTGGGTCGAGGGTATATCAGATAAATCTGGCTGGTATTCTTGCAATCGTGCTAATGCCATTTGGCATTTTCAAACCTTCGTTTCCTGATGGATCTCAGGAGAAATGTGCACAGTAACTTAATTCTTCATCTAGATAAAGCCTTTCTCAAAGCTAGTTACATGACAAGTACGTAGATGTTTGCACTATGTTCCAAATTCCTCACTGATAACTTCAGCATACTGATCAATATTTACCAATAACCCAATTCAGATAATTTGAAGTAACGCTTCAACCTAGATAAGGAGCACCCTGTCAGATTAAAACTGTGTGTGCTGGACTGAGACTTGAACTATGTAGGAGAGCTTCTGTGAAATTTGGAAGGTAGGAGATGTACTAGCAGAATTGAAGCTGTGGGGACAGGTCGTGAGACATGCTTGGGTAGCTCAGTCGGTAGAGCACTTGCCCGTGATAGGCAAAGGTCCAGAGTTCGAGTCACAGTCCAGCACACAGTTTTAATCTGCCAGGAACTTTTGTATCAGCGCACACTCTGCTGCAGAGTTAAGAACTGGGACTGCGCACATTACTAAAACGCTATTTGTTGTGGCATATTAGTGTTTGACCGTTTTCCAACTTTGAACTCTGCTCTTATGTTGATGACACGTGTAATCACAATCAGTCGAGTGAATGACTGTAGGTAAGCAGTTTACAACAGACAGGTTTTGTATTCTGCCAGAAAATGTGTACAAAGTTTGGCAAAAAAGGAATGTGACTGACTGATGCTGTAAGTTCGTGCAATAAACAAATATTTTCAATAGTTGTTACTTTTGATTTTCTGTCACTTAGTACTGAGTTGTGTTAACTACTGTTGTTTAGTTTTGGATTATTTGCCACAGTTACGCTCAAGTTCATTGCATGAAAGAAAATGAGATCAGAAAACATGCAAGGTATCAGGAAGGAGTCAAAAGCAGCAGTGCAACACCTATAGCCATATTTTGACACAGTTTTTACACAGTTTTTAATACTAACAAACTTTTTATACTTTTCTTTTTGTGCCAACATCTGCAACCCTCTTGCCTGGAATATTTCACAAGTTGACTGCCACAAGGCTTCTGGAGGACACAGCACAGCCTTACTGCTATGGCAACCAATCGTCTTATGGCAGTCAGTGTGTTAAAGAATCACACAAAGACTGACTTTGATCACTAGGTGTCAATATCAACATGAATTAATAGGGTTTTTGGCATATGATCGGAATGTGTGTTGGTTACGTTGATTTCTGTATCTGAGATTTATAAGCACTCATGTCTGAGATGAGATTGCTAAAGATGTGTTAAACTTATATATAATATGTGTGTGCGTGGGAGGGGGCGGGGGGGGGGGGGGGGGGGGGGCAGCCACATGCAAACTCTTCGGTCACTTTGAGATCAATGTGTTACGGGTAACGTTCAGATGCCAACTGTCACAGGAAAGTTGTTGGGACATCAGTATTATGACCCAGGTGAAATATGAAAGATTATTGTAATTTATGAACTGAACTAACTTCCAAGAACCCCAAGTGAAGTGATTGTCATCAATGTGGAATGAATCAAAAAGTTTTAAACATATTTTAATTTAAAAAGTAATAAATACTAAATTGAAAAATCATTTAACAATGCTTACTTACAATGACTGCCTTATTGCACTGAATTTGTACAAGTCACATTGTACTAATATTCACATTATTTGATGTTATTAGTAATATGGTTGAAATGACTCTGAGTACTATGGGACTTAACTTCTGAGGTCATCAGTCCCCTAGGACTTGGAACTACTTAAACCTAAGGACATCACACACACCCATGCCTGAGGCAGGATTCGGACCTGCCACCGTAGCAGTCACGTGGTTCCAGACTGTAGCGCTATTAGTAATATGCTCACACCAGTTGGTTCTACTAAGAAATTCATCAACGGAGGAGGAGGACTTGGCCACCAGTAAACCTTTTAGGCTGAAACTGAACTTTATTGGTTGTTAACCTTTTTATGGCTGCTGGCAAGTTATTGAAAATGCGTGTTCCTGAATAATGGAGACCTTTTTGGACCAAAATAAGTTACCTTAAATCTTTGTGAAGATTATTTTTATTTCCAGTATTGATTCCAAGAACTCTGCTGTTTTTTAGAAGAAATATATTTTCAATGAAAAATTTCATTACACAATAGATGTATTGGGAAGCAGTAGTCAATATCCCTAGTTTCCTGAACAGACCTCTGCAGGAAGTCATTGAGTTCACACCACAAATGTTACATATTTTTGGACCTGGAAAGCTTTCACTTAGCTTGATGAGTTACCATATAAAATAATCCCATGTGATGTGATGGAATGAAAGTAATGATAGTATCTTCATTTTCATATCCCCTATATTGGACAGCATTTGCATTGCAAATAGAGATTTGTTTAGGTACTTTAGCTGTTCTGTGGTGTGCTCCACCCAGTTTAATTTAGAATTAAACTGTAATCCCAAAAATTTAACACTGTCCATTTCTTCTATCTATTTGCAATAACATTTTAGGTATATAATGGTGTGAAATCTCTTTACAGGTTCTGAACGGCATGTAGTGTGTTTTACGAAAGAAATGGCTAGGAACCATTTATTACTGTCAATGAAAATTTTATTAACTGATCTTTCTGAGACTACACTCTATTTGCAATGTTTATATCATCTGCAAACACAACAAACTTGACATCTGGTTAAGATTTAAACATGTACTATGTACTGCACATGCAAATATCTTCATGATCTGTCCTCCAGTCCGGGGCATCCTAACCTCATTCCTTTACAACCTCAACATCTTCCCTCCTCCTCCTGTCAACTTCACCTGGTCCTTAACATAGTGTTCCACATTCCAGGATGTTGACCTCCTCCTCTCTGAGGACTCAGTCCACACCTCTATCCTCATTAAATCCACCAACCACAAAAAAATCTGCTTTCTGACAGTTGCCATCCCTTCCCCACCAACAACTCCCTCCCATACAACTTAGCCACCTTGGGATGACATATATGCAGTATCAGCAGCTCACCTGCCCAGTATGCTTAATATATCGCAAAGGCCTTCACAAGCGAGCATTATCCCCCAGATCTAGTCCACATACACATTTCCCGTGCCATATCACCACACAGTGCGGGCAAGCTACTACAAACAGCATAGTGAACGCATTATTGTGGCCAAGATAGACACAAAGCCCACGCCTACAACAGTAGTACAAGTTTATATGCCAACTAGCTCTGCAGATGATGAACAAATTGATGAAATGTATGATGAGATACAAAAAATTATTCAGGTAGTGAAGGGGGACGAAAAATTAATAGTCATGGGCTACTGGAATTCGGTAGTAGGAAAAGAGAAAAAAGGGAACGTAATAGGTGAATATGGATTGGGGGTAAGAAATGACAGAGGAAGCCACCTGGTAGAATTTTGCACAGAGCATAACTTAATCATAGCTAATACTTGCTTCAAGGATCATGAAAGAAGGTTGTATACATGGAAGAAGCCTGGAGATACTACAAGGTATCAGACAGATTATATAATGGTAAGACAGATATTTAGGAACCAGGTTTTAAATTGTAGGACACTTCCAGGGGCAGATGTGGACTCTGACCACAATCTATTTGTAATGAACTGTAGATTAAAACTGAAGATACTGCAAAAAGGGGGGAATTTAAGGAGATGGGACCTGGATAAACCGACTAAACCAGAGGTTGTACAGAGTTTCAGGGAGAGCATAAGGGAACAACTGACAGGAATGGGGGAAAGAAATACAATGGATAGCTTTGAGGGATGAAGTAGTGAAGGCAGCAGAGGATCAAGTAGGCAAAAAGATGAGGGCTAGTAGAGATCCTTGGGTAACAGAAGAAATATTGAATTTAATTGATGAAAGGAGAAAATATAAAAATGAAGAAGGCAAAAGGGAATACAAACGTCTCAAAAATGAGATCAACAGGAAGTGTAAAATGGCTAAGCAGGGAGGCTAGAGGACAAATGTAAGGATGTAGAGGCTTATCTCACTAGGGGTAAGATAGATACTGCCTACAGAAAAATTAAAGAGACCTTTGGATAAAAGAGAACTACTTGAATGAATATCAAGAGCTCAGATGGAAACCCAGTTCTAAGCAAAGAAGGGAAAGCAGAAAGATGGAAGGAGTATATAGAGGGTCTATACAAGGGCAATGTCCTTGAGGACAATATTATGGAAATGGAAGAGGATGTAGATAAATATGAAATGGAGATATGATACTGTGTGAAGAGTTTGACAGAGCACTGAAAGACCTAAGTCGAAACAAGGCTCTGGGAGTAGACAACATTCCATTAGAACTACTGACAGCCTTGGGAGAGCCAGTCCTGACAAAACTCTACCATCTGGTGAGCAAGATGTATGAAACAGGCGAAATGCCCTCAGACTTCAAGAAGAATATAATCATTCCAATCCCAAAGAAAGCAGGTGTTGACAGATGTGAAAATTACCAAACTATCAGTTTAATAAGTCACGGCTGCAAAATACTAACGTGAATTCTTTACAGACGAATGGAAAAACTGGTAGAAGCCGACCTTGGGGAAGATCAGTTTGAATTCCGTAGAAATGTTGGAACACATGAGGCAATACTGACCCTATGACTTATCTTAGAAAATAGATTAAAGAAAGGCAAACCTACATTTCTAGCATTTGTAGGTTTAGAGAAAGCTTTTAAAAATGTTGTCTGGAATACTCTCTTTCAAATTCTGAATGTGTCAGGGGTAAAATATAGAGAGCGAAAGGCTATTTACAATTTGTACAGAAACCAGATGGCAGTTATAAGAGTTGAAGGGCATGAAAGGGAAGTAGTGGTTAGGAAGGGAGTGAGACAGGGATGTAGCCTATCCCCAGTGTTATTCCATGTGTATATTGAGCAAGTAGTGAAGGAAACAAAAGAAAAATTCAGAGTAGGTATTAAAATCCATGGAGAAGAAATAAAAAGTTTGAGGTTCACCGATGACATTGTAATTCTGTCAGAGACAGCAAAGGAGTTGGAAGAGCAGTTGAACGGAATGGACAGTGTATTGAAAGGAGGATGTAAGATGAACATCAACAAAAGCAAAACGAGGATAATGGAATGTAGTCCAATTAAATCGGGTGATGCTGAGGGAATTAGATTAGGAAATGAGACACTTAAAGTAGTAAAGGAGTTTTGCTATTTAGGAAGTAAAATAACTGATGATGGTCGAAGTAGAGAGGATATAAAATGTAGACTGGCAATGGCAAGGAAAGCGTTTCTGAAGAAGAGAAATTTGTTAACATCGAATATAGATTTAAGTGTCAGGAAGTCATTCCTGAAAATATTTGTTTGGAGTGTAGCCATGTATGGAAGTGAAACATGGACGATAACTAGTTTGGACAAGAAGAGAATAGAAGCTTTCGAAATGTGGTGCTACAGAAGAATACTTAAGATTAGATCGGTAGATCACATAACTAATGAGCAGGTACTGAATAGGATTGGGGAGAAGAGGAGTTAGTGGCACAACTTGACTGGAAGAAGGGATCGGTTGGTAGGACATGTTCTGAGGCATCAAGGGACCACCAATTTAGTATTGGAGGACAGTGTGGAGGGTAAAAATCATAGAGGGAGACCAAGAGATGAATACACTAAGCAGATTCAGAAGAATGTAGTTGCTGTAGGTACTGGGAGAGGAAGAAGCTTGCACAGGATATAGTAGCATGGGGAGCTGAATCAAACCAGTATTAGAACAGAAGAACTCAATAACAACAACAACATCCCCACACACCCCAAATCCTTCCACCACCCCAAGAACCCACTAAAAATGAGTGGCTGGTCATCACTCGATACCACCATGGGTGGGCACAACTGAACCACATCCTCCATCAGGGCTTTATCTATTTCATGCCCTGCTATGAAGGACATCATACCCAAGATCCTTCCCACCCCTACTAATGTGGTGATCTGTCATCCACCCAAAATCTTAGTTTGTCCTTATGCCACTCCCAATCCCAACTCCTTGTCACAGGGATCATATCATTGTGAAAGACCCAGGTTCAAGAACTGCCAAATCCACCTACCCAGAACTTCCAAATCCAGTTCTGTCACAGGCCTATCTTACCCCATCAGAGGCTGGGCCTCCTGTGAAAGCAGCCATGTTGTGTACCAGCTCTGTTGTAACCATGCTCAGCTTTTTATTTTGGTATGGCTACCAACTATCTACTCACCAGGATGAATGGCCACCACCAAACTGCAACTAAGAAGACAGTGAACCATTCTGTTGCACAACATGTATCTGAGCATAAATTATGCTTCACAACCTGGCCATCTGGAACCACCCCTGCACCACCAGCTTTTCTGAACTACACATATGGGAGTTATAACACATTTTCCACTCCCAAAATCATCCCGGCCTAAACCCACAGTTACCTACTGTCTATACATTGTTCACCCAACAGTTTCTGCCCCCCTCCCCCTGTGTCCATTCATCCCCTCCCAACTCACATCCCCTCATCCTCATTGTGCACTGTTCTCTGCCAGTGCACCCACCAATGTTTCCCCCTTCTCTGCTCCTCTCCTTTCTGCTCTTTAATTCCACCCCGCACCCTCTCCTCTTTCCCTACCATCACCCAACACTGCAGTAGTCTTGTCTGCCACCTCTAGTCCCTGCGTGTTCTGCCAGGTAGAGCACTGCTTCCTCTTCCCCCACATGTATCCTGGTATCCCTCCTGCTTCCCTACTGCATGTGGTGTGTGTGTGTGTGTGTGTGTGTGTGTGTGTGTGTGTGTGTGTGTGTGTGTGTGTGTGTGTTAAGGCTTTGGCTAAAAGCTTAATGTATAACAGTCTTTTCGTAATACCTGTCTGCAGCCCAAAGTGTCATCTCTTTGGTGAGAAGAAATCTATCCTTTCTGTAATTGTTGAGATTCCAACATGGACTTTCCATTGTTTGACTTAAAAGGATGTGATTACACAGTAAAATGCCTTTTACAGACAGAATAGCAAGACTATATTAAAATAAACAACAAATATTCTCTGGGATTTTTCTTAAGTCTATGTGTTAAATATTTTCACATTTTGATGAGAACCCAGAAAGCTTGTACAAAGGGCTATAGAAACTGATAAATAGCAGAAAATCCCATTACACCATGACAATGGTGAATTTTAATGCAAAAGTGAGGCAAATATTAAAGGAGTATTCATCAGTGAGGAACTTTGATTACAGTATCAGATATGACAGAAGCTATACGTAAGAAGAAGCTGCCAGGTACATAGTCACGTTTACCCTCAACACATTCCTCAAGAGTAACATAAATAAAAAAATGAATTTGATAACAACTAAATTAAACTAAAAGTGAAATTGACACTATCTTATTAAACAACAGAGATATTGTACAGGATCTGATGATCACAAACCACTTCCCAACCTCCAGTAATCAATCATACACTAGTTGGAGACAGAGCAAATATATGTGCATGGCTGGAAAGAAAGAATTTCATCAATCTGGAAATAAGAAAAGTGGAAATTATGAGGATTAAATTAAAACATGGGAGTATACGTGAATACATTAAGCAAAAAGTTCAGCATCTTGGAAAATGATTACATGGACAGAGGAGAAATGGATAATTACTGGAAAAAAAGAACAGTGTCAACAAGAAGATGGAAGTTACAAGTGAACAACAATGAGAATATAACAGATTATGTCGAATTAAACAAAACTAATAATATCCACAAGTGGATCTAAGAAGATACATTGGAAAATTGGGTGAAAAAAAAACAGTAAAATAATAGTAATATGAAGAATCTCAAAGAAAACTGTACATGTATTACTTTTAATGTTCATTAGATGCAGAAAAAGATGGACACTTAATAATGACATTCTGATTGAGATGTATAACACCGTTAGATGTGAAGAAAGGGAAGTACTGGAACATGATGCTTTTTGAATAGCTATGATTATAGCTAGAGGAAAACTTAATACAAAAAGGGAACTAACAAGGTAGTTTCACATAGTCTATGGAGAGAGGAAATTCCTTGAAACTAGAACATTTCTGTAATTGTTTCACTTGGTGAGAAATTTAACAATGGAAACTCCAGGTAAGAATATCAGCAATGTAGGAAAAGACAGATTGCTTCTTACCATAAAGAAGATGCGTTAAGTTGCAGACAGGCATAATTAAAAGACACTTACATGAAGAATGAGATGTTGGAGTTGGCAGTCATGTGTACATGAGATATGCTTGCTTGTGTGTATGGATGATGTGTGTCTCGCTTTTGCTGATGAAGGCAGTGGCCGAAAGCTTTATGTAATTGTCTTTTAACTGTACCTGTCTGCAACTTAACATGTCTTCTTTATGGTAAGTAGCAATCTGGCTTTTCCTTCATTCTTGACAAGAAATTAAAGAGACAAGGCCACAGACCTGTCACCACCCCTGCATAATGAACGAAATATACACTAATATTATCACTGACCACATAAAAAACATTAGATTTTTAAATAAGGAAAGAGCAGTCTTTAGAGGAAGATGTAGTACAATGGATCATTTGCAAGTCTTGAATGAAATTGTAGAAAGGAGCATTGAGTATGAATTACCACTCTGCCTGGGATTTGCGGATTTTTGGAAAGTTTATGACTCAATTTCAACAAAATCAAGGGTTTAGACAAGGATATATTATAATGCACCATTTGGAAGTTGTGAACGAAATTACGGAAAGGAGCAATGAGTATCAATTACCACTGTGCCTTGGATATTTGGATTTTTAGAAAGTTTTTGGCTCAGTTTCGACAAAATTTATACTGATTGATTCAGACTATTCATCAAAGTAGTGGGAAGTTCAAAACTGAAACAACAGCCGCACAAGGAGATTCCATATCACCTAAACTATTCACATGAGCCTAGAGGAAGCACCCATATCCCTAAATAAAGGAGGAGCATTAGTTAGTGGAACATATACCTGAGCCATCTTTGTTTTTTGTGAAGGCATTCTACTGTTTCCCTCAAATGCAGGTAAATTTCAATAACAATTGCCAGAACTTATCTTCTGAAATAGACAAAACACACACATTCACACAACTGCAGTTCACACACACATAACCACCGTCTCTGGCTGCCGAGGCCGAAGTTAGGTGTTTCATAATCCTTTTGTTGTGCCTATCTCTGTTACAAGCTGAGTAGCAATCTATACCTTTCACAATATTGTCAAAAAGAATGTATCCAGTGGACCCGTATGTAAAGCACTGTGCCTTGCACAGAAACCTACGCATCTCCTTGCCCACCTTGACACCTTGTGGAGCACGTGAGTAGTTACACTTCAACACTTTTGTGCAATTCTTCACTAGTCTTGTACTGACATTGAGCCACATGAGACATAGGAATTCCTCATAATGAGTTGTCTGGCATGGTAAGAACTGGGCTTTGCGGTGGCCATTTCAATGGGGCTGGAAATGTTTCTGAATCACACCCAATGCAGCAGCTTTGGAATTGTTCTCAAGGAACTCCAGAACATGAATGGCAAAGTGGGTGGAGTGCTCTTCACACATGTTCCACAATTCCATTGGCTTTGAGATGAGATATTAACCATGTTTGCAATATGTGATATACATCCACTTGAAAAAAATATGGCCCAAACAGATATTGTGATAACATTTCAGCCCATATAGTAACAGAACACAGTTTTTTTTTTCTTTTCTTTGAATTAATGGGGATTTCTTTAGACCACGTTTCTCCTGTGTGAACTGTGACATATTACATATTTATTATAAGATAACACTCTTAATTGAGATAGAGTATTTGGAAATTTTGCTAACACGGAAAGCTGCAACTTGCTGTTCCACGATTGTTGCCAGATTAGTTCACAAATATTGTCTAAATCATTTTATTTTCAATTTTTTAAATGTTGTCATGTATTGTTGACTGTGGTACCTACTGTTCAGCTGAGCTTTTATGAATGGATAGTGCTCATGAAAACTAAGTGTTACAGGACATACACTCATCAGATGTAATTGGTTCCTTATCCTCTGGCCAAGTACTGCATGGCAGCTTAAGAAGTATGTATATGGATGCATGAATTGTCTCCTACAGTTTGTCACAACTGCACAATTGTGCATTTTCAATAAATTCATTGCAAATCATGTTCTCCAGAGAAACAACCATCATTTCACAACACATAAGCTGCAATAAAATATGCTACATTCAGTTTGCTACAGATAATTCTGTTCATGTTGACAGTCAGCTATCACACAATACAGTAGTTGCACATCTAGAAAAGTAACATACACTAGATTTCAGGGACTGATGACAAATGGAAAGCTCCTTCATGAGACCCAGCAGAAGGTGAATGCAGCTACCATAATTCATACACTAACATCACAGTAAATCTACTTGCTTATTAGGTATGAGATTGACAACAGTAAATTGTTTAAAAGAACTAGCAGTATCCATTCAGTGAACGCATGACACAAGAATACCCTTCATGTTGTGAGCACATCCTTAACTAAAGTGCATCATCAGGCACACATTTTCAGTAGACTTTCACAATAGTTGAAGGTTATTAGCTACAAACTGCAGGTTTACGAACACAAAACAAAGACTTTTCTTCTTGCAAACTCTTTCTGTACCTATATGGATATGTAAGGTCTGTCCACTTAACTGTGCTAAAGGAAAGTTATTCGTGGAATTAATATTCATCTATGAAGAGTTTAGGCACACTCGATTGTGGTATTATAGCTGCAAATCATTAAAATGAATTGAAAAGTGAAAAAAAAAACTATTGTTGCAAATTGATTGCTTGCCAGGCAATCCGACTTAAGTTTTGCATGGATTTTCAAATCCACGTTAGTCCTGGGATAGTTCCTAACAGCTGGTACGGCTGATACCCTTGCCTTTCCTTGTCCATTATTTAGAATTGTAAAATTAAGTAAATTCTTGCGTTATGTGTTATTAGTACTATGATTTTTATTTTTATTCTTTAATTCCATAGTTCAAAATTTTACGGTATTTTTTTTTAAATAAATTCTGGGAGGATTATGGTATATATTCTATGAGCTTGTACCATTTATACACAGGCTGAACTGAATAAAAATACACTAACACATAATGTCATGTACATAATCATAACTAAATTTCTACATTATTAATTTTGTTGTATTGTCCGTAGTCAGATAATTTTCCTAGGCTCATCACACAGGATTGATCAACATTGTCGACACAGAGTTTTGTTATTCTTCAATATTGTTGGATTGCTTTCATTTACATTCATGAGTAGGCACTTCACAATGAATAATCACTTTGTATCTATTGCTACTGATTTGAATTAAAACCTTGAATTAACATAATATCTCATAGTGTTTGTCTGCTGGAAATGGAGAATGGCACAATTAATTCATGGAGTAACAGTGACAAAACAAGTGAACTTAAACAATGAAACACTCAAGCATCTGACAAGCAACACAACAACAACAAATGTGTGGGCACCTCTGTCCACCCCCACTTCCATGCACCCATAGAAGGGGAGAGGGGATGAGGGGTTACACACCTCAGCATGCACATGCAGCAGAGCTAGTTAACAACTGATTACAGAATAAGTGCAACAACTACTATTTTCTCTTTTATTACTGTCTTTTTACCCTTGTTTTCAGCAGTAAGTGTGCACTTATACTTAACTCCTATTTTGCTTGTAGTTCTGAGCTTTAGGTCAAATATTTGTATTTTCTTTCCACTCTTGATAACAGTTTTCTGTGTTCCCGACAGCATCCACAATTTCAGTGCAAAAATGAAACAAAATTGTTATGATATGAGGATGTTAATGCAGGATATGTTGCATATGAATTTGTTTTTATGAGAAATCACAAAGGTGACCATTATATATGGGTTGTAATATAGCTTGGAGTAGGAAAACCCGTGTGCACGTGTGTGTATGCGTGCCTGCATGACGCAGTACACGCTCAGTTTGGGGAAGGAAATTGGTGGTGTGCTTTTCAAAGGGACCAACCTGGCATTTGCCTTAAATGGTTTAGCAAAAGTGTGGTAAATGCCAATCTCAGTGGCTGGACGTGGATTTGAACCACCATCCTCCCTAATGCATGTCTATTGTGCACCTTGCTTGTTTACAGGGTTTGCTGAATTAAATTGCTCCCAAGGTCCTTGTGCCACAAGTGGTGAATATTACGAAAAAAAAAATTGATTATCTTCCATGCTGATGTAGTTATTTGCTTCCCACAACAGCCACTCTACAATGAATTCTGTTGTGTAGCAAAATGACCATAGACATTTGGTTAGGCAAACAAAATGACAAGATTATAATGCCACATGTATTCTATGGGTAGCATGCCACAACACCCCCACCTCCCACCCTAGTAGACTCTGCAGTTTTTACAGTGTACTTCATATACAATTTTGAAGGAACTACTTCCAATGCAAATCATTTGAAAAATAATGATTTTAATTCCACAATGTTGCTGATAAAAGTACTATTGATCTGAAAGATATTTAAGTTCTCTGTTTTGTTTGTGTGCCTATCAATAACTCAGCACCTCCATTATTTGGTGAATTCTATCTTCACTCCTTAAATTATTTATATTCTACCAAGGCCTTTCCATTACCATGTACGTAAGAAGTGTGGTAGTCTTCAGCTTTAAGGATTAGTAATTCATTCTGAATGTGGAAGGTGATACTGACAGTAACTAATGCCACCTGATGATAGAATAGGACAGTATACGAAGTGGGACAAGAAAGTAGACTGATGTGAAAAAAAAATGTTGCTTACCATTTTAGTCTCAAAGGAGTTCCCTTCTGATTGCACACACTTTTTCCAGCACTTCTGCCACTGATGGTAACATTTCTGAAACATCTTCTGTAATATCCTCCAAGACCCTCATCACAGCTTTTTGGACATCTTGTGTTGTTAAAAAATGGTGTTGCTTGACTGCCGTTTTGACTCTTGGAAATAGAAAAAAGTTGCTTGGAGCAATATCTGGTGATTATGGTGGCTGTAGTAGTACTGAAATTTATTTTGGGGTTAAAAATTGTATGGGATGCAGAATCCAATTATCAGCAGGACACGAAGAACTCTTTTACGAAGTCTTTCTAAAATTTCTTTGTAGTAATATTGGTTAACTGTTTGTCCAGGAGGCACCCACTTCAATTGATTTTCAGTTCTTTTGCAATCATTTTCACAGATAATCTTCGACCAGATCATACGAGTTCACGCACCCTGGCCAATTTGACATCCATCTGTGAGGTTGATGGTCTTCATCTTCAACATTCGTTCTGCTTTCATTAAACATTTTATGCCAACGAAAAACTTAGGCTCTTGACATAACCTCCTCTCCAAAAGCTTTCTGAAGTTTACCGTAAGTTGTCATCGTGTTTTCACCCAATTCAATGCAAAAAGAAATGGCATACCGTTGCACAATATTATGCGGTTCCATTTCCATGAGATGAGAAACACAAACACGTGTTTACTTATTACAACACAACTCGCGACTGAGCAATTGCATCGCTGTGCCGCTTAGATTAGAAGCAGCTTATAGACCAAGGTCTAACATATTGTGCCTACGCAAGCCTGCAGGGTTGACATCTTGCAAAGAAAATATCAGCCTCATTACTTTATTGTTGCACCTCGTATAGGAAAGACCATTGCAGAAGCCAGCAGCTTAGTCATCCTGAAGATTAGTCAACCAGTATATATATTTGAAACACCGATTTTATAGTTGTTTTAGTGTTTCATAATGCCATGGACTAACACCTCAAAGGATTTTATCCAAATTGACCCTGGCAGTGAAATCCTGCATGCTCTTCTCTATTGGTTTATATGGCGGCATGTAATTATGTGTCAAACTGTGACAAAAGTTTACAGAGGTTATATATGTTATATATTAAAGCTCATAAATCTTCCTCTATTGAAGGTAAGACTGACTAACCCCACTTTTTTTTTTTAAACTGTTTGAAAGCTTTGGTTTCTATTGAGAAAATGACTTATGACCCAATGATTTTTTAAAATTCTGTCAACAGAGGATAACTGTGTATTTGGCAACTTACCTAGTCGCCAATTATTTTTCTACGAAATGCAGAATTCTTTCAGAAAGTGTTCCACTAATCATTTTGAACAAAGGATTTTTCTTGGTATTTTTTTCCCTGTCTGTCGTTTAACACCATAAGAGACTATGTCAAGTAATAGAAGGCGTTTCTGGAAGCCATTTTTGCAGCCCAAAAGCACTGCATTCCTTCTGTGACCATCTGTATTCTCTCCTCTATTCAGCTGCTGTTTTGCTCTGGCTCATCGTAGAAGTCCTTAAAGTTGTTGGTCAGTGATCTGTACTTTGATACATTAGAGATGTCCTGATCCAGCCTATTGCTCTAGAGGTCCTTCGAAGCTTTCTTGGAAGGACCTCAAGAGCATTTGTTGATATATATAACGTTCTACTTATTTTTGGGAAAGAAATCTCCTGATACATGACAAAAGAGACAGTAATTATCACCAAGGTGTTGTTAGTTTTTTTACATAGAGAAAGAACTGTGGTAATCTTTAATCTATTGTAGAACACCATCCTGTATGCATCCATATGAACAGTATATAAAAGGGGTTGTAATATGTTTGCTATTTTTTAAACATAATTTAATAGGCCATACATATATGTCAACATTGAGCATTTTAGCTATGTAATAGGTAATACAAAGTCAATGACAGCAACTTATGGCCACAAATTTAAGTCCATTTCTTCTGGACTCCACTGACAATTTACAATGACACACTGGACTACGGGTCCCTTGAGAAATGGATATAAGGAAGAGTCTGAGGAATAGAATTAGGTTTGAGTCCCCAATTTGCCACAGACATTTGACAAACTGAATACTCTGCTTAACATAGACATTTGATTCCTCACTCCCTTTTCTAAGCATGCATATTTTATCATTTTTCATGAGGACAGTAATAAATTTTCAGATTTCTGTGGGTGCCATCACTCTCCTGGACTGCACGTTTCTCTCCAGACACAAGCCAAATATACCTGGGCTAATTTTTATTGCCATCATGCTTTTTACAGTCTTAAATGCTTTATAGAATTACATACAAACAGTGAGGAACCTAAGGTGGGAGGTTACCCAGGAATATATCCTTGACCTCTCCAATTTCATATCTTGTCATTTAGAGGACTGATTAAAATGTGTGCGGGTTTAACATCTTATGGAATTCTCAGAGCCAGAGGTCATGCAAAAGTTCTGCATATCCAACCACTGACTTATGTGTTGCAATGTATCTAGCTTAATGTAATCCAACAGATAAAAAACCTACTCACCAAGTGGTGGCAGAAGAACATACATATAAAAAATATGGTGTATGCAAGCATTTGGAGCCAGTGGCTCCTTCTCCTGGCAGAAGGGTTGAAGGGAAAGGAAGAGGGGTGAAGGAAGAGGACTGGTGAGGTTCAGGAAAAGGTGTGGACTTTGGAAAAGTCACCCAGAACCCTGGCTCAGGAGAGACTTACCACATGGATTGAGGAGGAAGAGAGTTTCCTTCTCATTCTGTTTAGTAAGTCTCTCCTGACCTGGGGTTCTGTGTGACTTTTCCGAACTCCATTGCTTTTTCTTCACCCTCCTTCCTTCTCCTTCAACTCCTATGCCAGGAGGCGGAGCCACTGGCTCTTAAAGCTCGCATACACCATATCTTTTATATGTGTGGTTTCCTGCCGCATTGGTGAGTAGAATTTTTATCTATCCAATTAATTATAATTTCAAAAATTTATTATTTTCATTGACTTACCTGGTTTGTGTTATAAAGTTAATTTCAGTCACACTTTCAAATCTGTTGATGTATTTTTTATGTTCTATTATTCCAATTTTTTTATCTTTTAGAATGGCTATTTCTTCCCCTCTCTTATCATTACACACTGGTTCCCTTTTTATAAGCCAAAAGTAAGGAGATTATAATAGATAAATACCAAGGAGATTATAATAGATAAATACCACCCTGGGAGGAAACAGAGGAAGGCTGAGGAAAGTTAGAAAGGAGGACCGGTCTTTCAGAACTCAATTCTGTTCACATTAGTTGGGATCCCCTCAGCCTGTTGTCTGAGTGACCTGCTTCTCCTTTCTAATCTTTCTCAATGCAGCCAACTTTCCCTATGAGGAAGGAAATAACAGTCTGCAATGCAAAGATTTTTATCAACTTTTTATATGTTTCTATATAATTTAGGAGTAAAAAGGTACATAAATAAGACTGATAACTACACACAAACACACACACACACACACACACACACACACACACACACACACACTCTCTCTCTCTCTCTCTCTCTCTCTCTCTCTCTCTCTCTCTCTCTCTCTCTACAGCTACATTTTCTCAGCCGAGTACACCATCCTGACTGGGGTATGGGATTGTGTCAGATAGAATGAATGAGTGGCACAAGGAGGTGGGAAGAGGGAGGGAGGATTGGGGAACAGCGAGTGACTGCTAGGAGGGAGACAGAAGGTGTGAGGGATAGGAATGTGTGAGGCAGCAGTAGCACAGGATAAGAATACGACGGATAGGAATGTTATGCTGGAGTTCATGCAGCAGAAGATGATGATGATGTGAAAGAGTAGACTGTGAGACAGTGACAGAAAGAGGATGGAGATCTTGTGGCTAAAGGGTGTGGATGCAGGATGAGTAAAGTTTGTGTTCTGGGACAGTGTGCTGGCAGATGTGAGGCAGGAGGCTATCAGAGACTCAGGCCTGGAGGATTGTGGGAATTAAGGATGTGTTGCAAGGACAACTCCCATCTCTGTTGTTCATAGACTCTGGTGTTATAGTGTTGAGGGAAAGAGTCCAGTTGGCACAGGTTGTAATGCACCCATTGGAATAGATGATGATGATGATGATGATGATGATAATGATGATGTTTGGTTTGTGGGACACTCAACAACGTGGTCATCAGCGCCCGTCCAAAGTCTCAATTTTTACACAGTCCATTTTCTTTTCACAATCCAATCTAGTCACTCTCACAAATGATGATGATGATGATGATGATGATGACGAAATGATGAGGACAACACAAACACCCAGTCCTCACGCAGGGAAAATCCCTAACCCAGTTGGAAATTGAACCCGGGAACCTGTGATCCAGAGGCAGCAATGCTAGCCCCTAGACCATGAGCTGCAGACATTGGAATAGAGCATGTTGTTCTAAGCAGTGTGCTCTGTCACTGGATGGTCTTGACCACAGTTTGGTGAAATACATTAATGTCTATGGACAGCTGGTTGGTGGGTGGTTTTTTATCAGTCTTCAACTGGTTTATGCGACCAACTAGGAATTCCTTGCCAGTGCGAACTTTTTCATCTAAATAGTATAACTTGCAATCTACATCCTCAATTATTTGCTGGCTGTATTCAAATCTTTGTCTTCCACTACAGTTTTTTCACTCTACAGCTTCCTACAGTACATGGAAGTTATTCCTTGTCAATGATTTCCACATATTCCTTTCCTCTCTGATTTTGTGCAGGACCTCCTCACTCCTTACCTTATCAGTCCACGTAATTTTCAACATTCTTCTCTAGCACCATATCTCAAATGATTTGATTCTCTTCTGTTCCTGTATTCCCACTGTCCACATTTCACTACCGTACAATGTTGTGCTCCAAAAGTAAATTCTCAGAAATTTCTTCCTCAAATTACGGCCTATACTGGATACTAGTAGACTTCTCTTGGCCAGGAATACCCTTTTTGCCAGTGTTAGTCTGCTTTTCATGCCCTCCGTGCTCTATCCATCATTGATTATTCTGCTGCCTAGGTAGGAGAATTCCTTAACTTCGTCCACTTGCTGGTTCCCAATTACAATCTTACATTTCTTTCTGTTCGCATTTCCATTATTTCTTATTACTTTTATCTTTCTTCAATTTATCCTGTAATTCTTCTTCACTTTCACTCAAGATAGCAATTCTCGTCGGTGTATTTTATTACTCATATCCTTTCACACTGAATTTTAATCCCACTCTTGAGCCTTTCTTTTTATTTCCATCACTGCTTCTTCGACACACAGATTTAACAGTAGGGGCCAAAGACTACATCTCCATTGTACACAATTTTTAATCTGAGCACTTTGTTCTTGGTGTTCAACTCTTATTGTTCCCTCTTGGTTCTTGTATATTACCCCTGTGTCCACCCTCCGTCAATCTGCTGTCATCAACTTCTCTGATGTACGATATTTATATTGTTATCTACTGTATACGCCTCACTACTTGTTATATCTGTACCTCAGATGGAGCAACCACAAACATCTTCACTGTAACAGTGACTAAATTTTGGGTTTTCATGATAATTAATACTAAGTTTTTGCTCAATCACCCTTCACTTGTTGCTGCATTAACAAAGACATGATAGTTAATATCTTTGGATGTTACTTATTAATTACTAATACACACATAACTATGGAAATCACGTTAGTTTTTTATTAACAACATTCAATAACTCTTATTGAATGTTGGCTGTCATCCTTTATCGTAACATTCAGTAATAATTAAATGATCGTGGATGATTGCATTTCGTATAGAGGGA
This sequence comes from Schistocerca gregaria, assembly GCF_023897955.1. Classification (NCBI taxonomy): domain Eukaryota; kingdom Metazoa; phylum Arthropoda; class Insecta; order Orthoptera; family Acrididae; genus Schistocerca; species Schistocerca gregaria. The sequence goes on along the minus strand of NC_064925.1, from coordinate 245,822,753 downwards.
AAAGGAGGGTTGATCCTACAATTACTCTCAGCAATTATGGCAACTAGAATGACTGGTATTTTTATTGTTCATCACTCAAAGATATTATAGCAAGGACTATGATCCTTAGTAGTATATATTTACTATAGTAAATTTTCTTGCAATTCAGCAAAAGTACCCTGATCCCTTCCATAGCATATCACACAGAAATTCCCGCTATATCACACACCGCAGCTACGCAGACTTATTCAGCACAGACAAGAGAACTAACAATACCCGTGCATGGTTTATACAGCAAAATTTAGAAACAAAAGTAGCCACGTTAAATTGTCTTTGATTTCCCTGAACCACTACTTTGCTGTGGGCAGTATTCTGATGAGAGATTATACATCGATAATTTTAATTAAAACTTTTTTATGCTATTAATTATTATCAATATTATTGATCACCTCTCCCCTATATGAAAATAAGCCTGATAATACTGTAATTAATTAAAAGAATGGTTATATCCCACTTTTCCTGCATCTAATCTAATTTTCTCAGAATTTTGAACACCTTACAGCATTTTACATTGCCAAATGCTTCCGCCAGGTCGGCAACTCCTATGAGCGTGTCACGATTTTTCTTCAGTCTCGATGGTTGGTGGTTATGCCTACATTAAATGCTGCACAGAAATTGAACCAGAGATAGTATATGATGACTGCTTTCAAAGGAGACCCTGTCTCTGATGGGTTAGGATAGGCCTGTGACAGGAATTAAGTAGGATGTCCTGGGTCATTGTACTGAACACGTATTGTGCCTTGGTCTTTCAGAAAATAAGGCACACTGGGCAACAGGATGGAAGTGGGTGTGGCATAAGAAGGGGCCAGGATATTACATAGATCAAGTGGGCAGTGGAATATTACTTTGGGAAGGACTGTGGTAGGATGTTCTTTATTTCCAGAAATGATGATAATTAATTGAAGCCCTGGTGGAGGACATGGTTCAGTTGTTCTAGTACGGTTCAGTTAGTCTAGTTCAGAATAATATTGGGTGATGCAGAGGTGCTCCCTTGTATCTGGTTATTGGGGGTAGTGGGAAGATTAGGGACGCGTTAGGATTTGGCGCAGGAAATCTGTCTGTGGGTTGGGTTTATGAGGTGGGGAGAGCTTACTGGGCCAGAGAATTCATGTGGAGTAACAGTATGAGAGTAATTTTTCAGTATGGAAGCGGTAACAGTTGCCAAACTACAGATATTGTTGATGGTTAGTGAGCTCGATATATGGAAAGGAATTTGGATGAAATCGAGTGTGTGTCGATGGGACTGAAGAGTACTAGGTGCAGCAAATGGGAAAGGTATCACGGTTATGGAGGAATGAGGATAAGGTGTAATGGCCCTGGTTCCAGATCATGAAGATATCATCAGTGAACCTGAGCAAGACAAGGTGTTTGGGGTGGCTAGAAAGGTTTCCTCTACATGGCTTAAAAACAGGTTGGAGATTGGGGGGGGGGGGGGGGGGCATGAAGGTACCTGTGACCATGCTGCGGATTTCTTAGAATATCTTCCCCCTCACCCCCTCAGAGGAGAAGTAGTTATGAGTAAAGTTGTAATTAGTTAGACATTAAGGGAATGAGATGGTGGGTTTATGAGTGGGAAGGACTTTGAGAGAGGCAGTGTTCGATAACTGCAAGCCCATGAAAACGGAATATGTAGGGAGGTGGGATCAACAGTGACGAGTAGGGATCCATGTAATAATAGGGTGCTGATGGCTGAAGGCTAGTGAAGGAAATGGTTCATATCTTTAATGTGGGAAGCTGGGCTAGCAGTAAATGGTTGGAGATGCTGGTCAACAAGATCAGAGATTCTTTCTGTCCGAGCACAAAAATCAGTGACAATGGGACATCCAGGACTGCTGGGTTTATGAATTCTGGAAAGGATGTAGAAGGTGGGAATTTGAGGGTGAGGAAAGAGATGGATTCAGGGTAAAGATTTTGGTATGGGCTTAATGATATAAGCACAGATTAGAGGTTATGGAGGACTTCTGGAATGGGGTCACTGTAGCAGGGCTTGTAGGTGCAGGAGTCAGACAGTTGGCAGATGACTTGTGACCAAAATCTGGCCCTTTTATATCATCACAATAATAATGATAAAACTACACATTGTTCGAAGTTCAATTTACAGAAAGTACAATTAAAACTTTACTCATTAATTAACTGAATACATCGAAAAATTACGACTTTATAACAGTTTCTTCTACTGCAAGAGTAAGGCCAAATTATTTGTTTAAATCATGAAATTAACAAATATCATTATGCAAACAATGCTTTTGATAAAACTGTCAATTACTTTGGAATTAATTCAGGGTTTATCATTATGCAAACAATGCTTTTGACAAAACTGTTAATTACTTTGGAATTAATTCAGGGCTGGTTTTGCTAACATGTTTTCAAATAGGGCCAAATAGATACTTTAAGAATACAATTAGATGTTCCTCCAAACGTTTATAATTAGTACAGAATTTATATTTGTTTATACATCAACAATAGAATTTAAGTTACGAAACAATTGCTGATTTCTCCCTATAATGAAAGTATTGACTAGGAATAGTCTAAATAAATTAGAAAATAAATTACATACATAAAACTAAGCACAAAATTAGATCTGGTGTTATATTCTTTAAAACTGAGGGTCAACTTTCCTCTTTCGTGAAAATGCAGATTAAAACTTACGTATGTTTATGGTACTTAGTTCAAACTGAAAAAACGAATTTAAGGAGGCAAATGGCAAAACAAGAGGGGAATTAAAATTATCCCAGCTTGCTTCATCACAAGGTGACACATTTCCATTGCTCTACAGTCCAATTTCAAAGATCTCGTGCCCACTTCGAATGTAACTGACAATGTCATTGGGTCAATGCAGGAAGAAGCAGGTATTGTTTGTGGCAGACTCCCATTTTTAACAATGCATACTGAATGATACGCTCCAAAACACTTGTGCATGGATCGGCATTGTACCAGATTGCCACCTATTCTGCTTTACAGAGCTAGAAAGCCTATGAACTGTATGTTCTGTGATGAGAGAAGTGGACATCTAACACTTTGTCATACCTACTCGTGATTTCTCCACCTGTCGACCACTTTTCTTACATGGTTGTAACAGTGGCATATGAGCAATTGATCCATTTATATGATAATTGTAACAAAATTTCAGGCCATAACAATCTGTACTTTGTCAAAGTCACTTCTGTTGGTGGACTTTCCCATACTTCTATTGGTGGACTTTCCCATTTGCAGTCCATATCTTGCTAGAATGCTTTCTCGTTTATTTTTACTCTGCTTATATACTTACCTTACCATACTATGTGGCTATAATACCACCAGGCAACATTCAGTATTGTAGGGGCCAGTGGTCCTTTTTGGCTTATGGAATGATGTGGCACAGTGGTTAATATAACAAACTCACATTGGTAAGAAGCAGAATTAAAATTCCAATTATGTTCCCTGAAGTTTACACATATAATTCTGGGTGCATCATAGTTAATATAATGAACTCACATTGGTGAGAAGCAGAATTAAAATTCCAATTATGTTTCCTGGAGTTTACACAAATAATTCTGGCTGAATGCTGGGATGTTTGCTAAATGTTTCCACACCTTGTTTCCTTCTTCATTCTTTTCCAATCTGAGCTAACATCCTCAATACGGCATTAAACTCTAATCTTACATCCTTCTTCCTACTCAAACAGCTTGAAAATTACAATTTTAGTTCACATCTACATCCACCAGTGAGCAAAGATATGTTAGTGTTTTTGTTTTGGGCAGAGAGTATATTCCTGTTTTAAGTTTTCAAAATATATGCCTATACCATCCAAACCAAGAGAAATGGGGGAGAGCAGTGAAGGAAAAAAGTAAAGGTGTACAAAGGTGACAAGTGTATGAGAAGAAAAGTCATTCTGAGTGGGAATAAAACGACATCCAAATGTTTAATTTACTAGTATGAGTGGCATACAATAAGTAATGCAATACATTTTTTTCCCTTTCAGTTTTGTTGAAAAAATGCACAATTTTTTGTGGGACATGGTGGAATATTCCTTCCTTTGTCCCTATAGTTTCAAGGAGTTCCGATAAGTAGTGGCACTACATGTAATTTTCAAAATGGCATCTGTAACAGAGACACATTACTAGCAGAGAGCTTTCATTGAGTTTATTTTCGCAGAAAACCAGAGCACGCACTTGTAGAATTCCAACAGAGGTGCTGTCTGTGGCAAAGTTTCATGTTTAACAATGTGCACTGAATGGTATGCTCCAAAACACCTGTGCAAGAGTCATCTTTGTATAATACCTGCCACAGATCACCACCTGTTCTGCTTTACAAGGCACACAAGCCTATCATTCTAACATATTTATGGTTTCTTTGTGCTGGAGGATAACTTCAGTAAACCTCAACATTACATCTGAAAGAAAGTATGCATTTCTGTTCTAATCAAAGATGCCATACAATCATTATAATTGTCATACCTAAGGTGCACCTCAGAGCTGAGTGGTTAGTGTAGCTAACTGCCATTCAGAGGGCTTGCCAGTGAACAAAAGCACAATGAGCCACTGGGTGAGATGCCTGTCATCATTGAAGCAAAATTGGACAAATCTGTCTGACCTGCCACATGCCAGCCAGCTGCACACAGTCGTTGCTGTGAATCCTGCAGTGTTGGAACATGCAGACACTCATTCGAGGTGATTGATGGATCACAATCAAACACCTCGTTGCTCAACTTGACATCTCTGTTGGTAGTCTTGACACACTCATCCAGCAGCTGGAGTACTCAAAGGGTTGTGCACGCACTGGATTCCTTGCCACATAACAGGAAACCGTATAGAGCAATGAAGGGCCATCTGTGCAGAATTGCTTGCACATTAAAAGGCTGACCATGACAATTTTTTTGACAAACATTGTCACAAGTGACAAAACATGGGTTTATCGCTTCGAACTGGAAACAAAACAGCAATCTATGGAGTAGCACAACACCTCCTTTCATTTGAAGAAAAAGTTCAAAGCCACACCCTCAGCCAGTAAAGTCATTGAGACATTCTTCCCTGAAGAGATTATTCTGTTTGATGTCTTCCCTCGTGATACAATATCAGTCCTGATGTGTCATCTTCTAAATGACAAAGCAAGGCCTCACACAAGTCTGCGCAGCCCAGTGGAACTCAAGAAAGATGACTGGACTGTTCTTCCTTATCTACCATACAGCCTAGATCTCGCACCTTGTGGATTTTATCTGTTTGGCCCAATGAAGGATGCACTACGTGGAAGCAGTATGTGGATGACAGGAAGATTACTGATGAAGCAAGACATTGGCTCTGGCAACGATCAGTAAAGTGGTACCACGGGGGCAGACAGGCCATCACAGTAAGGTGGCATGAGGGCAAACGTGGTTTTGTAGCGTGGGGAATAATATGGTGTACCAGAATCCTGAATAAAACTAACCTGCTCTCAGAAAAAAAAAAAAAAAAATGTTTCGCATTACATATGATATACCCCTCATACAAAGATGATTGTACAATTTATTTGTGTGCGGCCATGTTCCCCAGGTAATTACTACAACATTGTCCAGGCTGGAATGAATAAACTATTTCTAATAGGAGTTATCATTGTAACAGATTTAATGTCTTCTTTGAGCTGGAGGATAACTTCAGAAAACTTCAACATTAAATTTGAAAGAAGTATACGCATTTCTTTTCTAATCAAAGGTGCCATACGCTCATAACTGTTACATATAGGGTCTACCTCATAGATGAGTGGTTAGTGTGACTGACTGCCATTTGGAGTTCTTAGATTCAGTTCCTAGCACTGACAGGGATTTTTCCTTGGTGTGTGTGTGTGTGTGTGGGGGGGGGGGGGGATGGGAATGGAGTACACTCAGCCTCGTGATGCCAACTGAGCTACTTGATTGAACAGTACTGACACCAGCCAGCGGAGTTAACTTTTTTACGTAAATGATACAGTGCAGGATTTATAAAGAAATCAACAACTGTATATACTGTTTGTCAAACTTTTCCATAATAATATCAATATATTGAAAATATATCGGATAACAGCTGAATTATGGAAGTATGCTAGCAAAACTGCAATTTTCTTACTCCAGAAACTTTTTGAGGAGATATGGAAGAAAGGAATGGAAAATGGCCCTGATACATCCTCTTCACAAAAAAGGTCCTAAATCTGATCTCCACAACTATAGACGGATTTCCCTTGTGCATGTGACCTACAAGATATTGTCCAGAGCTTTACTAGAAAGAGCAGAATGTCAGCTGGATTGCCAAACTGGGAAGTATCAAGCAGGGTTTAGGAAAAGAAGATCCTGCCATGGACAGGCCTTAAACCTAAAACATTTTAGCATATCAGAAGCAGAGGGCGAAACCATATACAGTGACTTTTGTAGATTTCCAGAAAGCTAATGATTCCATAGATAGAATGTTGTTCTTCAATATTTTGGAGGAGTTTAGCTTGGACAGGAAAACTCTAAACATCATCACGGAGACGCTCACAAATACATCCTCTAAAGTCAGATTCGTGGGTGAACTATTGGAACCTTTCGAGATCAGAACAGGGGTCCAACAAGGGGATGGTCTCTCACCCCTGCTGTTTAACTGTGCACTCGAAAAAACGAGAGGGGCAATAAGATTAGGACCAAAAACCAAAGGAATCACAATTACGTGTTTCTCATTTGCTGATGACATGGTGCTGCTTGTGTAAACATGGGAGGAAGATAAAGAACAAATTGCCAATTTACAAGGGCAGGAAGGGAAGATAGGACTTAAGATTTCTTATGAAAAAATGAAGATTGTGAGGAATATACTAGATACTCCTAAGAGAATTAAAGTAGGAGCTCAAAAAATAGAGGTGGTTAGGAGTTTCAAGTACCTAGGGGAATGGACTGAATGGAACAACCTTGAAGGGAAAGCAAGAAGGACCAAAATGGAACTAGCTTTCCAGCAAACCAAAAACACACACAATAAGAAAGCCCTCTCTTGAAACATCAAAATAAAGCATCTATGCAGCATAGACACTAGCCATGGCGAAGAAAGGGCAAATGGAGAAATTGGAAGCCAAGGAGAGGAAAATTTTGAGGAAGATCATGGGTCCCAAATTCCAAAATAACAAAGAACTTTTCTATAGAAATGAAGCCATCTATACAAAGTTGGAGAGACTCTCGGAAACCATGAGGAAAAGGAGGATTGATTTCTATGGACACATACTCCGAATGAATCGCAGTAGACTAACTAAACAAATCTTTGACTTCTTTTACAAAAAATGGACTAAACCCAATCAGTTTAAGGAAGTGGAAAAGGATTTGAGAGAACTCCAGATTGCCGAAGTCATTTTAAAGAATGATACAGCCACGACCATGACCAAAGACAAAACTAAGAGGTTCCAAGCTAAGATCAACACCAGGAAACTAATTCAGATATCAGAGGAGGAAAGAAAGAAGAGATCAGATAGAATGAAGAACTATTAGGAGAAAAAGAGAACACAAGCAACTAACAAGTGATTAATCTGACATTCCCCAAAGATAGGTGATTCAAAGTGGGAGGGGGGGGGGGGGGGGGGAGAGAGAGAGAGAGAGAGAGAGAGAGAGAGAGAGAGAGAGAGAGAGAGAGAGAGAGAGAAAAATCGATATATATCGCTGATGTCTAAATTATGGATATATCGATATTTTTTACTGTCCATCTTTTCTCAATTCATAGGCACTATAGTTCTCATTGGCAGATTTCTTGCCCATTCCAACTACTACCAATCTTTGAAATCCAACAGTAAGTGTCCTACAATGGGCTTAATTTAATTTCATATTCACTATTACAAATGAGCACCAGATCTGAACTCGAATGTATAAGTACTGGATATCCATGAAAGTGTTACTTCTATGTGTCATTTCTACCATTGCAAATGATACTTATGAGAAGCGAAACAAACACGTTTGCCGACAGCACTGTATGAGATTGGTAAAAATTACCACACCCTGTTCCTTACCCCCTGAGTGCCTGGATCAAGAAAAGAGGACACAGTGTAAAAGTGACATAGACTTGAAACAGAAGTCACACACACTTACTGCACTGGTATTTACTGGAAATTTGAGTCTTGTTGTCTGAAATGTTCCATGCACAGAACACATATCAGAAGTGTTTCACTCCTAAGACTTCTCTCGTGTAGGCAAAGGCCAACACATTAATATTTAAAAATATCGATATTTTTGACCTGATAATATCACTGTCTTTTATATATGTATGTCAACACTATATTAATTTGCCCGTCTCTACCTCTATTCCTGAATCAGCAGAAGTTGATACTTGCATGTTGCTGCAGTTTCACAGAATGATAAACATGCAGCTTCTAGCTATCTGTACACACTTCACACCTTTTGTTTTGGGTGTAATTGTTTACATAATACTACAGTCACACTGAAGGTCATGAATGACCCACAATTATGAATATTAGTTTTTAATTTTTAGACAAAGCATTACATACCAAACATTTTTGTCAGTTTTCAATTTCTTTGCACACTTTTCCCATAATTCCGTACATCTGAAAATTTTCTTGCGGTAGAAGTCCATTCTGCCTGCCTGGATACACTGATGCATCACCTTCTGGGTGTTTGACAGCACTTCACAGCTGAAAGTAGTCGTATGGTGCCAAATTGAGACTTTAAGGAGGTTACAAAGTCCCCCCCCCCCCCCCTGCCCCCAAATGTTTTAATTTTTCTCCACAGTGAAATGAGTAGTGTAAGGCTGTATGGTATAGGGTTGCACAATAATCTTCTTCCCAAAGCATTTGTCATGCAGCGCTTCAAAAATATCAGCATTTATGATCTGTCCTGGTTAAATAAAATCAACCAGAAGATGATTCCCATAACTTTCACAACATATCACACTGTCCTTGGCTCTGAGCACTATGGGACTTAACATCTGTGGTCATCAGTTACACTGTCCTCGTTTTCTGTTTTGATGGTGAATTCAAATGGTGCCATTCCATACTCTCACATTCTGTTTGAGGCTCATAATGACTTTCATAACTTTCCACAACACTCATAAAAACAATGTCTCCTTCATTCTGAAATAACTGAATACAGCTTTGAATAGTGGTTCTTTTCTGAACCTTATGTCCTTTGGCTAATAAATGAAGGGTGCAATGAGCACAAACTTTCTGATAGCCCAAACTTTGAATTATTTCTTGCACTACGCTACATTCTCCTCTGAGGGTTTTTTGAAATTTCATTCACAATGAGATGTACAGCACTTGAAGTGTACTCATCAACTTTTCACTTGTCACATACCATGAAGACTGTTCAAGTGGCAACCTGAATATATCTCCATATGCACACTGAAGTTGGAGATAAATTTCAGCAGCAGATTTTTTCCTCTTGAACAAGGTATTCAATAACAGCATGCTGTTGAAAATTTTGTGGTCACTTGAGAGAGGTGGTCATTCATTTAATTGCTGGAGTAGCAGTTATAACAAAGGACTGACCATGACTTTCAGTATCATGCTGTACAATCTCATGATAACACCAAACATGTCAGTACTTTTATATATAGTGTTTTTAACTTCTACAACAGTTAGAATATCCTGTGTCACTCAAATGTCAAGAAAACCAGAAGAAAGGTAATCTATTCTGATTCCAGTCAGAGAACACTGACTTTATAGTGAACTTTCTTAAAATTATGAACTGTAAAGTGAGTTGAACAACTGTATTTGAAGAATGTGTTGGGTTGAATTACACTACATTATTTTCTTGGCAGTGCGTTTGTCTGGAAGACATGGCAGAACTACTGAAAAGTTGATACATCCAGTATGTTTACAGATAAAGGAGATAGGTCAGTATTTAGATTGGAATGATCTGCACTTTGAAGATAGGGATGTCAGTGCATAGTATGATTAATGGGAACAATGGAAAATGCATCTTGACAATAAAATAAAATCTGAAAACATCTCTGATTTATTTATAATTGCTACATATTTCAAAAAATATATGCATTAACAATGTATTTTAACACTTAACAAAATATTTGTACTGTAAGGCACTATATTCATTTTATTAGTGCTATATACCAGTATTAAAACTGTGTAAGATCATCCTTTCTTAATTACCCTCCTACGAACTGCTAGCTTTCATACAATGGAACAATTTTAAAGCTTTATTGTCACACACTGCAGGTCTCTGCTAGTTCCAAATATCTCAAAGATTTGTTGTTGTAACATTATGTAACTGCATAGTAGATCTTTTGCCTTACTGATTACATTTCTACAAGTATACAAACTGCTGAGTAATAACTGCAATGTAATATCAAAAATTAAACTGACTTTGGTCCAAAAGACAGTTAACTGTGAAACATTGCGCCATATGAATAAAAATTTCCTGTTCTATCACAAAGCGTTCATGGAAGATGACCACTGAAAACCTTTTCTGTTGGTAGCAACAGCAGAAACATAAATAACAGCCTGGAATATCATTAAAAAATTCTCAAATAATCCTACAGTGAAGTCACACAGTAATGATTTATAGTGAAAGCTCTGTTTTCTTTTATTTCATTTTTTCTCACCTTCAAATCAAAGAAACCGATCAGTGTCTTGTTGTAGTAAGACGACAAGAAGCCATAATAAAATAAAAATAATAAAAGTTTATTTGATAAAGTCTTCTTAAAGATTAACACACTCTTATTCCCGTTTCATGCAAAATGAAATACAGTGATATACAAATAAGAAACCCAATTTCAAATAAAATAAATATCCTGTTTTTCTAAAGTCCAGAGTAGTATATTTGAGTCAATTTGTTCACAGTGCTGGGGACTTAGCTGAAAAAAACATCTCCATAAAACAACTTTTTACTCTCTTAGAATTTTTAATGAATGAGTAGCCACCTGAGAGTAAGACACTCCAAAGAATGAAGAAAGTTCTCACTGAATGCACCAACATTTAGTTCAATGATTTTAGTTGAATATAAAGGAAGAAAACAGCAAAGCACCATAGTGTGGTTCAGTGTAACATTTAAAAGTAACAGATTACAATACACCATGCAAAATCAGCATACTGTCAATTACTACAAACCAATACAAACACCATCTAATATCAGCCCATTATACACATATTAACAAAATTAAACAGTAAATGGTGATACTGAAACAATAAATGCCCTGCAAATTAATGCAAATGCAGTTGCATTTATATGACTATTGTGAAATCAATACTGTAGTTCATCAAATGGTGACACATGTATTTCAAATGATAAATACAATCTTGCATCATCCAGGATCATCTGCTCACTAGGGTGCATAAGCTCCACATGTACAGCCATTTGGAGATCTAAGACATACAAATGAGTCAACATTGGAAAGAATTTCTTTCTAAAAATTATTAAATTAATACTGGAAGGTTAGCAAGGAATTCAACATTGTCCTGAAAATGGAAAATATTTCAGGTGTTTTCCAAGCTTGTCTCTGTACTTATGACATGTAAAAGCCATGCTCCAATAAATTAACAACAATAACAAAAGAGGAAAAGGTCTAGCTTTTAGTAATAATTATTTTATACTTTCATGGAGATCACACAGATTTTTCTAGCATTCATTTTGTTATGCACCAAACTCATTTCTTCCATATTCACAAGAATGAATACTGGTGAAGCACATAAGTCTAGAGCAGGGTCAGCCACAGTGTGCAGACCTTCACAAGTGCACAATGTGCTGCACACATGCAGTCCAAAACTCAGCATGTCATAGCACTGTTCGGTACATCTTGGCTTTGTGTGGTCCTTCTCAATATTGTGGTTGACACAGTTTTCGTCAGTTAGGCAGAATAGAGGTGTAAGCGCTGTTTATCCTTTGCAATTTGTTTACGGTATAGAGGAAGTTCATAGCTCTGGTGGCTGTTAGCACAAAAAAGAGGCAGTCCAATGATGTAACATTGCAATCCTTTAAACATGAACAGCGATCACAGAGGAGAAGTACAGAACTCTCAGTATCTATTATTTAGTTGCACCACGCACAAAGAAATCGAAGATTTAGTTGAAGTTGAAAGAGCTAAAAATTGTAATGAGCAGCAGGTGATTTGTATGTGAATTGTTGTTCTGTCCATCAAGAAGTACTTCGTGTTAAATGTGCAGGCATAAACCATGTGACGGAATTAGTGAATAGTTAATTTTCTGTAGTCCCATGCATTATTACATCATCAGTTGCAATAGTTTTTGATGTAACTTAATGAAAAGCATGAACATGTTATACAGGGTAGCGCAGATAAAAGAAGCCTGTGTAAGTGTGAAGGAAGCGCAATGAAATTACAGAAGCAAAGAGCAAAGTGCCCCTGCAACATCAATACACAGCTGTACATGTCTAAACATATTCAGATACGCTTGGAGGAAAGTTCGGATATCGATAGCAGCAACTTCACAGTTGATGACGTCTTTCAGTTCATGTACTGTGTGTGGATTTGTTTCATATACCTTGCTCTTCAAGTGTCCCCACAGGAAAAAATCAATGGTGTTAGATATGACAAACATGGTGGTAATAAGTGTTTCCTGACAGTTCGTTCCTCAGTGAAACCATCATGAAGTCATTCCATGGACACTTTAGACATGTGGCAAGTTGCCCCATCTTGCTGGAAGAAGCTGTATTATCTTTCATAGTCAGTGAGTTGGGCACAAAATGTATCAAAAATTTGTATATTTGCAACCATGTTGATGGTAGTATCAAAAAATATTGGTCCAATGATGCATATTCCTCTTACACCACACCATACACTGACTTTTTCATCATGGAGCAGTTGCTGACATACAGTCTTAGGGTCTTCCACTGCCCAGTACTTTGTGTTCTGTGAAAAGATGAACTCATGCTTTATCATTCATGATGCAATGGAAGAGGTCTCATTGATGCTTTTCAAAAGCCACCTGCAATAATCTACAAGTTTCTGACTGTCATCCTCCCATAACTGTCGCACAACCGTCACACAATATAGCTTCATATCAAAACTTTTCAATATCTGCGGGCAACTCTTCCAACTTACATGTGCCTGTTGGGCCAATTTATGTGTAGATATCTTTGAGCTCTGAACAGTTCTTCAGTGTATGTCCGTAAAAACTGCTGTTGTGTGAACAGAAGGAATTCTTTGTCATTTCACATTTTGCACAGATCCATAGGTGCACCAATTCTCTTCACTGGTAGTCCTCTGTCCAGATACATGAGCCCAAACATTTTTAGAGTTTCTTTACCTGAATCTGTTTTCACATATGCTTCCACAATTTCAACTCTTTCTTTTATTGAGAAAGTCATTTAGCAGACAGCAGAGAGAAGTGTCACGCTTCAGTGGTGAACTAAACTGAAATGTTCACAGAAGAATACTAACAGTAGATTATTGCATAAAACAGTCCATTGTTGTAGATGTTTACTCTATTTCAAAGTTGAAATACTGCATTTGGATTCAAAAGGGAGGTGGACTACTTTTAACTGCATAACCCAGTATATTACTACACAGTTCGTTGGTTAAGTCAAAGGACATGCCTGGAATGTGTTTTTGATTTAAGACCTGCTATTGCTGAATTTTTGAAGGATAAAGGAAAGCAAGAATGTAAATTAGAAGAGCAGGAATGGATTGCAGACTTTGCATTTTAACTAGAGTTGACTGCTGACTGTCTCCAGTAAGACAGTGCAAGGTGAGAAGCAACTTATTTCTGACTTTTTGGCGAAAATGGATGCATGTAAAAAGAAAACTGCACTGTGGAAGGAAAACCCCTGACAAGGAACACTATCAATTTCCCTACGCTCACTGGCTTTAAAGGAAACACGAATTTTCAACAATTGATTGTGGTATTGAAATAATTACAGGAATAACTTCTGTAAATGTCAGAGGATACTGCCATACATCTGTTTTGAGATGTTTTTGAGATCATTTGCCATTTTAGTTGAAAATATACCTGCGCGTCTGTAGATGGAACTGGTTGTTCTGCAGTGTTATTCCTGAGTAAAAGACACATTCTTTTTCACTAAAACTGTCCAGGTGTTCTATGTTGTTTACTTCAGGAAGAGTTTTCGTGTGTCCATAATGAGGTTATAAATGTAATATCAATGTTTCGACCGATACACATATTTGAAAGGCTTTTTCCAAGTATAAAATTAAATAAGTCAGGATTATGAGGAAACCCGGGCGATAAAAAATCTGTGAAACTGTCTGCATCTGCCCATATGCTGACAGTTTATGCCAGAAAATACACTCTTAGACAAGAAAACCAATGGACCATGATGGATGGAAATCAATAGATGTGATGTACTTATGAACAAATGATTATAGTTTCACAAAAATTGTATGATTTATGCAAGAGAAAGAACTTCACAAATTGAGCAAGTGAATAATGTGTTGGTCTGCCTCTGGCCCTTATGAAAGTAGTTATTCAGCTTGGTGTTGACTGATAAAGAGTTGCTGGAAGTCCTCCTGAGGGATATCATCCCAAAGTCTGTCCAACTGACATGTTAGATCATCAAAATCCTGAGATGGTTGGAGGGCCCTGCCCACAATGCTCCAAATGTTCTCAGTTGGCGACAGATTCAGTGAGCTTGCTGGCCCAGGTAGGGTTTGGTAAATAAGAAGACAACAAGTAGAAACTCTCACCTTGTGAAGGTGGGCATTATCTTGCTGAAATGTAAGCCCAGGATGGTTTGCCATGAGGGCTACAAAACTGGGCATAGAACATTATTGGTGTAGCCCTGTGCTGTAAGGGTGCCGCGGCAGAGGGCTAAAGGGGTTATGCTACGAAAAGAAATGGCACCCCAGACCACCACTCATGGTTGTCAGGCCAAATGGTAGGTGACAGTCAGCTGGTATCCCTGTGCTACCCGGGGAGTCTCCAGACATGTCTTCAGCCTGGAATCCTTCAGTGATGAGTTCTGCTTCAAACTGAACCCCAATGACCAGCAAAGACATGTCTGGACATGCCCCAGACAGTGGTGGGACACCTGTCTGACCTGACATCCAGGAGCAATGGCCTGGGGTGCCATTTCTTTTCATAACAAAACCCCTTTGGTCATCATCTCCAACAGTCTTACAGCATAGTGGTATGTTGACAATATTCAGTGCCCTGTTTTGTTGCAATTCATGGCAAGCTATCCTGGGCTTACATTTCAACAAGATAATGTCCGCTTTGCACATGGCGAGATTTTCTACTGCTTGTCTTCATGCTTGCCAAACCACCGTGGCCAGCATGGTTGCTGGATTTCTCCCCAACTTAGAACACTTGAAGCATTACTGAGAGTACCCTCTAGCCAGCTTGCGATTTTGATGATCTAAAGTGCCAGCTGGACAGAATTTGGCACAATACCATTCACAAGGGCATCCAACAAAAAATGTCAAGCTGAATAACTGCTTGAGTAAGGGACAGAGGTGCAACAACACATTATCGACTAACTCAATTTGTGAAGCTCTTTCTCTTGAATAAATCATCCAATTTGTTTGTCTGTACATTACATCTACCAGTTTCCATTCAGATAATTCCTTCGTTCTGCAAAATTTCTTTTGTTTCTGATCTATGTCATTGAGAAAAATTAAATATGAAACAAAGCCCCAAGCAGCAATTTCACAGTTTCCCCTTCCCTCTCGCTTGCCCTGCTCAGACAGCGTAACATGGCAGAGGGGGAAGTGTGCACTCAGATGAGAGAGATTCGCACGCATTCAGTGACAAAACAATGATGGCTGAGCCATTTTTAAAGCAACAAAGCAAATGTTATAAAGAAGCCATGAATGCAAAATCGATCAAGCAACTGTAAAAATTCAATAAGCCAATGCTGCATGAAATGTTATAAAAGTTTGACTGAGAAGTCCCTCAAAATTATACCTTCCAGTACTTAAGTACACTATTGTGCAAAATAGTCTATGGTTCCTGAAAATGTATGTGTCCTGCCCTATCTGTGTATGTTATCAAAATCAAGCCTTGTCTGCAGTGAAATTATAAAAATAAAACAAAAAGACACATACATGTTTGTGTAGAATCTCCTCTACCATCTATATTACAGTTCAGTAATGAAAGAAATTTATTTGTAAAATACGTAAGGAATCTTCACATACAGTCATGAAAATTGTCTGTGCATTTTATATCTTAAACAGGAATTCAGTTTGAAGAAAGATATGACAGATCTACAAAACAATGGTTTATGAAGTAGAGTTTTGTAGTTTTTCATTCCTGGCTGCCCTGTATGTGCTGGCATAAGCTGTCACCAGCACATTGGTCTATCAGATGAGAGGCCAAAGACAGATTCGCAAGCAATGAGCTGCCCAACACCCTCTTGACTGCAAGTATTTAGATCGCCGCTGTGGGCCAGAGGGTTTTCAGTCACAGTCAACCAGCCCAGTCACAGACAGAGTCAATCGCAGTCAGCTCAGTTACTATTCTAGTTGATGTCTGTCAGGTCATGTCACTGGCTATGAGAGTGTAAACTTTATAGTGAGACTTCTACTTCATCAGCAGTGAGGCTAATGTGGACTATTATGGAAGGGCTTGTACTACAACAACTTGCATAAAGAGAAGTAGCCCTCTGTTTATGTTAATAAAGAACCCTGTTAATACATGTGTGCAGTTTTGTTGTAGAAAGAGGATACTGGCCACCAAACATCATCCTCTCCTTGCATCCCATGGCACATGATGCTACAGTGGCAACGAGACGACACAAAAGTGGTGACGAGGATAATTCTATGCAGAATGCAAGTTAATTAACTTGGCCACAGATTTTGCTTGCTTCTCTTGTGTTTTAGCTTGCAGGGGTAGTCATTTTGCTAATTTTTTGTTGTGTTCTTGCACGTATTCCAGGAGGGGAGCTGCAGAACCAATCAAATTTTTTTCTTTTAAGAGGCTTTGCTTGCTTTTTTGCTATAATTTATTTGTGTAAACCACGGTTATCGTGTTCCCTCCACCCCCTACCCCTGTGCCTCAGCCACAGATGACCAATGTGATAGATCTAACACAAGATTTTCATTTTCAGAATCAACAAATTGCTGCCTTACTGACGACGGTACCACAACTACTGCCTACACAAGCTGTGTAGCCTGCACAACCGCAAACAACCAGCCCAACAAGTGCTGCAGACCAGCATACCTACGTCCCAGAAATTTAATGGCACAGAAAAGAAATGACTTGAATACCTAAAGCAGTTCCAAGCACACTGTCACGTTCATCGTGTTCAAGGCACTGTATAGCCACAATACTTTCTTTCGATTGGGGGTCCCTATTGTTCAGGTTAATACAAAAACTATTTCCAATGGTATCTCCTGACAAAATCAGTTAGAACAAAGTAATTGCTGCATTAACTCAGTACTATGACCAGCAACTTTCAGTTAGACACAGTTGCCTCAGTAACTTTGCTTAATCATGCCACGTGCGAGCAGTTAGGCTCACCATGCCTTTTTAAATCTAGCAAGCACCTCACTGTTTACAATGAAGAGGACATACCTAAAATCAAGAGACAGTGAGAACATTTTCGGTTTAGATACCTATGATTTGTTTGGACTTAGCATCCATGTGAACGTACTTCCCATATCGGCTTTAGCACCAAATGACTGTGTTGCCAGCTTGCTTAAAGAATTCCCTGAACTATTTTCAGAAGGAATGGGAAAAGCCAATAATTTTGTTGCACATGTTACACTGAAAGACAATGCACAGCCTAAGTTTTTCAGGCCCACCCCGTTCCAATTGGTTTAAGAGACAAAGTAGCCAGTGAATTGAAAGAATTGCAAGATAATGGAGTAATTGCTCCGATTCAAGCTAGTCAATGGCCAAGTCCTCTCATTTTGTTGTGTAAGCCTTCTGGCCACATCCAATTTTATGTTGACTTTAAGTCCATAGTTAATCCACGGACAATAGTTGACACTTAGCCATTACCTTGCCCAGAGGAACTCGTGGACAGGCTTGGTGCACGACGTTACTTTCCTTAGATAGATTTGTGTGATGCCTATTTGCAAATTCCATTGGATGAAGAATCTCAGAAAGTGTTTGTTTTATATATACACTTAAGACTGTTCAAGTATTTGCGTTTGCCCTTTGGCAGAGCTTCCGTAATTTTTCAACATTACTTGGAACAGATGACTGCAAAGATGCCATTTTGTTCAAACTATCTAGATGATTTGGTCATCTCAGGCTGTACACCAGAGGAACACATTGCCAATTTGCACACTCTTTTTCAAGTATTGTCAGAAGCAGGACTCAAGCATCGTCTAGAAAAGTGTGACTTTTTTCAAACTGAACTACTGTACTTAGGTCATGTGATAAAGAGTCAGGGTGTGCACCCCCTCCAATCTCATTTGCTACTAATCCGTGACCTGCCTGTTCCTTGAAATGTGTCTGAACTGCAGTCAGTACTAGGCTTGATGACACACTACATTCGGTTCATACCGAATGCCGCTCAGATTGTGGCTCCGTTGCATCTCTTGCATCGTAAAAATATACCTTTTGTGTGGACTAAAGATTGTCAAGGTGCAGTTCGGACACTCAAAAATGCTTTATTTAGTGACAGAAGTTTAGTGCATTTTGACCCTGCCAAGCCAGTAGTTTTGCAAGTCGACTCTTCATCCTATGGAATCGGTGCTGTGCTTTCGAAAAGAATTGGTACACAAGACAGACCTATTGCTTTTGCCTCAAAGTTGTTCACTCAAACTCAGAGCAGTTATTCATAACCTGAAAAGAGGCTCTCACTGTTTTGTATAGTGTGACAAATTTCCATCACTATTTGTATGGTTCCAAGTTCTATTTAGTAACAGATCACAAGCCTTTGCAGTCCTTGTTTCATCAGTCAAAGCTGGTTCCTACATGCATTGCTCAAAAATTGCAATGCTGGGCATTGTTGCTTTCACAGTATCAATATGAAATTGTGTACAGACCTATGGCAAATCATGGCAATGCACTCACCCTATTTCACCTTCTGATTGGCCCAGACTCTGATTTTGATGCATCTGCCACATCTTGTTGCCAAATCGATATGCAGGACTCTGAATTGCTGAAATCTTTTCCCTTGTATTACAGAAAAATAGCATAGGGCATGGAAGAAGACCCAGTTATCAAGATTTTGTTGCATTACATTCACATGTCATGCCCTCATTCATTGGACAGTATCCAGAACTCAGTTGTGTGCCGATACTTTGCTCATCGGCCTAACCTTACAATTCTACAGGGTGTGATTCTAGTGCAGAATGACAGTGGACAATCACGTGTGCTTATTTCCAAAGTATTGTAAAAGGATGTTTTGCAATTGCTCTACCAAGTATGATGGGGAATTGTTTGAACTAAACAGTTAGCGCAACAGCATTGTACTTGGCATAAACTCTACCACTTCACATAACACCATTCAAGCTTTGTCCTCAATTTTTGCATCGAAGGTTTGCCAGAAGTACTTGTGTTGAACAGCAGACAACAGTTCACTTCACATAATTTCAAACAGTCTTGTGAATGGAATGGCATTCGTCATCTCACAAGTGCTCTGTTTCAGCCGTGGTCGAACAGAGATGCAGAACACCTTGTAGGCACTTTCAAACAACAGATGGCCAAGCTTTGCACCACCCACACTTGGGGACAGGTGCTACAACTCTTTCTCGCCTCCTATCGCTCCCACCCAGAAGACGGACCATCACCAACAGAACATGTGCATGGCCACCGCCATCAGATACTGCTACACTTGGTACACCCACCATAGTGTCCGGCACCACTAATGGTCACAAGTATTGCTTTGTGCCACATGATCTTGTTCTTTTCAGGGTTTATGGCAACTGTGGGCACTGGGAAAGAGGCATGATCCAGGAATGCATTGCCTCTTCTACGTATTTGATTGCAGGTCAACCATCATCGCCCCACAACATGCCCTCAGGCCTGGACACATGCTGTGGCAGCAGTTTTCCAGAGGATGTTCTTATTGCCTCGCAAACCAGATGATGGGGTATGATCAGGAGTATGCCATCCTCCACAGCTACAGCTCCTGGCTTATCTCTATGTCCTGCGCCGTGCCTCCCTCGCCGTTGTCCTTTGCAGCCTCCCTACAGGACAGTGCTGCAGCATTTTGGGGTGGAAGGAGAGGAATGTGCTAGTGTAAGATGTCACCAGCACATTGGTCGGCAAAGAGGTTGTGAGAAGATCGATAGTACGGGCTGGAGCAAGTGCGCCTAACAGGAGAGAGGTCAAAGACAGACTCACAGGCAATGCGCTGCCAACACCCTCTCGACCACAAGTATTTAGATTGCCGCAGCAGACCAGAGGGCCCAGTCAGTCACAGACAGTCAGGCCAGTCGCAGACAGAGTCAGTTGCAGCCACAGTCAGCTCAGTTACTAGCTCAGTCACTATTCTAGTTGGCATCTGTTGGTTCATGTCACTGGCTATGAGTGTGTGTAGTTTTTATAGCAGAACTTGTACTTCACTGGCAGTGGGGTTAATGTGGACTGTTATGGAAGAGTTTGTATCACAACAATTTGCTTAAAGATAAGTAGCTCTCTGTTTATGTTAATAAAAAACCTTGTTAACACATGTGTGCAGTTTTGTTGTAGAAAGAGGATACCAGCCACAAAACAACATGCTCTCCTTGCTCCCCGAGGTGCAAGAGTCTACAGTGGCAATGAGATGACACAGAACTTTTTAAGGTTCAATTTTTGTCAAGTTGTTATCAATGATTTCAATAAAATGAAAATCACTGCTCACATTAAGACTGATTCACTGTTTCTGCCTAAATATAAACAAACTGATGATTTTTCATGAAAACACTTGGAAATTTAAAAGAGAAATGTCATGCATTTCTGTTTTGCTAATGACTCTCAATTAGCACTGGGAGTGTTGTGGCAGACATGGGAGGCCAATTATGGTAATGGCAATGTGAGAGAGTCCTTGGTCATTATGAAGTCTCTACATTGTAAGAGGGTTGAGAAAAGTGTGAGAAGAAAACTACATATCAAAGGTCTGGGAGTAATCAATGACATTTTCCAGTCTAAAAAATCTTTTTATACTGCCCTTGCATTATTAAACAATAACCATTGTAGGATATGTGAATATCTGAAAAACTGCACACCCAACTTTTTAGTGAATAGGTAATCAATTTAAATTCCTTTCACTTTCTCCTTTTAACAGTCCTCCTTAATGTATCCTTTTTAGTGAAAAGAAAAGCTTGCAGAAGGATGAATGTCTACCAGTTTCACGTATGTTATCATCTGCATTAATTTTCTATAATGTCTTCCTGAGTGCTTCTTAAGCATTTCAGTAATCATGGATAATTTTTTATTTTTCTTTTCTTGCAATGCAATCTGCTATTAAGTCACTCTGATTTAAAATTAAAGTAAAACTTTTATGTTAATAATATTTGAGACACAGTAGGAACCTCTAGTCCTAGTCACCAAACAGGAAGAACTGGAGTGGGTTGTAGAGATATATAAATTAAAAATATGGTTGAATTTCAAGCTTTTGGAGGGTCTCACTGAAAGTTCATTCTGCTGATTAATCTGGAACATTTTACTCTTCTTTGTGTGTGTGTGTGTGTGTGTGTGTGTGTGTGTGTGTGTGTGTGTGTGTGTGTTCTACAGCACATATTGTTCTATTAATATCCAAAAATGAATACTGAGTACAGGTTTAAAAGCCTCTTTAATTTTATGGTCTAATAGAGGATCTGGAAACAGACAAGTATGGAGTACTCACGGATTAAATGTTAAATCTTATGGTCATATGGAATTAAAGGAGGATTCATTGTTTACAAATAATTAAATGTTGAATTTATGTGAGAGACTACACACTGAGGACATATTACAACTGACTGTAAAGAACACCTGTCATGTTGCAGACAGGCACAATTAAAAGACACTTACATATAGCTTTTGGCCACAGCCTTCATCAGTAAGACACACACACACACACACACACACACACACACACACACACACTAGCAAACACGCCTCATACTCACACGGCCATCAACTCTGGCATAGGCTGTGGCCAAAAGTTATATATAAGTGTCTTTTAATTGTGCCTGTCTTCTTTATGGTAAGTAGCAATGTCTTTTCCTAGACCGTAGATACTGCTATCTGGAGTTTCCACTGTTTGTTTCGGAAGTTACATTCAAATGTAGTAATAAATCCTTTATTTGACTGTGATGGTCAATAAAACAGTTTCATCACTTAGGTTTAGGTAATAAAAAGGAAATATTTTACAAAGAGGCCATAAATAAAAACTCAGATTTTTTAGAGATTGAATTAACATTCAGCTGAAGTACCAAAACAAGATGGATAACACCTGGAATTAAAGTATCTTGTACCATGAAGAGAGCAAGCCATGTTTGATTCAGAATAGTGTCTGATCTAGAATAACATTACTAAAGGCATCGTCAAATGTTCCATGCTATATCCATTGATCAAAAAGCATGCATTGTGCACAAAATAATTAAAAAGGTGTCAACAACTGTGACACGATGATGATAAGAGTCAAATCAATGGCTATCACATTCAGAGTACATAGAGTGTCAGAAAGCATAGGAATTTATAATAAAAAATCAAATGCAGATGTATTTATTCTTAGGCCTAAATGAGACAACTCACTGAAAAGCAGAAGTGTAGGGGCCAACAATCAATGACCGGTATCCATAGATCTAAAGATGATGTAATATATCACCGAAACTGGTTGCTCAATATAATAACTATTGGAAATTTAGATGGCTGAAAGACGTCTTGATTCGACATTGTGAAAAGCAGAAGCATCAAGCCATCGATAGGCACACACATAAAGAAAGAAAACTTACTAGCTTTCAGAGTAAACCTTCTCGGAGCTAGAATACAAACACAGAGAAAACACATTCACAGATACACATGCAGGCATTCAATCCTATGCCCTTATGTAGCTCCAGCTGGATGCATAATATTACATTTCGGCAGGTGGACTAGGCTGTGATGGTGGCTGTGTCGGGTAGTGTGGGTAGAGGAAGAGAGCAACAGAAGACAGGAAGATGTGTTTTATTTTTGGGAGGGGTGGTGGTAGAGGGGGGGGGGGGGGTTGGCTAGTGGCTTGGTGGGAGGCAACTGGTTTTCCAGCTAGAAATGAGGAAGGGAGGGGTGCCAGGTACACAGGCTAAGCATGTGATACATGGTTGACAGAGCCAGTGGGGAGCGGTGCATGCTGAAGGTGACATGGAGAGATGAACGGCGAAGAGCTTTCAGGATGGAGGAAGTGGAAACTGTTGGGTGAAGCATGTGGGAACAGTGGGTTACCAGAGATTGAGGCCAAGTTGATTACGGGAGTGAAGGACGTGTTGTAAGGATAACTCCCATCTGCATGGTTCAGAGAAGATGGTGGTTGAGGAGGGAAGGATCCAGATCTCGAGTTGTGAAGCAGCCTTTGGAATTGAGCATGTTATGCTCAGCTGACTGTTTTGCCACTAGGTGGTCAACTCTGTTCCTGACAACAGTTTAGTGGTGCCCCATTCATCCTGTTGGGCAGCTGGTTAGTAGCCATTCTGACATAAAAAGCTGTACGGTGCTTGCAGTAGAGTTGGTATATGATATGGCTGCTTTCACAGGTGGCCTCTCTGATGGCATAGGATAAGCCTGTGATGGGGTTGGAGTAAGAAGTTCTGGATGTATGGATTCAACAGGTCTTGCACCTTAGTCTTCCACAGGAATATGATGCCTGTGGCATGGGGTTGGGAGTGGGAATGGCAGAGAGGTGGACCAGTCCACCTGGTGGCACAACATGCAGCTAAGCATAACATGCTCAATTTCAATGGCTGCTTCACAACCCAGGAGGAGCCTTCCATCCACCAGCAGCTTCTCTGAACTTCAAAGATGTGAGTTATCCTTGAATTACATCCTTCACTCCCATAATCATCCTGTCCTCAATCTCCAGTGCCTGACTGTCCCCACACCCTTCACTCAATAGTTTCCCCTTCTTCCATGCTGTAACCTCCTCCCAGATTCATGTCCTGGTATCACCTTCAGCTTGAGCGACTCCCCACTGGCTCTGACAACTGTGCATTACATACCTGGCCCATGCTCCTGCCAACCCTTGCTCATTCCTAGCCAGCAAGCCGACTGCCTTCTGCCGAGTCGCTAGCCACCCACTTGCAACTCCTTTCCCTGCCGCCTACCTCTCTTTCCCTTTACCCACACCAACCTACTCCAATTGCCAAAATGCATACTGTACGTCCAGCCAGTGTCATGAAGGGGCATAGGAGTGCGTATGAGTGCATGTGTATGTGTGTGAATGTATCTTCTGTGTGTATTTGACTCTAGCTCGAAAAAGGATTACTCCGAAAGGTAGCACAAGTTTTCTTTATTTTAGTGTGTGCCTACTGACGAGTCAACATCTCTGCTTTTCAGTGAGTGGTCTCCTTTAATACAAAAGTATTTACATTCTACCAGAACTTTCCTACAAAAAGAAAATACAGAAGTTCTGTATCTACACAGGCAGACAGCACATGCATCGTCAACAGATTGCAGCTTCAAACATACAGACACTACATAAATAAAGAAAAAAGTAACCAGAACACTGAAAAGCCATAATTTGTTTCACTAGACAACTGTTTCTAATGTACTATTAAAATTTCCTGCTGACTCGATGGAATATGTAATAGTAAAGCCGATATACAGAGTGGTCAGAAACAATGTGAAAAGCTTCTAAGGGTATTGCAGAGTAGATAGTCCTGAGAAATAATTATTAAGAAAAAATCAACATTCCAAATTAATTAGCTTTGAAGCTAGCCAACCAGGCCATGGCACAAAGAAATTCATGTAGTCTGCCAGATACAGTTAGTGTCAGTCGTCCTCATAGCTTAAGTGATAGCATGGCAGACTGCACAGCCTCTGGCTTGGGTTCGATCCTTACTACCAACCCATTTCCAGTACTGAATTGCTCTCTTGTTTGGTTTTAGGAAAACAAATGAACAACAAGTTTGGCAACACCATCTCTGGTGGGCAACTTGAATTTGCATGCACAATGGCCTGATTGGCTAACTTCAATGCTAATTAACTCAGAAACAGCACAGCATATCAAATCTTTTCCTTAACATTTATTTATCAGCACAACCTATCCTGTAACAACCTTACAAACTTTTCATACTGTTTGTGGCCACTCTGTATATAAACAGACATGAAAAACAATGATCACAGAACCAATTCCAAGCTTTTTCAGCAAATTTAAGAAAAGTGACTAAAACAGAATGGTAATCAATGATTATGAGAGAAACTGCTATTACTTCCTCAATGTATGGCTTCTATACAAAACTACCTCCAGAAAAAGTAGTATCTGAAAGTTAAGCAGACATGAACAAGTAAAATTACTGCATAATGATATTGTGTGTTCATATCAGAGCCTTTAGATGTACATACCATAAATTGTACTAGAAATTGCACTATCTGTGCATTAATGACACCCTACCCCACCATAACCATGGGAATAAAACTAGACTTGGAATACAAGAAAGTCACTTATGCCAAACTGAAGAGCTAGGTATTTGATCTGTTACAACTCATGGCATTCATGAATAATTAATCAATTACATAAACAATTGTTAAAAATATCAACACTCACAATTGGGATGCACATAATGATTAAGACTTTTCATCATTTACGCCAGGCAAAGGGAAAGTAGTAACTGAGTAGACCTAAAACTGGTTAACGCCACATATTTCAACTCTTAATTTTACAAAACTCATATTACGCAAGGAAAATCTAACAGTGAAATATGTGGGAAAGGGAGCTAAACATTAGTGGTCACATACTAAATGATCCCATACTTAAAATTTCTTGACGTCACTGTGAATAACAAACTGAAACGGAAACAACACAATAATAAGCTGATCACTGCACTGTACTTACCAGTATCTGTCAAATTTTTTAAACTGCATAAAATAGGGTAATTTATTTTTCATATTTCCAGTCTTGTTGTCCTACTGGATAGACTTTTCAGTAAATGAAGTTAAAGCCCCTGAAGGATGTATCTACAATTGGTCAATAAGAAATTGTGTGACAGTAACCATACAGCTAACAAACAGCTCCTCTTCAAAAACTCTCCCTTGGTAGTACATTTACTCTTTCGTGACATTTGCAGCCATTAACAAAATCATGTTACCACAATACAAGACATAAAATTGATTCTATAGAGACTTTATTAGCAACTCTCCCAGTGAATTTTAAGATTAAATGGATTCCTTTTAACAATGCCACAAAAGTAACAATGCAGACTGTAAATATAACTTGTCAAAAAGTAAACAGAATTTTTGTATCATTGGTCAAGGAACCTAACTAACTGCTACACCACATGGGCCACTGAAGCCTCCCAAATGGAACTCATTTCCCTGAACTCCAGAGATGGAAACTTTCTCTCAAACATATGCCTTTGAAGGCATCACCTAAAACAAATCCATGATACAGCAATAAGCAACTGCATGGCACCATCTTCTGCCAACCTATTCATGGACCATCCATCTGCTTCACCTGGTCCTCCTCTACCCAACCAGCTACCTTCCTCAATGTTGACCTCCATCTCAAGGATGGCTACTTTAGTACCCTTGCCCACATCATACCTGTCACCAACAATACCTCCATTTCGCCAACAGCCATCCATCTCACACCAAGAAGTCCCTTCCACACAGCCTAGCCACCTGCTGTGTCAAATCTGTAGTGACAAGGAGCCCGTTTCCAAATATGGCAAGAGTTGCACTCAGGCCTTTAGAGACCAAAATTATCCTCCCAACCTTGTTCAGAATCAGATCTCCCAAGCCCTGTCTCTTCAGTCCCCTATCACCTCCCACACACCCACCACCTAACTTTCACTGTGCCCTGATTTGAGCAATGTCCAACTGACCCCCGCCTCACACATTGGTATTTTGCCACCAATCGAACCTATGCAACATCATTATTCATTATCCATCCCTACTACCCCCCCCCCCCCCCCACCCCCATTCCCAACTCCTTGTCTTATGGCTCATATCCCTGCGATAGACCTAGATCCAAGATCTGTTCCATACATCCTCTGACCACCATCTACTCCAGTCCTGTCACAGGCACTCGGATCTGTTTAGGTTCTTGCTCATGAGTAAACCCATTTTTGTGGGTGAAAAGGTAAAATTCTTCACACTGCAGATTGAAATGCAAAGACATTGCTAAGTTGCCATTGCTACTATTAGATGGTGCTGTTGTCAAAATTGACTCTCCCCTGTTTCAGCGTTGGCACCTCTTCCATATTGTCAGAGCATCATGTGCATATGCATTGCCCTCACTCCCCACAATGCTGCAACTACTCTACAGACAGAGCACCAGTCATGTTAGGATATAAATCAGGATTCGTAGTGCAACGAAATGGAAAATTAAAAAGTTTCCCATTCCCAAGCTTCAAGTATCTAATCTGTGGTGCAACAGGGAATATTAAGTCATTATAGATTTATGCAATAATTTTCCCCAGGATCAGTTTCCTCATTTAAATAAGTCTCCATACATCCTGCACCCTGTTCCTCATGACAATGGAGGGAGTGCAGTACTCACTGCTTGCAGGTCTGCACTCACCATCTGCTCGCAGAGCACATTTGCGGAAGCCTTGTCGTATCCATCAAAGGCAGGGCTACCTGTGGAAAAACGAAGTCATCTACAAAGTCAGCTGCAACCACTGTGCTGCTTTCTATAAGGGCATGACAATTACAAGCTGTCTGTCTGCATGAATGGAAACCGCCAAGCTGTGGCCAAGAGACAGCTAGACCAACCAGTTGTTGAGCAAGCTGTCCAACAGGATATGCTTCACTTCAGTGACTGCTTCATAGCCTGCAACATCTGGTTCCATTCTTACCAACACTAGCTTTTCTGAACCATGCACTAGGAACTCTCCCTAAAACATATCCTTTGTTCCTGCAATCCCTCTGGACTCCACCTTCGTTAGTCCCATCATTCACCTGTCTATCCTCTTCCCTGCTCCCACTCCGGCAATACACTCCCCTTCTCTTCTGCTAATGCACTCAATAGTCTTTTGCCCTTATTTTCTCTCCCCTCTTCCTCTTCTGCTCCTCACACACCACACCACCCCTCCCCAGTACAGCATCCCGACCATGTGCTTCCTTCTTTAAATATCATTAGTCTACCGACTGGTTTGATGCGGCCCACCATGATTTCCTCTCCTGTACTGACCTCTTCATCTCAGATTAACACTGGCAACATAACCTCAATAATTTGCTGTATTCCTCATTTGCTGCATGTATTACATGTATTACCTCCCCCCCCCCCCCCCCCCCGCCCCCTCACACACACACTTTCATATCTCCTCCCCATCCGCACAGTCCACCCAGATTGCTGCTTAAGTCAGATGCAGTTCCAGTCCGCAGCAACGCCATAGAGGTTGGAGACTGTGGTCGTGTGTGTGTGTAAGATGTACTTTGTGAATGTGTGTGTGCTTTCTATATCCAAAGGATTAAATTGTTAGTCGTCTTTTAACTGTGCCTGTCTGCAACTCAGTGTCTTCTCTATGTGATGAGTAGCAATCTCTCATTTTCATAATACTGCTGTTATTCCATCCTGGACTTTCCATAGTTCAGAATGATACTGACGATACGTGCAAACTGGCAAAGCAGGACTGGCTAGAGGAGAAATGGGAGGTTGTGGAAACATGAGTGACTAGGGGAAGATAGATACTGCTTATATGAAAGGTAAAGAGACCTTAGAAGAAATGAGAAGTAACTATGAATATCACGAGCTCACATGGCAACCAGTACTAAGAAAGAAAGCTGAAAGATGGAAGTAATTCATAGAAGAGCTATACAAGGGAAATGAAGGAAAGAGGCGGTAAAGGAAAATAAGACAAGAGATAAGTACTGCAACAAGAATTTAACACAGCTCTGAAAGCCCTGAGTTGTAAAAAGTCTGCAAGAGTTGATGGCAGTCCGCCAGAATTGCTGGGATCCTTGAGAGAGCCAGCCATGACAAAACTATTCCACTTGGTATGCAAGACAGTGAAACACATTCAAGACTTAAAGAAGGAAGGTGCCAAAAGCTGTGGATATTACCGGTCCATAGTTTAATGAGTCATGGTTGCAAAATACTGACATAAATTATTTACAAAGAATGGAAAAATCGGGAAATGCTGTCCTTGGCAAAGATCAGCTTCAGTTCCTGACAAATGTAGAAGCACACAAAGCTATTCTAAAGGCAAACTTATGTTTGTAGCATTTGGAGATTTAGGTGTTTTCGACAAGGCTCTCTAAAATAAGCGCTTTGAAATTCTGAAGGCGTCAGAGGTAAATAAAAGAGCAAAAAGTTACCTACAGCTTTTAAAGAATCTTGACTGCAGTTATGTAAGTCAAAGGACATGAAACTGAAGCAGCAGTTGAGAAGGGAGTGATACAAGGTTGTAACCTCTTCCTGATGTTATTCCATATGAACAGAAAAATTAACATTCAGGGAGAAAAAATAAAAATTTTCAGGTTTGCGGATGACATTGTAATTTTGTCAGA
This sequence comes from Schistocerca gregaria, assembly GCF_023897955.1. Classification (NCBI taxonomy): domain Eukaryota; kingdom Metazoa; phylum Arthropoda; class Insecta; order Orthoptera; family Acrididae; genus Schistocerca; species Schistocerca gregaria. The sequence continues at coordinate 245,793,329 of NC_064925.1, read as the reverse complement.
GATAGCAAAGGAATTGGAAGAGCTGTTGAACAGAGTGGATAGTGTCTTAAAAGAAGTTATAAGATGAATACCAATAAAAGTAAAATGAGGGTAACGGAATGTAGTCGAATAAAATCAGGTGATGATGAAAGATTTATGTTAGGAAATGAGACAAAAAATAAATGAAAAGCTTTGCTATTTTGGTAGAAAAATAACTGATGATAGTGGAAGTAGAGAGGATATAAAATGCAGACTGGCAATAGCAAGAAAAGCATTTCTGAAGAAGAGAAATTTGTTAACATCCAATATAAATGTTATGCTACAGAAGAATGTGGAGAATTTGATAGTTAGATTGAATGAGAGGAGGTATGGAATTACAACAAATGAGACAGTCACCTACTCTATATCAAAGCTGTAAATTAGTCCGCAGGCCCCACCAGAGGCAATCTTGATTCAGCATCAGAGTTGTTTTGTTTAATGAGGCATCATGTGATGAAAGAGAACTTCTTTGTCTTCCTGAAGACAGATCTCACATTGCATTCATTAATTTTTAACGCAAAAATTCTAAAGAAGATTGTTTTCTATTCTGCGAGAAATTGTCTGTACCAACTGTGTTGTGTCCACAAATCTATTGTGGCATGATGAAGAGAATTGCTTCCATGCTGTTCATTTAATCATTTGTGAAGTCTGTTTTGACAGAACAGTGACTTTTAATACAATTTACAACACTCATTGTCTTGCTTCTTATCAAAACAAATCTTATATTATTTTGGGTTAGAATGCCAATAAAGCTGTGTGCTATAACGGCTGATTACTTGAACACTCACATAAGTTGTTCCGGCAACTGGTGATCCCAATATGATAAAGCTTACAGATACTACAAGAAGAAATACAGTTGTGACTGACCACAGAGTTTTCAAACTACTAAACTGCAAGACTCCATGGTCACTGTAGGTCTGACAGTGTCATGATTTGCCATGTGATTACCGCCATTCTGGACTCACAATCCAGCTCTCTAGTTTTCACAGAAAGAACCACAGATTGCATGAAGTTTGCTCTAGTGGTCAGTCAGCTCAACCACCACTATGCGGCCAAAGTTTAAGATGTCATCACAGCACATTCTGCACTAGATTCACAGTGGGAGCTGAAGACAGAGTCAAGTGTTAATGCAAGAAGACATCACAGACAGGAAGACGCCGCAGTACCTGACACTCCTGAGTAGTAAAATTGACGTGGAAATGGTACTTGACATGTTACTATACACTCTCTGACGTAGCCATCTTCTGGCTCATATTAAAGCCATAATGGCATCTCAGACGGAAATGGCCTTAGATGTTGCCACAGATCTGGCTGAAAGGATTCAAGATGCAATCATGCCACCATCAATCAGTACTTTAGCAACGCCATGCAACAGAGCCTCTTTATCGACAGTGATGTAGGCAGAATATAATTACCTGTCAGACAAGGTGGACATTCTGGCTAGCCAAATGAGTAACTGGTGGCTCCAAGCAGTTACAGCAACGATCAAGGTTATTACTGTACAAAATTCTGCAGTTGTTCCAGAATGAACTTGTTGGTTCTAAGGCAGAGATCAGTCACCTACGACACCAGAAATTTGGGAATCAGACACATAAGTGCACCTCACCTTGCACCTATCTAAACAGCAGCAGTAGATGTACACAGGTGCATCTGACTGATAAACAGTCTCTCAGCATCTCTATAATGAGCTATTCAAAAATAAGGAACAGACTTCAGACATTTATTGCTTCCAAACTACAAAAGATAGAAATACAATTCTAATGTTCGGAAAGAGGAAAGTTCAAATTTTTAGCATTCAACTTGAGCACCATCACAAATATCAAAATAGTGGCTCATTTCCTGCCACACACAAAGCAACTAGTCTCTTGTTATCGAATTCACAGCTTCAGCAACGCAATGTCACAGACTATCAAAAGCATCATACATATGGGGAGATAAAAATGCAGTCTTCTATACAACCCCACAGATAAGTCACAAGGAGTGAGGTCTGGAGATTTGGGAGGTCACGGTGATGAAGTTCATCTTCTGCTCCTCCTCTTCCAATCCAATGTTCTAGAATAGCGTCATTCAGGTAACGTCGGACATGCTTGGAGAATTTCTGCTCCTCCTCTATCTTGGGGATGCTGACTTTTTACAGGCGACATCTGCCCCACTCACCCGAGTTGTGAGAACCTCTTTACTGCAGCTCTCACTAGATCCAAGACTAAGGGGAATTCACCTATGCAGATCAGATGAGCTCTGCTTTTAATGAGCAAAGCAAAGCCTGGAAAATGCTGTACTCCAAGCATACCCTGCACTGGATGCACCACTCGCATTAGTAGTTGATGCCAGTCAGACAGCTACTGGTGCTGTGCTGCAGCAACAATTCGATGGTACTTGGCAAACACTTGCCTTTTTCTGGCAAAAGATCTCCACTTCTCAATGGAAATAGTGTGTGTATTATAGTGAGATTTTGTTTGTGTATGAAGCAATCATATACTTTTAACCACAGTTGGAGGCCAGACAATTTGCAGTCTTTAACAATCACAAGTTGCTTATCTATACCTTCAGACAGAAAAATCACATATGTTCACCACAGCAGTACAACCACCTGCAATTTATTACTCAATTCAGCATTGATATCTGACACATTTATGGCATAAACAATGTGGCCACTGACTGTCTGTCCTGGGTTTACAGTGTGACAAATTTTATTGGTTTTACTTAGTTCATAAAGGAAAGGATTCTCATGAGCAACTTCAGAAGCTACTGCACGATGTATTGTCCAGCCTTCAATTACAACTTGTCATGTTTCTGGTTTTGACGTCAAACTACAGTCTGACATTTCCAGTGGAAGGTCTCCCCTGTTTCTGTCACATTGTTCTGCAGATGTGCTTTCAATAGCCTCCACAGCCTATATCACTCTGGAATCAGAGCATCGACTCACGTGGTGTCAACATGTTTTGTCTGGCCTGGTTTCCAGAAGAATTGTGATGAGTAGGCTTGTGCATGCATTCAGTGTCAGCGCAGTAAAATAGCTCATCACGTCTGTGTGCCCACTGGAGAATTCCCTGATAAGACAACATATTTTGTGCCTGTGTATACTGATGTTGGGGTCCACTTCCTACTTCCAATGGTCACCATTATCTATTGACTATCACTGATTGTTTTATCCTTTGGCCGGAAGCTATATGAGCTAACAATATATTGGCAGAGATGCTGGCCTTTATTTTCATTTCAAATTGGGTTTCTCACACTGGTTACCTGCTGCACATTACTACAGTCAGTGGCCAACAATTCAAGTCAGCAAATTCTGTAGTGCTCTCCATCACCAGACTACCAGTTATCTCCAGGGGAGTGTCTCTTTATGACTCAATGTCCATACTACTCAGCAAATTGTTACCTTTACTCTTAAATTAACTGCAAACTATATTCAGGCTCATCGTAAAAACAGTTGGGGATTCCAACTGAACCATCTGTTTGCATCTGTCAATCCATTACACATATTAAGAAAAGTAAATATTACATTAATAGCTCTATCCGTGAGTGTGGAACATGAGCCAGACTCAACTTATACATACTGAGAAATCAAACTGCATAATAAATTGCACACAGAAATGAAAGAGATAGCAGAAATCAGTTTGTTTTAAGACAATTAAAGCCTTCTTCTTGACTAATATGCATAATACAAGGAAGGATTACTCAAATAACACACCATATAGAATGACGATAAAGATTTTGATAACAGTTTAACAATCAAACCTCTCTGTCATTCACAACATACTTTCAGACTGCAGTGCACTTTACTGCAAATTTGTAAACCCAGCACATGTGATGAAAGGTCCTTATCATCTTTCAGCTTCCCGATCTCATTATTTCCTAAATATATAGAGATTATGACTCAGTTTTTCAAACTAACAAATGGGAACAAATAATGAATGTAATGGAGAGGCAGGAGTATCCTCATGGTCTTGATGTCAGCTGAAGGAATTGTGTGGGAGTGTACAATGTGAGCAGTGACTCATAATGGGCTATGAATTAGTATAACATTAATTTTGGAATGTCAGCAATGAGTCATGATGTGCTGTCAATAAATAGTGAGTAATTACTTTTGGGATTAGCTAGACATATAAAGAATTATATGCCTGCAGATTTGTTAACTTCTATTGTTAGTTAACCTGACATGTCTAATATTATTGTAAAATGATCTGTGACTGAAAAAAACATTTAATTTTGGTCTTCAGTCCAGAGACTGCTTTGATGCAGCTCTCCATTCTACCCAATACTGTGCAAGCTGCTTCATCTCGTGCCTACTGCAACCTACATCCTTCCAAACCTGCTTAGTCCATTCATCTCTTGGTCTCCCTCTACGATTTTTACCCTCCACACTGGCCTCCAATACTAAAGTGGTGATCCCTTGATGCCTCAGAACATGTCCTACCAACCAATCCCTTCTTTTAGTCAAGTTGTGCCAAAAATTCCTCTTCTCCCCAATTCTCTTCAGTACCTCCTCATTAGTCACATGATCTATCCATATAATCTTCAAAATTCTTCTGTAGCACCACATTTTGAAAGCCTCTTTTCTCTTCTTGTTTAAACTACTTATCGTCCATGTTTCACTTCCATACATGGCTACACTCCATACAAATACTTTGAGTAAAGACTTCCTGAAACTAAAATCTATACTTCTTCAGAAACACTTTTCTTGCCATTGCCAGTCAACATTTTACATCCTCTCTACTTTGGCCATCATCAATTATTTTGCTCCCCAAATAGCAAAACTCATCTACTACTTTAAGTCTTTCATTTCTTAATCTAATTCCCTCAGTATCACCTGATTTAATTCAACTACATTCCCTTATCCTCATTTTGCTTTTGTTGATGTTCATCTTATATCCTCCTTCCAAGACACTGTCCACTCTGTTTAATTGCTCTTCCAAGTCCATTGCTGTCTCTGACAGAATTACAATGTCATTGGCGAACCTCAAAGTTTTTATTTCTTCTCCATGGATTTTAATACCTACTCCGAATTTTTCTTTTGTTTCCTTTACTGCTTGCTCCATATACACATGGAATAACACTGGGGTTAGGCTACATCCCTGTCTCACTCCCTTCCTAACCACTGCTTCCCTTTCATGCCCTTTGACTCTTATAACTGCCATCAGGTTTCTGTATAAATTGTAAATAGCCTTTCTAATGTCTCTTGCAGGGGGCTCTCCATGATATTTTCAGAATTTTTTTATAAATTATATAACTCAGTACATATCTCGAAATATCTCTTCTTATCTTACCGATTCCTAAACTTTAATGTACAATGATTATCAATGCAAAGTAGTTTCAAGCCCTATTATTCCTCGGAGCGTGCATTTACTCCATGGAATAGATTCTCTGCTATCTATGTTTTCTCTTATGAAAAGAAGGATTGAGATCTTGCGGATTAGCCAGGAAAGAAGGAAGATGTATATGTATGTATTGTTGAGCTAGTCACCATTTTGATGAGATTCTGTATGAGAAGGAATTTAATACATGAACTAAACAAAAGTAAGTGTGTTCCCGTATTATTTAACTGATTATTATTGACAGTGTCTGCTTACTATACTATGTTGCACGGGATCAGTGGGGAACTTCTGATTTAAACTGGACAAACCTGCTGTTTTGTACGCTCAAGATATCCAGTTTATTACTTGCAATAAATAGGCTAACACGGTCTTACCAGCAGATTTCCGATCTTCCCCGTGTGATCACCAAAAGTTAATAATTATTACAAATGTTTTTAGGAGATCGACTGACTATTTTCGTCGCACCGAGACTTCGAAATTGCTTCACTGCCTTATGGAATTTAAGTTAAGCTCAATTTAATCAGGACAGAATAGTATTGAACTGTGTGAATGTGATAAGCCTGCTTTGTGAATGAAAATTACCTTAAGATACGCATGTTTTTTACTATCCTGATCAGTGAAGCTAAATCAGGCCAGTGTGAGAGAGGTATTTAAATTTTAGATCCCACAAAAATATTAAACCTTTCATTCCCTGTATTTGACCCTTGCCACCTTCAGAATATGAAAGAGAATATTCCAGTCAACATTGTCAAAAACTTTGTCTACGACTACAAATGCTAGACACATAGGTTTGCCTTTCCTTAATCTATCTTCTAAGATAAGTCATAGGGTCAGTATTGCCTCAAGTGTTCCAACATTTCTATGGAATCAAACTGATCTACTCCAAGGTTCGCTTCTACCTGTTTTTCCATTTGTCTGTGAAGAATTCACTTTAGTAGTTTGCAGACGTGACTTATTAAACTGATTGTTCAGTAATTTTCAGACCTATCAACACCTACTTTCTTCGGGATTGGAATTATTATATTCTTCTTGAAGTCAGAGAGTATTTCGCCTGCCTCATACATCTTGCTCACCAGATGGTAGAGTTCTGTCAGTGCTCGCTCTCCCAAGGCTATCAGTAGTTGTAATGGAATGTTGTCTACTCCTGGGGCCTTGTTTCAACTCAGGTCTTTCAGTGCTCTGTCAAACTTTTCACGCAGTATCATATCTCCCATTTCATCTTCATCTACATCCTCTTCCTTTTCCATAATACTGCCCTCAAGTAGATCACCCTTGTATAGTCCCTCTATCTATGTATTCCTTCCACCTTTCTGCTTTCCCTTCTTTACTTAGAACTGGTTTTCCATCTGAGCTCTTGATATTCATACAAGCGATTCTCTTTTCTTCAAAGATCTCTTCAATTTTCCTTTGGGCAGTATCTATTTTACCCCTAGTGATTCATGCCTCCACATCCTTACATTTGTCGTCCAGCCATCTCTGTTTAGCCATTTTACACTTCCTGTTGATCTCATTTTTGAGATGTTTGTATTCCTTTTTGTACGCTTCATTTCCTGCATTTTTCTATTTTCTCCTTTCATCAATTAAATTCAGTATCTCTTCTGTTACCCAAACATTTCTACTAGCCCTCATCTTTTTATCTACTTTATCCTCTGCTGCCTTCACTATATCATCTCTCAAAGCTACCCATTCTTCTCCTACTGTATTTCTTTCCCCCATTCTTGTCAATCATTCCCTAATGCTCTCTCTGAAACTCTCTACAACCTCTGGTACTCTCAGTTTAACCAGGTCCCATTTCCTTAAATTCCTACTTTTTTCCATTTCTTCAGTTTTAGTCCACAGTTCATAACCAATAATTTGTTTTCAGAGTCCACATCTGCCCCTGGACATGTCTTACAATTTAAAAACTGGTTCCTAAATCTCTGTCTTACCATTATATAATCTATCTGAAACCTTCCTATGTCTCCAGGCCTCTTCCACAGATACAGCCTACTTTCAAGGTTCTTAAAACAAGTTTTAGCCATTATTAAGTTATGCTCTGTGCAAAATTCCACCAGGCGGCTTCCTCCTCCATTCCTTACCCCCATTCGATATTCACCTACTACTTTTCCTTCTCTTCCTTTTCCTGCTATCCAATTGCAGTCACCCATGACTATTAAATTTTCATCTCCCCTCCCTATCTAAATGATTTCTTTTATCTCATCATACATTTCTGCAATCTCTTCATCATCTGCAGAGCTAGTTGGCATGTAAACTTGTACTACTGTAGTAGGCATGGGCTTCGTGTCTATCTTGGCCACAATAATGCGTTCACTTTGCAGTTCGTAGTAGCTCACCTGCCCTCCTAGTTTTTATTCATTATTAAACCTACTCCTGCACTACCCCCTATTTGATATTGTATTTATAACACTGTATTCACCTGACCAAAAGCCTTGTTCCTCCTGCCACAGAATTTCAGTAATTCCCACTATATCTAACTTTAACCTATCCATTTCCCTTTTTAAATTTTCTAACCTACCTGTTAATTTAAGGGATCTGATATTCCATGTTCCAATCCGTAGAACGCCAGTTTTGTTTCTCCTGATAACGATGTCCTCCTGAGTAGTCCCAGCCTGGAGATCCCAATGGGGGACTACTTTACCTCCGGAATATTTTATCCAAGAGGACGTCATCATCATTTAACCATACAGTACATATGCATGCCCTCGTGAAAAATTACAGCTGTAGTTTCACCTTGTTTTCAGCCGTTCGCAGTACCAGCACAGCAAGGCTGTTTTGGTTAGTGTTACAAGGCCAGATCAGTCAATCATCCATACTGATGCCCCTGCAACTACTGAAAAGGCTGCTGCCCCTCTTCAGGAACCACAAGTTTGTCTGGCTTCTCAACAGATATCCCTTCATTGTGGTTGCATCTACAGTATGGCTATTTGTATCACTGAGACGCCCAAGTCTCCCCACCAACAGCACAGTCAATGGTTCACAGAGGTGGGGGGGGGGGGGGGGGGGGTGACGGGGGACTGAATAATTATTAAGTCAGGAATGTTACCAAAACAGACATGATTAAATGATTTATTTTCATGTCGAATTAGTTTTCTAGTAATCCTGTAAAAGGATTCAGCTTTAATAAATGGAGCCAAGCCTTTTAGTCTAGTGATGAAGTGATTGTCTGGGAACCAGAAGGTCACAGAATCGAGTGCTAATTGGAGCATAGATTGTTCCAGTTTGCTTTTAACATAGCCGTCACCTCTCAACAATGTGGATGTTCACTAGGAATGATGTGTGGTTCAGATTCCACATTAAACTGTAGGTCCCATTTCCCAGAAGTATTGTTAGGGTAGGTTAGAGGCACACAAGTAGCCACAGTGATGTTCAATTGAAATATTATTAATGGAGACTATGAAAGAAAGGAACTGGTTACAGCGACCACCACTGTGAGGCAGTAACATAATATCTCACATTATTCAAAGCATACAGTAGTTGATATTCAGATTTGCAAAGTCTTCTCACTTGAAAACATAAAATGTGTAAGTTTTATATAAATGAGCAACATCCACCAAGTGTTGATTATATGCTACTTTATTACTAATATGTTTGAGCCTCTTCAGATGAAAGTATTATATGACAAATCATAGTTTGTTTATGGCTGGGAGCTAGTATGACGTTTAAAATGACTGCTTCTGGCCACAGCCCATCCAGAGGGAGAGGTACCTCAACAGATAGGAAAAAGAAACGCACTGAATTGTATTCAGTAGAGTCTTCTTGTCACCTGTATTGTGTTCAGATGCGCACTGAAGATATTGTGTATTACTGCTTCACTAAAAGATCACTGAGTTAAATTAAGAAGTGCATTGCATTACATTATGTTATATACAGCAAAAAAAGTTTAGCATCACCCCGGTTCCCAGACCTCCTGAAAATAGACGTTGACTGTGGATATTGTATCACAGACACAGTCCTTTGACTGTTCAGAGATGTCACTAAACCCGTACAAAGATGTAAACAACCATGCATGAGCAGCGCCTATTAGACAGAGGGGATCTGACAGCTGATCAGTTCCAGTCACTCCACCAGGAAGGATGTATACTGCTAGTAATGTTTGTAGTTCAACCATGCCTAGATGGTCAATACCGCGATATGATCGCGTCCACATTGTTACTTTGTGCCAGGAAGGGTTCCCAACAAGGGAAGGGCCCAGGCGTCTCAGAATGAACCAAAGTGATGTTGTTCGGACATGGAGAAGACACAGAGAGACAGGAACTATAGATGACATGCCTCACTCAGCACGCCCAAGGGCTACTATTGCAGTGGACGACCACTACCTACGGATTATGACTCAGAGGAACCCTGACAGCAACGCCACTATGTTGAATAATGCTTTCCGTGCAGCCACAGGACATCATGTTATGATTCAAACTGTGCCCAATAGGCTGCATGATGTGCAACTTCACTCCCAACATCCTTGGCGAGGTCCATCTTTGCAACCATGACACCATGCAGTGTAGTACAGATGGGCCCACCAACGTGCCAAATGGACTGCTCAGGATTGGCATCATGTTCTCTTCAACATTGAGTTCACATATGCCTTCAACCAGACAATCGTCGGAGACAATTTTTGGTGGCAACCTGGACAGGCAGAATGCCTTAGACATACTGTCCAGTCAATGCAGCAAGGTGGAGGTTCCCTGATGTTTTAGGGTGGCATTACGTGAAGCCGATGTACACCATTGGTGGTCATTGAAGGCACCGTAATGGCTGTACGATACGTGAATGCCATCCTCTGACCGATAGTGCAACCATTTCAGCAGCATATTGGCGAAGCATTTGTCTTCATGGATGTAAATTTGCACCACCATCGTGCAAATCTTGTGAATGACTTCCTTCAGGATAATGACATCGCTCGACTAGAGTGGCCAGCATGTTCTCCAGACATAAACCCTATCAAACATGTTTGGGAAAGATTGAAAAGGGCTGTTCATGGATGACGTGACCCATCAACCATTCTGAGTGTCAAATCACCGTGGAAGAGTGGGACAATCTGGACCAACAGTGCCTTGATGAACTTGTGGATAGTATGCCATGATAAATACAGGCATGCATCAATGCAGAAGGACGTGCTATTGGGTATTAGAGGTACTGGTGTGTACAGCAATCTGGACCACCACCTCTGGAGGTCACGCAGTATGGTGATACAACATGCAATGTGTGGTTTTCATGAGCAATAAAAAGGGCAGAAATGATGTTTATTTTGATCTCTATTCCAATTTTCTTTACGGGTTCCAGAACTCTTGGAACCGAGGTGATGCAAAACTATTTTTGATGTGTGTGTAATACAAAGTTCACCTCCACAGCTGAGTGGTCAGCATCGCTAACTGTCGCGCAGAGGACACAGATTTGATTCCTGATTAAGCCAGGAATTTTTCCTTCGTGGGAGGAATGGGAAAGGGTCCACTCAACCTCATGAAGCCAATTGAGGAGCTATTTCAATGAGAAATAGTAGCTCTAAGGTCTGCAAAACTGATAAAGCCCGAGAGAATGGTGTACTGACACTACAGGCCTCCATACCCCATTCATATGACGCCACTGGCTGAGGGTAACATGATGGTCAGTCAGTCCTGACTAGTCCATATGAAGCCACAATGGCAGAGGTTTATTTCTTTATTATATTTTGTACATAACACAAGTGAAAAAACTCTGCCATTGCCAGTCCCAAGCACAGGGCCTCATCTCACAAGTGATGAGGTGGGAGGAAAGAAAGGAGTAACAACCTCATTAAGAAATCCTGGGTCCATCTGGCTCTGGAGGACAGCAGCAGCCTGTGAGGACTTCTGCTAAGGGTTACAGGTGAAACACCAACACCCAGATACGTCTGTGTGGTAGCAACCAGTACTCTGGTCAGCAACTGTTGGCTCTGTGAGCTCAGCTGTGATTGAATCTCCTGGAACTCAAAACTCCAGTCACACTTGCGTGAGATCCTTTGGGATTTCATTCCCAAAACCGAATTAGAGCATCTAAAAACTGCCAAGACTAAGAGAATTTTATATGAGAACACTCAACACAAACACACCACTGAAACCAGGTAAACTGAAACAACTGACAAACACCATGGATCAATCTCGTATCAAAATTCTAGCAATTCAAGAAGCACAATTCTCAAATGAGAACCACTTGAACTAGAAAACCAATACAAAATATCAGAGAAAATCAGCCATAATCTTTCCACTAAGAAATCTTCAACTCTTTGGAACTGGATTTGTAGTGCACAAATTGATATCTTTGATGAAGAATTTCTGAACAACTGGACACAGCCAGGTGTGATACCACATTTATATTAAAGATTATTGCTGGAAATGGAAGTTGGCGCTGCCAGTATGACTCTCACATGAAGCATCAAAGTGCTGAGTGGAGGAGTCTTGGATCACCAGCCTCGCAAAAAATCAAACGACAGCCTTCAAGAACACAGACAATGTTGACAGCATTCTTTGATACTAAAGGATATGTTCACCATGAGTATGTCCCTCCAGGTCAAGCAGTGAACCAGACTCTTCACGTCGAAGTTTGTGACAGGTAATTAGATATCGTCACCCTGATATGTGGCACTGTCAGGACTGGCTCTTACTGCATGACTATGTAAGACATACTGCACTTTATCTGACACGAAGTATCTGGCCAGATATTCACATCCCACATCTGCCCTATTCGCGCTACCTCTCACCTTGCGATTTTGTCCTGGAACTTTTCTGACAAAGGGAGTATGAGAGGTTTTTGGGAAGAAAAAAGGAAGGGACAGAAAAAAATGCCATAAAACTGATTGCTTTGAAACACTCTCCTTGAGAGGGAATTAACAATGATATCTGAGCCATGCGGGCTTGGCCTTCTACTGATTTCACCCCTCATTGATGGTCTTTCTCTGGTTAACTCTGGAGGCACTTTGGCAGCACCATCGGTGGGGACAAAAGCAGTAAAGCAGGAAGGTTTGGGAAAGAGTGTGCAGTGTGTGAAGCGAGGTGGCTGGGGGTGCAAGAAGTTTGGAGTTCTAGATGGTACATGAGAACTTATCAGCTCCTGTGAAGATGCCAAGCCTGGTTTTGACTGTCAAGTATAGCAGTTTCTGTGAGTGAGAATGATATTTTGAAAGACACAACGCCAACTTGGAGGTTTTTAGCTCTTTCATGTGAGTGTAGGAGGTCTAGCCTCTTGCAGGTTTAAGGAGTGGAAGGATACAGGCCATCCTGTGCAAGTTAAGTAACTCCAGTGTATGTCCTTACCTCTCACTCTTCACTCTTCCATGCCCCTTCCTTGGGTAGGATTTATGCAACCACAATTCATAATTAATGTCAGATATTTAAAAGTCATTTAGTGAAAATGGATCAGTGAATTTTGGCTAACTGTAGCTGCCTATTCACTGATAATCACTTTTTTTTTTTAATTCTATATTTTGCTGTCTACTTAATGACAGTGGGCTCATAATTAACAGCAGCTGTTTGAAAGTAATCTATTTTTCAGAACATTTCTCACAGAGAACAGCAGTTTTTCTTAGTACTTTAAAATTAACATAATGTGCCTTGACCTTAAGAAACTATTATTTTTGTGGTTACTGGTTTTGGTCAGTTACTGAGCATCTTCAAACCTCATACTGACATATGAATATAGAATGGATTATGAGGGATGTATTCACATAGTAGTAACACATAAAATATATCTTATATAACAGATAATAAAAGAAGAAATTACACCCATGTTGGTAGGAGGCGGTGGTGAACGGAGCAGGCATTATGAACTCCACAAACATCAACTGCTAAGGAGAGCAACGCAGCCATTGCTTAAATAAACAATACTCTGCCCATTGCACACTGAACTACATCAGTGACAGCCAATCAGGCATACAGAATGTGAAACAGTTGTTACAATAAGGTTTATACAGAATGATTAAACGAAAGCTAATAACAAATGAAGAAATTGGAGCTTTATATTCTATAACTGCTATAAACATCATTTTCTCAATCAGTGATAAAAATATATATAAAAAAGAGACAACCTTTGGTGTCACCGCCAGACACCCCACTTGCTAGGTGGTAGCCTTTAAATCAGCTGCGGTCCAGTAGTATACGTCAGACCCGCGTGTCGCCACTAGCAATTGGCAGGCCTAGAGAGACTTCCTAGCACTCACCGCAGTTGTACAGCCGACTTTGCTAGCGATGGTTCACTGACTTCTACGCTCTCATTTGCTGAGACAATAGTTAGCATAGCCTTCAGCTACGTTATTTGCTACGACCTAGCAAGGTGCCATGATCAGTTTCTATTGATATTGTAAATTGAATTGAATTGAATTGAATTTTGTTTCATCCTGTAAGATTACATTGTGTACAGTAAATGTACGTGTAATATAGGACATGTCAAAGTGTTAACATTTCTTATCACTTATTTTTCTACACCTTTAGCTTACATTTTTACATTACTGATAATGAGTAACAATATATACAAATTTAATGGCATAAGTATTCTGCAACACTGTAAAACTCTTTTTCAATGAGATAGTCTTTAAGTTTCTTTGGAAAGTCATTGTGAAGTACACTATCTTTCAGGGTTTTGGGCAGACTTCTTAGTAGTCTGATACCAAAGTACTGGGGTCCTTTTTCTAGCATTGCCAGTCGGTGGGGTATGCTCTGTACTTCATTCTTCTTTCTTGTATTGTAATCCAGCCCTCACTACCTTTTGTGATGTACATTATTGTTTTGTATATATACAACGATGAAAAAGTTAAGATATTTAAATTCTTGAAACAGTTTCTGCATGTTTCAGAGGTCTTTCTTCTTAAAATTGTCCTAATTGCTTTTTTTTTGTAATGTGAACACTCGTTTTGTCTCTTGTTTGTTTGAGTTTCCCCACACAGTCACTCCATACTGTAAGTATGGTTCGAAAAGTCCATGATACACTGTACACAGAAGGTTCTTGTCTGAATACTGTGATAGCTGCATCATTAATAATATGACAGAGCTCAGTTTCTTACAGACATTATTAATATGTTTTTTCCATTTCAGTTCATTATCCACAACAATACCTAAGAATCTAGCAGATTCTACTTCTTCCAGCCTTGTTCCATCAACCTCTAAATCCATGTCTACAGCCTTTTCCTTGTTTTTAAACACTGCATACATAGTCTTTTTTAGATTTATAACCAGTTCATTTTCCAAAAGCCATTGAGCTGTGACATTTGCAGATATGTATGCTCTTCTCTCAAGCTGTTCCATATTTTGGTCACTATTTAGTATTGTCATGCCATCAGCATACAATATTTTCTTTTCTTTCTCCTCAACACCTATATCATTAACAAATACATTAAATAACAATGGCCCCATTACCGAACCCTGCGGCACTCCATATTTGATGGATTTGGTTTCTGATTGGTACGAGTTTCCTAATGATACATGGTTGTCAGGGGGCCTCCATCCTTGCTACCCTCCCTGTTTTCCTTTCCCTGTTGCTTCATAACCTGGGTTGTGAGTAACTGAATCCACTTTCCCTTCTTCCCTTTCTTTCCCCTCTCTCCTCCCTAATGAAGGAACATTTGTTCCGAAAGCTAGGAACGTAAATTTTCGGTTCTGTTTTTTGTGTATATATCGGCTGTACTGAGCTGAGGTGAGTACTGGCCAGCCCCTCTGTCTCTTTGTTAGTATTTGTTTCACATCTTTATATGAGATTATCCATTAATCATTTGTTTGTAAAATGTGTTTGACTTAAATAAAAGTAAGTTATGTATTAAAGATGATGAATGCTGAAGCATTATATGGGGACACCAGTCCCTCCATTATGCTGACTTGATCCCATAATTTCCGTCATGAATCTCTAGTTATCAACTGGTATCCCAGAGCGTAATTATTTTCCTTTTTCTGGAAAGACCCATAGGCAGCAGGGGATGATGGCCATCGTTTCCCTTCTAGCAACAGCGTTCTCAGTTACTACCTTACTTGTGTCAGCAGTACACTGTATTTAGTTACTACTATTTTCCAGGTAGCAATCATCAGCATGGAAGAGAGGCCAAGCCCAGGGGTAGGCTAGCTCAAGAAAGTCCACCTTTTGTATGAGTTAAGAATCAGGCAGCAATCAGGTGAGGACACAGTACTTGAATTGGCTGCTCATTTGCATGATGTAGTAGGGAAAGCCTTGGACCTCAGCCTGGTGAGATAGGTGCTATGCTCATTGATGGTTTTGTGGCTTTGGCAGGACTGTAGGAAAATGTGAACTTCTTATGCAACAGTCAGCTTGTGCGCACAAAAGTATACAGGATTCAAGCACAGGTGACACACTGAGTGAATCGTCTTGGCGATTTAAAGCAGGCACCCCTGATGCCCAATGAAAGTACTGCTGTTGATAGCTTAATTAGGGCATTACAGGTAGATGACCTAACTAGTGTAAGCAAGAGGGACAGTGTAGGTGATAATCTGTGCCGTCAGGAGAGTAAGCAGGAAACCAAGGGACAAATAATTGTGATCACTTCTAATGCTTTAGCTAAGTTGCCAAACCCTGTTTTGCATATACTACAAGAGATTAGTGACCTTCCTATTGAGCATGTTGAACAGGTTGAATTTGTATTATGGTTAACAGTTTGCTTTGATTTTCATGCTGATGCATTGTGCATTTCACATGCCATTGTTCTTCAGCTTCTTTATTGGTTAAACTGTGGAGTTTTCAGTAAATTTTCTTTTAAATTATGCAGAGTGAAGGATCCCTTTGTGATTTGACACAGTATATTAGTCAACTGAAATTGTCACACCGGATCATGCATCAGTTGGAGCACAAGCATTTTTGGCATGTGCAATATCAGCATGAGACCTTGCTTTAATACATTGATGAAATCCATACTGCTGTGCTAGCTCTGGGGCTGCAAGTAGTTGAAGGTGATGTGGCTAATACCATATTAGTAGGCATGAAGCCGAAGGACTGATTACATGTGGTTTTTTCTAGGAAATCTAGCACCTCTGTGAAATTAGATACCACAGTTGCCAAGATGGAAGGCTTAAGATTTGCTCATGAGCAACAGTAGGCAGGCAGTCACCTAATTACTCCATGTGAGTGGAACCAGCACGAGGCCATGGGCTTTTCACTTGGTAAGGTTAAACCTAAGTTTCAGGTGTGGAGACAGTCGACACTTTGTGTGGTAATGTCAAGTGAAGAGGAGCCTGTGTTCAAATATCTGGTACTATGGGAAAATGTCAGGAAGATGTATCCATCATCCTGTTAAGAATTGGTCCCATATTAGAGGAATGCAAAATCTTATGCTTCCGTATGTGTGTGCCCACTTGAATGATGAGCCTGTATGCGCTATTTTGGATTCTGGGAGTTCTGCTTCATTACTTCATTATAACTGGTACCTTGAGTTACGGAATTTATGTAGAATGCTTCCCTGTTCCTCCTCCTCCCTCCCCCCCCCCCCCCCCCCCCTGTCTCAGAGATGTCATGTGGTTAATGGATGAGAGTACCTCTGGTAGTGGAGTTTTGAGGCAAGTTAGGCACACTGAATTTCAATCTTTGCCCTGAGACTAGGATTGAGTTCATGTTGGCAATCTCAACTGATTAGTAATGTGCAGTCAGGAGTAGTTTGAGTTTGCCACTGATCATTTAGAACCTGGCAAGGCTAGGCAGCTGTTGAGTGTGTTATCCCAATTTCCCATTGTCCTCACAAAAAAATGAGGCATAACTAGTAAGATACAATATAAGGTCCACTTGGTTGACGATATTCCTGTTCATCAACCACCTTATAGATTATCACTACTCACAATGAAGATTTTGCACAGGCTAATTAATAACATGCTCCAGGATGGCATCATTAGACCTTTGACTCCTCCCTACGCTTCATCCATATTTCTTGTTCCTAAAGGACAGAGTGACGATTATCCGCCAGTTATCAATTACACTGCAGTCAACCAGAAGGTCATCTTGGAATCAGTTCCATTGACCTACCATCACAACTGCTTCATCTGGTTTGCGGGTGCCCGTTGGTTCTCTGTAGTGGACCTCAATCAAGCCTGCCGTCTGATAACCTTGACCAAAGATTCCAAACCAGTAACTACATTTTATTCAAATTGGAACCTTTATGAGTTTAACTGTGTTTCTTTCAGACTGTCTACGGGTGCAGCCGCATTGTGTCTCATCTTCTGGACCACATTTTGGGAGATCTGAAGTTCAAATCCATTTATAACTATCTTGATGATGTGGTGGATTACAGTTCCAAGTTCATAGAGCATTTGAAGTGCCTCAAAGAAATTTTGTTATGTCTTATGGAAGCCGGGCTCACTGTCAAGCCTTCTAAGAATACTCTGGCTCACCCTTGTATATCCTTTTTGGGCCACCTGGTTTCGGACTAAGAGGTCAGCATTGATCCGGAGTGGACACGTTCCTTGTGTGACTTGCCACCCCTTCCCTCCCCACCACCCCAAGGGTGAGATGGGTTGCCAGATTTATTGGAATGGCAAATTTCTTTCAGAAGTTTGTTCCTAATTTCGTCCAACTGGTGGCAACCTTGAATAACCTGTCCAAGAAAGGCGGGTCCTTCTTTTGGTGGGGGAGAGTCATCAAGCTTCCTTTGAGGCAGTTAAAGTCACCCTTAGGAGCCATTCTGTGTTAGTTATTCTGGATTTTGGCAAGCCATTCGCTGTCTAAAGTGATGTGTCCAATTCTGGGGCAGCGGTGGTACTCCTCCAAGAACATCAGGGAGAGCAGCATCCTGTCAACTATGAATCGTGCTGCTTATCTCCCACTGAATTATAATACTCAGTGTATGTGTGGGAAGCTTTATCAGTTCTCTTTGCCTTGGAGAAGTACGTTCTACCCACCACCCCCATCACTCCCCTGCCCCCCCCCACCCCCCCCCCCCCCCCGAAAAACTGGTAGGTTGCTTGTTGGGCAGTCCACATTTCCACATTTCATTTTAAAGTTAATCATATCAGGAGTTGAGACAACAGTGAGGCTAACACTTTAACTCGCATGCATGAAGATTGCAACTCCCCTCAATATGCAGAGGACTGTTGCGAACTTGCCCTGGGCGGTGCTGTGTTGACTGAGGTCCCTGAACTCTTTTGCAGTCACAGTGGTAGGCAGGTAGAAGATTCCCATACTTTCTAACTTAAAAAGAGAGAAAGTTTTTAAATGAGAAGCACATAGATGGATAAGTTCTTAAGTAAGGTATTGTGTGTCAATAGGGGAAGGCTAAAACACATTCAAAATTTGTTTGTCTCAGGTATTGGTTTCAGTGATCTTTAGGTATTTTCATAGCTCCAGGGTGGGCTGTCATCCAGGTTTCCATAAAACTTTGATGAAAAATTAGACAACATATGATTTGGCCATCTATGTGCAAGAATATACGTCCATTATGCAGGGGAGTGTCAGTTATGCAAAAAAGGGACACCCAATTCTAAATCATGCAAGGGTCTTCTCGGGTCTACTCATGACTGCAGACCCATGGACAGTCTCTTTGTCATCTATGTAGGGCCCCTTCCGTGTACCAGGGTGGGGGTAAAAAGGGGGGGGGGGGGCAATTGTTACATCTTGGTGGTATTGGATGGGTTTTCCCATTTTAGCTGGTTAATTCCCAGCTGCAGGGTCACTAGTGGCCAATCTGTACAGTGTCTCACCAAAACTTTTACTGTCTTTTGCTCTACTTTACTCTTGCTCCTTACTACCCCCAGCCATCCTTTGCTGATCGTATTAATAGGTATTTGGAGGTTGCATGGATAATATTTCATGTTAGATCTCAAAAACGCTGGGACCTTTCTATCCCGTGGTTAAACCTTGCTTATAATACTACTCAGCATGAGGCTATCAATGTTACTGTGGCCTCATTAATCCTGGCCTACCTGATTAAGTTTCACTTGAGTAATCTTTGGATCACTGATCAGCTGTTTCCTGGCGAGTCTCTCCCTAAACCCTCCAACATAACTGGGAGAGAGTGAGATGCAATACAGAGCTCAAGCATAGGTGTCAGCAATGTAGGTACAATTGCGAGGGATGCGAGTTCAACGGAAAGGGCAGAGACCACATGTTTGTGTGTAGGTTTAATGTTGAAACCAAAGCTGGAGCAATCCCTTCTAATAAACTGGTTCACCATTTTATAGACCCCTCTAAAATTTTAAGATTTCTGAGTCCAGTTAATATATTGACCTGTAATGAATTGAATGCGAAGATCTCTAGAGTACATGTTAGTTAGGTTAGGGAAGGTAGCTAGCCCCATCTTTACCCTCTGCCCTTGGTGCCGAACCATGGGGGGAGGGAGGTTGAGCCATATGGGCTCAGCCTTCTATCAATTTTGACCCTCATTAACATTTATTGTCTGGGTAACTTTGGAGGTATGCTGATGGCACCACTGGTGAGGACAAAAGCCACAAAGTAGGAAGGTTTTTTGGGAATGACTGTGGGGTGTGCAGAGCGAGTGGACCAGGAGTGCAAGAGGTAGTACTGGATAGTATATGAGAGAATGAATCAGCTCCTGTGAAGGCACAAAGCTTGGTTTTGATTATCAGTTATCACCTGCTCTGCAAAGGCGTTTCTGTGAGTGGGTATATTTTGGAAAATACACCAGCAACTTGATTATTTGGTTGACTTAACACTAGTGAAGACAGGTCGGCCTCTTGCAAGCTTAAGGAATGGAAGGACGGTGGCCATCCTATCCAAGTTAAGTAACTTCGATGGAGTTCATCACTCATAATTAATGGTAGCTATTTAAAAGTCATTTGGTTAAAATCTGATCAGTGAATTTTGGCTAACTGTAGCTGCCTATTCACTGACTATTATCGTTTTTAAAATTCTGTACCTTGTGTGTATACTGAATGAAAGAGGGTTCTTAATTAATGGCAGCTGTTTAAAGGTCATTTAGTTGAAATAAAAAACTACTCAGTGGATTTTGCTAACTGTGGTTAATTGTTTTTAAAATTCTGTACTTCTGGTGTATAATTGATGGCTGGTGGCTGATAATTAGTGACAGATGTTTAAAAGTCATTTTTCTGAAGCCTGCTCAGTCAACTTTACTATTGATGATTTTTGAAACTAATTTGACCTTAATAAAGGCAAGTAACGTATTAAAGATGATGAACATTGAACCAGTTATGCGAGGACTCCAGTCATTCCATTAGGGTGACTCAATCCCAAATCTTCCCACTTGAATTCCTAGTTATAAGAGATAAATTTAGTTCAGCAAGGAGTTTTTATGGTTTTGACTGTTTCTTACATACGAAAAATTTCATGTGAGATTTTCCTTCACACACAAAATTTTTCACACTTTAGAAACTGAGGCAGAATTATTACAATTTTAATTATGCGAACTGCAGTTCTATGGGCAGATTGTTTGTTTTTGAAAGGTGGAACAAAAATGAGGAAAAGGTATAATCCCGGGATGTGGAATTAGATAGCAGGAAAAAAGGAAATTTCCCTGATAACTACAAATTGAGAGAAACAGGTTTGTTACATATTGGAGTAGTGCACGGAAAGTATTTGAATTCTGGACGATCCTTTCTAAACTCTGTTGAACAGAAGGCAGCCAGTACCACAAGTGTTTTTATTTGATCCTCCCTCCAAAAAAGGTCTGGATATTAAAACAAATGTGAATATCAGAATAGTTTTCTATACAAGTACTTGAAATATATATTGACTATTTTTCAGCATAAAATATCAAGGTGACAGAGATATTTGCTATAACTGTGTATACGCTCTCACAATCTCTTTGCATAAATACTTCAGCTTGTCCATTGAACCATGTCATCATGGTAACATATTCTATTTGTAATTATAGAAGCAATAAACAAACATTGTGAAATTATCATGAAAGCACATACTTTGTAAATATGCTGTTGCTTCCCCATTTAAAATGAATACCTTCTGCTTATCTATTCGAAATTACTTGATGCTTACATATGAACACTAGTAACTGTCAATAGATAAAACCTGTTTAGGTCTACTTGCTGTAAGGATGGAAGCCTATTAACAGTGAACATGTTTAGTCATCATGTTACTAATAGGCATTTTTACTGCTCAAAGAGAGATAACATGACATTTGTGGAAGAAGTAGAAAAGGCATTTGTTTAATTTCTATTGAATCTGTAATGATTCCAAATTACCTGCTTTACGTTAATTAGGTACTTATAAAAAGTTCTTTGTACCAGAGTGCAGAAACCCTTTCTTTGTGCAGGAAGAAACCCTTAAGATGAACTTTAAAATGTAGTGTGCTTATCTGTTTTACGATAATACCAGTTTTTTCATAGAATGAAGAAGCTTGAAATTATTAAACTGAATGGAAGACTCATTCACAACTTTATCAACAAAAGTCATTATCAATGAGATAAAAAGGTGGCATCTCATTACTGGGTAGTTATTTCCATCACTCAGGGATTGTAATTGCGATCTCTCACTATGTTGTGGACTGAATCAGTTTTAGAATTGTAATACACTTTCTCAGCAAAAAATGTAGATTTTACATGATTTCTATTTTTTCATATATACATGTGATGATTTATAGTTAATGGTTTTAAATCTCTCTCATAAAATAGTACATCCTTTGGGCTTGATTGAAAGTTTGAGTGTCACACACAGTTCATAAATGTATAAACAATGGACAACGAAAAATGATAATTAAACAACAAAAATTCAGCAGCTTGAGATATGATAACCAGAAAGAGAAATAAATCACTGTATGAAATAGTGGCCCGTCCACCACCTTCATTAATAAATCAGTCTTCTCAACAAGATTGTTTCCCAGATATATTAAAAGATGCAGAAATAAAACCACTCTTCAAGACAGGACCTTAAGAAGATATGGGAAATTATCATTCCATCTTTCTTCTTTGAGTTTTGACAAAACTATCCAAAGAAGGCAGTTGTCAACTTAATATAAAACTGTATTGTAAAACATGAGATTATTTTGAAAAACCAATGTGGTTCCAGCAAGGGAAAGACTGTAGACACTATAAATAATTTTGTTGACAACATTAGCACCTCACTACATGAAAAGAATAAAGTGAAAGTAATCTTCTGTGACCTCACTAAGAGCTTCAACTCTGAAAACCACACCTTGCTTATCTGCAAACTAAAAGCATATGGGATTAAGGTCAGTGCACAAAATTGGCTTACCTCATATCTATCTAAAAGAAGACATAGAGTAATTATTTCCTCAAATTTAGGAAATTAGCCTTCAAAATAGAGAACTGTAACATAAGATGTTCTCCATGGTTTTATTCTCAGAAGGGGGACTCTCCATCGCATCCTCCCTCAGAGTTAAAATGGTAAGATAGTCCAGTGGACAGCCCATCAAAAACAGAACACAGATCAAGCATGAAACCAGGAAGAAAGTGTACTGAATTGTGAAAAAAGAAGCAAAATAGAAACAGAGAATGGTCCATACTTAAGATAGGCAATCTCGAGCAAACTGGCAGAACCATGTGTTGCGGTTGTGTGGTCACGTTGTTGGACTGCAAAGTGGGAGATCCTGTTTAAATCTCCCTTGTGACCCCCCTCCCTTTTTTCCCCACAAAATTATGAACTGTCCATCCAGTCACTGATGTATGTGTTCTCCTTCCATAGTCTGGGAAATTGTCATACTATGCGCAGATTTTGGAATATGAGTCATTTGGTAAGAATATAATATTGTCACAAGTAAATGTGGTGAACAGTGAGAGCTGGCAAGATGCCGTACAGATCTCTCACCAAAATGAAAAACAACAAATAAATGGATGTAAATTTTTTTTAAAAAGCGGTTTCAAGAGCCAAAACTTCCAAAATGAAACACAAGTGTCATAAAATGTGGCACTTGTGTAGAAAAAATAGGAAGTACATACATCTGGAGGTCCCTTCCTTACACCTCACTGTTGCAAACAGACATTACATCATGACACAGACACGAATTTGAACACAGTAAACAGGCATGTGCATGACCGGATGGACAGTTCATAATTTTGTGAGGATGAGGGGAAAAAAAGGAAAGAAAACGAAATGGTGTGGCACTTCAAGTTCACTTGATGTTGCCCATCTTAAGCTTGGACCTTTCACTAATTCTGTTTTGCTTCTTTTTTCACAGTTCAGTACACCTTTTTCCCATTTTCACGTTTGGTCTGTGTTCAGTTTTTGATAGGTTATCCACTGGGCCATCTTACCATTAAATCTGTGGGGAGATCTGTGGGGAGGTGTAATGGGGAGTTTCCCTTGTCAGTATTATCTGCTTTCTGTTCTATGTTAAAAATATGACCGTTAATGAGAACTCTGTAGCAGTTCTGTATGCAGATGATACATCTGTTTTAATTGATGAAAATCAAGCAGAAAAATCTCTGACTACATCATTAATACACTGGATAGATTAGAAACATGGTTCCAGTTAAACAAGATGAATCTAAGTACGTTGAAAATGCATATGGCATAATGTAGGATCCAACAGTCAAAGTCCCAGGAAATTGAAATAAGCCATAATAATAATGGCATAGCAACAATGGAATATGTTGTGTCTCTAGGACTCAATCTAAATAAGAATTTAAACTGGAATATGCTTATTGACTACTTCTTGAGTTAATTATATAGCTTTATGTTTGAACTGCAAGTATTATCCTATGGCACTGACATGAGCATCCTAAAAAGGCACAGTACAGTTATTGCAAACAGTATTAAGTCATAGTAGGCTACTATTTTTTGGAGAAACTCTGGTAATATGTTGAATACAAAGAATATTCAGAAAAAAATCTTCAGAAACATAAGTTCTGCACATACAAGGGAATCATGCCGTCCACTACTTAAAAACCTGAATATTTTTTAAAAACAGAAAACAAGAGTTATTCATGAACAGTCAATTCATCTAACACCACATTATGAGGCAAAGTTCACATATGAATCGCTTCCTGTACTGTAGCTGTGTAAACCATATTTAGTCTGAATCTTGCTTTTATTATTGTTTACAAATACCACACAAGAAGAAGTATGCTGAGAAGTCATCAAAAGAAATCCAAGATCTGTGAAGAGGGCTCTGCAGTATTTGTTGCTATCTGCTTTACACAATATCCTTATTGTTTGCTTTTGCTCAATAAAAGCTTTATTGACTTTGGCTGCATTACTGCATTAGATTATTTAGGATAACAGACTTAGATGAAATCATAACATGTTTAAAAGAATGAGTGTAAGATATATTACAATTTCCACTTATGAATCCTCTACAAAAGTAAAGAAATCAACAACTCAAATGTCAATTTTAACATTAAGTGACTAATTATTCATGGTCCTTTTAGAGACAGTATGTTCTCTCCTTTCTCTGACCTGTGTACTATCCGATTTAACTGGTTATTTGGTGACCCAAATGAACGGCAGCCTAGGAAATACACATAAACAACTACTGGGCAAAAATGGAAGTTATGCTATGTTCCAAAACATACTGGACTCTACTGAAAGTTAACCCCAAATGTTTGAATTAGTCATCTGACATTAAATGAATTGTACACTAAAGCACAAATTACTTTTATATTTTCATTTAAGTAGTTTCTCTGAATTTATTTATCAGAATGTAAAACAAGAGAACTAAGCATGCTTTTAGGATTGAATGAAATACTAATTAAAGTTTAATGCCAACTATTATCAGTATATTTGAAGCATATTGCAATCACAGTGATCATCTTCACTGGAGACTCACCTGAACCTTATTATTGTCTTTCCAACTGCATCACAAGAGTCAGCATGCTGGAAGGCAAGTTCTGCATCCTGAGGTGAAAATATTTTGTCCACAACTGGCTGCAGACTTCCATCTTCTACTAATTTTCCTAATTCATTCAGTGATACAGGAGATTCATCCATTAAACTCCAAGCATTAGCCCCAAAACAGACCTGTCACAAAAGAACTATCAGTTATCAAATACAAACTTAACCAATTAAACTGAGCATATACAGCCAAATCCTAAGTTTAAGAACCCTTGAAATATAGGGACGTACCCTAAAAAAGCATTTTAAGCGAACCCAGAGGCTGTACAACAATCGAAAAATGAGCCCATAGTTGTCAGCAGCTAATGGGCTTGCTACAGTTGTTATAACAAGGCCATCATCTTTGCAAAATTTTAGGCACAGTTCATCAGCTGCATGTCCAACTGTATTGAAGACAAAATCAAACCTTCAAACAAAATGAGAAAACAAAAACATTTACAGTTCAAAAGTATGGTATTATCAAATGACAAATATATTTTGTTTACATACAATGACATTTATAAGTGATTTCTGTTAAAGATTAAAATAAAATGTTACCAGCTTTATTGTCACTCAAGATGGCCGCAAGTGTAGAGGTGTGTGATTCTAACTTGAGAAATAGTTATACGGTTAAAAAGGGAGTTTGTAAGAATTGTACCACTGAAATAGCAACGCTAAAAGAACAGATTGCAAGCTTACTATTCATAGTCAGTGCTTTAAGAAGCGATATTGATTCACTCGGGAAAGAAAATTGGGATCTACGATCGAAGCCAACACCAAATGAAGTGATGCAAGTCAAAAGTAATAAATTGTCCAAATGGATAAAAATGTCATATAAAGATGGTTTTCCAACAGCAAAAAGAACAACAGACTCTGCAAAAACTATCAGATTTTCTGATAGAAACAGATATCACGTTTCGCAAACAAGTGACTGTGATAACAACTCTCCAAATGATCATGAACTTGAAAAAAATCAGTGAATTGAAAATGAATAGTGTTTTTGATAAAAAAAGTCAACAAAAACACAGATCATCAGGAAAAAGAGTAATATACTATTACTAACAGTCAGTCATGGCAGAAATCTATCCAGCATCCTCCGTGAGAAAAATCGCGACATAGCAGTGACTAGTGTAGTCAAACTAGGAGCGGGAAGTAGAAATGTTGTAAACATTAACTCTCCGACAAATTTAATTCAGGAAAATGCCTTAAACATCTGTATAATGGGTTCAAACTATGTGGCAAGAAAACGCTGCAAATTTTTTTACGAGCTAGCAAATGCTCAATACAGTAATTGCCACACTGCCTCATAGGCACGATATAATTTATAGTTTGTGTGTAAACAAAGAAATTCGGAAAACAAACATTAAAATAAGGAAACTACATTCTTAATACACCAAGTGCAATGTACTGGGTTTGCAAGCTGCATCGAAATCTGCACACAAAGCATGGAATGCATTTGAACTATGAAGGGAAAAGGTTTGTTTGTGATCGTGTTAGTGGAGTAATTACAGAAGGACTTCTAAGGAATAAAACAATCTATCAGCTTCCTGGACATCCTTCCAACAACAGCTAGGAAAACAAAATGAACAAGAAAGAAGAACAAAAACACAACACAGCTGACATTCCTAATTTAAACTAAAGGTATGTGATGGTGTAAATATGATTCCCAATTACTAAATCATGAATACAACTGATCTAAAAATTTATCACCACAATGTGCAATCCCTGCATAACTATATCAATGAGATTAACGTACTGTTAACAGATAAACGTAACGATACGTCTGTGTTACGCATTTCTGAGCATTGTCTTAATCCAGAATAAGAAAATAAACAAATTCATTTTGGCTGCTTACTACTGCAGAAAAAAAGCAAGCAGGGTGGGGTAGCAATCTACACAAAGGATAAGGTAGATTTTATTACCCTACTGCACTTAATTAGGCCAAATGTCGAAAATAATTATGAAATTGCAGCTGTAAAAATTACTCAGTTCAACCTGGTTTTTGCTACAGTTTACCAATTACCATCTGGAAATTTTGAACGTTTCTTAAACAAAGTGGAGTCATTGCTAAATAAAGTAAATAAACTGGATTGTGAGTTGATAATCTGTGGTGACTTCAATATTGGTTTTTTCACAAATAGTGCAAATAGGGAGACTCTTTTGAACTTTCCAACATCCTGTAATTGAAAGGCTCAAGTAAAAGCCACTACCCACGTAACAGAAACTTGCCAAACAGCTCTAGATCAGTTTCTAGCCAAGAAGAGTTTACACACCACCTCACAAAAAATTTTCAAAGCAGGTTTTAGTGACCAACTTGCTCAAATATTAAGCATAAAAGTACACAATGCAGTATTATTAACAACATGTCTTTCAGAACCACGTGTAGAAGTTATAATCAGGATAATGTAAACTACTTCAACAACTTATTATAGAAAGAAAAATGGTCAGAAGTGTACAAAATGAATGATATAGATGAAAAATTCAACACTTTCATTGATACACTAACCTATTTCTTTGAAACTGCATTCCCACTGAAAACATTAACCATATGAACCCTAGAACAAACAGCTGGATCATAAGGGAAATAAGGGTTTCATGCCAGAAGAAAAGACTACTTCATGAAAAATGTAACTCAAAAAGATCCTCACACGATGTACGCAATACTATAAAAAATACTCCAAAATATTAAGAAAAGTAATAAAAGCACCAAAAATAATGCATAATGATGAATTCATTTATAATTCAGCTAATGAATCAAAGGCTATGTGGGTGTTATAAAAAAAAATCCAGAGAATACAGACAATGTTGCAAAAATATAACACTATCACATAAAAATAGAAAAGTAACAAACCTATTAGAAGTAGCCAACACATTTAACAACTTTTTCACAGGTGTTGCTGACAATACGTTACAGTCAAACATTAAGAGCACTGGGGCAAATGGATATAAAATAAGTGCATGTAGAGGATCAATGTACATCAGTTCTGTTTCACATGAATAAGTAGCTAAAGCAATAAAAGGACTAAAAAATTCCAAGTCTGCAGGCACTGATGGTATACCCGCAACAATATTAAAGAAGAGTGCACCAAACCTAATTGAAATACTCAAACACTTATGTGACTGCTCACTTCAGGCAGGCACTTTCCCTGATGTATTGAAAACATCAAAAGTTATTCCTGTATATAAAAAAGGTGATAAAAACAATGTAAATAACTACACACCCATCACAATTCCCTCCTGCATCTCTAAAGTACTAGAAAAAGTTATGTATGAAAAACTTATGAAATTTATAAATAAAAACAGCATCCTGTGTAATGGACAACATGGATTCATAAATAAGAAATCAACGACAACAGCTATTTACGAGTGCATCAATTCCATCCAAAACCTGATGGACAAAAAACAAGAATCAATAGGAGTATTTATTGTCTTGTTAGAAACTTTTGACAAGGTGGATCATAAAATTCTGGTATCAAAGCTTGAAAGATATGGTATTCGAGGTCTGTCCAACAAACGGATCAGTTTCTTCCTGACAAATCGTAAGTGGACAGTGTGCATCAAGCACACAAATATTACACTAAAAACTGTATCTGAACACTTATCTGACTATAAACGAATTAAATGTGGTGTACCCCAAGGATCACTAATGGGACCCCTTCTGTTCCTTCTGTACATAAATCATCTAAACTTAAATGATGATGCACATAAAACAATCATATCTGCAGATGACACCACAATTCTACTAAAAGTAGACAATGAACAGTTATAGCAGACAATAAATGCAGTCACGAAACAACTTAGCAGCTGGGCACAGAGTAATCAGCTTGCAATAAACAGTAAAAAAACCATTGCACTAAAATTCTACAATGTTCCTAACAAGGGCATGTTTATCCCATCAGTCTCTATCAATGACGAACCAGTTGGTAACAATACTGAAACCAAATTCTTAGGACTTTGGCTGTAGAGCAACATCAGATGGAATAAACATATTGAACATCTCAATGCACAACTTAGCAACACATGTTACCTTCTTTGCTCATTAAAATCATGCTGTAATCAGAAAACAGTAATGGATCACGCCTACTTTCATTCTCATCTTAGATATGGTGTCATAGATAAGGACTGAAAAAAACCACAGTGATCACATGATTACTTTACCAGTCAAAACAGAAACTTACATATAACTCAAATCAGCACAGCTTTGTGCCAAAAAAGGTACTTTTCACGTGGGAGTTAAGCTTTATAACAAACTTCCTGAAAACATAAAATCTATTACTGAGGCCAATATCTTTGGAAAATCTCTGAAGTTATATTTACAGCATCACTGCTTTTACTCCATCGAAGAATATTTAAATTCATGAAGTGTGTTATACTTATGTATAAAGTATATTATTGTAACCTTAAATACATATGTCTAGAAATGACTTTCTGCTGTATATTTATAACTTGACTTGTCCAATATGTTATGCATAAGCTGCTTTGTAGACAACAGGACCAATAACAATACAATACAATACAATCAAGTGAATTGTGTATTCACAAAATAAATATCATCACTATATTTGCAGAGTAATATTACTTCTCTAAAGTCCTGGCTAAGATTTGTACTCCTGGAGTGTGCACATGTTCACAAACCCAGAAACACAGTCATGTTAGGCCAGTGCTTCACCCCCCCCCCCCCCCCCTCTCTTCACAACCACCCCTCCCCGCTGCTCAGAATATTTTTCTGTCAATGCAATAAATTTCACTCGTAGCTGAAAATGTTTGTTAATAATGATAAAAATACAAGAAAAACAATTTTACTTATTAAATATATACCGATAAGTTTATACACACAGGGATACTACAGTATGTGAAATACAGAAAAATATAGTCACTGGCACAGAGTTACATAGGTCAAATTCTGTTAAACTTGAAAACTTGTCTACTTTAAAAATTACATAACAAAAAAAAATGTGCACATAAATAAGTTGAGCCACATGTTGAAATAACAGTCAGATTTTATGTAAAGTCAAGAATATTGCTCACAAGACAGTGCTTAACTAATAAAGGTCTCAGAATTGGTGAAGTTAAACAAATAGGTCCTTGAGGCAGTTTTTACTACAGGTCTATCAGGCCAACCTGGAAGCAGTGGCGCACATCAGCAGCCGAATGTAAGAAAAGTGTTGCAAATTAACTGAAAACTCTCAGGTCAAGCAGGGTCTTGGAACCTTTCTGAAAACTCTCCATAGAGTGTTCAAGCAATGGCCTTACAAGGCTGCACTTCTGAGTTTGTAAACATGTGCACATACCAAGAGCACAAATCTTAGCTTGGCCTGTAGAGAAATAATATTGTTATCAGTCATGTTTGCTCCGTGAATGAGAATGTTTCATGTCATGAAAGGAGAAAGAGTTGCCCAACAAGAAATTCTTTAATTCACACTTAAAATCCAACACATTATTTACAAGAGATATTACAGATGCTCTACCAGGTCCTCGAATACATGTGTATCCATGTACCTGACCCATTTCTGTACAATTGTTAACTCATGAAGTTTTTTAGAGCTTATTTTTGGTCCTAGTGCCATACTCATGCTTTCACTATTTTTAATAAAAGAGAAATATTACTAATGGCAAAGAACACTAATGAATATTTATAATGTGAAGCAGCTGTCAAAATTTCAAGCATTCTTGAATAGGTCCCTGTATTATTTTCTAGAACTAACACCAGATACAATTCTTACAACACATTCCTGTATTCTGAAAAAACTATCCCTGTATATTGAGTTTCATGAAAAAATTATTCCATAACTCACCAGTGAATAGAAATACTCAGAATAAACTACTTTCTTCATATTTAATTAACTTTAGTAGTAATCAGCAAATGTAGCCAAACTAAGGCACTTCATAAATTCTAGGATATGAATTTTTCAGTATTATCATTCCTCACTTCTTCTACAGATCAGGCCACAGAGTGATCAAAAAATTAGGAAACTAACACAACTTTCTAATAAATGAAATAATATGGTTTCAATTTAATCAGCTACAGTCATTTTTGTAAAAGGAAATCAATTTTTTGCCACACACACAGGTATTAACCATAATCATGAAATCTGCAATCACCTATCATGTTCTGAAAGCTGCTTCTCAACATCTGGCTGCTGGTCAGAAACAATACAGTCTGCACCTAAAGCTTGCGCAACTGGTATTGCCCTGTGTGGACAAGTCACAGTTACGTGAACACCCCACAGACGTGCAAGCTGCAGTATTATCACTCCAACAGCTGTACATCCAGTATGGACTAATATTCTGAAACAAACCACACAAGTCTCAAACACACATCAGCAGAAATTGATGACCAATACCTTAACAAGACTTGAAATCTATCACAAAAATGGGCTCAAAGTGAACAAAAACACTAACTCTGCTCAAAGAATTAGAATATAAAAATCAGCAGCAAATAATATGGGGTAAAAATAATTGTGACTTCACATTTAGGGAACTGGTGTTGCCAATAAAAGAGACAATGATAAACAAGTGAAAATTCTGTAGTGGAAGTGGCAAGCAATAGACTGAGATGACAGATGTCATGGGACAATGATACATACATATACAGATGGCAGCAGTATTGCATACACAAGGTACAACAGGGCAGTGCATTGGCTAAGCTGTCAATTGTACTCAGATGATTCATGAGAACAGATTTCCGACATTATTATGGCCACATGACAGTAATTAGCAGACTCTCAACATGGGATATTCAGTTTCAGAAATAGTAAGGGAAATCAATATTCCGAGATCTACAGTGTCAAGACTGTGCTGAAAATTCCAAATTACCTCTCACTGCAGACAACATAGTGCTTGATAGCCTTCATTTAATGACTGAGAGCAGTGGGGTTTGCACAAGGATTGCTAACAGGAGCATAAGGAGTGCTAACAGACAAATAACACTGCATCAAATAATTACACAAATAAATTCGAGATGTAAAACGAACATATTTGTTAGGTCAGCGTGGCAAAATTTGGCTTTAATGGGCTATAACAGCAGACAACCGATGTCGCTTGCAACTCATGACCATATCGGTTAAACCCTAGACAAATGGGACTGGTCAGATGAGTGCCAATTTCAGTTGGTAAGAGCTGATGGTAGGGTTTGAATGTGGCACAGACCCCATGACACCATGGACCCATTGTAAACAAAACAACAAGCTGGTGATGGCTCCATAATGGCTGTGTTTACATGGAATAGATTCAATCCTCTGGTCCAACTGAACCAATCATTGACTGGAAATGGTTAGGTTCAGATAACAGCTGATGATAACAATGCAAATGGTCTCCAATTAGCAGAACATAATCATTTCCAGTCAATTATCAGTTCAGTTGGACCAGAGAACCCAGTCCATTCTATGTAAATACAGTGCACACCATTATAGTCATCACCATCCTGCACAGTGCCATGCTGATAACTTTGGTGCATGGCTCCGTGGGGTCTGCACCACACTCAAACCCTCCATCAGAGCTTACCAACTTAAATCAGTACAAATTATTACACTGCTCATGGTGTCCCAGTGTCTGAGTGAGTGGTGAAATTATAACACAAAGAACCACATGGAAGGGATAATAACTAGATGTTCATGTTCAGAGAGAGAGAGAGAGAGAGAGAGACATATGAACGCTGATAAATAGAGATCAGCAAATATTCAAGGCTTGGCTAAATACTACATAATCAGTGGTGATTCTTATATGTGGCGGAACATATAAAACATCATCATCATCAGGATTTCTTTCCTAGGAACTTTGTGAACAATATGCATCCATTGGTTTCTGTCTTGTTATAGCTTTTCCCTCTCCACAACATCCCATGTTACTCCTCTCCTCTTGACATCTTCCTTAACCTGGTCTATCCATCTCTTTCTAGGCCGCCCAATTGGTCTTCTTCCTGGTACCTCCACCTCCAAATACTGGCGAGGATTTCGAGGTGGGTGTATTCACTTCACATGACCAAACCACTTCAATCTCAAAGCACTCATCGTCTCCTCTCTAGTCAATGTCACCTCCAGGTCTCTCCTTACATAATCATTCATGACTTTCTCTCTCCTAGTTTTTTGTAGAGCCGAGCTAAGGAACTTCATTTCAAATGCTTGTATTTGACTTTCTTCTCTCTTGTTTATGAAACAGGCCTCTAGAGTATACATCATGATAGGCAGGAGATAAGTTTTATTACGTTGTCTGTTTGGCTCTTTGAAGGACTTCCTTGTCCCAGATTAGATTTCGTACTTGGTGGAAGAAGCTAGATACTTTTGTTATTCTGTTTAAGACTTCGAGTTTGGAACTTCCATCGCGTGATATGATGCTTCCCAGATAATTGAAGCTTTTCATACATTCAACCATCTCCCACTCCAGTATGATGTGACAAGATGTGGGTGTTCTGTTTGCCTTCATTGCCACTGCCTTGTTCCTACTCACAGAATGTTTTAAATTTTGTGTTACAGTAATCTAGTCTCCTCTGAACTTCCATTTTCGTCTCTTCCCAAATGGCGATGTCATCAGCAAAAACAAATGCATTGAGATCTTCATTTTTTTATTCCTTGACTTCTTTCATAATTGTGTCAGTAAACATATAAAAATAAGAAATTAAACAGTAAGAATTCTATTATATCTTTTTCACAAATGTACTTAGATAAATGGTTGTCAACAGTCACTCTTTTCTGCAACATACCTGGTCCACCTGCCCACAAGAGCTTGTGCACGTCCTTAGGAGAGGTAGAGAGGGGAAGGGGGATCATTTCCATATTGCCTCCATTACATGAAGATTATCTGAAAACTTTTGATGTACATAATGGTAGTTCTTCACACCATATATCCCACACTTAGTGTGCACAGCCATAGGAGGGTAGTATTGTAAATGTGAAGCGGTACTTTCTGTGATGGAAAAGCTCTTCAGCTCTCTTAAAAAAATAAATCACTGTAATTAGTACTAATCATACTTGGTTCTTTTCTTGGAAGTGCACCAATAGAGGGTCTTCAATGGTCCAAAAGATCATTGTGATAACTTCTCCTATGGATGCCTGTGTCTTTTTTCTTGGCTGTAGATTAATTCCAACAATTATCTCTTCCTCTCTATGTAAAATAATGGAAAGGCAACCAATCACTACAATGGACTGATGTGTGGACCATAGAAACATGTACAGATAACAGTATACACACTAGCTTTAAAGCTCTTGTTCTTTTTCTAGTAAAGGTACACACATTTCACACGCACAAGGCCACTCTCTGTCTCTTATGGGGTGCAATCAGGACTCTAACTCCATTGTAACTCAATCTGAAAAGTAAGTGAATGTCCGACACGCACATAATGCTCTAACTGCTTCTGAGATATTGTGTGCCCTGCACACTTGTAATTATTGGATGACCACCTCAGTCGCCATCAATTACACGCTTTCCTTAACTTAAGTACAGAATGGATAATACTGTATGCAGTACCATGACATGTGCTGAATTTTATCAGCAACAGCTCAGTGTTGCTGCTTCGCTGTCTCTGTTTTCACAAGCATCAGTACTCCAGTCCACTGTTCGTCACTGAAGTCACATTCTCTGTTTCTTTTTATTATTCCACTTATTCACTCTCCCTTTCCATAATGGTTGCCACACAGAATCTACATTCTACTGTTCATTTCAGAAAGTTCACTAGCTATGACCACAAAAGATGAATAACACCATGTTGATCTTGTGTTATGTGCTCTGCCAGTGGTCTGATCATATTTCATACACAATCACACAGGTGCATATAATTTAATTATCATGATACCTTAATAGCATATTGCTAATCCCATAAAACAGTGCATACATCAACATTAGAGTTCTAATAAAATGTTGGTTATTTGATGATTTACCTTCATAGCCCACTTCTTGCACTGATGTTTACTGCATGCCTTCTGGCCATCTTTGAAATGAGCCTTCAGTTCACTCTGAACATGGTCAAATGGCATTTCTGATATATCAGTGCAAGAAGTGGACTAAATCTGATTCCATACCAAAAATCTAAGAATTACAAAATCAGCGATTAGTGTGTTACGAACTGCCATATTTGAAGGCCATGAAAACACTGAAATTACATGATATGTTGAAAAACAGGCCTAGATTCTGGAACTGTCCACATCTGGTATAAACTCTGAACATCTAGTTCAAGGTAATGTAATATCACACCATGCCCACCTACCAGTTAATGCACTGAGTCCACTTCCAGCATTATAATTAGAACTTGGATTTTTAGGTAGTTACATATTCTTTACCTTCACTCACACACAGGTGAAACTGTCACCATATGCTACCAACATACAACACAATGGACCTAAATCAGGGGACTATGGACAAGAAAATGTTTGTATGTTTACCATTGATACTTAGTTCCTGTGTTTACCTGAAAACAGATGTCTACGTTCATAACTGTGAGGTTTATAAATAGCTCGTTAGTGAAAGTTTTGCCTGGGAGACCTATTGCCTGAAGTTTGTGTACTTTCCTGTAATGCACGCAGGGAACTGAATGTGATCGTCTGATGATGTATGGCAAACTTTCTGGAAAAGCCCAAGTTTTCCACAGCCACTGCAGTGGACCCAGCAATCTGTACACTTTGCATGTGGGTGCACTGTGAAGCAGTCAATGTGTTACGATTGCGAGTTCAGAGCCCATCGATACATTTCACACTGATGATTCATGATGCTACCATCTTGGAAATGATTTGCAAGTATTAAACACTAACAGAAAGTGATGTGGTATGCTGACCGTTGCTACCTGCTGTCAGCCATGAGATGCTCATTTTCTGCCTGTGCAGTTCTGAGTGTTCACAATTCTCAAAATATCTTCCAACGACAGACTATAATCTGAGGGCTGATATGTGTGGTTCCAGAGGGCTGATAAGTGTGCTTGCAGTTGCATTGGTGACAACCCTTGTAAATCAGTCACCCAGGAGTGATACATCTAATCAGGTTATTCGTGGTATTGATGAAATTTGAGTTATGAGACAACTGCATGGAATTGTTGCACATAACAAATCAAAAACAACATGCACATTTCTGTTAATTTTAGGGTGACTTGATTTGATAGAAGACCAACTCCTTAAGTAAGAAAAACATATCTGGGGACTCCCAATACAGAAAGACCAATTCTAACAGACTGTCATCAGTTACCTGAAAGGCAGTGAAGTCCTGTTGCACCTACTGTAAATGTGTGTCCCAATCCTCTTTGGCATCATTAAATGGTGGAAACACTGGTGGAAGATTCTCCACCTTGAAAGTGATCATTGCATGTATTGGTTGGGTACCCAGTATCTGCAGTTGATCCTTCAGAAGCCAAACTTCTTGAAGCAGCAACTAAATGTGCTGCTGCTGCTGCTGTTGTTGTTGCTATTACTGAAACTGCTGTTGCAATTTTCATAAGCTCTGCTTCCATGGTACTCTGCTAACCTTTTATCTCACTGTCAATTACTATGAGCAAAATGCAGTTAGATGTCAGGTATGACTTGGAAGAAGCCCGATGAGGTGGGATCAACTGTTCTGCAGGAATCAACAGCAGATTGCAAAGTGGGAATAGTAAAGACAACAACAAGAAAATGGACAAATGGAGATGGCACCACAAATAAACCAAGTCCAACAAATAACCTGGAAAGAGTGATCTTAAGACATAACAAAAACAGAAACCAAGAACCAATGGTGCATAATGAAAAGATGATAGCAAAGCAAATACACCACTGAGTCCCATATCATAGCATGGTGGAACTTATAGGCTGA
Source organism: Schistocerca gregaria (assembly GCF_023897955.1). Lineage (NCBI taxonomy): Eukaryota > Metazoa > Arthropoda > Insecta > Orthoptera > Acrididae > Schistocerca > Schistocerca gregaria. The sequence goes on along the minus strand of NC_064925.1, from coordinate 245,756,541 downwards.
GCATGACCTCTAATTTGCTGGCAGAATGGTGTCTGGTACTGTGGCAAGGCAATTCCAGTGTCCATGATTTTCACAGCTTTATCTGACGGCCAAGATCCATTCCATTATCTCCTCTAGTCTTTCAAAGTCGCCAGGCCAGGATACCAAACTACCTTCACAGGAATCATTAGAAACTGTTAAGAACATCAAATGCATCTGAAATCAGAAGTGATACTGCACAGAAGGCAGTTAATAAGTTTGACACTGTTTTGGCAAAAAATTCACAATAATCAAATTTTGCTACTACTTGAAATACCCCCAGTGAGGGAGAAGAAGGTGCTCCATCAGACCTGTCTGCAGGAATATTTCAGCTCCTAAAACGTGCACCACAAACACCTTCTGATGTGGAGGACTCATTTTCCTCCTCCAAAAACAATCTTTCTGACCGGCTAGATTCTTTGTCTGCAGAGTATTTGAGGAAGTACCTGGACATTCATTCACTGCACTCAAAATGAAAAGTAAGGTACGTATGTTATCCACCACTATTAAATCTCTGCACTGAGCAGCAGCATACCACATTATGCACGGCTGAGAAACGCATTGTTGGTCGCACTACTGTGTGTGTGGCCCGCTGCTAGCATCACAGGGCGTGTTTGCACGTGCACGCTTCAAATCACAGCGATTGGACCATCATAACACTTAGCGATTGGCTGTCCAGAATATACAGTTACCCAAGCCACCAGCTCCATTAACTATGGAGGCTCATTTAACACTGCTACCAACATCTACAAGACAGTTCTCATCGCACTATGTTCTACTCCATGAATCGGAAGTGCTCGCTGCATTGAACTGTTTCGTCTCTTGGACTGGTGTACCTCCTACTCAATGTTGATTTGGCTGTGCTCTGGACTTAGAATCTGGCTGCTACACTGGAACTTGGACTTCAATGTTAACTAGGCTTAGTATGGCAATGGACTTGTGATTTCCACCCGAACTCCACTTGCACTTCCAGGACATTGGCATAACCACCATCAATTTATATAATTTTCAAAAAGTGTTCATCAACAACTTGTCGCTTGCTGTCAGAATTATTTGTATCAGTGTTGTGATGATAAACTGTTGTACTATGAGGTATATATTGTGTAATTCCTGGTTATAACAGTGTGGTATCTTAATAATTTCAGTGAAGATTGGCATTTAAATAAACAGATGTGACCAAAAATAGTTTTCATTTATTAGTGCAGCATACACTTTCAAAATACAAAATTAAGTAAAGTAAATCTACCTTCTTGAAATACTTTTTGTGTTTTGGTATGTGTAAATGCATGCTAATATAATAGGCTATGTGGTTCAGAAGTTTATTTAAGATGAAACTAGTGTTTTATATTATATATTTAATAACATATTTGCATATAATCACATATTTTCATACATACTTTACTCATTTTCATTACATAAACATCTCATATTTTGCATGATGATATTACATAAAAATCTGGGCTCTAATTGTAATGTAGTGTTGTTACTTATAATTCTTCTTTACTTTCTCTTTTGCTGTTCATCAGATGCCCACTTAAGAAGAAATGTACCTCAGCTGCCATCTCAGTTTCACTTGTCATGAAATGAGAGTTTCAGAGCTTACTTTTGTTCTAACAGCATTCATTTAGAGCAGATGTAAGTCAAAAATGTGCCTGCAATTGTATCTGAATTCACTCAAAATATGTGATGAGTTCTTAACATATTTTTGTTGTCTACGTTATTTCAAGATCATCCTTTACTGCTATCTCTGTTGTGGGGGAGGGGACAATTACATTGGAGCTTATGAGCCAAAGAAGTAATAAAAATAGTAGAAGAACATTTTTAAAACACTGTAATAAGCATGTAAACTTTGTTAGTAAATCAGTTTGCTAGGTTACTGATTCCTTCACCACAACATACTGCCTGCTGTATGACCACAAAAGATTTAATTGGAAGTTGAATGTGGAGAAGATGAGTGTCTCAGCATGCCTTGGCATCTTTATAATCCCCTCATTTTTTCCTCAAATTTGCTTCTCTTCCCAGTTCATGTTATTGCCACTCCATGTTCTCATCTAACGGAACATTATATGCATTAGTGATTTTAAACCCAGAGTCATGATATGTACATCTTCTATTACATTTTAATTAACACAAGCCTTCACTGAAAACTGATGTTCATGCATCAAAATATGGCACTGAAGGATTTAACAGTATGTTCTCCTAAATCAATGTAAATATTCACTATCTCTGGGCACCCAACCAACAGAAACAGCGTGCCATTCTGTGCAGTGCAGAATCGACATGCTCAGTTGATACTCAGCGACTAGACTCTTCTTACTTCACCATTGAGGGCAGCACACACAACTTGGCTGGCTCGCACATGTTCCTCCTATCACATGAACTGTAAACTGCCAATATGATTCGCATGTGCAGAATTCGCTATAAGTAGCATGACTGCATCAGGTCTCTTCAGTACTTCGTCTACTCACCTGAGGATGACCGGACGTCTCTGGGCCAAAAAATCGGGGCAGTATGTTGACGATATCCAGTTGCAAACACACAAATTACTGGGAGAACAAATACGCCAGGAAAATTTTAGAGGTCACATCAAATACCTCTACAGGGAGAAAATGGTTCAGCATATCCACAGACTGGCTAAATTACGTGAGGAAAGAGCCAGGTTACTGTGCTCAGTTAATTTCTTATTGAAATGTGGAGACAATAATTTGATTCCAATGTTTCCTACAGTTGTTCACTTTATTAATAGTGGTGCCGCAAATAAGATTAAGAGCAGGGCAAGTATGGCCTTGGTTAGAGAATGAATCCATTTTACATGTCGAGAGTTAGAGGTGATTTCCAAGGATTTATTTTATTTACATCTAAAGATTGCAGCAAGATGCTCCTCCCCTAGTTGGGATTGGATTGATGGTGTAACTTGGGCCAAGGTGGACTAGGCCTACGGGGATAGTACAAAGTACTACGTTTAATCATCTCGCAACACGTAAACCGCAAGAAGCCCCTTCTGGACGATCTGTTGTGAATCTCACAGAAAAATCATTTGATGATGCGATGATGTCAGTGCTTGTGAAAGGTTTAAACTTTGCTCCTACACATTCTTCACCTCCTTTAATGGATTTCATCGATTCTATTGAGGAGGCTATTAGACCTCTTTCCGCAGATTCTGTAGACAAAATTTGACAGGAATCATGTCGTACCTTGCTGAAATGGAAGACTTTGAAGAGAAAGCACTTGAGTCTGCCCTCTTGAAGCCTACTGTTTTTTCGCGTTACCTAGGTGATACTTGCGTTGTATGGCCTCAAGACAGACAAGAACTGGAAAAATTCTTTAATCATTTAAGGAGAGCCGGAATGATGAAAATGACAAAATTAACATTTTTTTGGTTTTTTTCATTATAAAATTATTTGGAGTTTTCTGAATAAAACAAATCAAGTTTCAGCCTTCTAAGTGAATTCTAAGTGTATTTTTTATCGCTGCAAAGTTGACTCACAGCGTAACTGTTGTAGCGACTTGGTGTGTCACCTCTGACAACGCTGCTCGCTTGCTGCAAGCAGGGTATCTTTGCGGAATTAGACAGTGTTTTGTTTTCTAAAGTTCTATAGCTTTATCTCTGTGACACCTGACTGTCCATATCGGTAAACATAATGTGGAGTTTGCTTTGTGTTGTTTAGTTGTTCAATTTTGCGTGTTTGATGAATTTTGCTTGTACTTGTTTTATGTATTTGGTTTGCGGATATCAATATGCCCCGTTTCAGCAATCGAGTGTTTAAGAAAAGGCACAATGTGCAGAAGAGGAAATATTTTGCTGTTTTGAAGGGAGATGCTGCTCAATTTCTTCCAGCAAGAAACTTTGTGACAGCAAAGAAAAATTTGAAAACTATGAAAGTGACAGTGATGATTTGAATGAAATAATTAACATTTTCTTGCTATCTAATACTTTGAAACATAACGTATTATGCCAAGTTTGCAAAGAAAGAGGACTGGAACTGAAAATAACTTCACACATTGGTTTGGCATGTAAAATGTTATTGAAGTGTAACAAATGTGCTGCACAAGTTTCATTTTCTAATTCTAACAGTATTCCTCATAGTGGTAATAGTGGAAAAAAGGTGTGTGATATAAATGTTAGGCTAGTGTATGGCTTGCGTTGCATTGGCAAGGGCAGTGCTGCAGGGACAATGTTATGTGGAATTATAAACTTGCCGAAACCACCAACCAAGTTTGGATTTTATAATGAATTGGTGGGATCTTCTGCTGAAGATATTGCTCAAGCAACAATGAAGAAAGCAGTTGAAGAAGCTGAGACAGATAATGGGAATTGTAGAGATTTAACTGCTGCTTTAGATGGATCATGGCAACGTAGAGGTCATAAATTTCTAAGTGGACTTGTGACAGCAACCAGTGGAGACAGTTGCAAAGTAATTGATGTTGCTGTTCTCTTAAAACATTGCAGATGTAAGGGCAATACTAAGGATGAACATAGTGAAAGTTGTGAAGCAAATGTTCATGGCACGAGTGGAGCGATGGAAGTAGAGGGAGTGAAAGCAATTTTTTCCAGATCACAGGAGTGGTATAATGTACGGTACACTAACTATCTAGGAGATGGTGATTGTAAGGGATATAAAGCTGTAGAGGAACTCAAACCTTATGGCAATGAAATTCACTTTAAAAATCAGGAGTGCACTGAACATGTGCAGAAGCGCATGGGGGCTCGCTTGCACAAACTAAAGCAGACACTTGGATTCCAGAAGCTTAGTGATGGTAAGACCCTTGGAGGAAGATTGACAGATGAAGCAATTGATAGATTGCAGAGGTATTATGGGTGTGGAATTAGGAAAAATACAAGAAGCATTGAGCATATGAAGAGAGCAGTATGGGCATTATTTTTTCATACTGCATCAACAAATGAGCACCCACAACATGCACTGTGCCCCACAGGTGATGACTCATGGTGTAAGTACCAATCAGGAAAGGAATATGACCATAAAAACAGTTTGCCAAATGCTTTAACTTATGTAATTAAGCCCATATTCAGAGATTTATCACAGCCAAGTTTATTGGAAAGGTGTTTACATGGGAAAACACAAAATCCAAATGAAAGTTTAAATAATTTAATTTCTATTAGGATCCCCATAAGAGTGTTTGTACAGATAAAAACATTGTATTTTGGAGAGTATGACGCAGTAGCAACATACAATGAAGAAAACATTATCAAATGTGCTGTGCTGAAACGTTTAGGTTTCCAATCAAGACACAACACCATTTCCACAATGCGCCTAATTGATGAGGAAAGACTAAGAGGTGCACGAAGAAGAGACAAAAGCCTACAACATGCAGCAAAAGGGAAGAAAAGGCCAGTGAAAAGGATGCTGATAATCCATCATATGGGGCAGGAATGTATTATAAAGCTTTGGAAGCCATTTCCTGTAACTTTAAAATTTTCATCTTTTAGGAACATTTCCTCAAAAAATGCTAACAGTATATCAATGAAATTTACACACAATATTGTTTACTTCTTTTCCTTCATTTTTATATCAAATTGTAAAAAAATATTGTATAATTCAAGAGTTATAGAAGAAAAAGTGCAAAATTTTAGAGAAAAAATAAGCATGTTTAAAAAAATTGTAAATAAAAAAAAACAATAAATATTTCTTAACTTTGCCATATGACTTTGTAGACAAATATTCACTGAACATGTAGTCCAAATTTCAGAGCAATATGTTTAATGGTTTTAGAAAAAATGTTCCTTCTATTTGCTAAAATTAACATGGAGGAGATGGATCGTTCCAGCTCCCCTTAAACTCTTTACATGAGAACATCAAGTTTACTACAGGGATTTGAAAGGTGGGACTTTACCCTTTTTAGACGTGTTGGTGCATCGTTAGAATGATGGGTCTTTGGGACATTCGGTTACAGAAAACCCGCTCATATACATCTATATATTCAGGTGTCCAGCACAAATCGCCAGGGTTCTCAGTACTTTAATTCATCGGGCACATGTAATATTGGATGCCAATAGCCTTCATGAAGAATTAGTGCATCTGGAGAAGGTTTTTAAAGAGAATAGAGAATGGCTATACTTTACGTAAAATACAGAAGGCCATGCACAATTATAACAACAAGAAGCAATGCTCTGAGGAGACTGATGACGACTATAAATCAACTGCATTCCTTCTATATGCGGGGAACATATCTTCTAAAATAGGCAGATTGCTTAGGAATAATAATAGTGTCATCTTTCATCCACCAACAAAGAGCAGGGCCTTAGATGGATCCATTAGAGACGATTGACAATTGAGGAAGATGGATGTTTGTAAAATTCCCTGTGAGTGCGGCTCGGCTTATATAGGTCAGATGACACGAACGGTGCAGGAACGCTGTGTACAGCACGAAAGACACAATCATCTGTGGCAAACCTTAAAATCAGCAGTAGCAGAACATTGCATTTCCATGGGACATTAAATGGAATACAACAACACCAACATTTTAGCAGTGGTTTCCAGCTTCTGGGATTCCATAATTAAAGAATCCATGGAAATGCATCTTGCTGACAATTTAATGAATCATGATAACAGCTTTCAGCTGGATAAAAATTGGAATCCAATTATTAAAATTATGCAGTCACAGCAGAATCAACATGTTCAGTCAATACTTAATGACTAGACTTTTCTAACTTCACCATTGGGGCAGCACAAACAACTTGGCTGGCTCACGCATATTCCTCCTAACGCATGCACCGTAAACCAACAGTATGATTCACATGCACGGAATTCGCTATAAGTACCATGACTGCATCAGGTCTCTTCAGTACTTCGTCTACTCACCTGAGGATGGCCACACGTCTCTGGGCCAAAATATCGTGGCAGAAAGTTGATGAGATATGCCTGCAAAACCCGAAAATTACTGGAAGAAGAAGTACGCCGGGAAAATTTCAGAAGTCACATCAATGCCTGCCTGCACTCCCCACAACTTCCACGTATTCAAGGTATTGGTCTTTGGGCGTTGTCTGATGTTCTCCCTGGTATCTATCCCAGTTAACACCTGCAGGTCCATGTCACCTGGTTCATGGACCCATGCCGACTGCTGTTCATCAGCGACAAAGGCTGCTATTGCATTTCAGTACCACAACTGGACATCCACTGAGTGGTGACATGTGGCCTTTCCAGATGGATCACATTGTATGCTCCACCGAACAGATTGTCATTGGCCTGTACAGCATGAAATGTTTGAAAGCAAACTTCCCAGGGACTTCTCATCATTCCGAAATGTACCACTTCCTCTCCTACATGCAGTTTGTTTTTCCACAACACGATGGCATCTTCCAGTAGGGCAATTCAATATGTCAAACACTTCACAGTATGCATTTGTGGTTCGAAGAGCACAAGAATGAGTTTAACGTACTCCCCTGGCTAGACAACTCCCCGTATTTGAACACAATTGAGAATATGTGGGGCAATGTCGCTCAACCTGTTCTTGCCATGGATCCTCAACCGAGTGCAGCCGGCCACGACACTAGAGTCGGCTTGGCTCCATAGGCTTGTTGGCACCTTCCAGAACCTCACTGACACTCTTCCTGCATATCTCGCTTTGGTCCACACAGCAAAAGGTGGTTATTCAAACTTTTGACAGGTAGTCCCACCAATGTGAGTGAACAGTGTAGTACACTTCTGTTGGGCAGAAATCCCCTCTCTGCCAGTGTTAGTCAGCTTTTTATGTCTTCCTTGCTTAATGTGTCATGTGTTATTTTTCTTCCAAAGTAGCAAAATTTCTTCACTTGGCCTATTTCTTGGCACCCCCACTTTTTATGTTAGGTACTGGTAACTTTTCCTAGTTCGTGGTCTGCAATTTTTATATTAAGTTTACACTAATCTCATTTCTGCTACTACCCACTGCTTTCAACTTTCTTTGGTTTACACTCAATCCATAGCATGTGATCATTAGACTGTTCATTCCATTTAACAGATCCTGCAATTCTTCCTCTCATACACTGATGACAATGATGTCTTCAGTGAATCTTATCATTGATATCCCTTCTCCTGAATCTCACTTTTATTTCCATAATTGCTTCTTCAATGAACAGAATGAACAGTAGGGGTGAAAGACCACATCCCTGTCTAATACAACTTCTAATCCATGGACTTTATTCTTGGTTTTCCATTCTTATTTTTCCCTCTTGGTTCTTGTACACATTGAATATTACCCATATTTCCCTGTAGCTTACACTTTTTTTGCTGAGAGTTTCAAACAACTTGCTCCAATTTACATCATCAACTTACTTTTAGGTCGTCAAACCCTACGAAAAGAACTCTCTGGTGCCTTTATCTTTCATAAAGCCACATTGATCAGCATCTAACAGATCCTAAGTTTTTGTGGAAACACGGTGTGCAAATTATTTTACAGCACAAGTCATAATTAAGTCAACAGAGGTAACTAGATTCTTGAACATGCTCAGTTCCATTCCCATCAAAAGATGACACGAAAGTGGAGCTACACAGTTTGCAAAACCACAAAGTTTTTAAACTAATGGCTCTTCCCATTTGTGGGTAATGCCAATGCAAGCAACAAAAATGGCAAATGGCACATTTTGCTGTGGTGCAACTGTAAGAATATAACAAATGTACAAGTGGTATATTGGCTAATTATAAACAGTCAGAAATACCCATTATTGCCTGATCAAAAATTAGGTGATTAACCCCTGGACACAGTGACAACATTTAATGTATAGAGGAATATGTATAGAGTGACTTAAAGTGGAAAGACCATGTAAAACTTGTTTCAGAAAGGGCAGATGTGTGACAGATTTACTACATTAATGTAATTCATCAGTAAAGGAAATGGTTTGCAAAATTTTCATTTCATTGATTCTTGGATGCTATTCAACATACAATAAACTTATTAGTTAAGATCAATAAAAGAGAAAAAAAGGTTTACTGTTAAAATTCCAAGAGTTAATTATATTACAAGAGCAGATGGGTAACAAATTACTTTCTGCTACAAAAGACCACGACAGGCAATTGGACAAATTTGAAGTCATACAGAAACTTAACAATGTTCTTGTGGCCAACCATTTGCAGTCAGAACATGAGAAGGGGGAAATGACAGTGGACAAAAAATTCCTTCCACCACACATTGGTAAGGTGGCGTGAAGATTATGGATGCAGACATACATCAATTTTACTCACCTTTTCCCACTAGCAGCTACGGAATTCAGATGAGCCTGAGAAACAACTGCATTCCATGCAATCATTCCTGAATATGGGACACTTGCTGCAACTTCAAATCTGATTCCTTTAGGCTTTTTAGCTATTACGTTTTCTGTTATAACAACATATTCAGCAAGAGTTCCAGAGAGCCAGTATGGAATAGAAAACCATACTTCATCACCAATATCAAAGTGATTGACCTTCTGACCAATTTCTATGACAATGCCGGCACAGTCTCTACCCAATACTATTGGAAATTCTTGTTTCACATTCTGAAAAATAAATAAATAAATTACTGTAAATACACTCTGGCAAAATGAATTCTTTAGTTTCTTGCTATATATTAAAGTTTACCATGCTATGACTGTTAAAATTTTCTGTAATTGTCTATAACACTTGAGAATGAATATTTCACTCTGAAGTGGAGAGCATGCAGTAAAGAAAAATACCAGACAGATTAAAACTGTATGCCAAATGCTGCTCTGATTAAACATGGATCCTAGATTTTTCATTGGCCAAATTTGAGTCAGACAAGGATATTCTAAGCAGCAGCAGGCAGACTGTGCATGAGTTGTACTGATGCAGACTGGTGTGACCAGGATAACACCATAAATAGGACTGGTATGAATTTATGGAACTGTAAGTTTTGGTATACCAAAGGAGAATACATCCAGAGGGGGCCTTGAAGCCAGCCATGATAATTAAGCTTAAGTAGACTGAAAAAGAAACAGAAGATTCAGGTGAGAAGCTCACTGGATTCAGACGTTAAGCCTTGGCATGTGTTCATAACGTTAAGGCCATGTTTGGCAAGAAATCCAGGTATACAATTGTGGCAGTAAATTTTTTATCCGATGCTGCCAGTTAGTGGAGCCCACTACAGCATACTCTTCATAATCCAGTACAATTGTTGTGGAATTCTTACTAGCTGGGAATATCATAGAACCATTGCATTTCAGTGGGCGGATGGTGTGTGGTTCACTCAAATTTAGGACTATCACATTTAGCACAGAACTGGAGAGGATGGAGAGGCATAGTTGGAAGTAAGTAACTACTTACGGGCCATTAGGAAGAAAATATGGGGAAATAGTGTAACACCTTACAGGAATAATAGACTTGATTTTTCCAGACAGAGTTACATATCATCCTTAGATATGTGCAATGTTCAATTACAAAGGAATACTACATTATAAGTTCCCATGCAAAGAACCAAAGAAGTCATCGATAATAATGGCCTTGTAAGGCACTGCAGACTAGGCGCTTAGTAACAAACAGGATCTAGATGAAAGACTGACAACTGCATTTAGAAGGCAGTTGGCTGGGTCTCAGGCATGTTTGTATCTGGAAAGAAAGGGGTTGCTTTTGTGGGGGACCAGGCCGGGTTTTTGTACAAAACACAGAACTTGTTGTTTGAAGGCATCACCTGCAAACAAATCCCTGGTAAGGCAATGAATATCTTCATAGCACCATCCTACGTTAACCTAGTCATTGGCTATCTAGAAGAACCCTTTTTAACCACCCAGAACACGAAACCTCTCACATTATTCACTGATGGCACCTTCATTATCTGGATTGAGGATGAGGACATTCTATTCACATTCCTCTAGAACCTCAACACCTTCTCCTCCATTCATTTTATCTGGTCCTCCTCAACACAACAAGCAACCTTCCTTGATGTCAACATCCACGTCATGGATGGCAACACTAGCACCACCATCCACATTAAACAAACCAACCACTAACTATACCTCCACTCTGACAGCTACCATCCACACCACACCAAAAAATATCTTCCGTGCAGCCTGACCTCCCATGATCACTGCATCTCTAGTGATGAGCAGTCCCTATCCAAATATGCCAAAGGCCTCACTAAGGCCTACAGAGACTGAAATTATACTCGTAGCCTTGTCCAGAAACATATTTTTGATGCCTTGTCTCCCCCGTCACCTATCATCCCCCACATACTCACTGTCAAACCACAAAACAGCACACCTTTGATAAATCACTACCACACAAGACTGGACCAACTGAATCATATTCTCCACCATGGTTTTGATTACCTCTTATTATGCCCTGAAACAAGAAATATCCTCTCCACCACTCTACCTGACCATCTCACAGTGGTACTTGCTACCCATCCAACCTACTCAATATCTTTGTCAGTTCTTACTCCTTCCCTGCTCCCAAACCCTTGCCTTATGGCCAACAGCAGACTCAAATGCAATACCTGTCTCATACATCTTCCCACTACAATCTACTCCAGTCCTCTCACTAATATTTTCTACCCCATCAAAGGCAGGAACGCATGTAAAAGCAGCTATGTGATCTACAAACTTAACTTTGACCACTGAGCTGCATTCTATGTGGGAATGAGCACTTACAATTGTCTGTCTGCAAGAGTAGCCATCACCAAACTGTGGCCAAGAGACAGCTGGCACACCCAGTTCAAATCGTGCTGCCCAACACGATATGCTTTACTTTATTGACTTCTTCACAGCCTGTACCATCTGGAGTTTTCCATCAGCAGCAGCTTTTTGTGATTAGCTGTGGTGAGAATTCTCTCTGTAACATGCTCTCCGTTCCTCTAACCCTGGTCTCAGTCTTCACTAATCCCTGCTTTCCACCTTCCTATCTTCTTCTCTGTTCCCATTTCAGAACAACACATGCATTCTATGCCGCCAGCGCACATACATAGTCCTTCCCTCTTTTCTATCTCTCTTCTTTCTCATTCTCCCCTCTCCCCCCTGATCCTCCTGCAGGACAACCTCCCAATGCTGCTCCTAGCAGCCCTATCCTGTTCTCACCATGACCCTACATGCTTCCACAGGCAGCAGCAGCATATTCCCCCAACCATATCCTGCTACCCCTCCCCATCCTCACCCCATGCCTCTTCCATACCCCACTACCTACCCCTGCTAGACTGCTGTTTGTCTCAGATGCTGCTAAAGTTGGGATGAGCCTGTTTATCTCAGATGCAATTGAAGCTGGGATGGGCTTTAAAGCCTAAATGACAGTGGCCATGTGTGTGTCTATATATATATATATATATATATATATATATATATATATATAAAAAACAGAAAGAAACTTCCACATGGGAAAAATATATTAAAAATAAAGATTCCAAGACTTACCAAGCGGGAAAGCGCCGGCAGACAGGCACATGAACAAAACACACAAACACACACACAGAATTACAAGCTTTCGCAACTGGCAGTTGCTTCGTCAGGAAGGAAGGAAGGAGAGGGAAAAATGAAAGGGTGTGGGTTTTAAGGGAGAGGGTAAGGAGTCATTCCAATCCCGGGAGCGGAAAGACTTCCCTTAGGGGAAAAAAAAGGACAGGTGTACACTCGCACACACACACACACATATCCATCCGCACATACACAGACACAAGCCTTGTGTCTGTGTATGTGCGGATGGATATGTGTGTGTGTGTGTGCGAGTGTACACCTGTCCTTTTTTTTCCCCTAAGGGAAGTCTTTCCGCTCCCGGGATTGGAATGACTCCTTACCCTCTCCCTTAAAACCCACACCCTTTCATTTTTCCCTCTCCTTCCTTCCTTCCTGACGAAGCAACTGCCAGTTGCGAAAGCTTGTAATTCTGTGTGTGTGTTTGTGTGTTTTGTTCATGTGCCTGTCTGCCGGCGCTTTCCCGCTTGGTAAGTCTTGGAATCTTTATATATATATATATATATATATATATATATATGTGTGTGTGTGTGTGTGTGTGTGTGTGTGTTTTACTTCTGATGAAGAACATAGTCCGAAGCTGAACATTTCTACCATTATTTTTCATTGTGCCTGTAGGTAACTCAATGTCTCCTGCACGTGATGAATTAGTAGCAATCTATCCTTTCATTGTTGTTGTACCATTCTAGACTTTCCGTTGTTTGAACTTGTTGGTAATTGTTGTTGTTGTGGTCTTCAGTCCTGAGACTGCTTTAATGCAGCTCTCCATGCTACTCTATCCTGTGCAAGCTTCTTCATCTCCCAGTACTTACTGCAACCTACATCCTTCTGAATCTGCTTAGTGTATTGATCTCTTGGTCTCCCTCTATGATTTTTACCCTCCACACTGCCCTCCAAAGATAAATTTGTAATCCCCTGATGCCTCAGAACATGTCTTACCAACCGATCCCTTCTTCTAGTCAAATTGTGCCACAAACTCCTCTTCTCCCCAATTCTATTCAATACCTCCTCATTAGTTATGTGATCTACCCATCTAATCTTCAGCATTCTTCTGTAGCACCAGATTTCGAAAGCTTCTATTCTCGTCTTGTTTAAACTGTGTTTCACTTCCATACACTCCATACAAATACTTTCAGAAACAACTTCCTGACATTTAAATCTATACTTGATGTTAACAAATTTATCTTCTTCAGAAACGCTTTCCTTGCCATTGCCAGTCTACATTTTATATCCTCTCTACTTTGTCCATCATCAGTTATTTTGCTCCCAAATAGCAAAACTCCTTTACTACTTTAAGTGTCTCATTTCCTAATCTATTTCCCTCAGCATCACCTGACTTAATTCAACTACATTCCATTATCCTCATTTCGCTTTTGTTGATGTTCATCCTATATCCTCCTTTCAAGACACTTGGCATTCCGTTCAACTGCTCTTCCAAGTCCTTTGCTGTCTCTGACAGAATTACAATGTCATCGGCAAACCTCAAAGTTTTTATTTCTTCTCCATGGATTTTAATGCCTACTCCGAACTTTTCTTTTGTTTCCTTTACTGCTTGCTCAATATACAGATTGAATAACATGGGGGAGAGGCTACAACCCTGTCTCACTCCCTTCAGTACAAAATACTCATAATTTAGAATATAAGTTAAATTAGTACCAAATGGGCATAAAAACAGTGTTTTGAGTGGCCACACAGGCATATACCTTACCGACACCAAATATCATCCTGTTGAAGATGACACAGCAGTCAGTCAATTGATGGCCAGGAAGCAGAGTTTAGTTTTGTATTATGCATGCCATATCATTCTCCACCACTATTTCGTATGCACACGACCTGTTTGTCACTAAATATTTCATACCACAATAGCCCTTTGACTGAACATGCACGAGATTGTCTTGCCACCGTTATCAAATTCATTTTCAATAATGATTTTTGATGACAGAATATAAAAATGTTGTGACTACACACAAACAAGAGGAATACCTCTTATGTGAGTGTCTTCAATGGTTAACTTGTGGATTCCTTTGAATGCTAAGACTGGAAGTTCTTGATCCGATTCAGATTTACATATGAGATCTTTACAATCCGGATTTAGTGTGAGCAAAACCTACTTAATTTTCTGAAGCAGTTCAATTCTTCCTCTGTTGCGATAAAGTTCATAGTGTGTTCTCTATTTCCCATGTTTCTTACTGAACAACCATATTCACCATATCCTTAAAGTTACAAACAGTTTGTTAAAAGAAATACTCTGAATTTGAATCTTGATATTTAGCCCTCAGTTACTTCTGAATCAATTGGCTCAACTTTGACTTGTGTGCTGACTCATCTAGAGTTTCGAGCACCTTTCTTGTTCGATTGACCCTATATTTTTACCCTTTCTTCTTTCTTTTCCAACATTTGTCTTGATACAGAATTTAAAAATGAGACGAAATTAACCATCTTTTTTTCTTTTCCACCTGCCTGGTCATTTCAAGTTGATCTGTTTAGGTGCCTTGTAAATACACACTTCTCTTGTGTTTCAAATATTGTTATTCTAAAGATCTCTAAGTGAGAAATATAATGGTGGAAGCAAAATTATTGCACAATATATCTCAAATACTCATTTAAGAAGCTTCTATTTATGCTGCACATGTACTTACTACTTATTTCAGCAAAATATTTAGTCCAGTTTAGATTTGATTAGGTACACTGTTTGTTACTCAAAGTCACAGTGAAGAGATCCTCCAGGATGTACAAGACACCATAAAAACAAGAATATATAACATATATTTACAAAACAAGGTATATTCTAATGTTCCTTCCACAGACCGTATGTGAAATGATCCTCATGGATATGAATAAAAAATAACAAAACTAAAATAAAAAAAATTCATTTAAGAGGTAAAAACAAACTTATCTTTGTTGTTGTAGTCTTCAGTCTGAAGACTGGTTTG
Source organism: Schistocerca gregaria (assembly GCF_023897955.1). Lineage (NCBI taxonomy): Eukaryota > Metazoa > Arthropoda > Insecta > Orthoptera > Acrididae > Schistocerca > Schistocerca gregaria. The sequence goes on along the minus strand of NC_064925.1, from coordinate 245,741,202 downwards.
ATGTAGCTCTCAATGCTACTCTATCCTGTGCAGGCCTTTAAATGTCCAAATAATTACTGTGACTTACATACTTCTGAATCTGCTAACTATATTCATCTCTTGGTCTACCTCTACAATTTTTAACCACCACACTTTCTTCCAATACTAAATTGGTGATCCCTATATGTCTCAGAACGTGTACTAGCAAAAGATCTCTTCTTCTAGTCAGGTTGTGCCAGAAATTTCTTTTCTCCCCAGTTATATTTGGTACCTCTTCATTAGTTATGTGATTTACCCACCTATTCTTCAGTAGTCTGCTGTTGCACCATATTTCAAAATCTTCTATTCACTTCTTGTCTAAACTGTTTATTATCCATATTTCACTTCCATACATAGCCACCCACATAAACACTTTCAGAAGAGACTTCTTAACACTTATATTTATGTCTGACATTAATAAACTTCTTTTCTTCAGAAACACTTTTCTTGCCATTGGCAGTTTACATTTTATATCATCTCTACTTTGGCCATCATCAGTTATTTTGCTAGCCAAACAACAAAACTCACCCACCACTTTACGTGTCTCATTTCCTAATCTAATTCCCTTAGCATCAGCAATCAATTACATTTAATTATCCTTGTTTCGCTTTTCTTGATGTTCATCTTATATTCCTCTTTCAAGACACCATCCACTTGTTTTAACTGCTCTTCCAAGTCCTTTGTTGTCGACAGCAAACCTCAAAGTTTTTATTTCTCCTTCCTCAACTTAAATACCTGCTCAAATTTCTCTTTTGTTTCTTTACTGCTTGCTCAGTGAACAGACTGAATAACACTGGTGATAGGCTAGAACTCTCACTCACTCCCTCTTCAATCACTGCTACCTTTCTCAATCACTGCTGCCCTCGACTAATAATCGCCATCTTTTTTGTTACTGTACAAGTTATAAATAGCCTTTCACTCCTTGCATTTTACCCCCGCTACCTTCAGAACTTCAAAGAGACTATTCCAGGCAACACTGTCAAAAGCTTTTTCTAAGTCTGCAAACGCTTTAAATGTAGGTTTGCCTATTCCCAACTTATTTTCTAAGATAAACTGTAAAGTCAGTATTGCCTCACATGTTCCTACATATTTCAAGAACTCAAACTGATCTTCCCCCTAGCTTGGCTTCTACCAGTTTTTCCATTCTTCTATAAGTCATCCTTGTTAATCTTCTGTGACCATGACTTATTAAAATGATAGTTCAGTAATATTCTCATCTGTCAACACCGTCTTTCTTTGGTACTGAAATTATTAAATTCTTCTTGAAGTCTGGGGGTATTTCACCTGTCTCATATATCTTGCACACCAGATGGAAGAGTTTTGCCATTGCTGGCTCTCCCAAGGCTGTCAGCAGTTCTGATAAAATGGGAAAGTGTTACCTGGCTGAATTCCCGGAAGTTATTTGAAAGTTGTATATGCCAGGAGAAACTCAGGGTAGGAATGTATCGGTGTTTACGTAAGTTGGATAAACTTCGTAGCTATCGAGTTAGACTGCAATGTGGTTTGTCGTTTTTATTGAGGTATCATGATGAAAATCATGTCCCAACATTTGCTAAGGTTGTGAACCATATTAATTCTCCTGCCGCCAATCATATCAAGCAACATGCTGGCTTGGCTCTTGTTCGCGAAAGGATTCGTTTTACTCATCGACGTTTGGATTCTGTTTCCAAAGATTGTATTGTTTTTCATTTAATGGTTGCATCTGAAGTGTCTGATTTCACTTGGGATTGGTTGGACGGTGCCTCTTGGACGCAAGCTGACTGGGAATACAACTCCGTTACTGCCCGGCATTTGGCAAAGTTTGAACGTTTTCATCACGCGGAGTCAGATGTTATATCTCGATGTTCTGTGATAAATCTTACAGAGAAGTCTTTTGACGACACAACCTTATCCGTGTTAGGGAAGGGTTTAAATTTTGCACCCACTCCGAAGAATTTGCCGGTAGTTGATTTTATTAGTTCAATTGAACAGGCAGTTTGCAAACTACCTCCTGACGCTGCAGAGGAAGTTAGGAGGGAGGCATGCTGTGTTTTGACTAGGGCTCGTCCACTCAAGAGTAATGTAACAGCAGCAGAGAGGGCTGCTTTACACTCTCTCAAAGTTGATCCCAGTATTGTTATTTTACCTGCTGACAAGGGCAATGCCACCGTTGTTTTAAATAAACATGATTATGTACAAAAGATGCAACGTTTACTATCTGATTCAACGTATCGCAGAATCGATGCTGACCCCACGAAAAGTGTTGAGATAAAGACCAACAGCCTCCTGAAGAAAAGTGGTTTGTCGCAGGACACTATCAAGAGGCTTAACACCTATAGTGCCGTTCCCCCTAGGTTATATGGCCTTCCAAAGGTTCATAAGGAAGGGGTTCCTTTCCGTCCTATAGTGAGTAACATCGGCGCTCCGACATATCGTGTATCCAAGCATCTTGCTTCTCTGTTGAGTCCACAAGTAGGACGGTGTGAACATCATATCAGGAACTCAGCTGATTTTTTACATCATTTGGAGGGACTGAGGCTGAATGACTCTGATATTTTAGTGAGTTTCGATGTGGTCTCTCTCTTCACTCGTGTTCCTCTGTCTGATTCGTTGCGGTTAATTGAGGCCAGGTTTGATGCTGAATTAACTAATCTCTTTCGGCATGTGTTGACATCCACTTACTTTTTATTTAATGACCAGTATTACGAGCAGACAGATGGATTTGCGATGGGTAGTCCGTTGTCTCCAGTGATCGCAAATTTGTTTATGGAAGACTTCGAGGAACATGCATTGGAGTCGGCACCTTTGAAACCCGCCTGTTTCTTTAGATACGTTGACGATACCTTTGTTGTTTGGCCTTATGGTAGGGAGAATTTGAATGTCTTTCTAGAACATCTGAACTCGATCCACCTGAACACTCGTTTTACGATGGAGGTGGAAGAGGATGGTTGCCTTCCCTTTCTCGACGTGTTGGTTAGGAGGAAGGATGATGGATCATTGGGACATGCAGTCTACAGGAAACGTACTCACACAGACTTGTACTTACAAGCTAATAGTTGTCACCATCCGGCTCAGCGTGAAGGGGTACTTCGTACCTTGGTACACAGGGCACATGTCGTTTCTGACGCTGAGACTTTGCCAGCTGAGCTGTCCCATCTTGAAGTTACATTTCGTCAAAATGGTTATAGTGATAGACAGATTGAATGTATGTTGCACTATCGACCAACTGTACATCGGGTGATTGATGATAATTCTGAGTCAACACCTAAGTCTACTGCCTTTTTACCTTACGTAGGAAACACGTCCAATAAGATCGGTCATAATTTACGGAAATAAGATGTGCAATGTGTTTTCCGACCTCCATCTAAAATTAGAGCACTTTTGAGTTCCATTAAGGATGATCTTGGACTGCGTAAGGTGGGTGTATATCATATTCCTTGTAGCTGCGGCGTGGCATATATTGGTCAAACTATCAGAACCGTGCAGGACCGATGTACTGAGCATAAACGGCACACACGATTACAGCAGCCAAATAGATCTGCTATTGCTGAACATTGCTTGGATACTGGTCACCCCATGTTATATAATAACACCGAGATATTGGCATGCATGTCCAGCTATTGGGACAGTGTTATTAGGGAGGCAGTTGAGATTAAATTAGCGCGCAACCTCGTTAACAGGGATGGAGGTTTCTGTTTAAACTCTGTTTGGAATCCGGCTCTCTCCCTTGTCAAAAACAGAGGGACAGAGACAATGCTGCCTCACCTGCGAATTCATAGTCTCACGATTGATAGCTCTGACTTTGGTCATCTTTGGTGGCACTAGTGTTCAGTGTGTGTGTGTGTGTTATCTTTCCTGCTTCTGTCTGAGAACCGAGGTATTAAATTTGCATGTACGCCGCATATCCGTTGCAGTTTGCCTTGAAAATGTGTGGGGTGTTCTTCCACCGAAATATCGGCGGTTGCTGAAAGTGTTACCTGGCTGAATTCCCGGAAGTTATTTGAAAGTTGTATACGCCAGGAGAAACTCAGGTCTCAATTAAATTTTTGTCTCCCTTAACTATCTGAATAATTTCTTTTATCTCAACATACATTTCTTCAATATCTTCATCTGCTGGCATATTGACTTGTACTACTGTGGTGGCTACTGGCATGCTCAACAGCTCCTCTTCAACTTATCCATTGTCCAGGCAGATTTTCATCCCAGTAGGATCTGACTCATCTCTGGGGTAGTGAGGCAGAGTGACAACATGGTGTAGGCAAAATCTTTCGTCTGCTTCAGAGATTTTTGAGGTGACCTACTAAAATGTTGCAGCACAGCAGTGCTGGAATCTGGACTACTTGATGTTTTTTGGTCAGCCAGACCTTTCCTCATGCACATTCTGAACGGTACCATTGGCTTCAGTTTATCTCGAATATGATAGATTGTTGTACATGTTGGTGGCTGAGTTCCGTTCACATTACACCGTTGCTGTTGTACCTTTATCATATTTTCGCACTTCCTGTACCACTTTAATAAGGCCTCGCATTGCTCAAATGACAATCTTACTTCATTCTTTGCTGCACTGTCATCTGTTGGGAAAAACCCATGACAAAATCTGTTGAGAAAACAATGGACTACACTACCATGCAAAATTGTAACAATATATCATTTTGTTCCAAAGATATCAACTATCAAAGAGAGTCTATATTTTCCTGCACCCCTCTGTACAGGCACTTTTGCAACAACAAATCTTGAGTGAATTGGAAACCTCTAAAAGGGCATAGTACTTTTTTTCAGTGTATTTAAATATTTGGCAGTAAATCTATACGACAGAAGGTATCAAGGAAATTTGGTCAGCGAATTAATTTTGAAAAGAAATTGAAACTCACATTCGGCAAGGAAGGACTGCAGCAAGATGGAGAGACGCCCACAAAATCCCCCTTCATCCAGATGACTGAAGATATTTTCTCTCCAGATGGTATCAAATACTTTCTCCAGATCAGAAAATATGCCAAAGAACTGCTGTTTGCATAAGAATTAGTCTTGCATCACATGCTCTAATTGGAGGAGATTGTCAAGTGTGGACTGGTATTTCCAAAACCCAGATTGCAAATGGCTCAGCAGTTCCTTGTTCTTAAACGTCCACTCTAGATGTCAGTTTACCATCTGCTCAAGGGTCTTTCCTATACAGTAAATGAGCACCACACTCCTATCTGGAGATAACCTGTCCTTCCCTGGCTTTAGAAGTGGCATTAGAATCACCTCCCATCACGGATCTAGATAACAGCTTTTGACCCACACATTACTGAAGAGGCATGGGAGAATTGCTTTTGCCTCCACTTTTAGGCATCGTAATGTGCCATATTGTTCTATTGGGATCTGGAGCACTGTCACCTGCAGCGATTAAAGCAGGCTGTAGTTCCCACATGGAGAAAGGGATGATATATGGCTCCGAGCTGTGAGAATAAATGTCTCCGAGCTGTCAGAAAAAAACCTCTGTTGGAACTGATGATGTATGTAACAGATGGAGGTCAAAACAGAAAAGTGTTCTGTCAGCACTGTATTATTTCCCTACGTGCCATTTGGAGGACACCATTCTTTAATATGGCAGAAATTGGACCTGGACCTTTGTTCCCTGGGATCTTCTATACTGATTCCCATACATTCGTTAGTGGAGTGGAACATTTAATCGAGGTTACAAATTCTCTCCACACACTACATTTTCTCCGCTTGATGATTCAACTAGTTTTAGCCCTTGCTTGTTGAAAGGCTGCAGGATTGTCTCCACATGGTCTGCTCCTAAGCCAACATAATGCAGCACACCTGTCCATAATTGCTAAATGGAATTTCTTGTTCCACCAAGGGATGGCTTCTCTTCTAGCCTGGCGAGAAGATGTAGGAATTGAAGAATCAGCAGTGTGATACATCACATTTGTGATATGGGCCACCCCATGCTGGGTACTGTCAGTGTTGGAATACAGCCAGTCGGCTGTATAGAGGCCAGTTTGCCCTGCTGAGCATCCACTTAGGTGGTATCTGTTCAGGCATGGTAGTCACAGGTAGGTGAAACCGATGGGAAAATGGTCACTGCAGAGTAAATCATTGGCTACTTCCCATGTAACAGTATCTGCGAGGGAAGGAGAGCATACCACTTGATCTATGGCAGGGAACGAACCAGTAGCCATGCAGAAGTGCATCATTTCCCCAGTATTAGGTTCATTAACAGCCTCTCAAATAGCCAACTCTTGGGACAGACAGTAGATGAGTTCCAGAGCACATATTTTGCATTGATGTCACCAAGTAAGAGGAATGAGCAGGGGAGTTGAGCATGAGATCATTAAGAGCTGTGCCACGAAGGGGTTTCTGCAGTGAGATGTACACAGAACGTACTATAAGACAAGATGGTGCATACACTGCTACTAAAGCCACTTTTTACTCAGAAGTGAGAATGACTGATAAGTAATGGTGTTTCATTGATGAACACAGCTACACCAACCTTTGCTCAGTCACCATGTCGGTCATCCTTCCTGTGAAGGTTAAATCTTGGCAACACTGGAATATCTGTGGCCTTGAAGGCAGGTGCACACAGATTGTTCTTGTACAATTAGTTTTAATTTCTATAAATGCATCCAGTAACCATTCACATTCCACTAAAGGACAGGAGCTATCTTAACCAATCGGTTTAACACTCTCTAAGTCCTGTAGCCTGTGAGGGGCATTCAAAAGGTTGGAGGGAAGAGAAATAGATGGGCATGATGGATTGCCCAAATATATATCTAGGTCCATCAGAGAGTCTTTCCTGCCAGATGCACTATGGTTAGAGGGCTTGAAACTGTGCTTTTTATACTTGACCTTCCCATCCAGTGGTTTTACATTCTGCGGGGAGAATGGTAAAGAAGTAGATATAGATGTCTTTTGACCACACTTCTTTTTTGGAGCAGAAGGCACCTACTTTTCCTTGGGAATCAACACTTGTGTGTCCAGCAAGCTAATAACTGCAGCAGTGCCTTGGTAAGTGCAGCTATGAGCACATGTGGATGTGCTAGTATCTTGGCAACTGACTGACTGGTGATGGTACAGAATGAGGATGTGAATGTTGAAGGATGGGTAGCTTCAAAAATCTTTTTTGTCTCCACATACACTAACCACCCAGTGACCCGAAATTCCTGGATCTTCTGTTGCCGTACATAAAGAGCATATTCCTTTGACCACACTGGATCTGCGCCGGAACAATTACTACAAAAAGTTAAGGTGCATGACAAGTCTGGATCATGAACGTCTAAATCACATCTTCCACAAATCAGCTTTCCTTTGCACACTGCAGCTGTGTGCCCAAATCTCTGGCACTGAAAGCAACACATGGGATTGGGGACACATATAGATGGACTCTAAGAAGTAAACAAAACCCATGCAGCATCACTTTGTTGTTCATCTGTCTGTCTGTCTGTCTGTGTGTTCGACTGTCCAAAACACTTTTTCTCAGAAATGAGCAGACATATCAAGTTGTAATTTATGTCACATATTGAGATCTACAGTTCCTTGGTGATGAAACAAAGTAAAGTTTGTAATCAAAAGACATGGCCATTTATGTCATGTTTTGATACTCACAAATTCATGCATCAAAACCCACAGGATATTTCCTGTTGACCTAGAATCATGACACCCTAGAAAGAAGCAAGGTTTCGCACTACAACCAAAGGAAAAAGTCTGAATACCACTTATTGTAATTCTATCACATAAAAAAATTGTTGCCATTTTTGTCAGACTGTTTTTGTCTCTCCATCCATCTATTACGATCCCCTTTTCTTAGCAACGGGTAGGCATATCAAATCGAAATTTATGTCAGATACAGGTATTTATGTCACATATTTTGATACTCACTCTTTAAGACCTAGAAGTATACTTCCCCTTGACTTGCAATCATGAAATATGACAAGAAAAAAGGCTTCACAGCACATGAAAAGAGAAAAAAATCATAAAAATGATAATTTGTAATTTATTTCATACAAAACAAATATTTATTTTGTCATTTGTTATCCGACTTCAACCCTGAAATTAAAATACTCTCGAAAGTCTTGCAATCCCCACTACCGAAATCTTGCCACTACCAATACTGGTAATAGGAAAAAATTATCGAGATACTCGATTCTTCAATGGATGAACTGTGCATATACATAATTATGTTCGTATGGAACCATCAATTTTTCCCCTAATTCATCATCCACCTGTTTCAACATATTTCCCACATTGAGTATACCTTCACTTTGCCATTCCACTAAAAGTTCATTAGGGACCAGATACATAAGTTTACTACTCGATATGACAGTTCAAATGGCTCTGAGCACTATGGGACTTAACTTCTCAGGTCATCATTCCCCTAGACTCAGAACAACTTAAACCTAACTAACCTAAGGACATCACACATACATGCCCGAGGCACGATTCGAACCTGCGACCATAGTGGTCGCACAGTTCCAGACTGAAGTGCCTAGAACCGCTCGGCCACAATGGCCAGCGATATGACAGTTCAGCTGTAATTGAGGGTGCTGTCATTTCAATAATTATAGTATAATCTCCAAGTGTTTTGCTTTACAGTAACTTGGGTGCTTGACTGAACATAATTGTCTCTATCAGCAGTATACCATTCTATAACCTTGTAATACAGGAGTTCCAACAATTGGCTCCACACTTTCTTTTACATAGAATGGGGATATTCTTTTGAATATGCCCTCTTCCCACTTGACAACAATGAATACATTATTACATATTGATATTTTTCTATGAATGGTGTTAAACACTGACATAGATGTGTCACATGGGCTGTCCACCCATGATCTCTTTATGGAGTGGATAGGTAAACTCTCCAGTGTATCACCCCTTCTGCCGAGAGTTTGAAGTTTATTGTTATTGTGAGCCATTTTGATTTTGTGAGTTGCTAGGGAATCATTCATCTACCCTCCCTAGGTAAAGGCTTTTATAACTGTGGTATGGTGAATCAGGTTCCCAAAGGTCGCTTGCTAATGACTGTTCTACCTCAACAGCCATGCATCTCATAGGTACACGGAACATAGACCCCCCAGGTTTGTACCAACTTTGAGATCCAAGCAGTGTGATCCAGGCGGTGAAGCCAAGATCCCCATTCTCTGACACACACAACCTTCCACTACCACACCACGCAGTGGTTGCTGAAGCATCCCCAGAGCCTATAGTTACAGATGACTGGCCATGGTTAATCCCCAGCTCTTGGAACCTGGGGTTGCCACGCCTGTATGCAGAAAATGAATGCTGAGCTCCCTGAGGTGTCACATCAGTTCTTTTTTTTTTCAATTTTTTGGTTTCAGTTTCTCCATTAAAACAATTGCCTGCCAACTGGGTAGCAATGAACTTACTTCTTAGCTATATAATAGAGCTGCTGTTTATCTGCTATTAGTAGCTTAAAATGATCATGCTCTTTTCCAGGCACGCAACGAGAGATTCTCGATAAAACCTGAGGTACAAAAGAGGCCAGTCTTGCAGTATATTCAATGTAAAAGCAAAAAGAAGTTCTATCACATTTTGGACTTGCATTCTAAAATAAATACACTGAAGCACTTCACTTACACTATTATACCTGTGGAGTAGTCTACGCAGCACTCTTCCATAGCCAGAACATATAAGAATATCAACAGGATCTACAGAAGCTGCCTTCACTTGTATCAAAAGTTCATCAGGTTTCTTTACAGATGGGATAGGCACATCATCAAGCAGCTGAACAGCCTGGGAACAATAAATAAAATGCAATAACACAAGAAATCAAACAAAATTGTTAGGCCTATGATTTTTCAGTCACATTAACAAATTTTGTAACACTTACATTGAAAGGAAGAACTGTGTTCTGAAAGTCAAAACTTGCTGGAGAAACCTCTATAGTTGTAGTAACAAACAACAGATGGAATGCACAATAAAAGAGTAAATCAACCATCAAAATAAACAACCAGAAACGGCTATGTAAAGATATGCATCCACCAATACGTTTCTACCCAGAGAACTGCTAAGTAACTGATCAACAATCAGTACTGAAGCATTATGCATTATCTGAGATAATAATATATTAGTACATTCGTATCCACATATTAATGCATTTTTGTGATCCAGGAAATAATATGAGCTATGGGGATAATGTGTGCTCTAAAAGGCACCATAACGCCACTGAACCCTGTGGCACAGCAATGTGGATATTGAGCATATTGGCAGTAGCTGGTGATATTCTACCGGCCAAAGACAAAGCACACAGTGCAAAGTGAGATGCTCTCACATACCAGCTTAAGGTGCACAACACCTCTCCATGAAGTTGATCTAGCTATCCACAATGACTTCTGCAAAAACTTACACAGTTCAACAAGCATCTATGGATACGAATATATGAAGATGGCATCTGTTCTTTCATACAGTCCAAAAGAACAGATACCACTGATGATCTTGCAGCTCTTGAAGAATGAAATTACAATGATATCCACAGCCTGTAAGCAGCTAATGGTCTGGATTTCATTGTAAGTTCATTCTCCAAGAGCTGCAAGATCACCAATGGTATCTATTCTTTCGGGCATTGTTCAAACTCTTACAGGAATTAGTAGACTGACTGCCGGGAGTAATGAGTATAGTGGGCAGGGGCATTACAAATACAGCATGTGGACAGTAAGTTGGAAATGTGGGTCTCATGGGGAGCATGCCAGAGACAAGTCCCTGCAGTTGCACTATCCTCTGTGTCCTCGATGGCTCAGTCGGATAGAGCATCTACCATGTAAGCAGGAGATCCCACATTCGAGTCCCAGTTGGGGCACACATTGTCAACTGTCCCTGTTGATATTTACCAACGCCAGTAAGCAGCTATTGGTCTGGAATTCACTGTAACTCCATTCAGCATCTATGGAGGTCAGCAAAGGTTCATAGAGACAGTGTTCAGTCATTTGTACATGCACTCAAGGTGTTCCTTAGATCCCATCAAGGAGGAAAACCTTCATTAATTTGGAATGTGTCCAGGAATACATGAAGAAAAGACAAGAAAATCACAAAAACTTAATTTGTATGTTACATTAACCCAAACTATCACTATACTACTTAATGCTATTCATACTTATGACAGTCAAATTTGATCAAGAAAATCTGAAGGGAAGCTGCCACTTTGAAAAAAAGTTGCTGCCTCTTCAGTCATTTTACATAGCTGCTGTTTGCCTGACATTTGTACCTTAATATCACTTTTCTACAATATTATTTTTCAAAGATGATGAGTCCTATTTGCAGTAGTTAGCCAGTTACATGTTCATAATATTCTTCTCGGGTATGCAGCCGGATCATGACGTCTTCATGACACAATATTTCCGCGGTCCAACTGGCCGCCATCTTCAGGTGAGAGTGCTGGTGCACGATCTCGCCGGAACTGACTTCCCAGCGCAAGCGGCGGCCCCTATATAGGCCGCAGAAGACCCACAACGCGTGCGCGAGAAGGTGCCGTAACCGCCCTCTAGCGCAATAGACATACCCCGCCGCCAGTGATGGAAAGAGGCAAAATCGAGATATCGCTGTCAAAAATTAAAAAATAAAAATAAATAAAATTTTTTTTATTCCGACGATAGAACCACAGACCGTTGTTTTTTAATGTCAGATAACACTGGGTCCCAAGTCTTACTTAAAAGAAAACCCTTGTCTCTATTAATAAGATTGTCAGATAACCGAATCTCTATGGATTCTTTTAAAATACAGTCCCAATAGCGAGATGCAGGGGCAACCATTTGTGTCTTGTCATATAGTATTCTGTGTCCCTCGGTGAGACAGTGTTCCGCCACTGCAGACTTCTCAGGTTGAAGCAGTCTTGTGTGCCGCTGATGCTCAACACATCGCTCCTGAATGGTCCGGATTGTCTGACCAATATAAGTCTTTCCACAGTGGCAAGGGATCTTGTAAACACCGAGCTTCCTCAAACCCAAGTCATCCTTAACAGAGCCAAGGAGCGCTCTAATCTTGGCTGGTGGACGAAAAATACTTTTGATGTGATATCTTTTCAGAATCCTTCCTATCTTCGAGGAAATGCTCCCAGCAAAAGGCAGAAAAGCTACCGATTTGCAGGTATCTTCTGGTGGTTCAGGCGAAGGTCCAAACTGGAAAGCACGACGGATCTGTTTATCTGTAAAGCCATTCTGCTTGAACACAATCTTAAGATGGTCCAATTCTTGTGTCAAGCTTTCTCCATTTGAAATGGCATAAGCTCTTCTCGCCGACGTCCGCAGGACCCCCGTACGCTGGAACGACGGATGACAGCTAGAAGCATGTAAGTAACGGTCCGTGTGCGTAGGCTTTCGATAAACGCTGTGTCCCAGTGTCCCATCATCCTTTCTGTACACCAGAACATCCAGAAACGGAAGCTTTCCATCATTTTCCACCTCCATTGTAAATTTGATGCTAGGATGCAGGGAATTGAAATGATCTAGGAGGCGGTCCAGAGCTTCTCTCCCATGAGGCCACACCATAAACGTATCGTCAACGTACGTCCAAAAACAGGTTGGTTTTAAGGACGCTGTCTTCAGCGCCATGTCCTCAAAATCTTCCATAAAAAGATTGGCGACTATTGGGGACAAAGGGCTCCCCATAGCCACTCTGTCAGTCTGTTCAAAATATTTGTCATTGAATAAAAAGTACGTCGACGTTAACACGTGGCGACAAAGCCTGGTTGTTTCCTCATCCAGTTTCTCACCAATTAATTGCAAGGATTCTTCCAGAGGAACCCGGGTAAAAAGCGACACGACATCAAAGCTCACAAGCAAATCCCAGGGACTAAGAGATAAGGACTTCAATCTCTGAATAAACACCATAGAATTGGAAATGTGATGTTCGCATTTACCGACGTGAGGGCCAAGAACAGATGCTAAATACTTGGCTAGATTGTAGGTAGGAGCGCCCAAATTACTCACGATCGGACGAAGCGGGACCCCTTTCTTATGAATCTTGGGTAGACCGTATAATCTCGGTGGCACGGCAGCAGCAGGACGAAGTTTTTTGAGAACGTCGTCAGGTAAAGAACTCTTCTTCAACAGTGAAAGCGTCTTCCGTTTTATCCGTTCAGTTGGGTCGTCCTGCAATGTTCTGTATGCTGAGTCTTCAAGTAAGAGATCCATCTTTCCCAGATAGTCATCTCGTGACAGAAGAACAGTTGCGTTGCCTTTGTCCGCTGGTAGAACTATCAGATCTTCGTCTTCTCTAATGGACCGGACGGCTGCCCTTTCGAGAGAGGAGATGTTACTCCGTGGAGGCGGCGCCCGCCGCAATGTATGTGAGACCTCTTGCCTAATCTCTTCAGCTTGATCCTGCGAAAAGCTGGACACTGCTTGTTCGACTGCGCAGATGAATTCGGTGATAGGTACATTCCTCGGTGTAGGGGCAAAATTCAGGCCTTTCTCCAACACTGACAGCGTGGCGTCGTCCAATTCTTTACTCGTGAGGTTAATCACTGTTTGTCGACGGGTGTCGTCATCAGATATCATGGGTTGAGAACAAAGCCGTTGAAACTTCGAAGACTGTTTCTTGATGGCGCTCCTATGCGTCCAATCTGATAGTGCCCAAGAAGAACTATCCACCCATTCCCAAGATGCATCCGACAGCAGCGACGATAACTCCAAGTGCAAGAAAAGTAAATCCTTGGATATGAGATCCAGTTGTCTTCGAGTGAAGCGAATGCGCTCCTTGACCAAGGCGAAACTGGCACGCTTCTTGATGTTGTTAGCCTTTTTCGTATCAATAAAATGCACAAATCTAGCAAACTTAGGTATTACTCTTCCATCACGGCATCTCAGCAAAAAGGCGAGGGCACTCAGCAACTTGCCTTTTTTCCTACGAAGTTTATCAAACTTCTTCACAAGTTCCACCATCTCCTCCCCGTAGAGGTTTCTGATGTGACTACTTAATAGAGACAAGGGTTTTCTTTTAAGTAAGACTTGGGACCCAGTGTTATCTGACATTAAAAAACAACGGTCTGTGGTTCTATCGTTGGAATAAAAAATTTTTATTTATTTTTATTTTTTAATTTTTGACAGCGATATCTCAATTTTGCCTCTTTCCATCACTGGCGGCGGGGTATGTCTACTGCGCTAGAGGGCGGTTACGGCACCTTCTCGCGCACGCGTTGTGGGTCTTCTGCGGCCTATATAGGGGCCGCCGCTTGCGCTGGGAAGTCAGTTCCGGCGAGATCGTGCACCAGCACTCTCACCTGAAGATGGCGGCCAGTTGGACCGCGGAAATATTGTGTCATGAAGACGTCATGATCCGGCTGCATACCCGAGAAGAATATTATCAATTATTACGCCGGGAAAGCCTTCGTAGCTACATGTTCATAGATCATTTGAAAGAGGTTTTTATTGATGGTCAGGTTACTCAAATGCAGTGTCTTATACTGCACCACCTCAGTGGCAGGTTCACACATCTTAAGAAAAGGGGCACACACTATTGACAGACATCATACTACAAAGTGCACATGCACACAATGGTGTACATGCTCCCAGCAAGATATTATCCTTGATGAGTACACTGATAATGCCTTACAATTCTTTTCACAATATTGGAATAGTTGTAACAAGTTGCAGGGTTACACCAAATCAATGGATGAGAAGAATCATACTCCAGGCTAAGTTGTGACTCACTGGTCCTGTGCCCACTGCATTTGGCAAGCTACAAAGGACCTTTGTGTGAGTGGAAGGCATCTGTCAAGTTTCCTAGCGTACACATGAATCCCATCAAAGATGATGATACATAGTCTTATGGAAGGTTTGTGACCCCACAAACTGATGACAGATCTCTAACCAGCCTGTATGCTGTTTGCATGCATCAGGAACTGAAACCAGTCATCATGATCTTGGCATTCAATTTTAGTACAGCAGCGGTCGGGGAGAAAATCCACGGCTGTCACATCTGCCATGCTGCAGTGAACTTCCACTTGTTTGGGCCACTAAAGGATGCCATTCGTGGAAGACATTTTGAGGATGATGAGGAGGTGATTCACACAGTGAAGCAGTGGCTTCACCACCAAGACAAGGATTGGTACCAACGGGGCATGCACACCCTTGTTTCGTGCTGGAGGAAAGCCATAGAACAGGATGGAGATTACGTGGAAAATAGGGTGTGTAGATAAAACACCATTCCTTCAGGTGTGTATTTCTCATTATGTTCAATAAAGAACTGTTGAAGAAAAAAAAATGCGGTGCATTGCTTTCTAGGCAACCCACATAGAAAGAGATGCTAATGTCGTATTCAATTATTTTCATAATGTGTCAGTATTTGAAAGTTGCTTTCCTAAAAAGTTCCAGAAAACCTGTTAAAAGTAATTTATGGATAACTAATGGAATTAATCCTCATGTAAGCAGAGCTGCTACTTTTCAATCCAGACAATGCCTAGTAATCACCAACTTTCAGGTTAATGACAGCTTTACTTTTCACTTATTGTATTTGGCATAAGTGTAGCACAGGAATGTGCTTTATATTAATATAGGCACTCAGGTCTTCCTAATCAGCAAAACAGTATATGTTGTGGATGAGAAAGATCTTAGGTCAATTACTACGAATTTGTGTTCCAATTCTATCCTATTTAGTAAAAGTACAAGCAGTTCTGTAAAAAAAGTTTTTATAAAACATATCAGAACATTATGGTAGTCAGAGCAAGCAATAATCATCTACTTAAAAAGAAATAAATGGGCATGCAACAAAAGGAAAGGAAAATAATATTATACAAAGCAATGAAACTCAAACTGAAAATGAGTGCTATAGGTGGAGCAGCCAAAATATTTTTTAGGCCGCTACCTAACTTAACGGCCAAAATGAAAGAAACTTAAACAGTGCTTAACATTGTGTACAACAAATAAATGTATATCCAATATAAGTGTGTATGTAGAGGGTGATTATAAAGCATTTATCAAACTCATAGACAGAACAGCTTCTGAGGTAATTCCAATGAAGAAAATATCAAAGAAATGAACAGAAAATCTAATAATTTGGTGGGATGCAGAATGTTCAAGAGCAATTGCTCTTGAAGAAAACACATTGAGAGAATATCATACAAACAAATCACTCGATAAATACTTACAATAGAAAGAAATAGATTGCCAAGTGAAGCACATTTTAAAGAAAAAAGTAGAAAGAGACCTGGTCAGTATTTTGTAACAAACTACATGAAGATAATAATGCCACAGATATATATACACGTATTAAGAGTCTTCAACATAGGAATCAATTAAATGTCAATTTCAAAAGTTTCGATGAGTCACCCAGAGGCATATTCTAGACAAAACAGCAAGGCTCTGAGTACCTGCAGACCACTAATTGCTCCAGAATAAATATCACGTTATTCCCTACACTTGCCATTTACAAAGGAAGAACTGTTGTTTCCTTAACCTGTTCAGTGAATACAGCACCAGGAATGGACATTATTTGTTATGAAATGCAGTGTAATTTACCTGAAACTGTAAAAAGGTGGCTTTAAATGCCTACAATCGAATACGATCACATGAATCATTTCCCGAAGATAGGCCTACAGAGATCGTTATTCCTATTCTGAAATCTGGAATGGATTCAATGTCTGCCACCGCCTACAGACCCATAGCACTCTCATTGTAAACTGTGAAAACACTGGAACAATTAATTAAAAATCATCTTGAATGGCAGCTCGAAACTAACAATATACTACCACATTATTAAAACAGTTTTTGGAAACATCGCTGCATGTTAGACAATCTGGCACAACTCACTTTAGACATACAAAGTGCATTTGAGAAAAGACATGTTACATCCATGTTTGTGGACACTGAATGGCACATGATAATGTTATCATTTCCTTATTATGGCAAAGAATTAGAGAGATAGGACAACCATAATTTTTTTTTACGGTGTCAGCATATTTTTCACTAGAAGATCTGTCTTATTATGTGAAACAAATAAAACTGTAGGCCTAAGGCATGACACTGTTGGACTTCCGCAGGGATCAATATGAAGCCCTATCCAGTTTCCTGTTTACACGACAGGCATGGGAACTATGGTGCTAAAAGCTACAAATTGGTGATGATAAACACACATATACAGGTTGAGAATTAATGAACTATATGAAATAAAACTGTCATAACTTCTGAACAGTTTGCGTTAGGACATTAAAACTTTATGGTTGCCCGCGGAGTACAATGGGAATTAGTGTGCACAGTACGGTTTGGTTTAGCGACGAAGAATCTGCATTTCGCAATTGGGAAGTCTCTTCACCCTCAACGGGTGTGGGGCGCAATGTCTAGTCATGGAATAATCAGTGCATTAATCCTTGATGGCACGGAGACTATCAAACGGTACGTGAAGATTTTGGAAGATGACTTCACCCCCATTATTCAAAGTGACCCTGATTTCGATAAGATGTGGTTCATGAAAGACGGAGCTCAACCCCATCAAAGTAAGAGAGTGTTTGATGTCCTGGAGGAGCACTCTGGGGAGAGCATTCTGGCCCTGGGGTACCCAGAGGCCACTGTCATGGACCTCGATTGGCCGCCATATTCTCTGGATCTGACCACATGTGAGTCCTTTTTGTGGGGCTATATGAAAGACAAATGTACAGCAATAACCTGAAAACCACTGCTGGGCAGAAAACAGCCATTCAGGAAATCATTGACAGCATCAATGTTCTGACACTTCATCAGGTCATGCAGAATTTTGCTTTTTGTCTGCACCACATCATTGCCAATGATCACAGGCATATCAAACGTGTCATTACCTAAATCCAAATACCTGTAATGACGTTTAACTGTTGAATAAAGTGTGTGCACGCCATAGCTTGTAACTAATTTATGTTTTTCCTTATAGCTTAATAACTGTCAGGCTCTACTTTTGACACTAGACTTGAAAAAACAAATAGAGTAATCAGTACAGCAACATCCCAAACAGAAACACGGCTACCATCTAAGACTACAATATGTAGAAGAATAAAATGTCAATTAGAAGAAGAATATCAATTATCAATATGCATCAAATGGAAATATTGTGATCAAATACAGCCAAACATTCCCTCAAAGCCCTGGTTGCACACAATTAAGGCAAAAAAAAATTATCAGGACCATAATGGGTGCAATCTTAAATATTCCTTGGTACAGCACTTGCCCGCGAAAGGCTCAGGTCCCGAATTCAAGTCTGGGTCTGTCAATATATTTTAATATGCCAGGAAGTTTCACATCAGTGCACACTTTGCTACAGAGTGAAAATTTCATTCTGGAAACATCCCTCAGGCTGTGGCTAAGCCATTTCTGCACAATATCATTTTTTTCCAACAGTGCTAGTCTTAAGAGGTCCACAAGAGAGCTTCTGTGAAGACTGGAAGATAGGAGACGAGGTACTAGCAAAAGTAAAGCTGTGAGGACAGGTCATGAGTTGTGCTTGGGTAGCTCAGTAGGTAGAGCACTTTCCTGCAAAAGGCACAGGTCCTGAGTTCAAGTCTTGGTCCACCACACAGTTTTAATCTGCCACGAAGTTTCATGTCAGTGTACGTTCCGCTGCAGAGTGAAAATTTCATTCCGGAGGTGCAATCTTCACCAAATACAAATGTGAGATAACCCTTATTGAGAATGTGATGTAATAACAGTAGTGGATATCAATCACATATCTTTTGAATGTTAACTGTATGGAAATCAACAAACCTATTTCATACAACTAATATGTCACCAACCATTACCTACTACTATATCAACTCTCCTTGATCAGAATAATATTGCAACTTTCAAACTAATTATGAAATTAATTGATAAACACAGCCTCACTCTGCAAAATCTCCAAAACACTGAGAGATGGCTGAATGGTCTTCATGCCAAAATTCACCACAAATAAACAAAAATAAAAAGGTAGTTATTTTAAACTGAAATACTTAAATATATGTCCCACAGAGAATGTCAATTGTTAGATTATAGTAGAGAATATTTAATATACATATACAGAGTGAGTCGCATAAGATGTAACAACCCCTTTATTCCGGAGGTGATTGCACGTATCGACATGCGGTTTTCAGCGAATCATAGCAGAGGCTGTGCATGCTGCATAGAGCACGGCAACTCAGCCTGCAGGTCGTGCGAGGCATGTTTACAGTCTGCAGCCACTTCCGACCGCCTCGACCTTCAATCATACAATACTTCCCAGTGTCTTTTAAGCGAAGTTTGAATCACAATAGCAACATGCGTTACATCACTATACACGTCTTTTCCAGAGCATTCGGGTGATGGTACAAAAAGTATAGCGTCCCATTTAAAAAACGTGTACTTGCCTCATTATCTTGGTCAATATAAACATTGTGATTATTGTGCATGTACCAAAGTATGTGCCCCATAGTCCGCTATGATTCGCCAAAAACCGCATGCCGATATGTGCAAATGCCCCGGAATAACGGGGGTGTTACATCTTATGCGACTCACTCTGTATAGATTATATATGTGCCTGTAAATGTGATCCTTTTATATCGCACATTTATTTTACATGCCTGGATCTGTCTGCTTATAAAACTGAATGATGCACCTGATACTCTCCGATTGAATTTGTCAGCTAGAGTCCACAGGTAAAAAATAAAAAAATATATACACATATTACATTTCTAGTCAATTCTGTGCAGAATCTTTTCATTTCTTATGTTATCGGTCCACATGATTTTCAGCATCCATCTGTAACAATATTTTTCTAAAAATTAATACTGTCATTTACACAACTGTTGCATTTTTTTATTGTTATTGTTATTTACCTAATTATTTAGTGGATGCTACTGGTCCCATAAAAATGCCCAAAAGTGAATATAGCTGTTTACATTAAGTTTTACACAGACATTGCACTAAAAAAAAGTTAGTAAATACAGTATACAAAAAAAACTTACATCTATGCCCCCATAATAACTGCAGCCTATTGCCTTCATCCTCTGAGAAGATTGTGGTGTCCTCCTCCATGATAGTCCAATAGTAAAGCCAAGAGCTCCTCCAACCACAAAGAATAGGCAGCTATAGTACACATTCAAGTCATATGCTGCAGAGAAAAATGATAATACAGATTAGACAACTGCGTGTCCATGGAAAACAGACTTGGTACAAGTGTACAACAGAAATATGGCAACAAGGCTTGAATGTTTTGAATTAGTGAATACTCTCATAGTACTAGAAAGAAAATGTAAGACAGCACATGGAGTAAAGGTTTGGAAAGGGTGATAACATGTAACTATGTCAGCAAAAGGTACAGTGGGAACAAAATCTCAGACACTACAGACCAGAAAAAATGCAAGTTTTTGGGAATACTGTCTAAGTTATTTGGAGTTTCTCAGATTAGATATAACACAATAAGACTAACAGGAAAGGTGCAGCTTCCTCACTTATATTAAATAGCTAATGATTATCACATACTGATACCTTAATATCTTCATGGTGACATTAATATTTATCATATAAAAACAGTTATCTATGTTGCTTGCAATGAAAATTGCTACTTGACTCAATATTAACAGAAATGCTCAGTCCTTGGATGTATATAATATGACATTTTAAAGTTAGTCACTACAAATGTATATTTTTATTTCATTTTACATGGATTCATAAGTTCTTGTTTTATGTATGACAGGAACTAACTGAAGACTTTTTCTACTAGAATCAAGAACCTCAGTCAGAAACCAAAACAAAAACAAAAACCTACATGGAAATTATTTTTATGTATTTTACTGGGATGATTTGTAGGTGAGGACACTAAACAGCTTATTTTATTGTGGATCTGTACTGTTGTTCATAATTAGCAACAAATACCATATAGAGTAATACACTGGGAAGTCAGTGTAAGAATCCCAATATTTTTAAAAAGGCAACTGTATGATGCGCAGTTATCTACATTACACTGAGTTCTTACTGCTTAGATTTCATTTCCCAAAACAATAATTCATAAGAGAGACTTTTTAAAGTGTACACAATTCCAAACTGAGCTTCTAGGTTAGTTTATCTGTTTATTGACCTGAGTTCAGATTCTTGTCTTGCTGGACTCCCTCACCCTCCATATATTATTACACATAATAAAATTAAGATATAATGTGTTACTACATATGAATAAAATAAAGATACTGAAAAGAAAGTAGCAAATCTCTCAAATACATCAGTAATATTAAATAGAAGCCTGAAAAACAGTCCTTGGGAAGAGAAAAAATTGAAATTCTATAGGCCTTGGCTGCTTCTTCCGTTACTGTATGGAAGTGAGTCATGGGTCATTTATAAACAAGAGTTTATAACTCAGGTTGCAGAAATGAGATTTCTCAGAGATCACTGGAAAAAAAACTGCAATCAGCAAAACTCTTTTAATGAATGACTTATTTCATCATAACTAGTTTCAGGCCTGAGTCCACTGTCAGATGGCAACAATCATTTTTTGTACATATTTCCCACATCTATCCTATAATATAACAAAATATTCAAGGATTTTCCTGTAGTGTAAGTAAAATGTAAAATACCTTGTATATAAAGTAAATTCTCTTACTTTATATACGAAGCCTTTTACATTTTACTTACTCTATACATTGCAGCAGCCCCTCCATTTTTATAAACGAGTGTAACTACTTCAATGGCATCCACATCTGGAGCCAAAGGGTGCACCCACCCCCCTCCCCCAGCTCTCAGGACAAGGAAAAACATAGTATACTCAGGTGTTTGTCTTTGAAGAAAGTGATTTAAAACTCAAGTTTTAACAGTGTTGGAACTGGAACATTTTCATGGTGTCTTAAAAAAATCACCACTCATCATCCAAATTGTTAAAAATACTCCCTACCTTAAGTTCAACCTCCCTCCCTCCCTCCCCCCCCCCCCCCCCTCCCATACAACTGCTGAATGGGTGCCCTTGAACTACTCCATTTTATATGTATAAGGAAATCATCAAATCAATGCAAAATTTCAATACAGTTGGAAACACTATTGTAATCAGAAGAATCCTCATTTCTTAAGGATATGATTTCTGTAATATGATTCAAGAGGAATTGCGGTTAAGCCGAAAAACAGGTCAAAAAATGAAAAAGTTTGTGGTGACAAGAAGGAAGAAATTGCACTAAAATTTACACTCAAAAAGTATACAAAATGAAGACAAGAGAGAATAAAAAAGGGAGAAGAGAGAGGAAAAAAGTGCAAGAAGAGAAGACAAGAAAAGAACATGTGATGTGAAACCACAATGCTCCAAAATGGTTAGGTCTATGTGTGGGAGACAAAGGCTGGTGTACAAAGGAATTATGAAGAGGACAACTACAGACTGTCAAAGTTACAGCAAAGACTAGTACACTTGCAAACAACACTGGTTGTTGCCTTGGATTTCATGATTTATCAATGTAGAAAATTAATACTTGTCAAACTTTTATTTTGAGTCCATCCCTGAGAAACCAGGTGCCAGGTGCATGGCAAATATTAGAGAGATACAAGACAATGATTAACTAGAACTGGTCTAAAACAGGAACTGGCTTAATCAACAGCTTCAAAACTTCACATTGATAAAATGTTTTCCCCCAAGAATCCACCTCCCCCCCCCCCCCACCCCCACCCCACCCCCTCCAATATCACATTGGACTGGAACAACTGAACCATATCCTTTGTTGTCACTTTGTTATCTATCATGCCCTGAAATGAGGAACACCCTATCTGAGATCCTTCCCATGCCTCCTAAGGTGGTTGTACATTGCCCACCCAACCCAAACAACATCCTAGTCCATCCCTACACTGCACCTGCAGGGATTGTATCCCTGTGGAAGACCCAGAGCGAAGACCTAACCAAACCACCCATCCAGTGCTTCCTACTCCAATCCTGTCACAGGCTTATTCTACCCCATGAGAGACCGGACCACCTGTGAGAGCAGCCATGTCATACATCAACTCTGCTGCAAACACTGCACAACTTTCTATGTCATTACGACTACCAACTAGCTGTCCACTGGAGTGAATGGCTACTGCCATCCTATTGCCAAGAACAAAGTTGATCACAACAAGCAGATGAGCATAACATGCTCAGTTTCAAAGGCTGCTTCACAACAGAGGTCATCTGGAAACTTCCCTGCCACACCAGATTCTCTGAACTATACAGATGGCCAGAGGTCATCTGGAAACTTCCCTGCCACACCAGATTCTCTGAACTACACAGATCCAATAATCTTCGGTCCAATAATCATTGTGACCTCAATCTCTCATACCTCCAACTTCACACCACCTTCAGCATGCACTGCTCCACAACGGCTCTGACAACTGTGCATCACAGGCTTAGCCAATGAACCTGGCGTCCCCCCTTACCACATTCCTAGCTGGCAAAACAGCTGCCTCCTTCTGAGCTGTTAGCCACCCACTGCCGATCCCTCTCCCTCTACTGATCTCAACACAATTCCCACAATAATCTAGTTAACCTGCTGAAAGGCAACACTGGCACTGTTTGTCCAGATGACACGATGTAGGGAGATAGATGTGCCTGTGTGTGCATGCTTTTTTTTTGTTTTGTTTTTTGCTCTAGTTCAAAAATGATTACTCTGAAAAAAACTAGCAAGTTTTTTCTTTCTTTTGATTTTCAGTGAGTCTTTCTTAATCCAAAAATATTTGTAGTTTCCTTCAGTCTGCATGCTAGGGCAAGAGCAAATGACTGGAATAAACTTTCCACATCCTTACAGAAGATAAATGTCAGCACTCTTAAAGCGCTCTTTGGCCGATGAGAACGGGATAGCTAGCAATTTTAAGACAAATGCATTGCTCAGAGATGTCACCTGTAGTTTAGAATCCTTAGAAAAAATCTTAGTAAAATATAAAAATAAAAGATTAAGGTTTAATGTCCTGTCGACAATGAGATCATCAGAAATGGAACTTGGATTGGGGAAGTGTGGGGAAGAAAATTGACAATGTCATTTTCCAAAGGACAATCCTGACATTTTCTTGGGTGAGTTGAGTTGATTTGGTGGAAGAGACCAAACAGCAAGGTCATTGGTCCCATCAGATTAGGGAAGGATGGGGAAGGAAGTCAGCTGTGCCCTGTTGAAGGAACCTTCCATGCATTTGCCTGAAGCAATTTAGGAAAATCATGGAAAACCTAAATCAGCATGGCCGGATGCAGGATTGAACCATTGTTCTCCTGAATGCATTTCTTGGGTGATTTATGGATAGTACAGAAAACCTAAATCTGGGTGACTGGACAAGGAATTGCGCCTTGTTCCTCCCAAATAAAAGACAAGTATCTTAACCATCACACAACCTTGTTTAATAGAATAATGTAACACCAGCTGTGATACAGGTGACAGTTTGGTTTGCGACCTATATCAAACATTTGATGATGGCATCAAGTATATCTCTGGGAATGGTTCTCATGGTTGTGTGATGAATGTGTGATATTTGCGAAGTACACTAAGATCTGCATGAAGCATTCAGTGAAATGTGTTACAATGGGGCTCATAAGAGTTACTCAGGAGAGGAACGAACAGACATGGGTGTTACTGATGAAACATTCGGGATTATCTATCTGCACCTGGTACAATACTTGCACAACTAATGGCTAAAAGCATCCACAATTCCTGAAGTCTGCCGATCCCACACTGCAGTTGGACAATGGCCACAATAAAGAAAAAAAGAAAAGGCTTCTACCTCCCACATTGCGTGATGATATCTACAATTTCTTCCCTGAAACTACAATTTGTTGTTCTGCATACAAAATTATTTTCCACCAAATAAAATAAGAAGTACAGTGTTTATTTTACACAAATGCCAACAGGAGAGCTTTACCCCCCTTGTGACATTACAAGTGAAACACAAGGAAATATTAATAAAGCACAATGTACTCTACAATGAATGCTGTCTTTTCAAGTGTAAATAAGATTATGACAAATGGAATGCAGAGATGTATAATAACACTGACATCAAAAATGTTTTGAAAAATCACTTCAAGTATTATCTCAGCAATAACTGATGCTGTGAGACAAACAAACAGAAAGTGCCCTAAAATTTTCAGAACTGGTATAGTAGGAACAATACCATAAAACAACAACACCATTAATTTTATTTTCTCACATGACGGCACATGCTTTGAGGATTATTTTGGAAAAAAGATTTTTGGGAGTTAAACCTTTCCCTTTGTGTGACATACAGTGTAATGCTGAACAATGTTTTTCACATAGTAAACTACAACAATGTAAGTATGTATATGTATATTATTTTTCCTGCCTTGGTCAGTTTACTTACAAGTACTAGGTAATTTTGTTTACAATCCTTATACTTTATAGAAAACACAACCAACAAATTTCACACAGACTGAAAAAACTAATTTATTTTCAAAACATTCACAAGAGTAATTTTGGATCATTACATGGAGAACGATAAATGTCAAAATTTCTACACTTTAAAATGTCAGTAAATGAAAATGGAAAGATAGGAAATACTATTATCTGGTATGGTTAGGCCTAGTTATCTCTGTAGGGGAAAAATCTACATCAACATTCCGCAAAGCATACAAAGTGCATGGCAGAGCCAAGTTTCATTGAAATTCGAGATGGAGAGTGGCATAGACTGGTTGACTGGACTGATGTACCAAAGGAAACCAGAAACACTCTTGTTAATAGATCCAGCCTGTAACAGCATCAAATGGTGAGCAAGGTCTCACATGAAAAGGTGGATTCCTTTCAAAAATAGCCAACTAAACTGCATGACATGTAGAAAGACTTTGCAGGACAATGGAAGAGACTGTAGTGATAAAGTCTGACCAGGATGGTGTGTGTAGAATAATGGCTGTACTGAGACAACAGTTCATGGCAGTACTAGAATCAATCAATGAACTAAGTCCACTGTATGCATTACTAATATATTCTCTAAATCATAGTTCATGAACTTCACAGTGATTTGCAGAGTACGAATGGAAATGTAGTTTTCACGTTAAGTTTTTTATCTTCACAACAGTAACATTCAGGTGTGTGTGCAATATGAACTTTTCTTGGGGGGAGGGGGGGCGAGAGGTTAACAACGTGGTTTTTAGGGAGCATTGTATGATACGGTGAATTTGTTTTCGTTAAAGGTTTGAAAAACATCATTTATTTTGTTCAGTTTAATTTTGTTTCATTAGCATCTGTTTATTATACTACGCTCCTACATGCCGATAGGAACTCTGTACATCACCAACGCCTTCAAACAGACCCCTTCCGTTAGGACAAATTTTTGTCACGAGAATTAGCAAGCCCTATTACACACCGAAAGTAAATTTCAATTACATGACTCGAATTTGTCAAAATAACTGATAATGGTAAATAGTGTGATTTTCTTTACCATCAGAAAGTACGATTCGAAGTACACGGGTATACACATCGTATATGTATTCTCGATTCGCCACGCTTTTAACGTCGTTTCCAACTCTCAGAACAGCGGCCCAAGTGTTATGTAGCCCCTCCTGCACATAAAGTCCTCGCGGGCTATTTAATGCTTCCACTACTGCATTTTGAATTTGTTCAGAATACACCTGCACACTGTTTCGGAAGTTCTGGACGCTGCACAAGAGTCGAATCTGAAAAACAGATTTTTTTTTTTTTTTTTTTTAACAGAACAGCTTGGTCATCCTAAATAGTGTGATGCATCAGCAGTATTTTTTCTTTCTAATTACCTGAAGGGCTTCTAATCTCTGCGAGGCATGGAATATTAGTTCATCCATCGCCGCGAAATCAGTTTACGAAGGTTATCTATTCCACATGTTTTAAGTAAAGGAATTCAGAATTCCATAACTGGTTAAACTGCTACTTCACTACATGCAACCCTACGACCTGTCGGCACTTTGTATTGTGTGCTATTTTTATGAAAAACGTCAAAGGTCAACAGATTCATTTAAAACTGAATTCAGAGAACGGAACCAAACATTTCCTTTCCTACCAAAACTTTTATACAGTCTTGTGAATGAACCATATTACTGTTTACATTCGTTAGTTCTCCGGTTAAGCGTTTAAATATCCTAATATTTTCAAAAGTTTTATTTCTGCAGTCTTCTTCGATTTCCATCCCATACATATAACAAAGTCCCTCACTAATTAATCATTATATATAGCCATTAGATAAATACTTCCAATTAAATACCAAATGACTACAGATACCCCCCTTTCATGCAAATGAGGATTAAAAAAAAAATTAGGAAACACAAAAACCGAAGACAACCCGATATGTAAACAGTAACATAATCGATAATTCACGGACGAATACTACTTCGATACAGCATTCGAGTTCGATTCGATATACGCTGTTGATTGATTGATTCATCCGTTGAACAATATACTTGCATGAATGTCGTCAAATGTTTGTACAATATTTCTTATAAAATAAACGTGGCTCTTTACAGTATATACAGCTCCTATACTTAGTTCTACTTTTCTAATCATGTCAAGTTAAATTTTTTACGCAGTACAATGTTCATGAGCATTGTCTATAGTTATTTTAAATATTCATCTGTAGTGTAATAGCTACTATCTAGTAAATATTTTTTTTTAGCCTTTGACTAAAGGCGTGGGGATCATTATTTCTAGTGGTGATCTGTTGTACAAATTAATACCATGATATAACACACTATTTTGAATTTTTGACTTGTATCTTCTGTTTTGATGTGAACAGTTTCTGGATTTGGTTCCATGGTCGTGAATTGTGCTGTTTGTGGTATACATGTTAATGTTTTTCCTTATATATATTATGTTAAGATAAATACATTCATACGAAACGCTCAGAATTTCTAACTTTTTGAACAACTCTTTACAGTGTGCCCTGTTACTGCTATTTGTTACTATTCGAACAGCTCTTTTATGTATCTTGAAAATAGTTTGTATGTTTCCAGCACTTACCCACCAAAACATTATCCCATAACTGAGGACTGAACACATCTTCTGGGGCTAACAACTTCAGTCATATAACTGGACGGACATTACCCGTCCATCAAAAAAATTTTTAGCTCATGGAATGAATCGCACTATCTAATCGAGATTACCCCAGGGGGACAATCGCCCGTTGACCAAGGTCGACGCAAGCAGGCACTCAGACTCTGGCGGACCTGCCAAAAAGTGCATAAGGGAAAATTCGGAGCTCCCAAAACCCTCAAAGAAGATAAAAACTAAAAAGACTTTCAGAATTGGAATAATAAATGTACAGACAATGATTAAGACTGGTAAACTGAGAGGTAACAGATGAGATGAAAGAGGGAAGCATTGGAATACTAGAGATGCAAGAAACAAGATACACTGACGAAGACACTGTGGAGTCAGAAGGCTTCATAATACTGAAGGGGAAACCAGGAGTTAAAGTGGGAAAGGAAAGACATGCACTTAGATGCTTTGGTACAAGGTTCATAGAAGACAAGAGATAACAGAATGGCATAACTGAAATGAAGAGCAGGTCAGAAAGGATATCAACACTGACCTTTCACGCAGGGAACAAAAAGTATACAATAATAAATGGACATGCACCTACAAATGACAAGAACAGGAAAGACAAGAAAGTTGCTGATAGTTTCTGGGAATAGCTAGGTGATAACTGAAAAACATACCATATAGACATGTAAAGATACTAGTATGAGATTATAATGCACAGATTGGAAGAGAGAAGCAACATAAAGAAGTAATGGGCGAGTACCCTGCACACCAGCGGACAAACAAAAATGGAGAAAAACTAACTGAAATGTGTCGAGAACACAAAATGAGATTGATGACAACACATTTCAGGGCCAAACCGTGTAAGAAAAAGACAAGGGCAAACCCATGCACCTGCCTTGGGGAATTCCAAATTGACCACATAGCAATCTGCTGGACAAATGCTAAAGAGATCATGAACACAAAGGTCAGGAATAACACAAGAATAGAATCGGATCGCTACTTACAGAAGTTAAGTGCCTTTGGATTCCAGACAGGGACAACTGCCACAGACGAACAGAAGAACAGAAAACATAAAGGTAGACAAAGACAAAGTAAGACACAATTGGTCCAGATATGAGGAAGGAATTGAATCATTCAATAAATGGGACGACATGAAGCGAAATATGGCGAAACAGGCTGAACTTTGGGGAAAGGAAGAAAAGAAATGGAAGCACTGGTGGTGGAACAGGGAATGTGAGGAAGTGGTAGAGACTCACAGGAAAGCCTGGAGAGACTAGAGCAGCAAGAGGGATCCGGAAAATGGGAAGTTTTCTTAGGAGCAAGAAAGGAAGCAGCCCGAACAATAAGATGGACCAGAAGACAGAAAATGAAGCAGGAACTGGACGAGATTGAGACTAACTTCAGGAAAAATAACAGCGGACACTTTTTCAGGAAATTCAAAAAGAGTCTGATTGGATAGACGGGTAGACAACTGTTTGTAAGAGATAAGAAAGGGGAGCTGGCTGTCAGTGATTAGGAGAATTGTCTGATTTTTGCAGAGCACTTTCACGACCTGCTGAACTGTGAACCATCTGAAGAAGAGCTGGAACTGGGGACTGACAGAGAAGAGAGAGAGCCACGCCCTCCGACCAGGGGTGAAGTCCTACATGCCATAAGCGATCTGAAGAATAAAAAGGCAACTGGAGAAGATGGTATAGCAGACGAGATGATAAAGTGGGGAGGCAACAAAGCAACAGACAACATGACCAACATAATTCACCAGATCTGGAGAACAAAGACGTTGCCAAAAGGATGGAAGAATGTAATTGTAATACCAATACCCAAGACGGGGGACAAGAGAGATGCAAACAACTACAGAGAAATATCGCTACTAGAGGTTGGATACAAGGTGCTGTCAAAACTATTGCTCAAGAGAGTAGAAGAATAGGTAGAAAGTACAGTTGGCGACTACCAAGCGGGATTCAGGAAGGGAAGAGATTGCGTAGAACAGATATTTATCCTGAAGCAACTGATAGAACATAGGGGCTTAAAAAACCAAAAGACAGTAATAACCTTCATGGACTTCATAAAGGCATATGACTCCATCAACAGACAGACTCTTGTTAGGATCCTGAAGAACAGAGGACTTGATGGAACTACACAAGAACTCATAAAAGAAATTCTGACAGACACAAAAGCAAGGGTGAAATTGAGAGGAACACTGTCAGAAGAATTTGAGTTCAAGACTGGTGTTAAACAGGGAGATAGATTGTCACATTTGTTGTTCAATATAGCACTGGACGAAGCGATCAGGCAGTGCTGGGCAACAAAAGAGGAACTGGGAATACCAAAGACCCATGTGGGGGACAAAAAGGACAATAGGGCCAAGTGGACTGCCTAGCCTTTGCAGATGACGTAGCAATTGTGAGTGAGACAGAAGCAGACGCAAAGACACTACTCGACAACTTAAGTAAGGTAGCCAGAAAGGTGGGACTGAGGATCGCCCATAACAAGACAAAGACTTTAAACACCACTGCAAACTGGGAAACATCGGAAGGCACTGTGCCAATGGTGGACAAATTTAAATATCTGGGAGAATTTATAGCATTAAGGAAGAGAAGCAAGGGGGGAATAACAGAGAGGATAAAGAAGATGTCAGACTTCTACATGACGAGGTATACAATAAAAAGAATATATCCACAGAGGCAAAGACAAGCCACTACAAGGCAACAGTGAGGAATGCAGTATTATATGCTGCTGAGACGATGACACTAGGAAGAAATGGGGCAGAGCAACTAGAGAAAGAAGAGAGAAAAATACAGAGAAAAATACTGGGTCCCAAAAGAGGTGGAGAGAGGTGGATGCGAAGACCTAGGGAAGAATTGTACCGGAATATGAGAACAATATCTGGGGAAATCAGACTCAAAAGGACAAGGTTTGCTGGGCATGTAGTTAGGATGAGTATGGACTGAATGACGAAGAGAGTGTGGGAAACAACAGTTGGGAAAAGGGGAAAGACAGGAACCAAGTGGATTGTTGAACTTCGGAAGGACTGGTTGGGATTGGTGATCAAGGTCGAAGGAAAGGAAATATGGAGGAACAAATATACACTGACAAATATGCCAGAGATCAATGGCAGAGAAAATACAGAAAAACATTAGAATGACACCAGTGGAGCCATCAGGAGAGACGGAAACTGAAGATCGCCCAAGAAGAGCGGGAGAGTAGAAGAGAAAGAATCAAGAGGTTCTGGGACGAGAAGAGGAAAATGCAGTCCACGAAGGGGCTGCCTGTGGTTCCACAGAGGCCGTAACGCCAGAAGAAGAAGAAGAAGAAGAAGAAGAAGAAGGACTGAATCCATATACCCAAAGTAGGCTACTTTGAGGGATGAAATATTTCACACTCTTGCAAGGATTCGCTGGGCGTAACATGCTGAAGATAGCCTATTTGGTAAAATTCTCACATTCACTATCCATTTTAGCTGACAGTCTACATTCATCCCCAATAATTTGCTGTCTGTTACACAATCAAGTACCTCATTGTTTACTTTACTGTTATGATGTGGAATATGTCAAATGCACAAGAAATGCGCACAGGAAACAAGTTTTTTCTTTTTCCTTTTTTTTTTACATTGTAGTGTTATACCTAAATATTTCTATTATCTATCCCATTCCCTTAAGTGGCACAAAATGCATTTTTATATCTCCAGATTTATTTACTCATATTCAAGAATTCATCTATGTCATAGAAGGAGTTGTCAAGAAGGTATGATTTCAATTTGTTTTTGAAACTATTACTGCTATCTGTCAGACATTTTATTTCATCTGGTTATTTATCAAAAGGTTTTATAGCAACATATTTTACCCCTATCTGTGCCAAAGATAGGTTAAGTAAAGGAAAGTGTAGGTCTTTCTTTTTTCTGGTATTGTAACCACAAATGTCGCTGTTGATTTTAAATTGGTCTATGTTGTTGAGAAAAAATTTCATTACTGAGTAAATATACTGTGGAGCAGTTGTAAGAATTCCTAACCTTTTAAACAGGTGCCTACAAGATATGCGTCTAAGAACACCACACATTATTCTAACTACTTTCTTTTGAGCAGTGAATACTTTTGCGTAAGTGTAGAGTTGCCCCAGATTATTATTCCGTATGACATCAGAGAGTGGAAGTATTAGCTTACTAATTTCTACATCCTCAAAATTGGCAATTATTCTGATTGCAAAAGTTGCTGAACCTAGTCGCTTTAGGAGATCTAAAGTATGAATTTTCCAATTAAGATTCTCATGTATATGTACACCCAAAAACTTAGTATGCTCTACCCTGGCTACTGACTTCTTTTGAAGTGTTATGTTTATTAATGGAATTATACATTTTGCAGCAGAAAATTGGAGGTT
This sequence comes from Schistocerca gregaria, assembly GCF_023897955.1. Taxonomy (NCBI): domain Eukaryota; kingdom Metazoa; phylum Arthropoda; class Insecta; order Orthoptera; family Acrididae; genus Schistocerca; species Schistocerca gregaria. Next base: position 245,708,975 of record NC_064925.1, on the reverse strand, counting down.
CTGTGTTTCTTTAAAGTTCAGAGCAAGCCCTTTCGCAGAAAACCAATTAACAACTTTTCCAAACACCTTAATTGTATCACTTTCTTTCGGATTTTCATTTACTGGATTAATAATTATACTTGTATCATCGGCAAACAGTATCAGTATAGCATCTTGTTTCACATAAGAGTTAGTTTATTCTTTAATGACCAGTTGTGGATCTCTCTGAGAGCTTCACTGGATTTTTCTATTAACAGTGTTGAGCTTTTGTCTGTAATCACTACACTGCTGTCGTCAGCAAATAATATTTTTTCCTCATGCCTGACTCTCTGTGGGAAATCATTTGTATATATAAGGAGGAGGATTGGGAGCAGTACACTTCCCTTGGGGACACCTATATTAATATATATTGGATCACATAAGTGTTTTACCACCAATCTTTTGCAAATATGAGAGATTTCAACTCTTTGCACCCTGTTTTCTAGATATGATTTAAACCATTGCTTTGCTGTACCCCTAATTCCTAATAGTTCTAATTTGTGTAATAAAATTCTATGATCAACTGTGTGAAAAGCCTTTGGTAAATCTAACAAAATACCTGTTACCTTCTCGCCCTTGTCTAATGCTCCTAGAATGACTTTATTAAACTGTGCTATAGCAGTCTGTGTAGTTTTTGTGGGCCTGAAACCAAATTCTTCACTGCAGAGAAGGTTAAATGTTTCTATACAGTTCATTAGTCTATTTTTCATTATAGTTTCTATTATTTTGGAAATACAAGATAACAAGGAAATTGGCCTGTGGTTTTCTGCATTTTTACATCGCCTTTTTTAGTACTGTTATTACTTTTGCTTGTTTCAGGTATTCAGGAAAGTTGTCTGATCTGAAAGAATCATTAATCATTATTGTTAATGGGGTTTTTATGTTGTGTATACATTTCTTCAGCACACTGACTGGGATCTCATCTAGCCCTCAGGATTTTTTATTCTTTAGATAGTGTATCACCTGTGCCACCTATTGCTCTGTTGCTGGAAAGGGCACCATTGAGTGTGGTGGCTGGTCCTGCTGGCCTAGAACATAAGTGTCTGGAATTTTCTCTTGCAATTTCTTAGAAATCCCACCAAAGCATTCATTCACAAAGTTTGCTAGTTCCTTTGGGTTGCTGGCTTCAACATCTTTGCATTTAATCTGTGTTTCCAGATTTTTTGTCTATAATTTCCTGTCTCCTGTTTAGTTATGTTCCACATTGCTTTACTTTTGTTATCTGCCTTCAGTAATGTTTTGCCATTTGTAACTTTTTTTTTTGCAGCTAGCAATACTTTTCTATAAGTTCTCCTGTAATTTTTGCAGAACTCTAAAAAATGGGCCAGTCTGGCTATTTTTGATGTATGTGAGATACCTTAGGGTTTCAGATGATTTTTTGATACTTCTGGTCACTCATTTATTTTTGTTTGTTGCTCCAATTAAATGCAGTGTTTTGAGGAATGCTTCCTCAAATTTTAGTTTAAATATTGTCATGAACTTATTAAACATTTTGTTTACATTTCTTTCTGCATACACTTCCTCCCACCCTTCATGTTGTAACTTAGATGAAAAATGACTTAGGTTTGATTCTGAGAAGACCCTCTTGCATGCATTCAATTTAGCAGACTTTTCTACACAAATATTTGCTTTTAATATCTGACAGAGATGGTCTGATAGGCCTAGATTTTGAACAAGTAAGTGGCAGTGCCTTCTTTCTGTCTGTTGCTACATGGTCTATTATTGAGGAAGATTGTTTGGTCACTCTAGTTGGACAGTTAACGAGTGATGTTATGCCATAGATGAATAGCTGCATTGTGTTGATGTTTAAATCCTCACATTTGAGAATGTTCGTTTTTGGGCAAGTTACCTTTTCTAAGCTCTGACTGAGTTTTGAGAAAAAAATGTCCATATTACCGCTGGGGGATCATTTTTTTGATAATCTGTTTCCTGTTTTTTCCAACTGTTGATAGTTCAAAATGTTTGTCTTCACTTAATGCTATGAGATCTTTTCTAGTTTTAAATGTTATGCCTTTTTGCACATAAATACATGAACCCCCACCTTTCATGGAAATTCTATTATAAGAACAGACCAGGTCAAAAGATCATAATGCAAAATATATACATATTGTGGTGGTTTCCTCCTCTTTGTGCCTGAAGATAAAAAATCTTTCAGGCAGGATGGAGGCACTATTTTTCGACTGCTTGTTACACTACACATTTGAACTGCAGCTGTTTCCTCTTCTTTCGTTGGTGATGTTTCTATGTCTTCCACTGCTGCTCCTGTTGTTGTGAGTAGAGGTGGGCATGCGGTTGTTTTCTCTTCTTCTGTTGTTGGTGTTTCTATTTCTACTTCTGTTGTTGATGTTCCAGTGGGTGCATTTGGGCATGCAGTGACAGCTTCCATGTCTTCTGGATCTTCTGGTACATAAGTATTTTGCAAGCTTACGATTGACTTAGCTATGGATGGTTTTTTGCATGCTTTTTCTCTTCTGGTGGTAGTGCAGTAGTGTTACAGCTCTCATTTATATGATTAACACTTCCTAGAAACAATTTAATTCTCTTGCTGAGTAATGTTTTGCCCATTTTATTCAGATGCATGCCATGTGCTGTGAAATGCTTTCTTTCCACATCATTTATGCTGAGGAAAGAAGCATTTGGATTGGACTGGCAGATCTGCCCGTAAGCCATGTTGGTCTTTTACATCTCTTTGTTTACAATAGAGGATTCCATAAGGTCATGCCTATGTGGTAGCCTACCACAATCACCTTTTGATCGTCTATTTTAGTTAATGTTTCTCTTAGAACAGTGGTTGCAGTTTTGAGTTCGTTCTTGTACACATCAATGGTTCCGCCTAGTATCACAAGACACTGATTTCGTAACACTCGATTTTTGTTTTTGTAGTCCTTCAAGATTTCTCATAAACCAGCATCAGGTTTCTCAATGCTGGTGATATTTACATCTTGCTGGTAGCTAAGCATTCCGAAATCCCTCTACTGTGGCTATCAGCAATAAGAACAGGGTTAATGTTATTTGTCTTTTTAGAGTCATTGTTAAATGGTTAGCTTACCTTTCTTTTAACACAGTCGGATTCTACGAATGTACCATGACCTAGCTGTTGCTTTGGGCACATTGTTATTAGCGGTCTGGATTGGTGTACCTTATCTCGTTTGCAAGTCTCAACAATTTTAGATTTGTCGACTAAATCTAAATTCCGGTCTCTATCGTCTGAAGGACGTTTGAGTGCTTCTGGAGCAGGTTTAGATTTCATATGTTTTGGTTCACTGTATATCAGGGTATGTCTTCGAACTTGAGGTATCGGTTTGCGTAAGTATTTTACCATGTTTTTGAGCAACAGGACGCGTTCTTTTGATGCTTTCAAGTCTTCTTGTAGTTCTTCCATCACTTTAAGTTCACAGTTGGCATTGCACATTTCTATCGCGGCTGAACGACCGTTGTACTTCGTTCCACATGCACACGAGATTTTATGTTGATCTATTTGCGCGATCAATGCGAATGACACCATTTATGCATGACTGAGCATATTCTGATACCACTTGACACGTTTTTATCGCATAACATACACTTTAGTGATGCTAAATAATCTTGATTTACGGAGTAATTAACTACAACTTCTACATGTGACGCTATCTTGACGTATACCACGAAACGGTAAAATTACATTTTGTAAGTGCAAAGTTTCAGACATAGGTTTTTCATATATGTGAACAATAGGATGCAATAGTTCATAGGAAATTAGGCAATACTTAATAAACAACTAAGTACAGTACTTGATTTCCAATAACAGAATAAAGAATTGTTCATCAATATGTATGTTCAAAATTACTGCCACTACAATAATTGACTTCAATAAGTGAGTGCAGTAAGAGAACCTGTAAAACTGGAGGTGATTATGAGTTACACGAATCCCATAAATTACTTTGATCCCTTAGATTATATTTTTCGTATAGTTGCATACTTCCAAAATGTATTTTATGGAAATAGTGTAACTCATAGTCACCTCCAGTTTTACAGGTTCTCTTACTGCACTCACTTATTGAAGTCAATTATTGTAGTGGGAGTAATTTTGAACAGTCATATTGATTAAGAATTCCTCATTCTGTTATTGGAAATCAAGTACTGTACTTAGTTTTTTTATTAAGTATTGCCCAATTTTCTATGAACTATTGAACCCTGTTGTTCACAGATATGAAAAATCTGTGTCTGAAACTTTGATTGAGCTTACAAAATGCTATTTTACCATTTTGTGGTACATCTCAACAAGGTAATTGTTATGTGCTTATGGACCCAGACAGATCACGCATTACATTCATGATTCGCCTTTCTAGTATCCCACATAGCTTTCATTCTTTCGCATGCTTTCCGATTTATTTCTCTCAGCAATTTTCAGCAGAATACCTGGTTATGGGTCTGGGCAAACGAATACCTATTTGTTTTGTAAATTCACTATGTTTGATTGGAGATTTATTCAAGTGAGCCATGACACTAAGGTTTTGACACTCAATTTCTGGAACAGTCCCCTTTTGTTGGTGTTTTGTGGACAATCTTCTTCATTGTTTTGAATGAAGCACTACAAGTTTGATTTACATTCAGATTTACATGAAGATGGATAAATTGGAAACTTACAGTATTCAGAAAATTTATGGTAAGAATTTTCAACTGTGGAGATAGATGCAAATTATTTTCTTGCTGAAAAGTTCTTGTTATAGTGTAGGGGATTCGTGATCAAATGAAGCTAGTGAGAGTCAAATAGCTTCGGACAAACTAGACATGAATGGAATACTCATTCTAGCTACTGTGATAGAATTTGACCCACCGAAATGTGTCATGAAATGCATAGATGTAGCTCAAATGTGGGCTGGACTAAAGACTATTCTTGAGCAGATGTTGGCAGTCAATGAAACAGAACTGAAGCAATAATTTTTTGATTACAGAATGTCGCCAATAGACACAATCACACAGTACATAAGTCAGGTTGAGACTTTGGCACAAGCGTTAGCTGATATTGGGGAACCTGTTACAGAAGTTGACAAAATGGCTGAAATTTTAGGAAGCCTGCCAGCAAAATCTGGAATGTTTTCGACTGAGTGGCACTCATGTGCTGAATATCAACAACTTTCGATAATTTGGCTTCAAGGTTATTGAAAGATGAACAAAAGATTTTAGAGTGTGAGGAAGAGTCGACTATCTTCACAGCAATTAATGAGGGAAAAACAAGTAAGTTCAATTCAAAGAATACCAATTTGTCTAGCACAGTCTGTAGGAAAGATGTTGAATGTGCTACTGACACGAAATGAATCATTTCAAATCTGACTGCAGAAAACTTTTAGCAAAATTTGCCATGAAGACAGATGTGTCTGACAACCAGGATCTGAGTGCAGAGCAAGGGAATGTCTATGCTCCAGGCTGCAAAAATATGTGGTTAGCTGAATCTGCTGCTCCAAAACATATGACATCACAAAAGGATTGTTTCACCATTTTTACACCAGTTCAATCTGATGATTGTTACAACAGAAAGGTTTGGCTCCACTGAAGTATTGTCGTTAGTTAAGGGATAATGGCAAACTTGCTCTTTGGAAAACACATGGCATATTCCTGAGCTAAGGAAAAATTTATTTTTGGTGGTAGCAGTCACAAAAAGAGAAATCAAAATTATTTCTGGCGACAAAGAGAGCGGAAGTACGCAGTTCACGTCTAGTTGCAGCAGGTATTGAGGTGGACAATCAGTGTTTTCAAATATCATTCAAATGCCTAGTGATACTACAGATAAATACTGCTTCTCTCAATTCCAAAATGATTTGCCATGACAGACTTGGACATGTTTCAAAGATCTGAAGAATTTGACTGACATGGACTTAATTCCCAGTTTCAAAATGAATATAGATGTAGATCTTCATTGTGATTCATGTCTGTATGGTAACATGAAGAGAAAATCATTTAATTCAAATTACAAGTCAAGATTAAAATTTTCTGACAAATTTATTCACCCAGATTTGACGGGATAGAAGAGAAAATCGTCTCTCAGAGGTGTCCATTTGTATGTAGTTAACACTGACTGCACTTCATACAGATTTGTGTATTTTTTTTTAGAGAAACTGACATGATACATTCCCTATGTTATTGGATTTTCAGAGTTTGATTCAAAGTCAGACTGGAACCAAAATCAGAGTTTTAAGAAGTGACAATGGAACCGAATTTATAAATAAACAATCTCAAGATTATTTCAAGTAAAATGAAATAACACATGAGAAAACAAGTCATGATACACAACAGCAGAATGGTCGAACTGAGCGAGAAAACAAGGCAATTGTTGAATATGAACGCACTATATGATTCAGTACAGACTTGGCTCATGAACTGTGGGGAGAAGCAGTAAACTGTGGTGAATATATCCTAAATCGTCGAACATGTAAAGCAAACATTAATGTTACACTGTATGAAAAATGGTTTGGAAAAATCTCCATCCATAAAACACAAGTTCGTATCAGTAGCATATGTACATGTTCCTGACCAGTTTAGATCACAATCGAATATTAAATCGAAGAAACTGATAATGTGATTCTTGAGTTTCTCCCGGCGTATTTGATAATCAAAATATCCACGGGTGTACTGCCGGTCTATAGTGTCCAACGGGCACAATATTTCGGCGATCCAACATGTCGCCATCATCAGGTGAACTGACGGACTGAGCTCCTGTGAACGCGCCGGCACGGAGATCCGTACGCTATGGCTGCTCAGGGGGAACAGGGTTCGGTCGCGGCGGCGGCCGATTTAAATACCCTCCGCCCGCGGCGCGCTCCCTCCGCCGTCCGCGCCCCGAGCCACGGTAGCGCGGTGGAACAGATTGCGACGGCGTCTGAGATGACGTCGGTGTGATGGCTCTGTCCGCCGTGATCGTCACAACTATGCGTTTACTCGATTTACTCTTGATTAACCCAATCGCTGGTTCCCAAGCCTTGCTAAGATTATAGCCACAGTCACAGTTTATGAGGTCGTCATTGGTGCGAATTTCGATGGCCTCTGTAACAACGCTGTCCCAGTATCTCGACGTCTGCACCAGAATCCTCGTGCGGTCATACTCCATAGCGTGATTTTCCGACAAACGATGTTCAGCGACCGCCGACTTGCTCGGATACATCAGTCGGGTGTACCTCTGGTGTTCACAGCATCGATCCTAGACGGTACGCATCGTCTGACCAATATACGACTTGCCACATTGACACGGAATCTGGTACACACTGGCCTTCCTCAAATCGAGGTCATCTTTGGCGCTTCCAACCAGTGCACGAGTTTTATTTGGAGGACAAAACACAGTTCCGACCCGGTGTTTCTTCAGAATGCGGGCGATTTTCCCCGAGAGTGCGCCTGTGTATGGAATAAATGTAGTGCGTACCTCCTCCCTCGTGACTTCATCCATCTCAACAGGTTGTGATGCAGTGGTTGGGCGGAGAGCACGTTGGATCTGCCACTCTGAGTACCCATTTTTTCGAAATACAGTTCTCAGATGTTCCAATTCCTGGGGTAGACTCTCTGTGTCAGAGATAGTGCGCGCCCTATGTACAAGAGTTTTAAGTACCCCATTCCTCTGTGAAGGGTGGTGGCAGCTGTCTGCGTGCAAATACAGATCAGTGTGTGTTGTCTTTCGATACACCCCATGACCTAGGGTGCCGTCAGCCCTTTTCCTGACCAAGACGTCAAGGAAAGGTAATTTACCCTCCGTTTCAGTCTCCATAGTGAATTTGATGTTGGGGTGTATGGAGTTTAGATGTGTAAGGAAGTCAATGAGTTTATCCATACCATGTGGCCAGATGACGAACGTGTCGTCCACGTAACGGAAAAAGCAAGTAGGTTTCCATTCGGATGAGGACAGGGCTTCCTCCTCGAAGTTCTCCATGTACAAATTCGCTACCACCGGTGAGAGTGGGCTACCCATGGCGACTCCTTCCGTTTGTTCGTAGTATTCTCCATTAAAAAGAAAATACGTGGAAGTCAAGACATGCCTAAAAAGTTCAGTGGTCTTCTCATCAAACCTCTGACCAATCAACTCTAGAGACTCTCGCAGCGGTACCCTCGTAAACAAGGAAATGACGTCAAATCTCACCATGATATCTGACTCATCCAACCTGAAGATATCAAGGCGTTTAACAAAATCCACGGAATTACGGATGTGATGAGGGTATTTACCCACATAAGGACTTAATATTCCCATCAGGTATTTGGCCAACAAATATATAGGTGCCCTGATGTTGCTGACAATGGGGCGTAATGGTACCCCCTCTGTGTGAACCTTCGGGAGTCCATATAGTCTAGGCGGTACCGGACCTTGGGGTAACAATTTCTTAGCGTCACCCTCTGGTAAATCTGCGTCCTTGAGAAGAACCCTCGTCTTGTTCTACACCTTCTTTGTAGGGTCAACGCTGATCTTCCGGTAGGAATCGTCATTTAGCAGGCTCTGCATCTTATCAGTGTAGTCCTTATGGGAGACAACAACTGTAGCATTGCCTTTGTCAGCCGGTAAGACAACAATTTCAGAGCGTTCCCTCAGATCACGAATGGCCGCCTTCTCTTTACTGCTAATATTTGACTTCATAGGCTTGGATTTCGTCAACGCACGACAAGTTTCAAGACGTATTTCCTCGGCTGATTCTGGCGGAAGTCGAGCTGCAACCTGTTCAACAGCACTAACAATTTCTGCGACCGGTGTGAACTTGGGGTTGGGAGCGAAGTTGAGACCTTTCTGGAAAACCGAGACCGCACCATCACTCAACACCATGCCACTCAAATTGATGACAGTCTTGCATGGAACCTACAGAGATGGTTTGTCAAGGAACCTTGACCGAACCTTGCAGGTTGCAGCTCGACTTCCGCCAGAATCAGCCAAGGAAATACGTCCCAACATCGTGCAGCCCGCCTCCAGTGGTGTCGCGACAGGCGTGAATGGAGGGACGAATGGAGACGTGTCGTCTTCAGCGATGAGAGTCGCTTCTGCCTTGGTGCCAATGATGGTCGTATGCGTGTTTGGCGCCGTGCAGGTGAGCGCCACAATCAGGACTGCATACCACCGAGGCACACAGGGCCAACACCCGGCATCATGGTGTGGGGAGCGATCTCCTACACTGGCCGTACGCCTCTGGTGATCGTCGAGGGGACACTGAATAGTGCACGGTACATCCATACCGTCATCGAACCCATCGTTCTACCATTCCTAGACCGGCAAGGGAACTTGATGTTCCAACAGGACAATGCACGTCCGCGTGTACCCCGTGCCACCCAACGTGCTCTAGAAGGTGTAAGTCAACTACTCTGGCCAGCAAGATCTCCGGATCTGTCCCCCATTGAGCATGTTTGGGACTGGATGAAGCGTCGTCTCACGCGGTCTGCATGTCCAGCACGAACGCTGGTCCAACTGAGGCGCCAGGTGGAAATGGCATGGCAAGCCGTTCCACAGGACTACATCCAGCATCTCTACGATCGTCTCCATGGGAGAATAGCAGCCTGCATTGCTGCGAAAGGTGGATATACACTGTACTAGTGCCGACATCGTGCATGCTCTGTTGCCTGTGTCTATGTGCCTGTGGTTCTGTCAGTGTGATCATGTGATGTATCTGACCCCAGGAATGTGTCAATAAAGTTTCCCCTTCCTGGGACAATGAATTCACGGTGTTCTTATTTCAATTTCCAGGAGTGTATATACTGTGAGGTTACTGTGAGGATCCCTAGATCCTTAAATAGATGTCTGCAGGATGACCATGGGTGGGCTCCAGCAATTATTCTGATTACATGTTTTTGAGCAATGAATACTTTTCTACTCAACGATGAATTACCCCAGAATATGATACCATATGGAAGCAGTGAATGAAAGTAGGCATAGTAAGCTAATTTACTGAGATTCTTATCACCAAAATGGAAAAGAGTCTATGTCGATTCAAAAAAATCAAAATGCTGTTGAAATCAAAAATTTATACAGTTTTTGACAATGTTTTTGTCATTGAGAAACTAAATGCAGACAAATGCATACTGCATGCTTCAACAGATGACACTGACATCGACCTGGAATTTTATGTGGATGATGGCTTGCTTGTTTGTTAAGTCTGCAAAAATATTGGAAAACATTTTGATAACGATGAGATTAACATTTGAAATTAATGTAAGCAATGGAAATTACTTCTGTGGGTTGAAAATTGAACACATCCATTTTGCAAAAGAAATCCCCATAGATAAGCAAATAAACATGTTGTTGTTGTTGTTGTCTTCAGTCCTGAGACTGGTTTGATGCAGCTCTCCATGCTACTCTATCCTGTGCAAGCTGCTTCATCTCCCAGTACCTACTGCAACCTACATCCTTCTGAATCTGCTTAGTGTACTCATCTCTCGGTCTCCCTCTACGATTTTTACCCTCCACGCTGCCCTCCAATGCTAAATTTGTGATCCCTTGGTGCCTCAAAACATGTCCTACCAACCGATCCCTTCTTCTAGTCAAGTTGTGCCACAAATTTCCCTTCTCCCCAATCCTATTCAATACCTCCTCATTAGTTACGTGATCTATCCACCTTATCTTTAGTATTCTTCTGTAGCACCACATTTCGAAAGCTTCTATTCTCTTCTTGTCCAAACTAGTTATCGTCCATGTTTCACTTCCATACATGGCTACACTCCAAACAAATACTTTCAGAAACGACTTCCTGATACATAAATCTATATTCGATGTTAACAAATTTCTCTTCTTCAGAAACGCTTTCCTTGCCATTGCCAGTCTACATTTTATATCCTCTCTACTTCGACCATCATCAGTTATTTTACTTCCTAAATAGCAAAACTCCTTTACTACTTTAAGTGTCTCATTTCCTAATCTAATTCCCTCAGCATCACCCGATTTAATTTGACTACATTCCATTATCCTCGTTTTGCTTTTGTTAATGTTCATCTTATATCCTCCTTTCAAGACACTGTCCATTCCGTTCAACTGCTCTTCCAAGTCCTTTGCCGTCTCTGACAGAATTACAATGTCATCGGCGAACCTCAAAGTTTTTACTTCGTCTCCATGAATTTTAATACCTACTCCAAATTTTTCTTTTGTTTCCTTTACTGCTTGCTCAATATACAGATTGAATAACATCGGGGAGAGGCTACAACCCTGTCTCACTCCTTTCCCAACCACTGCTTCCCTTTCATGCCCCTCGACTCTTATAACTGCCATCTGATTTCTGTACAAATTGTAAATAGCCTTTCGCTCCCTGTATTTTACCCCTGCCACCTTCAGAATTTGAAAGAGGGTATTCCAGTCAACATTATCAAAAGCTTTCTCTAAGTCTACAAATGCTAGAAACGTAGGTTTGCCTTTTCTTAATCTTTCTTCTAAGATAAGTCGTAAGGTCAGTATTGCCTCACGTGTTCCAACATTTCGACGGAATCCAAACTGATCCTCCCCGAGGTCTGCATCTACCAGTTTTTCCATTCGTCTGTAAAGAATTCGCGTTAGTATTTTGCAGCCGTGGCTTATTAAACTGATAGTTCGGTAATTTTCACATCTGTCAGCACCTGCTTTCTTTGGGATTGGAATTATTATATTCTTCTTGAAGTCTGAGGGTATTTGGCCTGTCTCATACATCTTGCTCACCAGCTGGTAGAGTTTTGTCATGACTGGCTCTCCCAAGGCCGTAAGTAGTTCTAATGGAATGTTGTCTACTCCGGGGGCCTTGTTTCGACTCAGGTCTTTCAGTGCTCTGTCAAACTCTTCACGCAGTATCGTATCTCCCATTTCGTCTTCATCTACATCCTCTTCAATTTCCATAATATTGTCCTCAAGTACATCGCCCTTGTATAAACCTTCTATATACTCCTTCCACCTTTCTGCCTTCCCTTCTTTGCTTAGAACTGGGCTGCCATCTGAGCTCTTGATATTCATACACGTGGTTCTCTTCTCTCCAAAGATCTCTTTAATTTTCCTGTAGGCAGTATCTATCTTACCCCTAGTGAGATAAGCTTCTACATCCTTACATTTGTCCTCTAGCCATCCCTGTTTAGCCATTTTGCACTTCCTGTCGATCTCATTTTTGAGACGTTTGTATTCCTTTTTGCCTGCTTCATTTACTGCATTTTTATATTTTCTCCTTTCATCAATTAAATTCAGTATTTCTTCTGTTACCCAAGGATTTCTAGCAGCCCTCGTCTTTGTACCTACTTTATCCTCTGCTGCCTTCACTACTACATCCCTCAGAGCTACCCATTCTTCTTCTACTGTATTTCTTTCCCCCATTCCTGTCAATTGTTCCCTTATGCTCTCCCTGAAACTCTGTACAACCTCTGGTTCTTTCAGTTTATCCAGGTCCCATCTCCTTAATTTCCCACATTTTTGCAGTTTCTTCAGTTTTACTCTACAGGTCATAACCAATAGATTGTGGTCAGAGTTCACATCTGCCCCTGGAAATGTCTTACAACTTAAAACCTGGTTCCTAAATCTCTGTCTTACCATTATATAATCTATCTGATACCTTTTAGTATCTCCAGGGTTCTTCCACGTATACAACCTTCTTTCATGATTCTTAAACCAAGTGTTAGCTATGATTAAGTTGTGCTCTGTGCAAAATTCTACTAGGCGGCTTCCTCTTTCATTTCTTAACCCCAATCCATATTCACCTACTATGTTTCCTTCTCTCCCTTTTCCTACACTCGAATTCCAGTCACCCATTACTATTAAATTTTCGTCTCCCTTCACTATCTGAATGATTTCTTTTATTTCATCGTACATTTCTTCAATTTCTTCATCCTCTGCAGAGCTAGTTGGCATATAAACTTGTACTACTGTAGTAGGTGTGGGCTTCGTATCTATCTTGGCCACAATAATGCGTTCACTATGCTGTTTGTAGTAGCTTACCCGCAATCCTATTTTCCTATTCATTATTAAACCTACTCCTGCATTACCCCTATTTGATTTTGTGTTTATAACCCTGTAGTCACCTGACCAGAAGTCTTGTTCCTCCTGCCACCGAACTTCACTAATTCCCACTATATCTAACTTTAACCTATCCATTTCCCTTTTTAAATTTTCTAACCTACCTGCCCGATTAAGGGATCTGACATTCCACGCTCCGATCCGTAGAACGCCAATTTTCTTTCTCCTGATAACGACATCCTCCTGAGTAGTCCCCGCCCGGAGATCCGAATGGGGGACTATTTTACCTCCGGAATATTTTACCCAAGAGGATGCCATCATCATTTAATCATACAGTAAAGCTGCATGTGCTCGGGAAAAATTACGGCTGTAGTTTCCCCTTGCTTTCAGCCGTTCGCAGTACCAGCACAGCAAGGCCGTTTTGGTCAATGTTGCAAGGCCAGATCAGTCAATCATCCAGGCTGTTGCCCCTGCAACTACTGAAAAGGCTGCTGCCCCTCTTCAGGAACCACACGTTTGTCTGGCCTCTCAACAGATACCCCCTCCGTTGTGGTTGCACCTACGGTACGGCCATCTGTATCGCTGAGGCACGCAAGCCTCCCCACCAACGGCAAGGTCCATGGTTCATGGGGGGAGGAATACAAATAAACATAAGATTACAAATAAACATAAGTAATCTAATTCAGAATTTCAATATAGGTGACTTGAACTATATACCAAACACATACATTAAATATGTTGCATATTTGAACATGTTGAAAATAATGCGACTGAAGATTGTTTCTTTGTACTGATAAACAGTTGGTAGATGTGTTTATGAAACCTTCAACGAGGCACAAATTCGTATCGAATGGAAAAGTTCTGTTTATGATCTCAAAAACAAACGCAATAAAACAGGACTGGGAGTGTTAACAAGACTGAGTTTGTTGTATTGAGCGTTTCTGATGGCTTCTTTTTTTTTCAATATTCGTAATGTGAGTGCGCCAGATGTTTATGTTTGTTCTTTGCACTGCCGTTTCCATGATGTTACAAAAATATATTCAAGATAAATTATTGTTTTAACTGTTTTGTTATGTTTAAAGGGGTACACTTCAGTGTAACATTCAATTGCAATGTGCTTGAATAAGAAACAAAAAACAACTTATTGAGCAAATAGTAATTATTATGTACAGCATTCTTTGAAAAGCACATGGAACATACACAAAAGCACCTTGCAAGCATTCAGACACTTTACAAGTCTGTGTTTTGTCAGTATGTCAGCAAGTTGACTTGAATTTTCCGCATGATCCAGATTTATTGTCAACCCATATTTTGTTGAATGGTCTTCCATGGAATGTTAACATGTTTCTAGCTTCTTGTTATTTTTCTTCATAGGTATTCTTCAACATATGCATGGCAGATTCATTGTCGATACACAGTTCTGTCTGTTCATTCAAACCTGAAATTCCAAGTTCTTGTCTAATGCGTAGTATCCAACATGTTTCGTCGATCCAACAGATGGTATCTCAGCACAGTTGAAGTTGTCACAAGATGTTACTTTGAGCATACCAGACAATGGGCCCTCTTCACATCATGAGAACTTCACTGGTGGAGCATTTAGTTGAAATATCACTTCCATAATCAGAATAAGGGAGTGCAACTGGTGTTGAGCCTCCTTAAAAAATATACCAAACTGTATATTTCCATTCAGATACTGAAAAATATGTCTCTCCATTTTCCAGTGAGTAACCAGTGGTTCATTACTAAACATGCTTTAGTAATCTAAAGCAAAATTAATATCTGGCTGAGATATTGTTGGAAGGTACAGTATGCTCATAACAGCTCCTCTATAGGCTCAATCATTTCTAGTGGCATATCACTGATAATATTTTTTTTTCATTTACCATCATTCCACACACGCTCCATAGTTGTAGCTGCTGGACTTAAGTCATCAAACTTAAGCTGTTTTAAGATATTCTTTGCATACATAAACTGTAAACCTATTTTAATTTCTCAAGATATGACATTTAATTTCGAAATATTTTATCAAATGTTATTTCACACTTCTGATTCAGCAATTTAAAAAAGTCAGCAATTATGTCTGTCCTTCTTCCAATAAGTATCGCATCATTAACAAAAAAGGCTATAATTATGCTTCTGTATTCATTATATAGATGCAAGGATTATGATCAGTGTTAACAAATCCTAATGCCATCAGATAATTTGAGAATTTCTCATTCCAGTTGTTTGAGCTTATTTGAGGTCATATAAAACCCTCTACAGCTTAAAAACTTTTATTTGTATCATCGCTGAATACATCAGATTGGTTCATATAGATTTCCTCTTGCAGATCAATGCATAGAAATTCTGTGTTTACATCAGAAGTTGTTACTTTCCTTTTATTTGCAGCCACAAAACTGAGAAGCAGTATAATTGATTTGTAACATGCTACACGACTAAGGTTTCTGAGTTGTCTGGTCTTTCCAGTTGCACAAAATCTCAAAATCTCTTGCAACTAGTCTGGCTTTATAATGTACGTCCTGCTTTTCATGCAGTACCCAGCGGCAAGTTAAAGGTTTTACACTCTTTGGAAGTTCTACAAGTCTTCAAATTTTCAGTTTTATTACGGATTTGTATTCATCATGCACTGATTTGTGGCAGTTTTCGTCTTTCAGAGTGTCTAATGGAGGCGCGTTCCAAGCACAGAGCTGTCACTGACTTTCTTCTGTTGGAAAACCAGAACATTCTAGACATTTAGAAGCGTTCGCAGAAAGTCTATGGACCAAAAGCACCGTGAGTCGTTGGGCGAGATTCTGTTATCACGGTAACAAGGTGGTACAACGTGCCAACTGCACACTGGTGTGAATCCTGCAGTCTTGGAACCTGCAGGCGCTAACTGGAGGTGATCGACGGATCATAATCAAACGCTTCACTGCTGAAATGTACATCCCTGTTATTAGTGCTGACTTACTCGTCCAACAGTTAGGTTCTTGAAAGGTGTGTGCCTGCTGGGTATTGTGCTACCCTCAAGAAATTGAAGAAACGTCTTCAGAGTATTTGTAGACACAAACATGCCCAGAAATTCTACTTCTCTGTGACAATGCAAGGCCTCACACAATTCTGCACACCCAAGAGGAACTCACGAAACGTTATTGAACTGTTTTTCCTCGCCCACCCTACAGTCCAGCTTCCATCTGTTTGGCCCAATGAAGGAAGCGCTCCACAGGAAGCAGTACGTGGATGATGGGGAGGTTACTTATGCACCAAGACATTGGCTCCGACGTCGGCCAGCAGAGTGCTATAATGCAGAGATACTGGCTTTGTTAGTAAGGCCATCGCATGTTGAGTAATAAGGGTTTGTAGTCAGAAGAATGGGGAATAATGTAGTGTATTAGAATCCTGAATGAAATCAACCTACTCTCATAAAAAAATGTAGCATTACTTAATGAACGCCTCTCGTAAGTAAAGAGTGTGACGCCGCGCAAGTGGTGTCGCTCTAGAAAAGACGAACACCACGACCAGACGAAATATCGTTCGATGTCAAAACTGATTGCAAACGGAGTAGAAACAGAGGAAGTTTACGAAGATTCACAGGTATCTGAACTCATAGCCGTAGACGACGCGTGGCAGTAAAGAAGACGCGATATAAACCATATTCCCAAAAATAGAAACTGTGAAGCCATTTCATGGTCTGTAAATCTGATATGCTGTCTATGATTTTGTCGGTAATGTAATTATGGGGACGAGACTCTACTTTGTGTGATGTAATCAGATGAGGCACAGCACTCTTTCAGACTTCGCCCAGTGAATTACTAGATAACTGTTTTTTTTTCTTGTATCCTGGATATCGGTGCTCAATTTCATTCTTCGTTTGTCTTGTGAAAGTCTTTACTACAATAGCTTAAACTTTATTTTATATTCTTTCGTCAAATAGGACATTATCAAGGGTTACAACTTCCTTTTCATAAAGTAGGTACCTTCTGTAGTAGGGCGAGTCCAAATCCTATCCAATGACGATTCCTATCTTTGCCTTCTTTGCAGTCTCTCTTCGTTTTTAATGCTCAATCATCATATAGCAGTCACACAAGAACTTCTCAAAGTTGTGAGATCTATTTTTCGCCCAAACCAAAAGTCAGTAGAACTTTTACGTTTACTGACCTTCTTCCAGTTTCATTTAAAGTAAAAACTGAATAATTTATTGCTTTGTCCCACAGATTTTCATTCAGCTTTCATGCATGTATTGCATATCGTGCAGCCTCGACAACAACATACATTTCTCCTTCAATTCCCCCGTTTTGTTTAGGTGTATGCGTATTGGTCCTGATGTGAAACATTTCATGTTCATCTAGAAGCTTTTTAATGAGAGCATTCTTAATTGCAGTCCCATTGTCAAACTTTGAATGTTTTACTTTCTTCTCAAACTGATTTTCTACCATTTTCATGACAGTTTCTAATTTGGTAACAGCATGATCTTTCGTTTCAGAAAATAAACAGTTCAGACACTGGAAGAATGATCTTTAAACAACAGAAAATATGTTGCTCCTCCTAATGGCAAGAGATTCAGTTTACAAAAGTCAACATGAATTGCATCCAGGATATTTTCTGCGATCTTTGTATTTATTGGATGAGATTTGTGATGGTGTATTAAATAGATACAAAAAACATACTGTCATCAATATAATTAATGCCAATTCTTTTAAATACATCTCCAACATGTGTAACATTTTGAAGTGCTAAAGTTTCATGTTACATTTTGATTGAGATTGCTCTCAAGCATTTATATGCTTTTCTGTGAAACAACATTTTATACAGCTTTCGCTTGCATCTGCATGTTACTACAGCACCCATATTTTCAATACTTTTGAAAACTGAGATGCCTGAATTTGCATTCTAATCATAGGCCATGTCTACGAGTTGAGTATCAGAAAATAAATTATTGTTTCTATTCAGTACATATAAAATATACTCCAGAAGTATGTCATATCACTGTTCTCTACCACAAGCCTGCAAATCAATATCTCGCAGTCCAATTCATTCTAAAGCAGCAGCATTGCCAATCAGTACTTTCATAAATTTATTTAATTTTACATACTTTGTTAAACAGTCCTTTCTAAATGACATGTGTTGTGTGGCGCCATAATCTCGGTAGCAAGTGTTTTCTCGATCAGATAGCAAATTTTTGCCATTTATATTGGCAACAGATAATTCAAAAGTGAATAGTGCTTTTCATTTGAAACCTTTTGATTCTTTGCTGTCAGGTTTTTCACTTGTGTCATTTCTATCTAGTGTTAGATTCGACAGTTTTGTTTGCAATTGTTGCATGAATAATTGTCTCTAATATATGCTAAATATTTGGCACATGGTTTATTTCTGCATTGTTTCTTTACATGCCTGTTTTTGCTACATATGAAACACTCAATAGTGGACTTTTCCTGGTACTTACTTTGACAAATACTTTAATTTGTTTTGAGATGGAAGCATTTTGTAATATGTTTGACTGTTCTCTCTCATTTAATCTGTCTTCGCCCTGATGTAAACGATCAAATAATGTGTCGAGATTTTTTTCAGATGTCGATACATTATCCCATGCAGAACAGAAATGATGATGTTGCAGCAATAACATTCCGAGAATTCGCGACATTATCCAGCGCTCTTTCACAGCTTCAACTTATGCCACTATACCTTGCACATATTCTTGAATCTGCAAACATCTCTCAATAGCTGCCTTACTAGTATCATATTTGTAACTAAAGACATTTCTTTGCAAACCGTTAATTGCTGAATATGATTTCTTGCCATATATAATTTCTAATGCTGTTTAACCTTTTGACTAGCAGACTTGCAATTTGCTGTTTTCCTTGCTATATTGCTGCTGATATTAAGACCTATAAAAATTTATGTCTCATGATCTTTCTCAGTCCAAGACTTTACATTTCGTTCAATTCCTCCTCCTGCTAGTTTAACTTCTTGTCAGGTTGCTTCTGAATACAATTTTTTTACTTTAATGTTTGTCTAGTTTAAATCACCAAGAGACATAATACACATGTCTTTAATGTTTCTCTGACAAAAGTTTCAATTGTGACTTAATAAAACCCATTGATAACACACGAATTTACTATCTGTGAATATAAAACAAGTAACTGACTTATCTGACTGTCCTTTGACTAATAATCAACAAAATAGTTTGACGACTTTCATTCATTTCAACTAACTTGCCAGATGAAGCTACTTTCTACTATCTGCTGACATGAAATGTGTCATTGATCTGTTTGTTGTGCGCTCCTTTACAATAGCTGATGAATAGTTATGTATTCAACTTTCTACTTTCGTGTATATGGGCTCATAACATCTAGATAAATTAGTGTTTTAACGATAAGTAACTATTTTCTTGTGTTTAAAGGAGATCACTTTAATGTAACTTATTCACTTGAACGAGGAACAACAGACAAAAACCTGATTCATCAAAAAATAATTACAATGTTCAACAAGACAAAAATAAATGGAACATGTATAAAAGCATCTCGCACAACATACAGCAGGACATAGAAAAATAGTAAACCCTCAACATAAATTTTTGGTTTCCTTCTTTATCATTGTGGTTACCACGTCACTATTGCTTCTCATAAAAAGACAAAATTGTTATATAACTCCAATTATTTATCTATGTGGTTTTTAGCAAAACATTACCTTCTTTTCGTTTAGTTTTGTTTTTTCAGGATAATAATTAACTCATTTTCCATAAGACATTGTGCTGTGAGTGATATGAAAGTGCTTATATCAGGTGCTTCAAAATTCTTGGTAAGATTTAGTACTACCATATCACCTCCATACAGTATCTTATTTTCATTTTCATGTGATTGTTCATCCCATAACATAAGACATAAAAAATAACTGAGGTGTCTCCTATCAGGCGAAAAAGTTGAAAAAGCTCCAGCAATAAATGAATTTAAGTATCACAAACGAGTACACTGCCATGGAATTACACAGTCCACGTGAATAGGATCCACCACACAAAATTACTGAAGAGGCAGGGAAACTTGTAAATCTGGCTGGACATCTTGGTAGTCCCAAATCATCATGTACAGTCCCACAAGAGAAATTCAGCATTAAAACAGCACAGAAGAATTTTTGTGGTCTTAAAAACAAGCACAATTATCTTGATATCATTACATGGACAGATAGACCTGATATATTAGTTGTAACTGCACATTGGTACGCTGAAGACCTAATTAGGATTTAGTCAACTATTTTCCATTAAAGTTTGCTCAGCTTTTAGTAGAAATTACAAGCTTATGGGTGGCACAATAATCAATACATATTATAAAAATGTGCAAGTGTGTGTATGTGTGTGTGCGTGTGCGTATTCCATAGCTCCTCCTAAATTATTGGACCTATTTCAACCAGACTTGGTGCACATATACCTTACCATCAGGCGACAGTCACGGTGGGGGTAAAAACCACCTATCTATCAAAGGGGTGGAGGCGAAAACAAGCATAGCCCACAACACATGAATTCCCAGACTTTATTCAATCAGTATTTGAGAATGAAATCACTAAGCGACTTGAAACAAATCTTATACACAATTTCAAACTTTTATAAAAAAAATGTCTCGCTGACAGAACCTACAAAATGACAAAATGAAAAATGTTTATCATTTGCTACTTTTCTGATGTTCATGCAGTAAAAGTCGTGCACGAGGCATGGCATTATGATTTATTTCTTCTTTACTGTTAATTGTATTCACAACACAATTTACAGACAGTGTAGACAAATGTCTTTGAATGCAAGTGCAAAATTATGTCATTGATTCACATATAATTCAGGACATATGCCGTCATAAACATTAAGCAAATGGTCATATGCTGCATATATGGGTGCTGCATACAGCTATAAATAAATACCTGGGCAATCCTCTGTATCTCCAATAGTCTTCATTGCAAAAGAAAATAATTTCAGTGTTACTTACATAAATGCCTTCTGCTTACAACAAGTCTCAGAATTTGCTACAATGAATATCAAGTGTGTTAGAGAAAAAATAGAAGTTAATGGTGTCTACAGGCCACATGTGCAAAAAGTGGATACCTTTTTGAAAAATTTATTTGACTTGCTGTTACATGTAAAAGGTACATTTTCTGCGTTACATGGCAGTGCAACTATTATAATAACAGGGAATCTAAATATAGTCTTATTAACTGTTCTGGCATAAAGTCAAACACTGACACGCCGCTCGGGAACATTAGAGCAGAGAGGGCTGTGAAGAAGACGTCAGCCAATAGCACGCTGACTGACCCCTCTGCAGGATAACACATGGCAGCGCCCTCTATCTTAAGAGAACATAAGTGCTGCACCCGACTGACCACAACCAGTTCTACGAGTCCTACAAAAGCGTCAAGACCATTGACCTGGATAGAAGCATCCACTACATTACTTCACTTGCATTGTAGTTGCATATACTGAAGATATTTCTTATTTTGTCTGTAGCCCTTTGTTTGCACCACATCTATGTATTCCTCAAAGTTAAATATTGTCATTTATTTTCTGTAATAAAATTCATTAATACTATTTGCTTGAATTGTTCTCTAGTGATCCAAGAAAGCAAGTTTCCTAGGCACCCCATATTTGACAAGTAGGCAGGATACAACATTAACCAACTCCAAAAGGCAGTATCTACTACTGGATAATTTTAATCTGATCCCACTCATTCATGAGCCAGCTACAGAAATTGACAAAACCAAAAAAGTTAGGATAACATAATAGAAAAAATTACTCATCTTTTCATCAGTACATCTGCTCTACAACTAGCCATCTCTGACCACCAAGCAGTACAGCTTAAATTGGAATCCAGATTCGTTTTACAATAAAAAATGTATATACCAGTAAGCAAAAGAATTATGTATACTGATAAAACTAACAGACTGAACTTTGTTTTGGCACACGCGTCATAGTTTGACAATGATGGATTTTCTTATGGTAGATTTGCGCTAACTTCTACTACTGCTGCTCAGTTGCAACGACAAAAGTTAAATATACAAGAAATATATACAAAAGTATCTACACAAATAGTAATATCATTGAAGCAAGACAAAAGTTAAAATCACCCAAGTGCAGTGTTGAATGATAGGGAAAATCTCAAGCTTACATAAGGCTTCAAAGCTATCAAGAATACTAAAAAGATTTATTTATACAGACCACGAGTAAACATACTACAGACTTCATGAAATGCTACTGCTGGTGTCTGGACAGTTATAAGCACACTCAGAAATGCAGACACAAACCCTGTCAAGCCTTTATTGTTAACAACAATAGAATGCACTTAAAAGAGTAACTGGAAGTCTGATGTATATGCACTAAAGCGGCGATTGAAAATTTGTATTTAGGCCAGAAATCGAACCTGGGTCTCTTGATAGCTAGGCAGGTGCATTAGCCACCAAGCCACCTTGGCACAGTGGTTCACTCAGCTAAATGGGTAAAACTAGGATGCCTCCCTCACCCAGTTTACTTTAAATTCCACCTTACACACGAAACGAATTGCTGAGGCCTCTATGTTCTGGAACATCACCTCAGCATCGACCATGTGAATCGCTGCGGCCAGGTGGCTTAGTGGCTAACACATCCCCCTAGTAAACAGGAGACTTGGATTCGACTCCTAGCCTTGGTACTAATCTTCACTCGCCGCTACAGTCTGTATACATAAAATCATATCTGAGTGAGAGTAGTAAAGTCTCTGAAATCGTGTCATTTCATTTGTATAAATACCTACACCTGGGATTCAGGCTGGATCCCCCATTTACATTTGACACATAGCTGCCATTCAAGTATACGGAGAGCCTGGCAATTCTGTTTGTGTGCAGAGGGAATTTAAAGTAGATTGGGGCGGCATTGCGAATTTGGATCAAGGAGGGAAGCTTGCCGGTGTAATCTGTGAAGTTATGTGAACCACTGTGCAAAGGTGGCTTAGTGGCTAATGCACCTGCCTAGTAAGCAGGAAACGTGAATTTGATTCCGAGTCTTGGTACAAATTTCCAGTCTGCATACATAAAATCATATCTGCATGGGATGAGTAAAATCTCTGAAACTGTGTCATTTCATTTTTACAAAATGCATTTGGCAACATATTCAATGAACACTTTTCTTCAGTAGGAAAAGCCTCAATGACAAACACAAAAACCTGTTGTATGATTTTAAAGGCAATGCATCTGAGCGCTGCATATAAGTAGCGCTCACAGATTGCAAAGAAATTATGAACATCATTAGTTCTTTAAAATCCTGAAGTTCTGCAGGGGATGGTGGCCTCAGTATTTATGCATTAAAAGTGTGCAGACGTATTTTTCTGTACCCCACTATGTAGCAGTAAATAATATAATATAATCAGAATCCTTACCAGATAGACTAAAAACAGCCCAGGCAACAATGATATTCAAGACATGTGACAAGTACAAAACAGAAAATTACAGACAAAATAATTGAAAACCTGTAAATTTCCTCAACATACACAGTTTAATGTTGAAAATCAAAATAGATTTCTAAAATGTAAATCAGTTAGCATATCAGCTGCTCATCTGACTGAAGAGGTATTAAGTAACACTGACAAACAGGAACATGATGGAATGTTTGAATGTTTTTCTATGTGAATGTTACTGTCTTATTAGATAACCTATGGACCATTGGAATAACAGGCATTGCTTGTGACCTAATAAATTCCTGCTTAGGTAACCGAAAACAGTTTTTTCTACTTAAAACTGAAAGTGGTGTTCATAAATCTAAAACAAAATATACAAAATTTGGAGTAATGCAGGATACGGTACTGGGCCCTCTTCTGTTTTTGTTTTATGACATTAAATATTTCTCTCTAAATTCTGAACAAGTTCTTTATGCAGATGATACATCTATTGTGTGTAAAAAGGAATCATTTAATGAATTGGAGATCCATTGTAATAATGTGACAAATGAAGTTGTTCCATACTTTAATGAAAGCCACCTAAATGTAATCACCACTAAGACATGTCGCATGGAGTTCAACAATAGTAAACATAATGGTGAAATTAATGTATACATAGGAAATGAACCAGTAAAAAGAGTTTTGTGTAAAAGACCTTGGTTCAACCGTTCGCAGAAATCTGAAATGGGAAAGTTCTGTAAAGCGACTGTTAGTCTTACATAATAGAAATCTGGGGAACAACGACCAAAGGAAATCTAAACAAACTATTGCTTATTCGAAAAAAGGGCTACAAGAATCATTTGTGGAACCAAGTGTAAGGAATTATACTAATGTCTGTTTCCGAAAACTGGAGTGCTGACCACAGCAAACATATACATTCTGAAAGCCATGTTGCTTGTTAACTGCACTCCAACATATGTTCTGATATTCATCAGTACGATACCAGAAGCAAAGAAACATTTTACATCAGAAGCCACAGAACAGCACTCTATGAAAGGGATTGACACTATGAGAGTCTAAAATTAGTCAATGCACAGCCCAGTATAGTATGACTCTTCCCATAGGAATCATAAATTTCAGCCAAGGAAATTCCTTTTACAAAAACCTTTCGAGATGTTAGAAGAATATCTTACTTGCAGTCAGAATAAGTAGTGCTTTGGAAAAATTTGTAAATAGTGTTCAGCAAACCATTTATTTGTAGTCTTATCATACGTTAATCATTGATGTATTCACAAGAATACATCATTGAGTTATGTAGTAAGAATTGTAACATTTGCTGCTTTGTACATGTGCAATGAATCATTTGTATTATTGTTATTATCATTATCATTATTATAACACCAAACCTCAGTCTTTCCTAGCAACACTGAGAAACAGCTAATTGAAAAATTATACAATGTACCAAAATATGAAAAGATGGGATTACTTATTCACCTCACAATTAATTAATTTTGTGTATAATGTTAAGAAAACCTGAAAAGGAATTAAATCTCATTTTTCTATTGTATTACACATATGTATAAACAATTAAGAATAATAATATGTATCATTCCATCGTGTTTCCAATTTAATGATAATATTGTTATCAAAAGCTTACATTAACTACATGTATTCTAGACAGTATACCAGTAAGTGGTGTTGTATGTATTTTTTGACATGTTTCATTATGTGTCATACTGCATGTATCTTCCTCTGTCTATTGGTTGCAATGGTTACCAAGGGCAACAGCTGTCTTACTTCCTTATGATCATGTTCAGCCAGTAAATATTAATACATTTTATTTGAAAACGTTAATAGAAACTGAACGTTTGCAAATGTGTTGTTTATCAGAATTCATTTATAACTGTTATTTGTAAACAGAATTCACAGACTGCTGAAAGCATCCTTGTGCTTTATTCAGTGTAAAAACATATTATATAAGTAATTAATAAGGATTAATAAGTAAGAACGATGAACTTTCAACTGAGCAATATATAAATTAAAAACTAGAACATCGTTGTCATAAAAAAACCATTTACATCACAGAAAATCTCTAAGATATCAACAGAGTCTGCAGATGGTTTGTATATCAATAGAACACTACATTTGTACACAAGGACTGACCTATGTTTAATTCTATGTACATAAATTAAAGTGTGCGAAAAACAACTCTTATATGTCCTCTGTATTAAGTGTACATCGTTTACAGATGTGACTCTAACACAAACAAACAGACCGAAACCAGGGTTGTCACAAGTTTCCCCAAGCGAATTTCCGTGATAATTCCCTGATTTCTAGACAATTTTTTGCATTTTTCCCTGACAACTCTCAAGGGTAAGACTTCAACTGACAATTCGCCCTTGAAACTATGGTACAAGAAACAATAGTGCGAACAAGGAAAGATCTAAAACAAAACCTGCAAGCAGATGGCGTTTCCTGCTGTGAGCAAAAATCTTAAGTAGTAACATCAACATCTTTTGTAATGAACTGTCTTTAGATGGAGAAAGCAAACCAGATGTTACATGTGTTTCATTAAGATCGCTGATGTTATTTTATTTCAATAAAACGAAACACATTTGGTGACAACAACATTCATTTCCTTGGAGTTGCAGGACAGATTGAAATAATTCACTTATTTCAGAAATAACCTCAGAAAAAGGAGGCCTCTTGAAAGAAGTGTATGAGGCAGGGAAGAATTGTGTAAACCAACACTGTAGGTGACCACCAATAAAATGATGGTTCTACTATGTTTGTTATTAGTGGTTATTACCCACCATGTTACACATACTATTTTACAGGTATTGTGTGATGTTTCTTTCGAGAAATATATGAGTACATAGTGTACAAACCGCCAGCGACTGACGAGGGTTTCCTTCTTCTTATCGTCCATACTTTCTTATATACAAATTACTTATGAAGTGCCAAAATGTACTAAAACAAATAAAATGACCATAAAACCTGTACAATCTACTTGGAGTGAGACAGTTGCAGTTCCTAAAGTCTATCACCCATGGCCTAGGGCCTGCAGAGGAGCACCGCAGTCCTGAGTCCATGGATAAACCACGAGAATCTGCTCCATTATGCCACATGCAAACAGACCTGATCTGTGGGCAGATTGGTGAGACCAGATCTGACGGGCCGAGCGTGCACTTTGGCCTCATGACCTGACATGGAAATCAAATCATGTGGCCAGTTATTCATGGCTCATAGATGACATTTTGATGAAATGAGACCACAGTGATCATTCCATGCAACAGATAACTTATTCAAATACTGTGCAAATCAATAATAATAAGGATAGGTGGCAACTTAGTGTAAAGATGATTGCTGAGCCCAGACGGTCGCATAGAAAAGACAGCCATACTCTCACACCTAAATTTTATCAGAAAACAAGAGCACACACACATTTTTTATGCACAGATCACCACTGTCTCTGGCTGCTGTGTCTAAAGTCTCTGAGGATCAAATCCAAGCGAATCACTCCTCACATCTCCCTGCCTCTCATCGGCAACTGCAAGGATAGAGACCAGAAGTGGTGGCAGCACTGACTGCAAGCTGAAGGGATGGTAGGAAGGTGTAGTTGTAGTAGTAGTAGTAGTAGTAGTAATGAGGGAGTAGGGAAACTGTGCAGGTACTCATGATGCATGACACAACAGTAAACAAACCATTTCATCTACTGAGACAAAAAACAATATATTTCCAGTGATTTTTTTTTCAGATTTCCCTAATTTCCCTGACATGTTTGAAATTCCCAGATGTTCCCTGATTTCCAGAACATGTAGCCAAGTAAAAAAGTGGCAAGGTCATTGGAATCACTAACTAACTAATTTATCTGAGGAACAAGCTACAAAGCAAAATCAGGCCCAATGGAATTTAATGTTCATTGCCTTCCACACATTATCTTATGTAAGTGACGGCATATGTACTTGAACGAGTCCTGGGTGATTTTCTTATTAATCTGTATCTAGTTCAAGCTAGTGTGCCATTTTATAATGACATAGGACAGTAAATTCTATGTTAGAAGTCCAAATTGCTTTCTTCCCACCGCGATTTCGATTTTGCATGACTTCCATATTGATTCAAAACGCATATCATACGTATTACCACCCCTTACTGGTGGGATACCAGTTCGATTTTACACAGAGTACGCGAAGGAACTTGCACCCCTTCTTGCAGCGGTGTACCATGGGTCTCTATTTTATTTACTATTTATTTACTAGTCAAGTTCCGTAGGACCAAATTGAGGAGCAAATCTCCAAGGTCATAGAACGTGTCAGTACATGAAATTACAACATAAACGTAATAACAGATAAAAATAAATCTTCATGAGCCTTAAAAAAGTCAGTCCATAAGTTTAAGTAAACGCTATCAGCAATACAATAAAAATCAGCTTAATTTTTCAAGGAACTCCTCGACAGAATAGGAGGAGTGACCCACGAGGAAACTCTTCAGTTTCGATTTGCGTGGATTATTGCTAAGATTCTTGAACTCTAGTGGCAGCTTATTGAAAATGGATGCAGCAATATACTGCACACCTTTTTGCACAAGAGTTAAGGAAGTCCGATCCAAGTGTAAGTTTGACTTCTGCCGAGTATTAACTGAGTGAAAGCTGCTTATTCTTGGGAATAAACTAATATTGGTAACAAGAAACGACAATAAGGAATATACGTATTGAGAGGCCAATGTCAAAATACCCAGACTCGTGAACAGAGGTCGACAAGAGGTTTGTGAACTAACACCACTTATTGCCCGAACCGCCCGTTTCTGAGCTAAAAATATTCTTTTAGAATGAGAAGAGTTACCCCTAAATATAATACCATACAACAATGGCGAATGAAAATAAGCAAAGTAGACTAATTTTCGTGTCGAACGATCACTCACTTCTGATACCGTTCGAATAGTAAAAATGGCAGTATATCACAGTAAGACTCAGTTTTTACAGTTTCTAACACACAATTCAACAAAACTTGACGTTTTAATTTCACGGAATGGGCATATGATTACTGAAACTGAACAGTTCAAATTTCTAGGTGTTCACATAGATAGTGAGCTGTCATGGATAGCCTACGTTCACGATCTTGTTCAGAGAGAAATATTTGAAAACCGAGACTGGTAGTCACTCCATCTGATCCTTTCAACAACTGATCTGGCAAGTTGATGTCTGCCTATAAGAAGACTATACACTATATCCCCTCAGCGTTGTCTTGAATATTCAGTTCACCACAGAATCAATAATGTAGTTCAGAGTTTTAGTGACTATCAAAGGGAATTAGTACATCACTGAGTATGCACTATTCACTTTAAGAAGTTCTTTACCTTGAAAGAAACATAGTCAGCCAGCAAACGCATTAGGAATTTGTTGCTGTGAAACAAAATGGAATGTGCAACAGAACTGGAATCCTGTTTATCTCCATGTTTGACATAATTGTATCAGTGTGTTCTGCCATATAATGAAAACAAATTTCTGAATATAGCATATGGCCACAAGCATTTTCCTTACATATGTTTTAATAAACAACTAGTCACATACTTTCCACTAAAGACATATGCTGCAACTATCTCCATGTTATCCTATGTGGTTAAATTTATTTAGCTGTAAACTTGTCTGAAATCCTGTATTGGAGATATTTTATGTACCTTGATGGTCTGTTTTTGTATTCTTCCAGTTTGTCCATATAATCTTACATCACCTGATCTCATAGTCTCCAGTGTGTTAATTTTTTCTTTTAGACTGTCTACTGGAACCCTAAATCACACAGACAATGCAGAAGCTCAAAGCATATGTCCAATGTGTTGTTTTCATTGCATCCAGTCCCATTACTCCAGTGAAAATTAATACATTTGATATCGGCGAGGGCTTACCCTGATTTTACCAAACATAGTAACTGATGCCCAGTTAGAAATTGATGAGCATCATGATTAAATAGTTGTAGAAATGGCACAACAAATTTTGAAAAATAATTTAAGAAATAAGAAGGTACGTATTCTGTAGAGAATGATCTGGTGAAGACAGTGTCAGCACTGAAGCATACTGGTGTGGGATTTGGGTTTGCTTTGGGACAGAGTATTGAACTCACTTCAATTCTTCTATTATTAGCGTTGCAAATGATTGGAAAAGGGCAAAGGTCATTCCCATTTTCAAGAAGGGACGTCGAAAAGGATGTGCAGAACTACAGACCTATATCTCTAACGTCGATCAGTTGTAGAAGTTTGGAACACATATTGTCTTCGAGTATAATGACTTTTCTGGAGACTAGAAATCTACTCTGTAGGAATGAGCATGGGTTTCGAAAAACACAGCTCGCACTATTCGTCCACAAGACTCTGACGGCCATAGACACGGGTTCCCAGGTAGATGGTGTGTTTCTTGACTTCTGCAAGGCGTTCGACACAGTTCCCCACAGTCGTTTAATGAACAAAGTAAGAGCATATGGACTATCAGACCAATTGTGTGATTGGATTGAAGAGTTCCTAGATAACAGAACGCAGCATGTCATTCTCAATTGAGAAGTAAGAGTGACTTCAGATGCGCCGCAGGGGAGTGTCGTAGGACCGTTGCTATTCACAATATACATAAATGACCTTGTGGATGACATCGGAAGTTCACTGAGGCTTTTTGCAGATGATGCTGTGGTGTATTGAGAGGTTGTAACAATGGAAAATTGTACTGAAATGCAGGAGGATCTGCAGCGAATTGACGCGTGGTGCAGGGAATGGCAATTGAATCTCAATGTAATTAATTCCATAAATTATCTGGGAGTAGGCATTAGGAGTGATTTAAAATGGAATGATCATATAAAGTTGGTCGTCGGTAAAGCAGATGCCAGACTGAGATTCATTGGAAGAATCCTAAGGAAATGCAATTCGAAAACAAAGGAAGTAGGTTACAGTACGCTTGTTCGCCCACTGCTTGAATACTGCTCAGCAGTGTGGGATCCATACCAGATAGGGTTGATAGAAGAGATAGAGAAGATCCAACGGAGAGCAGCGCGCTTCGTTACAGGATCATTTAGTAATCGCGAAAGCGTTGCGGAGATGATAGATAAACTCCAGTGGAAGACTCTGCATGAGAGAAGCTCAGTAGCTCGGTACAGGCTTTTGTTGAAGTTTCGAGAACATTCCTTCACTGAAGAGTCAAGCAGTATATTGCTCCCTCCTACGTATATCTCGCGAAGAGACCATGAGGATAAAATCAGAGAGATTAGAGCCCACACAGAGGCATACCGACAATCCTTCTTTCCATGAACAATACGAGACTGGAATAGAAGGGAGAACCGATAGAGACACTCAAGGTACCCTCCGCCACACAGCGTCAGGTGGCTTGCGGTGTATGGATGTAGATGTAGATGTAGACAAGCACCTCTTGAAAATTGGCCCCCTAATGCTGTTTATGATAGATGACATAAGAGGATGCATATGTCCATTACATACCACTGTGCCATCTGAATTCCCTCAGGAACTACAAGCTGTGACCTGAAGTCATCCCTGATGTATAACTACTATTGGGAGTAATACCACTGTGGGTCTTTGAAATGCTGATGGAATGGGATCCCCAGGTCATGACCATAAGCACTGACGATGGTCATTCAGAATACTGCAGAACCACGGTTCATCGTGCACATGTGTGCCATTCATCAACAGTCTATGTTTTCCAGTAATGGCAGACTCCAAACACAGCCATTTGCGTCGTAGTATTAACGGCATTGAACACATGGAATGGTAATTCTCTAATCCAGATGTTGCTGATTTCCAATCAATGATGCAAGACAACACAGAGTGTTGCAAGGGCACACTGCTTGTCATTGGATGGCAGGTGCAGATGTGAAGTGATTAACATGCTTGGTGCACAATATAGCCATACTTCCATGTGATGCTTAGATGTTGCAGACTGGAACTTTGACTGCAAGTATGCTTGAGCTCACATGTCCATGCTATACTACCTGCACTACCACAATTTAATGCTCCGCGAATTTGGATATTGCAGCATTCTATCAGCTGTGCTTTCATAAATATGTTTTGTAACAGTCTAGACGTCTGGGCGCCAGTGACCCGTCCCACGGAAATTCACAGAAGGCTCGCAGTCGTCTCATTGACTTCCTGTCTAACAAGGCCCCATCCTCTGCTTTATTGCTGGTCTTAAACGTGCTGCCCTTTGCAGCGGCGACTTCTTGGCGCTAGTCAGTCTACCTGGATGCGGCCCCTGATTGACCAGCGCCATCCAATTTGTCTGCACAATAAGGCCGCAGAACTCAGCAGTGTGCAAATGAATTCACCCAGGTTCTACTGAGAAAAACGCTCCCCTCGGCCCTCAGTCGCCGTACGCTTTTATTGCAGTTGTTTAAAACGTCACCCTATGCCTTTGAATGCAGGTGAAGCTTACCGATATTCCTTCACTAGACACACAAGCAACAGCATTAACTACTGCCCACCATTTCATCATGATGTATGAAGTCAGATCGTAATGAAGATTATCGTCCATAAGAACATTAAGCGGCAGCACACTGAATCAGAAGTGAGAGTTCCCTGCACTCTCTGTGAAACTCCCCATTCCTCTCAAATTTATTCTTGGGGAGTGTCAGATTTTAAAAGGTTAGTATGACATGGAACAGAAGAAATTGTGATGCTTTAGTTGGGTCATTATCAAAGAATCGTTGTTCACTATAAACACCAGCACAATGTTATACCCTGTCTTAACCACATTCAACCAGAGGTCATACATACACTCTCTGCTGCATGCCTAGAAAATTAAAGTGAGAAATAAAAATGTGATAGGCATGCCATCAGGTCATATTCTTGAAGACCCAGACTTAACTGACAATTACTAAATGGTTACAGGGTGAAGCAGACATTTATCTACTTATTCATCCTGAAATTGGGGTCAGAGACGGTTATTCCCTAACCAGAATATAATCTTGTTGTCTTGAGGATTCTCTGCCCCATGGGAAATTACTACTCCTGCTTAATTATACAAATGGCTGCATTCATTCCTTGATAGAACATCAATCACAAATGCTCTTTTACACACCCAATATAAAAGACTCATAGTTTTCATTCTGCATGTGTCATATGTTCAGATTATTTCTCTAAAAAGTGTCGGTCTGTTCCTTCAGTACTAAGTGTCAACACAACAAAACAACATATGATTGACATAAAACAAGTGAATCTTTATATAAAACGAAAAAATAATACATGAGTTCATTAAGAGAAAACATAGAAAATACATGTAATCCTGTAAAAATGAAAACAGCCAAGCACAAATAATGCATATATAAAACACATGTGAAACATACATAAAGTAAATTAATGACAGAAACAAATCTCCTACATCCCCCTTCTTAAAGGTCTTCAGGGAGTCCGATTTTTAAATTTACAATTGTCACGCGAATAAATCCTGCACTATACATGTCACGTAACAGGTTAGCTGTGGCAGGTATGTGGGATGAGTTTTCCAAGATGGGTCACCCCTTTTTCTCGGCATGTACAGTACAAGCAGCACTCTCAGCTTGGCAGGACCTTGTCTGTCAGCAGCAATCAGTGGCATCTCGATTGCTGACCTTTTTGGATCACATGATAGTTGGCAATTCATTGCCACTGTTAAAGGCAATCGTGGGATAATCCAGGCAGCATATGGACACAGGTTTGAGGTGAATCACCTCCTGCTGTCTGCACTGATACTTTTCTCCAGACGTGTAAGTCCCTCGTTTCAGCACTCCACAGGGAGCCAAGTCCTGGTATTCCTCGGTTGTCCTTCCATTCAGCAGTAGGTCACTCGGGACCTTGGAGTGCAAAGCGGCTGTAAAAGTGCTCGTGTGGGACAGGGGACCAGCCCTTTGTTGACTGCTTGTAGCGCAAAGGGACTTGTCCACACCTGCCTCCATTCGCACAGCCTGATGACGACATGCCGACCAGCGGCCCTGCAGTTGCTATGTGGGCCACCACCCCCTGGACAGAGCTCCTTCCCCTCTGTCTCACTGGGCTGGCGGCCGACCTTGACCATCCTGTTTGCTTGGTGGTCCGTCTGCCCAGCTGCTGCAGCCACTCTGGTCTCAGCATCCTCTCCAACTGCCTGACGTGTCACCATAAACTCAGCCACCAATAGTCTGCTCAGTGCTTAAATGGAGACTTAGTGTCAAATTTTTACAAATATGTTTGGAGCATAAATACAGAGAATAAATGAAATTGTAAAGCATCACTTTACATGATTACTCCAAGAAATAAAAAAGTAAAATAAAATAGTGTACAGAGCCCTTGACAAAAATATAATCTTATTACAGCAATATTATATATATATTATATATAATATATAATATTATAATATATATAATATTATTACAGCAATCATTTTAAATGATTAATTTTCTGTATCTAAATCTTTATAATGTTAAGTAGTGATGAGGTGTTGTACTGTATGATAGTGTAGCATTAATTTCCTACAACCTTTCATGCACTCAAAGAGCTAACCCAGCTTAGACTACACGTTCACTTCAGTCAATCTCATTCCATCTAAGTCTACTACATATTCATGCAACACAACTACTGTAAAAGATATACGAGCTACTAGGCTTCCCACAACATATATACATATTTTTATGGTGGCACTAACGCTGGTGTATGGCGTAAATCTCGATGAATGGCGAGGTCACCAGTCTGCTCGCTATCCTATGTGGGAAAACAACCGCTGAGAAATTCTCTTTTTGCTGAAACTGACACAAAATTTTGTCAGGTTGATGTACAAAGTTTTCACTCCAGGTTCTTTCACATAAAAAAACACAAGGTATTATCGACATTTGACTGCAAAGCTACATTTCTTTCGTTCTTCTCTTTCCCACAAATTGATGGTGTGCCTCGCTCACTCTGTAAAAACATACCTAAGTGAATCACACATTCTGTGCCCATACCACAAGTACGCTTTCAAAATGTAGTGCTACAGAAGAATGCTCAAGATAAGGTGGATAGATCACGTAACTAACGAGGAGGTATTGAATAGGATTGGGGAGAAGAGAAGTTTGTGGCACAACTTGAATAGAAGAAGGGATCGGTTGGTAGGACATGTTTTGAGGCATCAAGGGATCACAAATTTAGCATTGGAGGGTAGCGTGGAGGGTAAAAATCGTAGAGGGAGACCAAGAGATGAATACACTAAACAGATTCAGAAGGATGTAGGTTGCAGTAGGTACTGGGAGATGAAGAAGCTTGCACGGGATAGAGTAGCATGGAGAGCTGCATCAAACCAGTTTCAGGACTGAAGACAACAACAACACCACAAGTACAAACTATCGCCCAAGATCTACCACTCAGGCGCTTGCGGACTACTCGCAAAAGCCCACACGAATATCATCGCACAATAGTGCAGAAAACCACATGTGGAAACCACCAGCGAATAACCACAGTGAACAACAATCGCATTACACGCGATAGCTCATCTGCGTAACCACACTCGAATAAAATATCTCCTTCGCGAGAAACATCGCACCAAAGGTGACACCCATAGACAAGAACACGCCACAAATACATCGCGCCACTGGCGATGACAATAATCAGCCCACAGCGAAGACACAATGCACGGGGCAATGGCACAGAGTAACATATACAGAGAGGAAGCCCCCCCTAAACCACTGTCCCGGTGGTGTGCTCGTAGTTCCGTTAGACGACAGTAGATGTCAGGCGTGTCGCTTGCTTAGTTTCGGGAGATCACGCAGAGGCGCTTCGTCAACGGCTTCCCTGACGTCAAGGGTAGCGAGGTGGGGTGACAGAGGGGAGAGACCGAGAGAGAGTAGCCGCATCTGTGGAGGCAGCAACAAGCAATACTTCATAAAAAATTTGGGCCAAAGCGTTCGGCAGCGAGCGCTTCCGCGTGACGTCACTGTCGAGAAGAGACGATTTTTCACGTTCGCGCATGGCAGTATTCCGCTTAAGCCACCATTAATTTACTAAACTGAAGGGCGATGTAATAAGATATGAGTTCGATTGAAGCTTACCTACACTGCTTCCTACTGCAATGAAATTATCATATTGTCTTTCTAGTAATGACAGAAGTATAACTACGTATTATGGATCGCCTTGACATATACATTCTATTGCTTAACATTTTCTATGAGATAAGTTATAACTTGGCATCCGTTAGTAGTTATTAAGTATTACACATTTTTAATAGTATAGGAAACACAACAATCATGAGAGCTTTCAGTTTCTAAACGCAGTTTTTTCGTCACAATCAGCAATAGTGTATAACATTTTTTTTTTTCGTGCAGATATTAAGTAGAAAGGAAATGACATAATCCCATTTACTTGTCATTTCTGAGTTTGATGATTCTGAAGCTTCAGTATTGATCGCCGTACTTCAACAATTCAACAACAACAAATTAAATACCTTAATCCCATCTGGAATGAACTGCGGAAGCTCTCCATGTGTGTGCTCCTTTCTGGAGCTGTTTAGCCCTAATTGTGTTTGCCGACGTGTTAGGTGCCTTATACGGATGTAGCTACAGTAATGATCTTAGTGTAAATTGCGGAGATCTCTTGAGAAATAGTTTGAAGCTTCCGATTAAAAGTTTTGGCAGGTTTTTATTCACATCTGCTTCTTTACATAGAGAGCTGCATTTGAAGAGACGATTAAGCTAGGAGGAGATAGTTCCTCAGTTGCCCAGAGCTTATAGGACCTTTTGATACTACTATTATCTTGTCACTATGATGTCCAAGTGATTGCTCTATGAAGTCGGATCTGGAAGAAATACATCCAGTGATGTATTTTTGCGTCTCTTTCGTGACCACCAGTATACAGACTGCTTCCAGGCTCCATATAAACCACATGCCATAACAACCTGTACCTTTCAAATAACTTCCGGGAATTCAGCCAGGTAACACTTTCAGCTACCGCCGATATTTCAGCGGGAGAACAGCCCGCAACTTTCAAGGCAGTCGCTGAAAGTGGCTGAATTCCGGGAAGTTATTTGAAATCTGAATAATCCGGGAGAAACTCAGGTCTCACAACCTGTACCAGGCTATATGGTCCGTATATGGCGTCACTTTCATGGTCGTAGCATAGGCCAATTATTTCTTCAAATGCTCAACATACACAAATTTTATGCTTCACTTAAGCTTGTTTTTTGCTTACTTGTGAAGTGCTTTTAGCAAAACTTTTATTTACTTTACTCGTCAGCACTGTCTAGATACGTAATGCTTTGCATTACTTCCTCTGTTTGCTTAAAGCGTGAAACAGTAATAGCGGATAACAATATACTGAGAACGAAAAGCAAATTAAACGCAGAATGGTGATAATTCTTCATTAAGTTTTTTTTTCATTTAATCCTTATAATACCTTTCTTTGATTCTATGCTTTGATCTACTTTTGCTAGCATGTTAAGTACACTTTTACGAGTTTCACGAGCTTATAGAATTTGCAGCCGGCTTTAAAACCTATTTTGGTTGAAGTTTCTTTAATTCAGCTTGTAGATACTGTAAACAAACGTCCTCTCTAAAGTTTTTGCTACAGGCAGTAGCATTTTTAATGTTAATGCTGTCACTACTGCTACAGAGCTGAACCCACCGAGCAAATGTTTCAGGAATTCGAAGGAACTTATGACAAGTAATACTACTGCTTTTTAGTCTTCTGATTACAGTTTTCACACACAGCCGTAGGACAATTTGGCATTATTAATGTCAAACATAACGAACAAACTCGAAAGAAGACAAAAATAAACAGCAACACATGACACTTAATCGCTTCAACATGTGACAGTACGCGCGAACTGCGCCGAGCTTCTGGACGGTGACGTATTGCGCAGATCGGAGCAGTTCTGCGCAGACACTATGGGCCATACCTGAGGCATCAAAGCCTGAGACAAGTTCTTCACAGTACGTTGAGAAGACAGACCTTTTGAAACATACAATATTGGAAAATACATCTAATAAATAATGGAAGGGAGCGCCGCAACAAAATTTTGCGCTTCTCCTCTGTGCGCAATTTTGGCTGTAGCAGCTGGCTGATTCTCTAATAGGGAGCCGTGATGAGCCAATATTCATAACTAGGTTTTATGCTGAAAACTGGCCTTCTATAACAGACGTTGCAACATAGTGTCACAAGACAATTCTGTTGCATAAATCTGCATACAGCTGCAACTGGTGGCGGTAACATGCGTTGCAATTAATGATATCTACTTTATCCTCATTTCATAGGACATAGGAAATGAATAAAAACGCCGACCAGTCACATAAGGATCAATAATCTGCTTGAATACGATTACGCAAATAATCGCTCCTTTAGTCAGCTCATGCCGATACATAGAATGTTTTTAGGTTCGGTTTGTTTATTACGAAGAGTGTGT